>NC_137810.1:58607368-58695422 GCF_963921795.1 Nannobrachium achirus | reverse complement strand
AGATAAAACGCCAGCCAGAAAGCCCCATAATAGAAACTAAAGCTGTAGCTCTGACACATAGTCAGTAGTTTGACAGTAGTTGAGGATAAATAAAAAATAAAAAGCCTTCCGGTACCTTCCGACAGGGCTTGGAAGAGACCTCGAAGGAGGCTTTGAAGGCTCGTCTCTGCTGCGTGGTCAGGATGGTGCGAGGCCTTTTGGGACGTTTGCTGTCTGCGTCGTCGACGCTGCTGCGTCTCCCTGGAGCCTTCTCACTGTCCTCTTCCTCTTCCTCATCCTCATCACTCTTACCTGGTGGAGGAACAAAGCAGAGGTAGATGGCAGGGACGTGCAGAGAATGTTAGAGAGGCAGGGGCTGACCTCCAAGCTCACAACACGTCGCGCTGCGACGCGTTGTGAGCTTGGAGGTATTTTCAATGCTTGATACCACCCTGAACTAAGCCTAATCAAGTCAATACTGGAGATGTGGCGTAACAACATGGAATTCTACACAGTGAGGGCAATTCTTTCAACATAAGCTGCTGCTTTCAAGTTCAGGAGAGTTTGGACAAGCCAAGGCCATTCTCTTGAATGCTGCCTTCAGGTATGGCATGGAAAGAGGGCATTTGCATTCCTTTCACCAGAGTAAAAACTGCATTCATGGTCTGGAGAGAGGGCACTTTTTTACAGACGGGTAAAAGGGCAGGGGGCTCAAGCCTCCTTTGATGTCTATGTGTGCAAACATTATACCTTTAAGCTGTTTTTTGTTGCGTTTTGGAAATCCAAAATTCAGGCCAAGGAGAGAGAGAGAGAAGAGAGAGAGAGAGAGAGAGAGCAAGGGACCCAGTGGCAACAGTTGCGAAAATCGGAGAAAATCAACCCTGGTCCCAAAATAAATACGAAACAGGCGGCAGTGTGCAAACGTGATTGACATAACGTGAGGTTGTTTTTTTTTTACGTGCTCTGAAATTCGCGCCGATATTCGGCCGAAAAAAACGCAGCAGTGTGCAAAGACCTTCACTGTATACTGATATACTTGATACTTATCCCATTTCTTTTTTCTTTCTCTGTCTCTTTCTGTCACTGAAATGTTTGTATTGTAGATATATAACATTTTAATTTATTTCACGCTAATTGAATCTAATCAGTATGTGAATGTTGTTGTTTGAGTCGTCACTTCTCATACACAATAAATAAAGTAATTTGAAAAATAGACTTTTTTTTAAACCGAGAACCCTAAACACACACACGCACGCACGCACGCACGCACGCACGCACGCACGCACGCACGCACGCACGCACACACACACACACACACACACACACACACACACACACACACACACACACACACACACAGCCAGTGTGTAGTGTAGTGTAGTGTACCTGTGTCGGAGGAGGTGGGGCTGGCCAGACAGCGGTGGTAGTCCTCTCTGGCACACAGGAGCTGTCCCTCCCTGAGGACGCAGCGGTCTCCGGTCTGCAGGCGACAGGAACACACGCTGCAGGTGAAGCAGCGCAGGTGGAACACCGCCGCCGCTGTGCGCATCACCAGCTCCGCTGGAGAAATGGCCTCCGCACAGCCCCCGCAACGCACCGCGAACAGACTGCACCGCGGAGACACAGGAGACAGAGAGACAGAGACAGGGGCGTCACAAGGGGTAGGAAAGTGGGACTGAGTTACTAGGGCCCAAGGTGGTGGAGGGGCCTTAATTATTTTATACTTTAGCTATTGAAAAATAGCAGATATAAAAGCTCACAGCGCAGCACCGAGTACCGTGCTGCGAGCTTGTAGATCTGCTATTTTTGAAAAGTCGTGAAAATGTGTGCAAATCTTTGAATATATGTATTTTTTTAAGCGAACATTTGTAACTCAAATTTTGCTTCTGGGGGGTCCCTGGAACTCAATATTTTGAGATGGGGTTCTGTGGCCAAATACATACCATTTTGGGGGTCCTTCACATGAGAAGGTTTGAGCTACACTGACATAGAAACATAATAGGTAGGTAAAATATTCAAAGATTTTCATGATTTTTCAAAAATAGCAGATCTACAAGCTTGCAGCGCGGCACTCGGTGCCGCGCTGTGAGCTTGTATATCTGCTATTTTTCAATAGTTAAAGCACAGGGGCCCCGCAGTGAATCCTTGTACCCAGGGCCCAGAATTCGGTGCGACATCCCTGGACAGAGAGACAGACAGACAGAGAGAGACAGTGCAGACAGCGAGAGAAGCAAAGGAAGAGACAAAGCACAGCAGTAAGATTCATGAGCTGCTGTGATAGGAGAAGGATATCAAATGGAACACAACCACCTTAAAGACTACTAATCATTGTATATATATCCCTGCACTGCCTGAATGTAAACTTGCTACATAAAAACTGTTTCACTCCTTTCACTTGTACATATTTTTTTCTAATTGTATTGTATTGTATTGTATTGTATTGTATTGTATTGTATTGTATTGTATTGTGTACACTTCTGCTTTGGCAATGTAAACGTATGTTTTCTCATGCCAATGAAGCCCTTTGAATTGAATTGAATTGAATTGAATTGAATTGACAGAGACAATGGGAGGACTCTGAGAAAGAATCCAGTGAACAATGGAGAGTATGTCTAGGCAATATGGACAAAATCAGATATCACAATATTATTCTTTTACCAAATACCTCAGTATCAATATTGTGACGATAATACATAATACGTGACGATGATTAAAATGACTTATGCCATCTCACAATATCCCAAAAAAGACTGATATGATATCACGATATTGAAATTAAGATAGATTTGTTCCCTTCTTTCCCCCTTGCTCCCTGTCTCCAACCCCTCTTATTTTTTTCCTTTCTCTTATCATAACATAATAAGCCACGTCTTTGTTTAGCTGATCGCTGCTTTAGCAAAACCTTTATCCTGATCACCCTGAGCACCTTGAGGTACAAGAGCCCAGTTCACTGCAATAACAAAAAACCGTGGTCCTCAAAGTGGGGTCCAGGGCGGGACCCCCAGGGGGTCCTCGAGGGGGTTCCAAATCAGGTCTGTAACTCTGGCAGTCATGGGGGTCCTCAAAGTTAAAACAGTTTGAGAAATTGTGAAAATAGCCGTGTTATCCAAAATGTAATGCCTCAACTCTTAGTGCTCATCAGAGTGGAGGGGTCCCCATTTAAAAATATGTTTATTTTGGTGGTCGCGGCCTGAAAAGGTTGAGAACCACTGCACTAGGAAAAAAAAGAAACGCTTGCATGGTCGCTTTCGGGAATGTTTGCAGAAGTGGAGCTGTCACTCAAAACGAGCCGACCGGCCTCTTCCCCTTCACCCCTGTCCTGTACCCCCTCCCCCTCCCTCCCTCTCCTCCTCCCAGCCACTCAGACACATACCCCCAGAGTGGCGGGTGTGCGTCTTAGCGCCTGGCAACCAGGAGCTGGTGAAGCTAAGCCCTCGGAGAGGACTGTTGCCGGGGCTCCGTGGCTAACCGTGTCCGAGGCCGTGCTCCCGGGGAGCCTGGGAGAAAGGGCTTCACGGCAGGCCATGGCTCCAGGCGGAGGGGGGGAATCAGGTCCCCCGGTGGGAGAGGCTGGGGCCCGCCGGTCCCGGGAATTATCCGCAGAATTATCTCTAAGTCTGCTTAACCAGGGCGGGACAAAAGGCCGAGCCAGTCCTCAAGCAGCGGGACCATTGTCCTGCTGGCTGGCATGCACCTCGGCATTCGGGGGCTCTGTCACGCAGGATGATGCGTCATCATTGTGGAGCTGGTGTATGTCTCCCAGGCGTGACTGACCGGGGTTAACTGGCCCAGTCAGCACCAGAGGCATGAGAAGAACATGACAGCACTCCTTTTTAGCCTTTCCTTGTCAACGCGTATATATACACACACACACACCGTGTGGCCAGTGAGGAGAGAGAGTTTACATTTATAGTGGAGGAAAAAATAGGCCAAAAGTTGACCATAACCCTCCCCGGGGTAGAACAAAACACAGCATAGTTTTTTCATATCTTTAGGATGTCCCCTTCATGAAATGGATTGTCCCGAGTTTTGCTTTTATTGCAAAAGTCATGAAATTGATCCATGACGGGACTCATCACATAGGCAAAAAAAACGCCTATCGTGAAAGACGGAGTTCCAAGTCAAACCTTTGTCATTTTCTACCTGCTGGTTGTTTTTACCTCATACTTGCACTGATGTTCTACAGGTAGTGTCGCTACATCCCAAAACAATCAGAATGCAAAAATGTGGTTCTGTTTTGAATCTGCAGCCTTTCTTTTACATTCCTAAGGAAAATTCCCCTGTCATACTGGTGATAATCTTCTATAAAGGGTAGTACAAACCCTGACAGTGTTTTTACTTCGTCCTCTTCATGAAATTTTCACTATCCTGCACTAATTCATTTATAATGAAAATGTATGAGTTGATAATAATGTATGCTGAATTTATCCTACCAGTGATGACAACAAAAGGACATATTATTGAAGTGCAGCACCGCACAATTATGACAACGAGAAAGAAAATCTGCGAAACTTTGCAATGAATTATCTAATAAACTGGAGTGGACAATGCTCATGAAGTGCCATTGCAGGTAGGCTATAGTGAAAAGGTTACTTCACAGAATTTTCCGCCTATGTTTATTCTATGTTTAAATACTATGAACTGGAACTCAGGAATTAACTGAACAAAAGTAGGCTACAACTAAATCTGAAAAGATAAATGAAGCATCAAGTTTATAGTAAAAAATAATGCACATAAACTAGACGAAACAAACACTTGTGTTGAAGCGACCTTGTAAAGCCTCATTCATACTTCTCTCCACACGGTGGGATGTGTCGAGTCGTGAGCATGTAGGTTGGTTGTTTTCTTATGCACGACACCGTTGTGCGACGGAGCATAAATGAGGCTTTAAAACAGTGGGTTCCCAAACGTTTTAGCCCGTGACCCAAAAGAGAGATTAGAGGTTTGCCCAGGACCCAAACTAGTGAAAACAGCCGATCTACAAGCTCACAACGTGGCGCGAAACATTTGTGTTCTACTGTAATTCATGGGATTTCTTAGATTCTTCTTTTATTTATCAATTAAATTACATAGAAAAATCATTATATACATTTTTGTATTTATGAAAATCTTTAGGTGGAATGTAAGAAACAAAAAATGAAATATAGGAAACAAAAAATTAAGGGACCCATAAAAATGTGTCCATGACCCAAAAAATGGTCCCCGACCCAGTGTTTGGGAAACAAACAGTGCTTTAAAAGGTCTGGAACGGCAGCATCCTGACACCACACATTGCGGGGCTCTATTACCGTTGCCGTGGGTGTCGCCGGGGGAACGGTAAAGCCCATTCCAGGAAGCTCAGGAGGGTCAGCCGGCCCTGCTTGACCGATCCCAGCCGTCTGCTCCCTGCACAGTCCCACTGGTATGTGTTTTAATATGGCCAACATACCGCCCTGCGGTATGCACATTCCTGGGGCAACGGTAGACGCATCAAAGAAGTATTTCAAAGGGACGTACAGCCCGGTGGAAATACCTTGAATGTTTCTGGGTTCCTATGATAACGTAGAGAAGTGCTCAGAATCAATGGCACAACATGATGCTAATGCATGGGGATGTCAACAACGAGGAAGTACCGTGCGTGGGCATTAGCGCTTCTGAGATCACATACTTTTAAGTGAATTGCTTTTCCTGTGTTGATACGCCCCTGCCCGGTGCGTGTAATTAGATTATGCACTAAGTAACGCAGTATACTTTTAAGCACCATTAACAATTTTAGGCCTAGAATTATTTAATATTTTAACTACTTCATGATTTTTTTTGCAAGTCTTTGAATATATCTTTTTAAAAGTGAACATTTGTAACTCAAATATTTGCTTCTGGGTGGTCCCTGGAACAACATATTTTGAGATGGGGGTCCGCGAACAAATTACATGTAATTTTGGGGGTCCTTGACATGAAAAGGTTTGAGAACCACTCATTTAGAAGAAGGAATTTAGATGACATTCATAGAATCGGGTCAAAAATAGAGCGCAAATGTCCACGATTTTTCCAAAAATAGCAGATCTACAAGCTCACAGCGCGGCACTCTGTGCCGCGCTGTGAGCTTGTATATCTGCTATTTTTCAATAGCCAAAGCATAAATTAATAGTTAAAGTGGTTCAGATCTAAAGTGACACAGATTTGCGTTCGCGGGCCAAATGGCTTAATGCACAGGTAAAAGCACCTCTTGAGCTTGCTTTTAGGTGTTTAATATTTCAGAGTTTCCGTCGACATGGGCCAGAAGTCCTGCCAGGAGATCCAGGCAGCGGTCACGCTGGATTTAAACGTGGCAATTAGTGACAAGAACATTCCAGATAAATAAGTCAGCAAAAAAAGACAGCCAGCCTCCATACTGACATCACAGGAGAGGACAGTGACTGTCCGATATGTCTTGTGGAAAAGTATCCTCTGATATACAACGCCATGAAGCATAAATCAGGCTTGTTTCTTAAAGCTAGACGAGACACATACTTGTGCATGCAGACACATACCTGCACATCCACGAAGACACACACACACACACACACACACACACACACACACACACACACACACACACACACACACACACACACACACACACACACACACACACACACACACACACACACACACAAACGCAGGGACGTCCAGAGAATGTTAGAGAGGCAGGGGCTGAAATTTCTAAAAGGGCCTTTTGGTGAACATATCGAAAATAGCAGACCTCCAAGCTATAACACGTTCCAGTGTTTGATAACCACACTGAACTAAGCATAAGTCAGTACTGGAGATGTGGCGTAACGGCATGGATTTCTACCCAGAGGGCAATTCTTTCAACATAAGATGCTGCCTACAGGTATAGTAAAAATCGCATTCATGGTCTTGAGGCACTTTTTACAGATTGATAAAAGGGCATGGGGCTCAAGTCCCCTTTGGTGTCTATGTGTGCACGTGCCTGCACGAACGCACATACGGTACACACACACACACACACACACACACACACACACACACACACACACACACACACACACACACACACACACACACGCCAGCACAGCCTTCCTTTGCCATTGTTCTTGACCCGACTTGTAAAGCTGACCTTTAGCTGTCAGACAAACACACCGCTGGTCTAGTGGACACCATGCAGACACACAGATCCTGTTTCTGGATCAGGTTAACCTGGAACCTTTAGCGAACACAACACACACACACACACACACACACACACACACACACACACACACACACACACACACACACACAGGGGCGTCACAAGGGGGAGGAAAGTGGGACTGAGTTACTAGGGCCCAAGGTGGAGGGGCCTTAAATTGTTTTATACTTTTGCTATTGAAAAATAGCAGATCTACAAGCTCACAGCGCGGCACCGAGTGCCGCGCTGCGAGCTTGTAGATCTGCTATTTTGAAAAGTCGTTAAAATGTGTGCAAATCTTTGAATATATGTATTTTGTAAGCGAACATTTGTAACTCAAATTTTGCTTCTTGGGGGGGGGGGGGGGGGTCCCTGGAACTAAATATTTTGAGACGGTGGTCCGTGGCCAAATACATATCGTTTTGGGGGAACTTCACATGAAAACGTTTGAGCACCACTGACACAGAAAACATAGGTTTTTCAAAAAACCTTAGAAAGGATTTTAAATATTCAAATATAACAAATCTTCATGATTTTTCAAAAAAATAGCAGATGTACAAGCTCACAGCGCGGCACTCGGTGCCGCTCTGTGAGCTTGTATATCTGCTATTTTTCAATAGTTAAAGCACAAAATAATTGCGTGGAGTGGAATCCGCAGTGAATCCTTGTACCCAGGGCCCAGGATTTGTTGCGACACCCCTGCACACACACACACACACACACACACACACACACACACACACACACACACACACACACACACACACACACACACACACACACACACACACACACACACACACATTGATGGAAGCCAAGCTATGTATGGGATAAGGATCTCGGGGGTCAAGTAGAACTCTGATCACAATGAATGCTGACGCGATGTCGACCAATCAGGTCACCCGTCTGTGCCCGCGCTCACTGAACCGCTCAGCCAATCTGGATCCTCTGATCCCGCCTGACAATTGAAACATCAGTCTGTCAGTGAGGCTGGATCAGGAAGTATAGAGCACTCATAGGGCAGCAGACTTGTCACCCGTACAATGTCGCACCGCACCGCACGGCTGTGTCACAGCTCGACAAAGAAGACACCTGATTTTCAACCGATTTTTGAGCGGTGGTCACACCGTCTCCATAGCGTGGCCGTGTGTGTAGGTATGTATGTTTGTTTGTATGTGGGTCTGTATGTAGCCTCAAGCCTGTGGTGTAGTACCTTTTCTGACCACACATGTTAAGGGAGGGGCGCTGTTGTTCAGGCCAGGCCCCACACACACACACACACACACAGGCCCGAGGGGAAGGGGGGAGGGGGGGGGGGGGTTGGTGGGTAAACCACCGCTCAGTTCACACGGGTGTGATTTTCTTTTTGCTAATTCGCTTTACTGGCCTCGGCTTAAAGGCCCACTTCACCTCTGGGACAACCAGATCTTATTTTATTGTTGTTTGGGACACGATCGACACAATCCTGAGTTATTTGTTGTGTTCAATCTTCTCCATTCTGGTTCCCGAGCTGGGGGATGACAAATACTTTTCAATTGCACATGCATCCCATAATTCCATAGGGCTAAACCAAACATTTTTTTTGGGAAAATATTATACAATATTTACAAATATATTTGTAAATATCTACTGTATATATTTTTTTCTGACTATCTACTGCATAGTACTGTGTTCTATCCGTCTTGTCATTCAATGTTATATGAGATACTTTAATGGTTTCCTGTGTAAATAAGCCAAGTGCTTTCTAGGATCTCCTTTTAGTTGACCTTGTACCAGTGAACTGTACCGTCATGAAACTGTACCTTTCCTATGCAAACTTATAATAAAGTCTTCAATCAATCAATCAAGGACAAATGACCAATCATTAATTTGGGACAGGGGCAGAATAAAAGATTACCTATTTCTAAAAGAAATAAAATGCAGGTGTTTTCTATTGTAGTTATTTATAGAGGACAATTATAATGTAGTAACGTATGTTATGGCTTATTAGTCAGGGATCCTTTTTAAGGTGAGCAATGAGGAAAAAGAATAGGTGAGATCCAAACAGAAATTACTGTACGTGTACAATATGTGGTATAGGTGACAAATGCTGCCACAGTATGAAATAATCAACACCGGTAGCATGGGCTTTGCAAAGCTGCCAGAAAGGACGTTATAGGCATAAGGAGAAGACATTTGGTCAGAGAGAGAGAGAGAGAGAGAGAGAGAGAGAGAGAGAGAGAGAGAGAGAGAGAGAGAGAGAGCTAGAGACTGACCTCATTTGAAAAGGCTGTCTGGAACAATAGCAGCGTATAGGTGTAAGGTGCCAGAACCCTGGCCAGCCGGGACGTGCAGAGAATGTTAGAGAGGCAGGGGCTGACATTTCTAAAAGGGCCTTTTGGTGGAAATACAGAAAATAGCAGACCTCCAAGCTCACAACGCGTCGCAGCGCGACGTGTTGTGAGCTTGGAGGTCGCGCGACGTGTTGTGAGCTTGGAGGTCGGCTGTTTTCTGTACTTAATACCACACTGAACTAAGCATAATCAAGTGAATACTGGACAGGTGCGTAACGGCATGGATTTCTACACAGAGAGGGCAATTCTTTCAACATAAGATGCTGCATTCAAGTCTTAGCCTTGCCTTGTCCAGGAGAGTTTGGACAAGGCAATTCTCTTGAATGCTGCCTTCAGGTATGGCATGGAAAAGAGGCATTTGCATTTCTTTCACCATAGTAAAACTGCATTCATGGTCTGGAGGAGAGGGCACTTTTTACAGACGGATAAAAGGGCAGGGGGCTCAAGCCCGGATTGATGTCTATGTGTGCACATGCCTGCATGGTGTAAGGTGCCAGAACCCTGGCCCGCCCCGGGCAGCAGGTGGGGCTGGGTGGAGGTGGGTGGGTGGTGCAGGCAGCGGGGTTGAGACATGAGACCTCGAGAGGTGGTGCTTTGGCACCAGGCCTCCTGCTAATTGGTCAGGTCAGATATCTCACGGTCGACTGGGTGCCGGCGGCGGGACGGCTCCCGTGCATCCAGATGCCACGGCACCAAAGAAACGCCAGGATCATGGCGCGCATGGTCCCGTCTCGCCCCAAAAGTTCACACTCACCTCGTAGTCTATCCGCCGGTAGGGAGATCCCCCTGACCCATAGTAACATATGGCTCACTCCCCCTTATATATTCTTCTAATTACTGAACCCGCTACGAGTTTCGACTGTCGGTGTGGGCCGTCGCGTTGCAGTGGCCACAAGAGTTCTTTTGAAAAATCTGGAAAATTTGTGTAAGTCTTTGAATGTTTTGACCTGATTTTAAAAGTGTCTTCTAAATCCTACGTTTCTTTTTTTTCTTTTTTCTTTTTTTTTTAATATGTCAGTGGTGAAACTTTTTCATGTCAGGAACCCCCCCAAATGATATGTATTTGGCCACAGACCCCCATCTCAAAATATTTAGTTCCAGGGACTCCAGAAGCAAAATTTACAAATGTTCGCTTTTAAAAAGTTATATTCAAAGACTTACCCCCAAAAAAATCACGATTTTCAAAAATAGCAGATCTACAAGAACACAGCACGGCACTCTGTGCACACTGTGAGCTTGTACATCTGCTATTTTTCAATAGTTAAATCATTAAATAATTCTAGGCCTAAATGGGTTCATTTATGCTCCATCCTACAAGGGTGACGCGTGCCTTTGGTACGGCGCCGGCGTGAGTATAAATTAGGCATTAATCAGGCCTTACACTCTCTAGACTAGAGCCATACTGATTACGTCCGATATCTCATTTTGCCATTTTGCTCAGTGACTCCGTGAGCGAAGTGATAACCGATTTGTCAATTAGACAAAATGTTCTTCACAAAGCAATGCGTTGCTGGTTTTGTGGTTTTGTAACGACTTTAGCAACCCTGCAAAAGGTAGGTACCCGTGTCCTGCACTCACTGCACCACTTACCGAGGAGTGTCACGTTTCCCATCTCGCTGTCTTGCTTGGCAGAACGACCGTCGCTAAATTGTTTAGAAATAATGTGAGCTGCCGCCCTTTTAGGGGTGTCTGTGTGCACGTTTTTGCCTTGGCTCTTATTTAGGTGAGTGTGTCAGTGTGTGTGTGTGTGTGTATGGGGGGGGGGGGGCTTATGGGTGGGACTATGGGGTGGCACTGCCTCTTTGAAGAGACCATATGCTGTCCCCAGCTTGCAGTTGCCACACGAATGGGCCTCTACATTTTAACACATTTTTGACAACGTGTCAGTTGAACCCTACCCAAGATTGTGTACGCGGAGGTGTGACCGTGTGTGTGTGTGTGTGTGTGTGTGTGTGTGTGTGTGTGTGTGTGTGTGTGCGTGTGTGTGTGAGAGCATGTGAGCGTGTGTGCGTGTGCGTGCACATGGCGTTCCTACATTCCAGGGACCACAACGCCACTTCCTCCGTGCAGTCACCTTGTTCTCCCCGTGCCCTGTGCCAAGTTCCATGGAAGTCAACGTACGAGCGCACACGTGCACACACTGGCTACGAATATACAGTACAAATAGCCCAAAGACTTATCTTAAATCACAGGGAATTCCACGTTCAACATATTAGATGCAAGTCCTGTTGGATAAAATTCATAAACCTTTTTAACCTTTCACTACCTTTTCGCGTAACCCCCGTTTTCTGTCTGCTTGTCTGTCTGTCTGTCTGTCTGTCTGTCTGTCTGTCTCTCATCTACCCTGTCTTTCACTGCTTTTTTGCGTAACCTCCTTTGTCTGTCTGTCTGTCTGTCTGTCTGTCTGTCTGTCTGTCTGTCTGTCTGTCTGTCTGTCTGGCTGTCTGGCTGTCTGTCATCTACACTGTTATATTTTCAAGGACAAACATGGACATAATTTCCTTGGTGCAAATAGACACACAACAAAAGCCACAGTGTAGGGCCACACAGCCCGACCTTTTGCAACATCTTGTGAGAGTTGGTGACCAGCATTTCTCATGTTTAGCCCTCCTGTGAATCTAGAATGTCTAGCCTACTGCATGTTTTTGAGAATGAGAATGTTAGAGAGGCAGGGGCTGACACTTCTAAAAGGGCCTTTTGGTGTAAATATCGAAAATAGCTCACAACGATGCGACGCGCTGTGGTATCATGCACTTGATATTTTCAGTTCTTGATACCACACTGAACTAAGCGTAATCAAGTCAATACTGGAGATCTGGCGTACGGAATGGTTTTCTACACAGAGAGGGCAATTCTTTCAACATAAGATGCTTCATTCCTTCAGGTAGGGCAAGGAAAGGGGGCACTTGCATTTCTTTCACCATAATAAAAACTGCATTCATGGTCCGGAGAGAGGGCACTTTTTACAGACGGATAAAAGGACAGGGTCTCCAGCCCCCTTTGATGTCTATGTGTGCACGTGCCTGACCTGTCTAGTTATAGGAGCACAGTTCAGAACTGGGAAACCAGGTGAATGTACATTTTTGCTGGGTAGAATATAGCCTATAAAACCAGCAGTAAAAACTAAAAATGACAATTACAAGTCAACCCAATCACAGGCAAATCAATGTTATTAACTAAGATCTAAGGAGGTGTTGGTGGTCTATCTTCAATCTTTAATTTGTGAAGATTGTCTCTACAAATTGTAAGTATTGTCAAATTGCATATATGCATGCAACTGCCCTATACTGTACATCTGATTCATTTGGATGTAATTGCAAATCAATGTGAAAACTGGATACACACATTTAAAGGGAATGTGTTAAATCATCATCATCATCCTATTTTTAGTTCATTAGTTTTGGCTATCAGGATAAATAACCAATAACAAAACAAACAGGTTTAAGGTATTTCAAAATGTCACTGAAATACATTTGGCCATGATTTTAATCTTGAATCTAAATTAAAGTAAATTCAAATAAAGATCAAAATGTATTTTGTCATTGCTAATATAAAATCTACCTTTCACTTTAATGCTATATGTACTATAGGCTATTTTCTATCCAAATTGGAAATATGTGACCGTTGAATTGCAAAATGAAAGGCGAGCTATAACAATTTCCATTTGTCTATAATGTGTACACATAAATCCAGCATGCACTGGAATGTTGAGAAAATGTTAAGTAGGCTATGAAAAAACAATAATTAACCACTTTCAACCAACCCCCCCCCCCCCCCCCCCCCCCCCCCCCCCCCCCCACACACACACACACACACACAAAAACTTTTTTCATATTTCTAAAATGTTTAAAAAATACATGTAGCCCAACCGCTCACAATGCATTGCACTGAGCCTTGCAGATGGGCTACTATGTCAGTGGTTAAATGATAAGTGGTTCCCAAACCTTTTAGCTCAAGACCCAAAAGAGAAATGAGACGTTTGCCTGGGACCCAATCTAGTGAAAACAGCAGATCTCCAAGCTGTGAGCTTGTAGATCTGCTGTTTTCACTACTTCTTAAACATTTGTTTTCTAATTCATGGAATTTCTAAAAAATGTATTGTATTTATTAATTAAATTACTTTTTCTTTTTTCTTTTCATGAAAATGTCTTCCTCTTTTTGGGGAATGTCTTTTGGAAATATTTTTGAAATAATAGGACTAATTAAAAACTTTGCCATTTGCCAAAATTTAGGAAACAAAAAAAAACTAAGGGACCCATAAAAATGTGCCAGTGACCAACACATGGGTCCCCGACCCATGCAGTGTTTGGTAACCAGTGGGGTTAAATCAGTGGTTCTCAAACTTTCAAATTTCAAGGTCTCCCCTCTTATTTGGTTCCATACTGTCATGCAGAATCACAGACTTGTATGGGTCAATTTAAACCCACAGAGTCCCTGGAATCCACTTTTTCAGCAGCATTGAACCAACACAGAGCTCTTACTGTGAGTAGTGGTCCCTGCAGTAGAGCTTGTGGTCCCGCAGAAAGCAGGTGGTCCGCAGCGGCTCTCCGCACACCGCACACCTCACGCACTGCTCGTGCCACAGGCCGCCGTTCACTCTGAGCAGGAACTTGTCCCGTATGAGACGATGGCAGCCCGCACACACAGCCCTGCTGGGGTCCATGTCTGGTGGAACATATGTGTACAATATTTATTATCCCACCTATTTACAAACATTAACATAGCCTATGAATCAAATCTGAATGTGCAATCAAATAGCCTATAGCGTAGAAAAATAAGGAAAATATATCCTATAATAGGCCTACATCAATGCAACAGAATTAAAACACCTTTTATTTTATTTTATTTTTTATTCATTTATTTGCTTTTTTTTTTACAACTGCTTTTCTGATTGTAATTATGTTCTGCATAGTACACTACTGCGTGTTCTATCTGACTGTCATTCTAAAATATGAGTTAATAGGCTAGTAATAATAATAATAATAATATCTCAATGTAAACAATTAAGCCTCGGCTTTCATGAGCTTATATCCTTTTAGTTGACCCTGTACCAGTGAACTGTAGGCAACTGTCATGAAACTGTACCTTTTATAACCTTCTATAGGCCTACATTACATACTTAATTCAAACCTACAGTAGGCTAATCAGGCTACATATAATTATCAGGTGTGTCTAATCTTACCGAAATGTGAGGCTGCTTGTCCCAGCTCCACCATAGCAAACCTCTGCCAAAGAAAGGCATTATTATAATTCATAGGAAAATACAGTAAAACAGTTTAACTGAAAATTGCACACATAGCACACGAGAGGCTGCACATTTCTGCATGCCTGTCAAAGTTCTAAATTTGTGAACAAAAAGAAAAGTATAGCCTATAAAAAGTTAACTTGCCCATAACTTACCTTATTAAAAAAACAAATAAATTAATAAACAGTCCTCCTCCTAATCGTGGTAGGCTATAATGTGTTTCTTTTCTTTTCTCGTTATGTCCTCAAACATGACCGGCGTGGACGGAAGAGCATCGCGGTGTAAGTTTAGTTTACTTCAGTTCAGCCTCCTCGGCTCACCACAGTCAGACTGACCGCGTCAAAGTTTGTGCTCCGCTCGCATCACAACATTTGTGTCTCCTCTCTCCAAGTCTCCATCCATCCATCCATCCACTCCCCGCAACGAATATTTATTTATCAATTATCTCATTAGAACAAGTAAAGTGTGCATGTGTGCAAGTGCAACTGTGCATGCTTGCCTGCGTCCATGCGTGCGTGCGTGTGTGTCAGAAGGAGTCTTGCACCTGCACACACGTGCACGCTCTGTCATCATCGCCTTGCAGACTCCAGTCCCCCCCCCCCCCCCCCGCCGCCCCACCCCCACCGCACTCCACTGAATGAATGAATGATGTCACCAAAACTACAACAAGAAAGTAATTTCAACATAAAAAAAAACACTTTGTATTGTGCTAACGATAATATTACACAAATATAGTAAATCAATGGGATATAGATAGGCCTAGCCAATATTGATATAGCCTATGTGGCCTACTGTGTATGTGTGGTTTTGCAAAGATTTTAGGTAATTTTAAATAAATAAAAGAATCTAATACATTATTCATGAAACATTTACTTCTTTCCATTTTAGTGTAGCCTACAATGTAAGGTAGATTTAATCTACCTTTAATCTTTAACAAATGGAATTTGCGAGTCTCTGAATATTGTGAATAATGCATCCTAAAATGGCTCTTATTGTTTTATAAGCTGTAGTAGGCAAGAATATACAGTATAGTAGTAGCCTCGTTTATACATTTTAGTAAATGCACCCTACAAACTATTATACATTTCTACAAAATAGTAGGAATTTATTGTAGGATATAGAAAACTGGGTAGGGAAAAAAAAGAAAAAGAAAATGATCAAATGTCTGTAAATTTCAAAAAAATATTTATTGTGGGGTTTTTCAGTTCTTCATATTTGTAATGTAACCTACAATACAAAAAAAATAAGAAACAGAAAACAACAAATTAAATCATTTTAGGTCTCACCTGAGACTTCAGGCTTATATAACCCATAGTCAACGGAAAACGTCACTTGAATAAACCCGCCGTCAATGGGAAAAACCCAATTAAACACAGATAGGATCTGACTCTCCAAAACTAGAATACTGCCACTGCCAGCCCAGTAGGTCTACAGTGAAGACATGAAGGAGTGAAACGCACTGCTTCTGTATCTTTCCAAGTGTGTAGTCTACTTCCGCCATCTAGTGGCTGACGAGAAGAAGCACCAATACGGTCATTACTGTCAATGAATATCTTGGCGCATAATTAAGTGCCATTTCTGTAAAATTTCGCTTATGCCAGAATCAGTTTAAAAATAGGAGAGAGAAGGTAGCCTTGTAAAATATGAAAGACATAAAGTGCATGCATCAATGGTGGCTTATCGTTACAGTCCTTTTATGGTAAAATAGAGAGGATAGGCCTAAAAGAGTTCACCCCCCAAATGACTTCTTTGTATTCAATGCATTCCTCATTTGATTATAATAAATGATAAATTATAAACAGTTGATTCTGGAAGGGGACCCAAATGAATTTGGGTCTCCATCCGGAATCAATGGGGGTACATTTACAATAATCACATTTTTGTCTTAGGAATGAGACAAATACAAAAAAATCAAGTCTCCATGGCTGTAATCGATAGAAAAGTCATTATGGGGGTGAACTACTCCTTTATGTGATTGTAGTTACTAGATAGAAAAGACAAAAAAGAATTACACAAGCAAGACATTTCGTTAATTTTAAATAATTTTATTCTGTAAGAATTCTAAAGTGTATTTTCTCTCTTCTTTTTTTTTTTTTTTTAGAAATGTAGGGATGGTTTTTGTTTTTATACAAATCCTCTTTGAATAAAATATGATTTCTCTTCTCTTTTCATATTGCATTGGGTTGCTCTTAAAACCGATACCTGAAATTATCTATTTACAAAAGGAAAAAAAAAAAAAAAAAAATCTGTTAACAATTCTATTAGAATTTATTTTTTGACAAGTTGACAGTGTACTCTCTTCTCTCCTCCATAAGAATCCCCTCCGTCCGTCCGTCCGTCCGTCCGTCCGTCCGTCCGTCCGTCCGTCCGTCCGTCCGTCCGTCCGTCCGCTCCCCCAAGAAGAAGAAGAAGAGTGGCCCCTCCCGGGACCACCACCCCGAATCCCTCCCCCCCTCCCACCCAACCCTCCCAAAATACAATTTGTAATTCTTTAGACATTTAAAATTCATTTTGTGCTTGGTACAAAATATGCCGTCTTACAACTTGAATCAAGTCTCTTTTTATGTCTCTTTTTTTTCATCTTCATATCAATGAGATTGCGTTGATGAGTTTGTGTTTATGTACATGAGCGCAGAGGGGACTTGTGTCATGTGATCTGATGCGGCGCCTCCAGCATCTCCATGAGGAAGGTGTCGATGGGCGTGTCTCCGATGAGCTTGAAGAAGAACAGGTGCTCTAGACACTTCAGGCCGATGGAGCGCAGGGCGGGCAGGCGCAGCAGCAGCTTGGCGAACCTGCAACGGGGCAAAACGGGCAAAGATTAGATTACCAATTAGGGATGGTATCGTTCACCTTTGAATCGATACGATACCTTTTTCGATACCTGGGAATCGATACGATACCCGTTTCGATACCATTTTCGATACTTTTTATTTAAGTTGCAGGGGTGATGATGATGATCACACAGTGTGGCGGAGCGGAGAGTATAGACGTTGGATAATCATCATAATAATAGACATTATAGGCTATTGTCGGCTATTTTCCACAGTAACGAGTGTCTTCTACTAAAGCAGTCATTAAACTCTCAGTAGCCCAACTGTTACAGATGCGACCGGCCAGGGGTGCGTTCCAGAGTATCGAAACGAGGTATTGTTCGTTTTTACATGAACCGATACCCGATAGTATCGACGTCATGCAATCGATACCATTAAAAGTATCGCAGACGATACCCATCCCTATTACCAATCCAAATGGATCTTCTATTACGAATCACAAAGGCACCTAAAGGGGAACAACACAAACCGGCTGCAGAAGCGCTGCGCACATTTTTCACTGCGCGGCAATGCCTGGAAAATAGAACAGAGGCATATAGGAGCAGCGGGCGAGGTGTGAACGTGCGCCTCTGCACATCTGAAACCGACGGTGTGGGGATGTTCATTGAAAATAATGGGGGCGGCTGTTTTGACGCGTGCCGTCCGCAGTCAGTGTATGTCCCCCTTAAGAAGTCTGGGCACAGGGCGCCCGCTGGCCTACTGGTCCAGGTGCATACCACTTAGGCATTGCCACATAGGCATGGATGCCTGGCGGCGTCGCCGGTTCGATTCCCGATGCAGACGACCTTTGCCGCGTGTCACTCCCCCCATTTCCTGTCAGTCTACTGTCCTATCAATAAAGGCATAAAAACCCCAAAAAACGAATCCAAAGCAAATCTTTAAAGATGCCGTGTCACGCCCCGAAAAGTAACATTATGATCCAGTAGGTCACGTGGTTTTTGTAGAAACGGTTTGAAAATGGGGCGGGACCATATCACAGATTGATTGACGTTTGCTCTGGCAACGCATCTCGCCATGTCTGGCATCAAACCGACCAGGAAAACCAAAGTCGCCTTACATGAAAATGTCGTTTTTGAATCCAAGCTTCAACAAATAAGCATAAACTAACTACTTGACATGAACAATGCTGCTAATCTGAGAGGTAATATATATTTTTATATACACAGATTTAGTAATAAAATAAATTTTCATGTAAGGTAACTTCCTGGTTTTCATAGTGTGGGCAAGGGGAGATGGACCGGCTGACAGACAGTACAGTAAAGTACAGTAGAGGCGCGCCGTGCCGTCATCAATAATATTAGCGTATTATTAAATAGCCTGATTTATATATTTTTTTTGCATGTCATTACCACTTTAACTCATACAGTGCCATCCGGCCACAAGGGGTGCTAGAGTGCCAGAAATTTCTCCATTGACCTTCTTTATAGCTTTCGTCGACCCTCTCCAAACTGGCTTGTGTTTTCACTCCGGTCAATCCAAGCCCCCAGAACGGCTTGTAAATATTGAAGCAGCCGCCCTACTGGCCAAAGCTGGAATTTCAGGCGGGGTGAAACATACATGCACGAGCATAAGAGCGCGGCGCTGGGGTCTACAATAGGGTTCAATGGACGTCGACGTCGTTCGTCGTTCGTTTGGCTCCACTGCGTAGTGGAGCCATTCCCCAGAATGCACCTGGATTAGCTACATGCTAGCACGTAGCCGTTGCTTCAAAACGCCACTGAGCACTTGCATTGAAATGATAGTGGGGGCGGGGCTCGTCCGCTCTCTATTTTATATATACTCTATGGGTCAATCCTATGGGTGTCCAGAGGAGGAAGCTAGCTGACACGTAGCCAAAATGCTAACCCATTTAGAAGCCCGATCTAAAGCTATTTCAGCCGCAAAAAACTTTCTCTTTGGGTCTGGGGACACAATCCGGAGAAAATCCTGTCTAAAGATGTGATTTATTATTGGAGTGGGCGGCGCGATTCGGCCGTTAGCGCGAATACGGCCCGTGGATGGCCGAGTCTAAGTCCCGGCCAAGGATG
This sequence comes from Nannobrachium achirus, assembly GCF_963921795.1. Lineage (NCBI taxonomy): Eukaryota > Metazoa > Chordata > Actinopteri > Myctophiformes > Myctophidae > Nannobrachium > Nannobrachium achirus. The sequence continues at coordinate 58,675,854 of NC_137810.1, read as the reverse complement.
GACGTCTAGACCGGGGCTTCGTTGAGGCCTCCGATAAAATAATTCATTTTATTAAATATCCCGGACATGTTCGGGATAGGCACCCTGGAATACGTCGCGCCGCCTACAATGAACATTTGGTGAACATTGGGGGGGGTCTAAACTTTATTTTAAACCATTTTCAATGGAATAAATCGTCGGAGCATCTAGCGTCTCTCGTTGGTGAGCGCTGGGCGAGCCGGGACCACCCACGTTGCTCCAAGCAGCTCGGGGTAAGTAAAATAGCAAATAAAAAATTGTTTTTGATCCCGAATATCCCGAACTAGTTCGGGATAGGCACTAAAAGGGTTAAGTGCTACATTGACATAAAAAGGTATGAGATCTCCCGCTCCCTCTAAGATTTTAACATGCTTGAACATTTGACATTTAAGGCCTAACACTTCAACAATTTACTCATTATGGCATGTTCAAATCGTGTATAGGCCTACTTTACTTTATTTAAGACCCTAACTGACCGTGCAGTTTCATCCTATGTTCCAGGGATGGGGAGGGGAGGAGCTTGTCACCCTAACAACTAGCCAACAGCCAATTGAACCACGTCATATCCATCCACTGGCTCTCACTAGTCCCCTCGGGCTATAAGATCTAAACTCTATTCTCTCCAGGAGATGGGATCGAAAACTCACAAGGCACTCTGGAAACTAAACTGTGCTCGTGTTTCAAAAAAATGTAAACATATTCAACAGAAAACAAAATGGCTAAATGTATTTGGATATTGTCCACTCTGCACTTACAGTATTACATACCAGTCCATTCTGGAAGGGGGTTCCCCTCTTCTTTTTGTTTTTCTTGCCAAGGGGTTTTTAAGGGTTTAACTCAGAAAGCGTAAGAGTGATTAAGGGAACTGGCATAGGCTACAGTAACTGGCTTAGTCTTGCCATGTAAATCCCTCTATTGACCTCACTGCTGTGCCTATACCAAAAGTCTCATTCACAGCCATGATGGTGCAGTCAGTTACATGAAGTATCAGTGCATTAACTAGTTGACACAATTTAGCTTTCATTTCAAATTCAAATTCAGAGAGTTTATTTTCACTTATTGTTAAAGTTATACCATGTAACTTTTTTTATAAAACAAATCTTAAAATGGTCCTAGCTGTTAAATCGCTAAAGTTTTAGAACCCCCACTCCGTTATTTTCAGCTTCTAAAGCCTTCTCTTTATATGTTTTCTATGATCTCTGCCCGGGACCGGTTTTCGCGGAAAAATTGCGTCATCACACTACCGGCCAATCACAGCGAGGGTTATACACTGCCGGCCAATCACAGCGCAGAACATACACTGCCGGGCTCTCTGGCGGGTTTAGGAAACACGCCTTCAGGAAGTACACTGCAGTGTTTACACTTCTACGAGCAGCGGTTGGGGAGTTACATGCTAGACATGTAACTCCCCAACCGCTGCTCGTAGAAGCACACGGGAGACCTCATTGAAAGCGTCTCGGCGAGGCGAGGCGGACGCGGTGGTCTGACGGCCCGGTCCGCGAGCGAAAAACGGACGAAAAAAGCAAACGCGACCGCGGTTTGCTATACTGCTACAGACCACCAGTTCAGCAACTTACACAGTATAGCTTTAACTTTCAACATTCAGTGTTTTTTCTGTAATCTGTCGTTTTTTTTAATAATTAGGCTCAGAAAAGTGAGTTCATTGGCCTCTGGACGTACGCATCATCGTGGTTTTATCACCTTTGCTGTTACTTTACACTGCATGCGTTTGTATCCTTCCAGTTTACCATTTACTATTTACCTGTTACTTTGCACTGTATATCGTTCCAATTTTTACCATTAACATTTACCACTGTTGTTGTTACGTTACAAAAGAGGCAAAGATTAACAGTAAAGTTCCTGAACTACGACACCTACAGGAAACTAGGTATATCATCTTTGCAAGTCAAAAAGCAACAGAAAACAGAGAGAAAAAATCCTGCCATGGCTCACTGGAGTGGAGATTTCAGTTTTAACATTTTAATACAAGTTTTAAGGACCAGGACAAAGACCTTTATGACTGGTAAAAACAGCATGTCATAATTCCTTTAATGTTCGAGTAGTAGACAGTAGAGTTATGTGTTGCATACCTGCCAGGCTGGTCTGGATATTTCTGTTTGGTGTAGGACTCCAAGGAGGCGTAAACCTTTTCCCTGAGTCCTTCTACTTCTGGCGGGTTGGACAGGCCCTTGGCATCTGAAACACAAATAAAACAATGTCTTCATAGTCATCCTTTTCTACATCCTATGAAATCCCTATTTGCCTCAACTTGCTCTGTGCCCAATGGCTAGACACCAATTGAAACCATAATACAGATGATTTCTTTTAGGCTAGTACAAGAGAGGCACAACTGCATTAAAATTAAGGCTGGGCAAATATCGAAAATGTATCGATATCGGGGTATCAACATGCAAGGTATACAGTACATATTCATGAAGGCGGCTTGAAATGAGGTACTGGTGTATGTGTCAAATTAATTAACAGACACACTATGCATGCACGTAGCACATCCAAAATAGCAGTCAATCTGTAACCAGGTGTGGTTATTTCAATAAAACAATTGCATGGATTCATTATCTAGGTTAGGCAGGCAGTGGACCTAAAGCAGAAAAAACATTTAAACTATATAATGCAATAGTCTTTACTAATATTGTGAGTAATATTGAAAATGAGGTATTCAACAACGTTATCGAATATCGAAGGATTTCCTAATATCGCCCAGCCTTAATTCAAATTGCTTTATCTCACACTAAAAGACGTTTGTTATGAATCATATAAGTAATTGTATATTTTATTTATATAATACATTTCATAACAAATGTATTGATGTGTTACAATTCTCTTTGAATCAAAAGTGCCAGAACGCAGCTCTGTGTAACGGTCGCAATGGTTTGAAGACATTTCGAAGTCTCCAAGCAACTCGTAGAAACAGTTTTAGAGCAGGGGTCTTCAACGTTTTCAGGCCAGGGACCCCTTAGTTGAGAGAGAGATGAAGCAGGGACCCCCACAACCTTTTCAGAGATTCCATAAAGTTTTCATTGTTTCTCACAACGCCTCACGCCGCGAGGCGTTGTGAGCTTGTAGATCTGCTATTTTTGGCTAAAGTTCTCAGAATCTGGTTAAGAATCTGGCTAAAAAGGAGATTTTATTTTTTTCTTTCTATCACACAAAGATTTGGAGGACCCCCTGTAGTAACTCTGTGGACCCCCTAGGGGTCCCAGACCCCCTGTTGAAGACCCCTGTTTTAGAGTGAACTTTCTTCTCCTTTTTTGCTTCTGTTTTTTGCATCAGATACCATCGGGGAGGCAGGTTGTTTGTCCTCCATTGTTGAAACTCTTGCTCAACAGCAGAATTTGAGGGTATATAAACAGTGTATGCAGCTGAGGATCTTTGATCTTTACCAACAGACCATTTTCAAAGCAGCCGTGACATGAAACTGTTGGTTAAACACCAGTGTTAGCAGTGATATTTAAGGTTGCTTGTCATTCAGCTCAAACAGAGTCAGGGTCCACGTTGGTTCACTGGAAAGACTGTGGTATATGGACCCATCATTTGTATCACTGGTAACACCTTTGTTTACTCTATTTCATGGCAATAAGGCTGCCATGAAAAAGGTCCATTAAGCATGAACATATCCTGGTACGAACTGGCACTCTTAAGTCACATCTGGCAGACTTTGATAATTATTCAGGATCAGGGTGGAATAGTTCACCCCCAAAATGACTTTTTTTCCTGTTGATTACTCATGGAGACATGGAGAGTTCAATAATATCTTTTGGTATTTGTCTCATTCCTAAGACAATAATTTGATTACATGGTATCATGTATGGTACATGGATCACAGTGATATGGAACTGGGTCTCTGAAAACAGCTCGCGATAATTGGCGCCTCTTCACATTGATGTCCGATAACTTTATCGGACATCAATGTGAAGGCATAATTATCGCTGTGATATTTTATGGCTATCGTCATCGTTATCGCTGCCGGTGGAAAAGGGCCTTAAGTCTGATCCCTGTCTTGACCAAATAAGGGGTTCAACAATGATGTCATCAATATAATGCTAGTTTTGCCCAAATATGGAGTTGTGTTTGTGTGGCTGTACCAATATAAGTGCTAACGTGTGGAACAGCACTGCATTGTTTTGCAGGGACTTGGAGACTTCAGGTTGTTGTCCAACATGTGGCGCTGGACCTTGCATCTGACCAGAGGAACAAAGAGATCCTTGGATGCTGCCGTAGCAGTGGAACACAAACTGTACTCCTTTGGAGGGTACTGTCACTTGAATGACAGGGACCATCAGATGGCAGTGCATGTCTTCAACACTGTGTCTTTGCGTTGGATTCAGTTGCCTCCTGTGACAACTGGAGGAGGACGACGTACACCTGAGGTTCCCTCCAACTGTGTGTTCCACACAGCTGTGCTCATAGAAGACGTCGTCTACATCTGGGGGGGTGTCGCGATGTTTCAGATAGAGGAGGGTTTTGTAATAAGGACCAAGGGGGAAAAATCCAACATCCTTTATGCATTTGATGTCGATGCCCACAGATGGTTCAAACCACAGGTTTCAGGGACTGTTCCAGAGGAGAGGTATAGCCACTCAGCATGCGTCTTGAGAGAGGTCATGTTTATTCATGGAGGATGGACCCAGACTGCATTCACTAATGACATCTACAAGTTGGACACCACCACTATGGTCTGGTCTTTAATTAACACCAGAGGACCTCGACCTCCTGTTTCATCACGCCACTCTTCCACCATCATCGGGACAAAGATGTTTGTATTTGGGGGCTGGGGATGGGGGTACTACGACACCAACACCATCAGAGTGTTTGACACAGAGACCAACTGCTGGATGAACACATCTTCTGCACAGCTTCTTCGTGAAGGACGCTGCAATCATTCAGCCTTTACCTACAATGGAGAGCTGTACATATTTGGAGGATGGAACGGACCGAACCAGACCTTCAGTGATCTGTGGAAATTCAGTGCAGAGACCTTCTGCTGGAGGAAGGTTGAGCCCAAGGGAGAACAGCCAGTTCAGATGTCTTATATGTCCTGTTGCATGGTGGGAGATCGTATCATCCTCTTCAGAGGATTCAGAGACAAACCCAGTGTCCTGTTCGTCTTAGACCTGAGTCCTGTCCTGAAGACGCTATGTAAGCTAGCAGTTATTCAGCATGGTCTGGAACAGTCTGGACTCCCACACGACATCAGGTGGGAACTGGCGGGCGGCCATGACAGCAAACTGAACTAGAACTGCACCGAGGTGCCAACTTGCGCCTTGTGCACCAGCAGAGTAATCAATAGGAAATAAGTCATTTTGGGGGTGAACTATTTCTTTAAGCTTAATGATATGTCAATGGTGGTGCATTCTACACAGTTAAAGTGTAAACGTGTTCATTAAAGCCCTTTGCACACAGGACAGTTGCGTTTTTTTTTTGTTTGTTTTTTCGTTTTCTGCATGAATAAAACGCATTGGATTTGGTGTGCAACTGCAATGCTGTGCGGAATCGGCGCTGCGGATCCCAAAAGGAGTCATAAAAGGAGTGATGAGTTTTTTTTACTGCATGCGACAAGACGCACGAATCGAACTGGGTTCGATCGAGAGAAAAAACGCACGGCCGCAGCCACTCGTCGCACGGCTAATTCGGATCCGGTGTGCATGAGGTCGTAGAGAATCATGTTTTCTTTAAAAAAAAAGAAATTGTCCGTTTTATCCGTGCGGATAAACACGCCTGTGTGCAAAGGGCTTAAGTGTACAAATGGAACCAAATGGACCCTTACATTAGAGCTCTTCACGGGTCCAAAATGACGGACCCACATTCTAATGGACCCAGGAAATGTGTTCAGAGAATGGTCCCAGATAGTGCAGAACATGTCTGAGACGAGAGACACCAGAGAAAGCCAGGATCCCAAACAGCTCAGGACAGGTATTGACCAACTGAATAATTGTAATTGCTACTATAAATGCTATTCTACTAGTAGATGGCAGGGATAGGCTAATCCATAATGCAATTAAGCCGCTGCAGCTGCTGCACAGCCATCCTCTCCTCTCCTATAAAATATGTGACAATCAAATTAAACTGCATGTGGAACGGATGACTAAAACAATAGTTGCATGGTTTATATTGGCCGGTTTTGCATTCCCGTGGTGATAAATGGGTCTATTACATGGGCGTACGGGCTCTTCAAATGGAATGCACATTTTGTCTGACAGTTTCATGTGCATTTGTTTTGAAAAGGACACGTTGATTTGAAAAACAAACGTGCATATAACAGTTAGATGAGATCCATATGCCATGCACCTCTCCCCCTGTCTGAGCCAACTCTAGCTAGCGAGCAGCTCAACTTTGTACTCTCTTGTTTTAGATAGATAGACCTTCCATGATCCCGTGAAGGAATGTCTGTTGTTATAGCAGTACCAGTGTGAAACACAGATAGGACAGATACAGATGATAATAATAATCATCATCATCATCATCATAATAATAAATATACGAGTAAACAAGTAGTAAGGTACATGGATTGAGAATAAAGTACCAAAAAACAAAGGAGATACGGGTATAGGATCTTACTTGGCCCTCTGCCAGGTTTTGTAGTTAAAGTGCACATAAACAATCTATCTCCAGTAGTGTGGTTACATATGAACATTGTATGAGGAATATAGAATCTATAACACAGGGCTTGACATTAAGGCTTGTCCTTCCAGACAAGCTCATTAGTGCTCCACACAAGTGACTCTTGGTTTAACTTTGTCACTCCTAGCAGCTTTGTGCTGTATGCAGACCATAGAATGGCTATACCATGGAGTGGAGGGTGGAGGGAGCAAGGGGGGTCGCCTTTTGTTATTTATTCTATTCCAATGTCTGACTCCTGAGTATGCATTTAAGAAACAAATGACTGTGAAATGCCTAATTTTTACTTGTGTACCCAGACAAGTGAATGGGTACTTGTCCAAAAGACAAGTGCCTCAAAAAGTTAATGTCAAGCCCTGTAACAGGTAAAAAATAGATTAAAGTAAATAAATAAATAGTAGTATAAAGATTTACTTTTTCTTTTGCCAAAACCAAGTGTATACAGTAAATGGCCTCTCTCTCCACACACACACAAACACACACACACACACACACACACACACACACAAACACGCACAAGCACGCACGCACGCACACGCACACACACACACACACACACACACACACACACACACACACACACACACACACACACACACACACAGAGAGAGAGAGAGTATATTCAAACAGTGTCATCATAAACATGGACAGTAAATCTACAGTGAGTACAAAGAGGAAACATACAATCTATCCACAGTGAAACACATTTACGGCAGTTTGCCATAGCACTAGCAGGCCTCTAATTACGACGCCAGTGAAAGTACCGGTGGTTCATTGTTCCAAGGACAATGACATGATGGCGAAGTGCCTGGCGGCAGCACGTCCAGTGGTTTCACTGGTCAGTCCCCCTTGCATAGGAGGAAGAGGGATCTGGCTTATGGAGGCGTGTTGCCTGCTCATTCCCCTCTCTGCCACCACCTCCACAATGTCCAATTTATCTCTGACCACAGAGCCAGCCTTCGTCACCGGTTCGTTCACGTTGTAGAGTCAACTGTGTCGATGCTACTGTACATCCTCCGGAAGAACAGTGCCGGTATCATTTCATCCTCAATCAGTGTGATCATCAGGCGTTTCTCTCCTAATCAGTGCTGATCACACATAATCTCCTTGGATTCAAACCACCTGGGGCCTGCAATAATAGAATGTCACCCAACCTACAGTATTTTCTGGACTATAAGGCGCACCTGACTATAAGGCGCACTGTCAATGAATGGTCTATTTTCAAACTGTTTTCATATATAAGGCGCACCTGACTATAAGGCGCACATAATAGACGCTACCGTTGCGTTATGCATCCAACAGATGGAGCTGTGCTAAAGGGAATGTCAATGTCAATGAATGATCCATATATAAGGCACACTGGACTATAAGGCGCACTGTAGTTTTTTGAGAAAATTAAAGGCTTTTAAGTGCGCCTTATAGTCCGGAAAATACGGGTAGACCCAATAGAACATAATAAGAAACACAGAACCGAACCCATATGGAACCTTGAACCTTGAATGGCTGTCGCAGGTATTATCCTGGGATTTTGGTTTGGGTGGACACGTGAAAACCTCTACCTTGTGGGTCCATTTGGTTCCATTTGCACACTCTGAGTCAAACACTAACACTCAGGATGTCACAGTGTAGCATGTGTTGTACCAGGTGAACGTTGACCTTATACTGACCAGGGTTGAAGAGGACGATGGCTCTCAAGCAGCCCAGTTCCGTCTTATCCATCTGCATGTCTTTCATTTTAGACACCAACTCTGTTAGAACTCTGCAGGAGACCAGAAGATTGGCGTGAGAGAGAAACATGGTGGTAACAATTTAATGACATATGTGAAAGTTAACACTGGTCTAGTGGTCTATGCCAGCGCAGAGATTCCAAAGTATTGTGAGCTGAAATCATCGCTGCGGACGTTGCTGATGTTGTCATGTCAGCCATATCTACAGTAACTGGCAAGCAAACATTATGGATAGGACGTGCGGCCTATTCTTGTGATGGGTTTCATTAGGCCCACCTTGTTACATGAACCACATGAATGCTAGTGTCCCTATTCTGGACATGCCACCGAACATTCTGTGAAAAATACTCTTACAGGCTAATGACAATGGCGATGTGTGCTTTCATAACAGCATTTTCGAGGGGAAAAGGAGGGATGGACCAAGTATAGACCCCTGGGGATACCTGGTCAACAAAGTATATAGGCTTTATCTACGTAAATCCTCTAGAATAGGGGTCTTCAGAGTTTTTCCCTCTACACCAAACCTCTTTGCCAAAAATAGCAGATCTGCATGCTCACAACGCCTTGCGCTGTGCATGTACTGTAGAGCTGTAGATCTAGCCGATATAGATCTGCTATTTTCGGCTAATGTTCTCTTCAGAATACGAATGCTAGGGTTCAAGAAAAAGAAAGTTCCTATCAGAGATTTGGCGACCCCCCTGTAGTAACTCCAAGGACCCCCTAGGGGTCCTGGACCCCCAGTGGAAGACCCCCTGCTCTAGAAGAACTACTAAATTGGACCTGAGTTGGCTCTGTACTTGGACTACTTTTCCCCCTCTACACCAAATTTCTGTGTCAAAAATAGCCAATCTACAAGCTCACGTTATAACAACATTGTAGCCTAAGCTTGTACTGTAGATCTTTTTGTTGTGCTAATGTTCCCCCCAGGATTCTAGGGGTCCAAGTGCTTAAGTGGGTAAACATAAAACTAGAAGCCAGTTATAATATCTCTAAGGTAAATGCGATGTGTATGACATACTGTACTCTGATTGGTTTGCTACGTACCTATCAAAGATGGACCCTACTCCAGCACTGTGTGCACTGCTTCTATGGACATGGAGGCCGGTAGCCAATAGGATTCCATCTTTTACGGTGACGGAGCGGTGCGAGAAGGAGGCGATGAGCAGTTCGTTCCAGCCTGGACACAAACGACAAAACCACAAACACAATGCTTTGTTACTGACTTCACTCCCTCACTCCCCCCACACCCTTCACATCACCCCTTTACTCAAAATACTTTTACACTTTACAATTTCGGCATTTGGCAGACGCTCCAAATCCAGAGCGGCTTACAGCAAGCAAGGACAACACACGGTAATACCGTACATCAAATGCATAGAAATGGTAATCTAGGATCATAAGTTAACCAAGAGCATGTCGTCACTGTCGGGCAGAAACCTTGTATCTCCAAGTTTCAAATTTGCATGTTATTTCTTAAAGTAAAGCCCTGCATCACCATACAAAACTTTTGCCCAAGACTAGTGAAAATAACGCCTCACACTGCGAGGTGTTGTGTGCTTGTAGATCGGCTATTTTCACTCGTTTAAACATTTTAAAATGACAAATACAAAACGAACGGTTTTGGACATGATTCCCGACAATGACTATATCATCAGTCTAACTGTAGAATATCTCAAAAGTCAATAATCTGTTGAAACTAAACACACTATAGCAGTGATACTCAGGCCACTTCCGGCTCATGGCACAATTTTGACTCGCCCACTGGCCCATCAATCAATCAATTAATCAATCAATCAAAAAAGACAGAATGAAGTTATTATCTTATCTTTAGCCTAATTACATTACTAGTACATGAATAATCATCCAGGAGGGGGAAACTGCGTGCACTCATTCAGAGCAGCAAAGATGAGCCTCAGCAAAGCGCCAAAAAGTTGATGCAGAGAACCGGCACTTTAACCCAAAATGGACGGATGCTTTTCGCTTTCGTTTGATCGTCTCATGCAAATTCAATATTGTTTAATTTGCCAGAAAACAGTGTCTGTTGTTACGGTGCCGATGAAAGACAGAAGTTATCAAGTATCATTAATGTTGTCTTTTTATCAACTGGCCCCTTGCCCTTGTTGTAATGTGGCCAACAGGCTCAGCTAGTTGAGTATCCCTGCACTGTAGGATGCCAGGTAAAAAAATATATTATTTTTGGTATGTAAATATGGACAACAGTTTGAGTGTTTATTCACTATGAACTTTGTAAACGTCAAATAGTAAATATAAATGTATAAAGGATAGGCAATAACAAGCTTTGAGCTTCAGCCTATGCCCTTTAGATCAATTAGAAAGAAATGTGGGATTTCATAGTGAAATGTTTTTCTTTTAGCGAAATGTTGAATTTCAATGTGAAATGTTTTTATTTTAATAAACAAAAAAAAGTCAACAATGACATGGCATCTGTCTGCATAACATGCTATCTAAATGATATTTTAGCCTTTTGCAAGAGCTTGCAAGGTTGTTGTGGCCAGGGCAAATTCTACGGCAAGTGCTACAGTTCCAACGTATCTCTAAACAACGAATGGCATTTCACTTGTGGCGATAAAATGGACCTGCGAGTCCTTTCCCTTTAGCTTCCAGTCTAAATCAAAGCTATAAACACTTCATGAGTCTCATTAGGCTTGTTGTGAGACTTCTCATGTGGGCCAGGGAGCCCACTGTCAATAAACAGACTGAGAGTTGTGTGTGCCAAACCTCTCGCCAGCAGAGGGCAGGCTTGTCGCATGCTGAAAAGGGCAAATCATCAGGTTTATGCAGGCTATACTTGGCATCACTGCTCTATTGAACTAGATGTACTTTATTGAGTGCATGTAAAAAGATTAAAATAGGAATTGGGAAGGAATCATTACCCTGAATGAAATACTGACGCTGTTGTGGAAAGATCTGTGTGTGTGTGTGTGTGTGTGTGTGTGTGTGTGTGTGTGTGTGTGTGTGTGTGTGTGTGTGTGTGTGTGTGTGTGCGCGTGCGTGTGCGCGTGCGTGCGTGCGTGCGTGCGTGTGTTATACCCGAGCCCGCCCGGCTCATGGGTCAGGACCGGGTAGATATTTCCCTCCATTTAATCAGTCCTTTCAATGCAAGAGGTCTCGTAATTCTCGTAAAAAAAGTTTGTATTTCCTCTGAATCATTAGAATCAAAGGTTACAATTTGAAATGTTAAGTGTCAGGCATTCGCTGCCCATTCCACCCTCGCTTTGTGAGTCCTTTAAGAGGGGAAGTTAGGCTGTTCAGTAAAATCATGATTCATAAATCGAATTCTGAACATTTTTTTTTCTTTTTTTGTCATTCAAACAACCCTGAATTGCGAGCAGTGGAATCTGAGCAGGTTATTGCCAAAGTTCACGCCCCCCCAGTCATGACGCTATAGGCTCGCAATGCAGAAAGGAGGCTAAGGGAAACCTTTTGTGTCAAGCGCATCTCCGCCGACAGCACAGTAGTAGCGCGTAAATAAAAAATGAAACACTTCTTTGGTATTTTATGAAAATGTCGCTACCCTAACAACTATATTTTCGCTACACTCAATAAAACGTACAAATTTGAAACTTGGAGATACAAGGTTTCGTCCCGACAGTGACGATATTTACACCCCCGTAATATGTTGGTGTGCCCATGGATTCTTGGGACATGAAAAGTGTGCCCATGCAGAAAAAAGGTTGAGAAACACTGCTTTAGTTGATGCGCATGCGCGCGGCGCGCGTGCGCGTGCGCGTGCGCGTGTGTGTGTGTGTGTGTGTGTGTGTGTGTGTGTGTGTGTGTGTGCGTGCGTGCGTGCGTGCGTGCGTGCGTGCGTGCGTGCGTGCGTGCGTGCGTGTCTACTGTACCTGCTCGTAGTAGGATGACCTGGTCGTCTAGTGGTAGCTCAGAGAAGTGAGGGATCCTCTTAGCCCACTCTACCAGGGTGAAGAGCTGCTTGTCTGCTGCTTGGCAGATGTTGGTGACAGGATCGTTCGTCTGGGAACACACAAGAGAGAGCAATCTCCTGTTGGTTGATTGATTGATTTGAAGTATTTATTAGAAGTTTGCATAGGGAAAAGGTACAGTTTCATGGCAGCACAGTTCACTGGTACAAGGTCAACTAAAAGGTTTCCATTGAGATCCTTCTCTTTACTCTTATTACAGGGTTCTTCAACGTTATCAGGCCAAGGACCCCTTAATTGCGCGAGAGATGAAGCAGGGACCCCCCACAACCTGTTCATAGATTCCATATAGTGTCATTGTTTGACAGCACAATCATCAGTATATTTTGGATTCATGTCAATTTGTGTTTTCAGATATTTAACCACTTGAACCGCCAATACTTAATAAACTTGACCTTTCACTCTGTAGTCCGCTCTTTTTCCCCTACACCAAACCTCTTTGCCAAAAATAGCCGATCTACAAGCTCACAACGCCTCGCAGCGCGAGGCGTTTCTATCACACAAAGATCTGGAGGACCCCTTGGAGTAACTCTGAGGACCCCCTAGGGGTCCCGGACCCCCTAGTTGAAGACCCTTGTCTTATAACATTGAACATTGTAACATTGAAATCCAGTGGTTCTCATACGTTTTGATTTCAAGAACCACCCCATAACCAGCGGTGGAAAAAACACTCACATTCTCCACTTGAGTTAGTATCAACACTGCAATGTAGAAATACTCTGTTTACAAGTAAAAGTCCTGAATTCAAGATTTACTTCAGTAAAAGTACGAAAGTATTGGTATCAAAATCCTCTGTGTTCTAATGACAGTTTCTCTACCCCTGAGCCACTGCCGCCCCACAGGCTCAGTAGAAACTAACGTGAATTATTTCTGAGCTTACTGGAGGGAGGAATTAAGACAAACTGTACCTCTTTGCTACCTGCTTATTATCTCTGCAGACCAGAAGTACTTGACAGTCACAGTATCACCTTGTGAACACGCTCCCCTCACATGTGATTAACCCATTTAGGCCTAGAATTATTGAATGCTTTAACCAGTGAAAAATAGCAGATATACAAGCTCACAGCGCGGCACCGAGTGCCGCGCTGCGAGCTTGTAGATCTGCTATTTTTGAAAAAGTCGTGAAAATGTGTGCAAATCTTTGAATATATGTATTTTCAAAGCGAACGATTGTAACTCAAATTTCGCTTCTGGGTGGTCCCTGGAACTAAATGTTTTGAGATGGGGGTCCGTGGCCAAATAAATATCATTTTGGGGGTCTTGAGAAAGGTTTGAGAACCACTGACATAGTAGTCTCTCAAGAACAGACTAACTGAGCTCCATTTAAGTGAAAAGGACCTTTTCTTTGACGATGGCTAGCCAGATTGCTGACACAGAAACATAGGGTTTTCAAAAATTCTTAGAAGGATTCAAAAGACACTTATAGAATCGGGTCAAAATTCAAATTTTCACGATTTTTTTAAAAATAGCAGACCTACAAGATAGTTAAATCATAAAATAATGATACAAAATATAGTGTACCCGTTCTTAATGGGTTAATGCTGAGTGGGAGCTATAGTACTGTAGGAAGCTGAATATCTGGATAGGCCTGTCCATCACAATTATTACATAATCACCTTATCGCAATTATAACCGCATTTCTTTTTGTTTGTTGCATAATCGTCATCGTTTTCCATGTTGAAAATGTCCATATTTTCAAACATTTTCAAAAATAGTGGAAATAGCAGATCTACAAGCTCAAAAGCGGTTGAGCTTTTGAGCTTGAGTTATTAATCACAGCCGCTTCCTATATAGCCTATATATTTTTTTAAAGAAGCGAAACTCATGCATTTCAGGCAGCAATTAGCGATGGATGGACAGAGGAATCTCTCTCACTCTCTCTCTCTCGCAAAAAAATATATAGGCTATTAAGCCTACTTGATTCATTTAACAATAAATAGCCCAAGAACGCGTGGCCAAATAAAAACGTAATAAGCGTCACCGTTTCCACGTCAAATAATCTCTCTCTCTCTCTCTTTCTTTCTTTACAAGCAACGGGTGGGTCCATAAGGCTATTTCCAATCCTTATCATCAGGTTGGAAATGTGAAGCTAAATTAATAAATAACCTCAATGAAAACAATAAAATAATGCAACTTTATATGCGGTGGCGCATGCTTAAAAAGAACAGATCTAACAGGATGCTAGCTTGCAGATCTGTTCTTTTTAACCACAGAATTTAGCCCTGAAACATAACAGTGCTAAGGAATCCTATACTGTACTATCGGACAGTGTTGTAAGCTTGCAAATCAGTTATTTTTGCGCAACGCACACAATGACATCTTATTGCCGTCCCAACAACATTGTGAAGAGTTTGACTCATGCACGCCTGTCCTCAGGGGAACAGCAAGAGAGAGAAGAGAAAGAAAATCATAATGCCTCGAAAGAAAAGCCAAGTTTGACATTTCTGTGTTCATGTAGATGAAGTTGTGCGCGCAGCGCGCCTCTTTCCCCTCCCGTGTTACACACAGGATGGTGACCTTACGTAGCTGTGTTCGCTTTGAGGTTCACGTTCACCCTGTGGGAGATGCGTTAAAGGAGACAGCAATTGCGCCGCATTAGCTGACATCTTTACTCTTGAAACTTTCTTTTTGACAGTCCATGGAGTTAAACTTTTATTTGTGACAGTATTTGTGTCAAAACAATGATCACCGTGTTCGGAGAGCGACCCCTGGAGTCACCGCACACGATGGGTCACCAGTTTCCATGTACAAAACACCGCAGCGCCGGCTCACAGGGAGAAGAGTAGCGTAGCCTACTATTGCACTGCAGCTCATGAAGAAATATCTGCGGTCATATCGATAGTGATTCCCGTAAGAAAGACATGCTTTTAGAACTAATTATTAATCCAGCTTGACAACTGCAAAACGTAAAGATTGATGAGTGTAGTGTCTTAGAAGTTACAATATACCGTAGCTTCACGAGTAGTGGTTTATTATATTTTCCATATTGTTCTTCAATGAACAACACACAATGCAGAATGCACTGTAGGCTGTAGCATTTTATTTTATTTTTATGTTGTAATTTGTTATGAAGCTTTTACTGAATAGGTACTTGGTCTACCTGTTTTTCTTAGATTTGCCTACTATTTATTTCCTTGTGATGTATTGATGTTGATGTACTGATGTATTACCTTGCTTATTGTAAATCACTCTGGATTAAGAGTGTCTGCTCCTGTAAACCTCCTGTATTTCTACCGTTTGTCATTTCATTACAGTGTATGGGATTGCAATTCTATTTTCTCAAGTAAACTTTTTTTTGGTGTGTTATAGGGCATTCACGAATAGTGATTTTTAGTATTCGAATTATTCGACCTCAAAGTATTCGAATAGTCGAATATTCTACAGGACTGGCCAAACTGTCAAATATTAAGTAAGCAAGAGGCGAACATTGTGAAAATAGCAGATCTACATGCTCACAACGCCTCGCAACGCGAGGCGTTGTGAGCATGTAGATCTGCTATTTTCACAATATTTATCTGCGGAACCGAGTCACATTAAATGTAATACCTACAATTCCAAGTGCTTGTCAGGGTTCTTATGACTTCCTATCAAGCCAAGCTTTATAAACCATGAAGAAATATATATATTTATAGAGATAAAAAAAATAAAAAATAAGAAAAAGAGAATATTCGACTTCGGTGAACAAAAGTCGAACAGTGACTTTGATATTCGAATATTCGAATCGTCGAATATTTGGTGAATGCCCTAGTGTGCACCATCTCTCACCTCAGACAAGAGTGTCTGCTCCTGTAAACCTCCTGTATTTCTACCGTTTGTCATTTCATTACAGTGTGTGGGATTGCAATTCTATTTTCTCAAGTAAAAACTTTTTTTTTGGTGTGTTATTATTATTATCGGGGTTCTCACCGAGTTCCCGGGGCTTCCGTCCGTGTACGTCTCTGTCTTGGGTTCCACGGCCAGCTCGGCGTCCAGGATCTTATCCACGGGCATCTCCTCGTTGTAACTGCTGGTGGACTCCACCTCGTTCTCCCCCCGCTCCTTCCCACGCTGCCGCTCTTCCTGGACCGCTGAAGAAAAAATAAAAAAAGCCAAAAAGGTCACGCGTTAAAACTTCCTGGACATGATTCTCCGGGGACACCGCTATGTCACGTAACAATGCCTCCGAAACAATGCCTCCAGGCAAAACAACCTGAAGACATTAAGACTAGGGCTGTCACAGTTATTAAGGACATTTTACATGACGATTTATTGTCACTCAAATAATTGCGATTATGTAATAATTGTGACGGGCCTAATTAAGACCTGAGTCCGTTTCTACTAGGGCAGGGGTCTTCAACGTTTTCAGGCCAAGGACCCCTTATTTGAGAGAGAAAAGAAGCAGGGACCCCCACAGCCTGTTCATAGATTCTATATAGTTTCATTGTTTGAAAGCGCAATCATCAGTGTATTTTGGATTCATGTCAATTTGTGTTTTCAGATATTTAACCACTTGAGCTGTCAATACTTAATACACTTGACCTTTCACCCTATACTTAGTCTACTTTTTTCCCCCTCTACACCAAACTTCTTTGACGAAAATAGCCGATCTACAAGCTCACAACGCCTCGCAGCGCGAGGCGTTGTGAGCTTGTAGATCGGCTATTTTTGGCTAAAGTTCTCAGAATATGGAGTTATGGACCCACATAGGGTTCAAGTGGTTAATACAAAACAGGAAAAAGTTTCTATCACACAAAGATTTGGAGGACCCCCTGTAGTAACTCTGAGGACCCCCTAGGCGTCCCGGACCCCCTGTTGAAGACCACTGTACTAGGGCATTAACGACTTGTGATTTTTGTAAGTCGACTCGACTTTATCGTTTGATGACGTCATCACATCACACACGACCCCCCAATTATTTTGGGCGGTCCCCAGATGATTAACTTAGTGTGAAACATTGTTTTCTCACTCAACTGTAAACAAACCATCATGAAGTTTAAGTGTATAAAGGGTATCTTCACATTTCTAAATTGCCAAATTAAGGACTTTTTAATACCTCCAAAACATTGTCCAGATTGTCAAATATTAGAGGCAGAAATTGTGAAAATAGCATGCTCACAACGCCTCGCATCGCGAGGCGTTGTGAGCATGTAGATCTGCTATTTTCACAAATCGACTTTCGACTTTTTCTGGTGGGAGTCGACTTGTGTAATGAAGTTGACAGAGTCGACTTGTCGACCTTTTTGTTAATGCCCTAGTTTCTACAAATGCCTTCTGAATCAGTAGTCCATTGAAGATTTTTCAAAAATGTTCAAATAGCAGATGCTACAAATCAAAAACACAGATGCTTTCCCGGTGTTAAAGGGCTACGGCAGGGACACTCAAACAGCGGGACCTGTGGGCCACATTACAAAAATGGCAAGGGGCCAGTAGAATGTTAGCATGAGATGGTAAAATGAAAGCGAAAGCATCTGTACAATTTGAGTCAAAGTGCCAGATCTCTGCATCAACATTTTGGCACTTACTCATCTTTGATGCTGCTCTGAATGAGTGCACGCAGTTTCCCCTTCCTGGATGATTATTCATGTAATAGTAATGTATGTAGGCTAAAGATACGATAATGACCTCATTCTGTCTAAGAAAAAAAAATAGTTATATTTTAATTTATTTATTGATTGATTGGTGGGCCAGTCAAAATTGTGCAACAGGTCTGAGTTTGAGTATCACTGGGTTAGGTCTTGGTCTACGATTGTTAAAGGACAACTTTAGTTTTTTTACAACAAGGGTTCATATTTTAGATTGTAACTAGAAGCAGTGCTCTTCCGAGCACAGGTCTCCACCAGGTCAGGCATGTAATGTGTTTTACATAAGTCGGCCTCCTGATGGCGCTATAAAAGGCTGATGTAAAAAATGCAGGGAAAAGGTTTTACCTTGGCCTCTAAGGAGTGCGCATACAAAGTTTGACACTAATCGGTGGAGTTATAGGTGAAAACATGAATCGGCCTGTTATAGCGCCACCATGAGGCTGATTCGATTTTTCTTAAGTGGCATTTATTCCTCTGCCTATTGGGAATGTGCATGCACAATTTCACCAAAATCGCACACTGCGTTCAGGATTTCAGGCATTTTATTCAAAACTGACCAATCCTGCAAACTTTGAAAGCCAGTTTTAGCCAATCAGGATGGAATATGGAAAATCTGACACATCCATGTCGATCACATGACTGTAGAGATACTGTCTACTGATTTACGTGATTTTTGGACAAAATCTGTAGGAGTACTGGCAAAAGTTAGTTTTGCAAAAGTCGGCCTCCTGGTGGCGCTAGAACAGGGCCATGTGAAATATTTGGGGCAGAGGTTCTGAATTGGTGTCGAGGGAGTGTAGCTGGTAACGGACAAACGGACGGACGGACGGACGCACGCACGGACGCACGCACGGATGGACGGACGGAGGGGAAAACATACTCTCCCTCAGCCTTCGGCTGGTGGAGACAATTAAAGAATATAAAAGATGAGTGTTAAAATTATTTCATTTACTTCTTTCTATTGTTTTAGAGATTCTTATTTCAGTGGTTGGGGGCATAAGTACAAGTGGCTAAATATGTCATTTGACACAGAATAAGCCCA
The DNA here is from genome assembly GCF_963921795.1 of Nannobrachium achirus. NCBI lineage: Eukaryota > Metazoa > Chordata > Actinopteri > Myctophiformes > Myctophidae > Nannobrachium > Nannobrachium achirus. The sequence goes on along the minus strand of NC_137810.1, from coordinate 58,656,911 downwards.
TTCCCAAGATACAACGCAACCTTTCATGGTTGGATGTGACTTATGGGGGCTAGAAGTGTTACAGTAAATAGCAATAAAGAAACTGCTGGCTTATTGTGTCTAAAAAGACATATTTAGCCACTTGTACGCATGCCCCCATGCGTACACATGCCCCACATTTTAGCACGGTAAACGCGATAAAACAATAGAACGAAGCAAATGAAAACATTTTAACACTCACTTTTTCTTTTCTCTAATTACAATCTAAAATATGAACCCTTGTTGTAAAAAAAACAAACTTGTCCTTTAAAACGTGGTGTCGCGCACCAATAATAGTCATTCTACAAGCTCGCAATGCGTCACGAGCTTGTCGACTGTCTACTTTCGGTGTGCATGCGACACAGAAGCTCTGGGACATACCGTACGTACACATACACATCCGCTGAACATTATAGCGCTGTACATTACAGTGTGAGGCACTGCACACATACCTTCCCGCTTCATACCCATAGCCAGGCACTTCTGGTAGCGGCAGTATTGACAGCGGTTGCGCTGGCGCTTGTCAATCAGGCACTCTTTCATGTCTCGACACGTGTAGGTGAGGTCTTTTCGGATGGTTCTCTTGAAGAAGCCTTTACATCCCTCACAGCTGTACACGCCATAGTGCTTTCCTGTGTAAACAAGCAGAAACCGCAAATATTAGCACTGCACTTTGAGGTGGATTGTGTTACACTGTAGGCTGCAATGTACAGTTAGTACGACCTTCTGAATTCATATATGATATGATATGATATGATATGATATGATATGATATGATATATGATATGATATGATATGATATAGTACTTTATTGTCAGTTCACACTGAAATTTGGCGACATAACACAAGGAACAAAACAGGATTACATACTTAAGGACATACAGACAACAGCAATGTCCACCACCTAGCCTACCCCTGGCCAAACTCCTGATTAAGCCTTAAAGGGGAAGACCACCCATTTTCAATGTGTGATGTCATCAAGTTGTACTTTACAATACAAACCCCAAAATCAATCCTCCAGTTCTAGGCAACACAGACAGAAGGGGGGGAACTTTTTTTCTATTTCCACACAACTCCTCTAAGGTATATTAATGACATATTTCAATATTGAAAATGGGTGGTCTTCCCCTTTAAAGTCAACTGATGGACAAAGGACCTTTTTAGTGTTGTAAACTGTGGAAAAATAAGGTGATTTTTTGCACTATTGCAGTTTTACCAACAGTTAAAAAATAAAGCTGTGTCTTTTGCTGTAGCATTAGCTAAACGCCCTGTTTGAATGAGTTGCCCCTGCCTCCATCTGGGCCAGAGTGACCTCTCACCCCTAGAACAGTGCTTCTCAACCTGTGGGTCAAGACCCCCAAGGGGGTCCCCACATTATTTTGGGGGGTCCCCAGATGATTAACTTGATGTGCAACATTGTTTTCTCACTCAACAGTAAACAAACCATCATAAAGTTTAAGTGTATATAGAGGGTATCTGCACATTTCTAAAGTGACAATTTAAGGACTTGTTAGTACCTCTAAAATGACACATTAAACATTGGTAAAAATGTCAAATATTAGAGGCAGAAATTGTGAAAATAGCCGATCTGTTGCGAGGTGTTGTGAGCATGTAGATCTGCTATTTTCGCAATAGAACCGTCTTAAACAAAATTCCTCAACTCTTGTGTGCTCGTCAGGGTGGGGGGGGTCCCCAGTTAAAAAAAGGTTGAGAAGCACTGCCCTAGAATACCCCCCCCCCCCCCCTCTCTCTCTCTCTCTCTCTCTCTCTCTCTCTCTCTCTCCCCCCCCCCTCCCATCCCTCCCTTACCTGAAGAACGGTCCCCGCAGATAGCGCAGATGTGCTTGGACATTCCACCAGGGCTAGTGCATTGGTAGTTGATGTTTCCCAGACTCTGCAGGCCTGGGGGAGGCTTGATGTCCTCCGAGCTGCTAACACTGTTCATCGAGTTCATCTGAGGATGACAGAGAGAGGAGAGGAGAGGAGAGGAGAGAGAGGAGAGAGAGGGGAAAGTGACAGAGAGGAGAGAGAGAGAAGAAAAGAAGAGGACAGTCAATGCGGAAAGAGTTGAGCGGAGGAGCAGCAGGGGAGGGGGAGGGGAAGGGGAAGGGGAGGCGTGAGTCAGTCGCCTTGCAGCAGCCTCTCTCTTCCTCTGTTTCCTCGCTTTGCCTTCCGCTCACCCTCTCTCTCTCTCTCTCTCTCTCTCTCTTCTCTCTTCTCTCTCCCCACCCACATACTTTTGTTGTGAAAGTGTCTGAGAAGGGTGCGAGATCACATGCTCCGGCCGCACGAAGGGAGGGGCCGTGTTTTCTCTGCGAGAGAGAGAGAGAGAGAGAGGCTTGCCATGCAGGTTTTCTAATGTTTGTTGACAGGAGGAGGTGTAGGAAGGGAAGCTCGCAGCGGTCACATGTAGAAGGGGCATTGAGAGGGGGGCGCAGCGCCGCGTCCCAGACAGCAGAGGGTGCTCATGTGCTCGGCCGGCCCCGGCCACCACCAGCCAGCCAGCCAGCCAGCAGGCTACTCCTCCTGAGATTTGTGGATTTGTGTTTGAGGTTTAACAGGGCTCTGCTGGCAACGGGTTAAATAATCATCGACTGAAAAAATCTGTGTCTGTTGCGCCGCTGCCAAATTCTCTTCTGTCTGAGGAGCGGCGGTGGTTATGAAACCGCGGCTCAATAGCTATCAGCTCGGATAACAATTCCTGAGCAAACACTTTCAAACTGATGGTTTTATGGTCTACCTCCTCTCTTATCGTGTCCTTCTACACTTTGAACTCCCAGGGCTCTTCCCTCTCTCATCGACCACACAGGTCTGCACCGGGGCCCGGGTCGCAGACGTACGCTCGCTTACGCACGTGTTTTTCTATTTGTTTGCGTTGTGCTAATTTGTTTGTTCCGACTGGGGGCAAACAATGTTGACCTACATTATGGGCGACGTGTCCTATATATTTGATGCATCGGTGCGTGCAGGACATCCTTCCTCCAGTCACCTCAGGCTCATCCTATCGTTTATTTATGACACACTCTCTGCTCCGTCTCTATCCCCTAATGGCTGTCTGAACTTGGTTCAGTGTGTCTTTGACCTAACAGCAGGGGAGAGATAGAGAACGCTCTCCTCTCTCTCTCTCTCTCTGTCTTTCTCGCGGTCTCATTAGAACAGGGGTTCCCAAACTTTTTTGTCTCAGGGCACCCCATGAATATTGTTTTATTCCGAGGCACCCCTACATTATAATTTTCATTTCCAGAACCTTATATTTATAGCATATCTTCGTTGTCGGGTGGAAACCTTGTATGTCCAAAACTGGGCTTTACTTTACCAAAAGACGTACACATTTGAAACTTGGAGATACGAGGTTTCTGCCCGACATGCAGTGACGATATTTTAGTGATTATGTAGCGAGGAAAACGTTGAGCTATTAGCCATTTTGGTTAGAACTGACTGAAAATAACTCTGTACTTTGTTCCAAATATTATCAAATTATCTCGCGGCACCCCTGGACTGCCGTCACGGCGCCCCAGGGTGCCCCGTCACCCACTTTGAAAACCCCTGCATTAGAATTCCTATTGCAATGTGGAACACACTGTACTTGTCACCGATAAACGGATTCTATCACTCTCTTTCTGCTGTCAGCGGCAACGTGTTTGTTTGTTTCCTCACTTTTAAAATAGTGTCTCTGTCTCTCAGCCCTCTCTCTCTCTCAGCGTGATGCCCCCCAACAGTCAGAAATGGTAAATAAAATGGTAAATGGTGCATTTATATAGCACCTTTTATCCAAGGCGCTTTACAGAGATTGGGCATTACATTTCACCCATTCACTCACACATTCATACACCGGTGGCGGAGGAAACCATGCAAGGCACCAACCTGCTCACCAGGAGCAACTAGGGGTTCAGAATCTTGCTCAAGGACTCTTCGACACTGACTCTGGGGAAGACCGGGATCGAACTGGGAACCCTTCGAGAACCCTCCGTGTTCTAATGAAAATGAACATCCCTTCAGTTAGTTGGATTAATCATGCATGCCTAACATCCATACTCCTGCCTTACGACTCAAGCCACGAGAGGCCAGTCAGGGCCAACCTCCTTTTCGCACATGGACCCGACATCCTATTAACAACATGCCAAACACATGCTTTGCACCGACCGTGCGCCGTTCTAAAACATGTCGCAGCCACGCCGACATAGGACTATACATGCTGATTCAGTCATACCGAATAACGCAGCAGTTGCAGACAAGAATTCCGTATGCATTATTGATGCGTCATACATGTTTTATCCAACACATGGTATGAAAAAAAAGACACACACATGCACACACACAGACACACAAATAGTATCATTCAAGAAAGCGTTGTTCATGCATGTAATGGGTCAGAAATGAATGGCGGAATCTGTTTGGGCTGCTTGTTTTTCCACTAAAGCTTTCAGTCCAGCCATAAACACAGGGGCGTTGGGTATGGGTATGGCAGGGGGTATGCAGCTGCCATGTTACAGATGTTGTCCAAAAATCATGCAGATCGGTACACAGTATCTCTGTAGCCATTAAACGAAACGGGTATTTCTTACATTGATGCTCCTACATATTATCATGCAAGCACCAGTTAAAGTTACTTTCCATCCCTCATATACTGTGTGCACAGTGCACACCCCATAACCCACACACTGCACATCATTTCGGAGTTCATATCTTTGAACGGGTAAGGGCTAGTCTTGACAAAATGGTATATTCCCAGGTTCCGCAGGTCAGCTGCACAGGTGCAATGCATTATTGTTAACTGTGGCACGTTTACTAACATGTCAAGTTTAGCTGCACTTGAACAACCGTTCCAGGCTGCCATATCCGGCCCAAGAAACTGTAGAAACGGGGGGAAAATATAAAATGTACTTCTTAAAATAAATGTATCAAACCTGTTGCTAAAGTATGGCAACATGACTGGTGTCGACACCAGACATGCTGCCATACCTTAGCTTTTTCTGAACTGACGCCACTGCATAAACAGAAGGTACGAGCCGAGGCGGTGGTTCAGTGTGACACAGTGAACCGGAGGTGACTCCATCACGGCTGGGCTGTAGCCAGAGAGAACGCAGGCTCCAGCCATCAAACCAACGCGGGAGGGACTCACATTAACCCAGAGGCGCGGATCCATACTATCAATGAAGCCATGTATATCATTGTCTGCTGGTTGGTGCCCTGCAGCAACCGTCATGACCTTACAGCCTCTCTCTGGAGCCTCGGTGGCATTCATTCTGTGGTGGAGCTCAGAGCACTGCGGCCTTATGGGCTTTGTAGTTCATTCTGTGAGGACTGTTTCAACGAGAAAGAACAGCTTCCTGGGTTCTCTCTCTTTTTGTAGTCCAGGGTTAGGATTAGTCTCCGGTAGAGAGAGACGGTAAAAAAGGGGGCTTGTTATTTTTTAACCACTTAAGCTGTATATATATAATATATCATCACTGTCGGGCAGAAACCTTGTATCTCCAAGTTTAAAATTTGTACATTTTTTCGCAAAGTGAAGCACTGCTTCATCATACAGGGCCGTCGCACAAAAGTAGTGAAAACAGCTGATCTACAAGCACACAACGCCTCGCACCGCGAGGCGTTGTGGCGTTGTTTAAATCATGGCGTTGTTTAAATCATTTTAAAAATTATAAATACAAAACAAACGTTTTTGGACATATAAGGTTTCCACCCGACAACGACTATATATATAATATATATATATATATATATATATATATATATATATATATATATATATATATATATATATTTAATCACGACCCACATATATATATATACACACTGTATATAACATAGCCACTACCAAATACAATGCATTATCATTGATATACAATTCTTTTTTGCTGGTTAGGCCAGCTGAAAGGGTATCCCCCTCCCCCCCTTCCCTCCCTCTGGGGTCTTGCAGATGATGGAACCATGTATTATTATAGTGAAAGAGCCCGTCATTACATCCTCAACAGAACACTACACGGAGAACCAGAGAGGAGAGGGAAGGAGGGAAAAGGCCAGAAGGTGTTGAGGAGATCGAACTGGGAACCCTTCGCGAACGCGTGTGTTCAAAGACGGTTTCTCTACCCCTGAGCCACTGCCGCCCCCTAGATAGATAATTACTAAGGTGGGCATAACAAGCTTCGGCTTCAGACCGTACCTATTCGGTCAAAACATATTTGTTGACTATGTTCTGTATGTTTATCTATCATGAATCATGAAATAAAACCTAAAACCTAAGGATAATGACCAGAAAGAAACGAGGGAAGAGCAAGGAGAGAAAAGGAGAGAAGAGAAAGAGACAGATGATGATGAGAGGAGGAGGAGGAGGAGGAGGAGAGGGAGGTGGTCCCTGGCTTTCTGGGGCGCCCCAGTAAACCCCAGTAAGCCATTACGTCATACGGTTCCCAAAACGTTCAGCTCCAGACCCAAAACATACATGTTGTCGGCTGGGAAACCTTGTATCTCCAAGTTTCAAATTTGTACGTTCTTTAGCCAAAAAAAGCCCTGCTTCATCATACAAGGCCGTCGCACAAAAGTAGTGAAAACAGCAGATCTACGAGCACACAACGACTCGCGGTGTGAGGCGTTGAGTGCTCGTAGATCGGCTGTTTTCACTAGTTTAAATCATTTTTAAAATGACAAATGCAAAGCAAACGGTTTTGGACATACATGGTTTTCACCCGACAACGACAATTTATGGTGTCTCACCTTGACCAAAAAAAATAAAAAAAAATAAAAAGATGAATTAAACACTAATACGGCACGCCCTATTTAATAGTGAAAAAATACATTTATTTTGAAAAATCTCTTTCTGTCTCTGAAAATCTTTAAGGTAATACTGTGTATATGTATTGTTGGAAACTCAAAAGCTGGATATTTAATCACGACCCCAAAAATGCATTTGGTAAAAACTCTGCATTAAAAGTACTTCTAGTTGGGACACAGCGCTTGCATGACAGAGCAGTAGCATACCACATGGGGCTGACCTTTAGGGCGAGAAGTGTAAAGGTCACGGAGAGGGTAGGGCAGGAGAGGGAAAGCTGGGGGTATGTAGACGAGCTAAACAAGCAATTGGATATGGCCAGCAGGCTTCAAGCCACCCGTCTGCTGTCTGGCAGGTTCCAACCAGTGAAACGCACACGCTCGGCCTGTACTCACACACTCAACACTCACACACACGCACACACGCACACACGCGCACACGCACACACACACACACACACACACACACACACACACACACACACACACACACACACGCACACGCGCACACACGCTGGGAGCTTAACAAGCCACCAACGGGCCAAAAGTAGACATATTAAAAAGAATACAAGCTTCTCTCCCTGAGAGAGCCCTAAACCTAACCCAGGAGCTTCTTACGGCTTAAAATTATACGTCGCTGCACGGCTGTGGCGCTCCACAAAAATGACGACGCGACAACCACAGCGGCGACGACCGATCGTCAATGAAACAAGAACACTAAACTGTCGGTGAGCAGGTGTAATTCTAATAAATACCACGTAATAAACTATGTGTCATGTGTTTACTGATAGAAACCAGATACAAATGGAGCATGGTGGCAGTGGCGTCAGTTCAGAAAAATCTAAGGTATGGCAACATGACTGGTGTCTTGCACGCGCACGAAGGCGCGTGCAAGACACCAGTCATGTTGCCATACCTTAGCAACAGGCATGATACATTCATTTATACATTCTATTTCTTCCCTGTTTCTATGGTTTCTTGGGCTGGATATGGCAGCCTGGAATGGTTGTTCAAGTTTGTCACTTTCACAAATTGTATGCTGTATAATAGCATTTTTATGGTGTATCTATATCTATTTAGCCTACAGTACCTTTTGTGACCACACATGTTAAGGGAGGGGCGCTGTTGTTCAGGCCATGCACAATCACACACAAACCCACACACACACACACACACACACACACATGGGGGGGGGGGGGGGGGGGGGGAGTGTGTGTGTGTGTGCAGGCGGGCAGGCGGGCGGGGGGGGGGGGGGGGTTAGCCATTAAACGAAACGGGCATTTCTTACATTGATGCTCCTACATATTATCATGCAAGCACCAGTTAAAGTTACTTTCCATCCCTCATATACTGTATGCACAGTGCACATCCCATAACCCACACACTGCACATCATTTTGGAGCTCATATCTTTGAACGGGTAAGGGCTAGTGTTGTTAAATTTTGCATTTGTAGTTATTTTACTGTCATTTAACAACATAATAACCAGCGCAGATAGACAAAGAGACATTCATGGATTTATTATTTAAAAGTAACTTTTATTTTCCCCCCGGGACCCAGGGTATGGCAGCTGCATACCCCTGCCATACCCAATTGACGCCCCTGCATGGTGGTAGTTCAGGGCAAGCATGAAACAAAGTCAAGCTGGTCCCACACTTACAGTATACGCCCTCCGATCACATAAAGCCACCATTCTAATTGTTCAATCTATGCGGTCTATTTAAGCAGACCGACATTCACTATTACATGCTCAACATCTCTCGCTGCTACCACGTTAGCAGCATCTCAGTCAGGGAGGTGCAGAGAATGTTAGAGAGGCAGGGGCTGACATTTCTAAAAGGGCCCTTTGTGAAAATATTCAAAATAGCAGACCTCCAAGCTCACAACGTGTCGCAGAGGTCGGCTAAAATCAATTGAATACTGGAGATGTGACGTACAGCATGGATTCTACACACAGCTAAGCTGTATGCCTTAGTCTTTAGCTTGGCCCCGTTATCATATCACTGCTTGCAGCTATATTTTATTATATGAAAAAGAATATATCCTGACGAGAGTCTCTGACTGAAACACAGATGTGAAACTGGTATACTCGTGTTTTTTTTCCATTCTCTGAAGCACTTGCTGTCTTCCCCAGCCTCCATGCCTACTGCAAGACTATGGTAAAAAAAAAAAAAGCAAATAATAATAATATAGTTTGGTCCGGTGAGTGACCCACGCCCACGACACCACTTGATATTAACATAAGTGGACTATTGAAACAAAATATTCACAAGAAAACTTCTACACTAGTAGTTGCAGATGTGAAAGGGATCGAGGACTGCATGTCCTATTTCGCACTGAGAAATGTTTTAGCAGAAACTGTTTTTTGTTGATGTGAAAATAGTGAAACAGAAAGCACTCCACTGCACTCTGCCCACTCCTCCTACGCAGAGGGTTGGAGGGACACCAGCGGCAAGCAGTTGGCATGGAAGGCGATTCATGTTCTGCACCGCAGCGGGGGGGAATTTAAACACACTGTGTGTACTCTTATGAAGACGGAATTGAGCAGAATCCAGCAGAACAGACATGGGCAAAACACCTCGGACAAAGCGGATTTCTCACCACATACTGTAGCTCTCTAGAAGAGCAGTGGTTCTCAACCTTTTCGGGCCGGGACCTCCAAAATAATCATATTTGAACTGGGGACCCCCCATCCTGACGAGCACTAAGAGTTGAGGCATCGGTGGGACGAACGGTTCTCGAGATACGCGGATTACATACAGACAGACACGCGGAGATTTGTCGCATTTATAGATATATTAAAAAGTCCTTAAATTGTCACTTTAGAAATGTGTATACCCTCTATACACTTAAACTGTAAGTTGGTCTTGTTGCACAGAGGAGCCGAAAGTCCGGGTGGATGGAAATACACCTAAACCTAACCTTAACCCTAACCTCAGTGAAACTAACGCTGGTGAATGCTAACCTGGTGAAATGCTAACCTGCCGACGCTGGTGAATGATAACCTGGTGAATGTTAAACTGGTCGGACCAACGGTCCTTAACCCAGTTGCTTTTTGAGCGGTGGTCACACCGTCTCCTATACGTGGCCGTGTGTGTGTCCGGCCGTCCGGCCGTCCGGTCGTCCGTCCGTCCGTGTCTGTATGTAGCCTCAAGGCTGCAGTACCTTTTCTGACCACACATGTTAAGGGAGGGGCGCTGTTGTTCTCTCTCACACACACACACACACACACACACACACACACACACACACACACACACACACACACACACACACACACACAGGGGGGAAGGGTGGGTCAGCATGTGTGGTCAAGTATTATTATTATTATTAACAAACTGAATGTTTTAGGGTCAAATAAATTAGAGTGTGTGAAGAAACTACAGCATTGTAAAGCACACTAACCCCACTGCACCCACCCAGTAGTGCTGTTGCACAGCCTCCACGACCACCGCTCAGTTCACACGGGTGTGATTTTTTGATACACTTGGACTGAAAGACCTGCAAAAAACACTCTCCCGCGCGTGTGCGCACACACACGCACACACGCGCACACACACACACACACACACACACACACACACACACACACACACACACACACACACACACACACACACACACACACACACACACACGCACACACACGCACACGCACACACACACACACACCCACACACACACACTCTCTCTCTCTCCCCTCACCGGTGGACTGCTGAGCGGTCCAAAGTGCATGGCGGGCGTGGAGGGCAGAGATATGGAGGGCGAGCCCAGCGACGTGGTGATGACGGAGTAGGGCGAGGCCAGGCCGTTGAGGGGCGAGCCCAGGCCGGGCATGGGGGACAGGGGCAGGTGCCTGGAGGTGCTGATGACCGAGGGGTGGCCCACCATGCTGCCCATGGGATGGGGACCGTGGTGGTGGGAGTGGCTCATAGGCCCGTCTGTGGAAGGAGAGCACAGGGAGACGGAGGAGGTCATCAGTTAACCCATTTAGAACGGGTACACGTTTTTGTGTGTCGTTATTTCATGCTTTAACTATTGAAAAATAGCAGATATACAAGCTCACAGCGCGGCACCGAGTGCCGCGCTGCGAGCTTGTAGATCTGCTATTTTTGAAAAATGAGAATTTTGACCTGATTCTATTAGTGTCTTTTGAATCCTTCTAAGATTTTTTGAAAGACCTATGTTTCTATATGTCAGCGATCTGGCCAGCCATCGTCAAAGAAAAGGTCCTTTTCACTTAACTGGAGCTCAGTTAGTCCGTTCTTGAGAGGCTACTGTGTCAGTGGTTCTCAAACCTTTTCATGTGAAGGACCCCCAAAATGATATGTATTTGACCACGGACCCCATCTCAAAATATTTCGTTCCAGGGACCACCCAGAAGCAAAATTTGATTTACAAACATTCGCTTTGAAAATACATGTATTCAAAGATTTGCACACATTTTCACAATTTTTTCAAAAATAGCAGATCTACAAGCTCGCAGCGCGGCACTTGGTGCCGCGCTGTGAGCTTGTATATCTGCTATTTTTCACTGGTTAAAGCATTCAATAATTCTAGGCCTAAATTAATGTTCTGCTAGACAAACTCACGTTAGAGCTGTCAGAACGAATTTCGTTTTTTCGACTATAATTCGAATATTAAAGAAATGAATAACATTTGAATACTTAAATTACCATTAGAATGTAGTTTGATTGATTGATTGAACATTTTAGTAGACACAAATGGAGAACAGTACAAGTATAGTCAATACAATAAAAATGTAGTACAGAACAAGTACAGTTAAACACCCTGCCTAAAAGTAGCATCCCAAATACGTACTTTTACAGTCTTTTTTACGTTGGAAGTCCTAGGTATTCAATTCATGGACATAATAAATAGCAAGCAAAGAAAACACTCAATATCATCGCAGTTATAAAAACACTATATGTACAGGATAAGGGAGACAAGGGGGGTGGGGCTAAGGTAAGGGGAAGGAGGGGATGCTCATTTCTCGCCTGTCTATAGGAGAAGTGATAACTACCTCCGCTAGTAATTGCCATGTATATTTTACACCCTCGCTAAATGACCAATCTAATGATGTGAATCGCGACCGCTTCTTGCAAGCGCAGGCATTGCCGGGCGGTCACGTGATATCAACACTAGCCTACTGTTTGAGTGCGAGCGCTGTAGAGCGCTGCAGAGCACAGCACACTCATTAGTACATAACACTAGCAGCAGCACGTTCTGGTGTTGTAAACATGGCAGAACAAACACAAGAAACTGAAGAATAGTGACGCATTGTGAGCTTGTAGATCGTCTATTTTCAAAAAGCCAATGCGAAGCATGTGAGCTTGTTCTACAAGCTCACAATGCGTCGCATTGGCCAACATTCTGGCAGGTTTCGGAACTGTCCACCACAGCCCTCCTCTGGGACACAGACCAAGCAGACAAAAAGTGGTGAAATGGTCCTTTAACAATCCACACGCACACTGTTTAGTCTATTCCAATACATTGTTCAACATTCACAACATAAATGCAAGCTGGGAACCCAGACTGATACTGGATTTATGGAGCTGATGGCGATACCTATATTGAGGAATAAAACATTCCAATATAACAATACATTCGATTTTATCGACCAATAAATCTTGCGCTCTCTAATACAAACTCATCTACGGTTTCAAAATGAAGCATGGACATTTGTTTATCCCAACATATTCATGTTGTTGGTGGGCGAGAAGCGGATCCTCCACCGGTTTGTGTAAAACGATCATGCCCCTTGTAGCCGGGGAGCCACTGTGCCAAAATGAGAGAAGACCTGTGATGTCATGACATACTCCAAATTTTAGTTTTTCCTATTAATTTGGTCAATAAGGTACACAGAATGAGAGGCCTGCTCTGCCGGAAACACTGCGAAAAAAAAGTTTCCCATTGACTTCACTATACTGGAAAAAAACACACCAAAAAAAGTAGCATGTGAGGGGTCAAACTAAGGGTTCTTCATGATTCTGAATCCATTGCAAGCATTTGTTTTGCATGAAAAACATTCCTTGGGCTAGATTTCAGCCTTTCAAACCTGTGAAAAGTGATGAGTCATCACTTTTCACCGTTATTTTGGTCCGTTTTCTAGCCCAAGGAATGTTTTTCATGCAAAACAAATGCTTGCAATGGATTCAGAATCATCAAGAACCCTTAGTTTGACCCCTCACATGCTACTTAAAGCATATTTTTGTTGGTGTGTTTCTTTCCTGTATATTGAAGTCGATGGAGTGAATATACAAATGGCCATAACTTTTTTTCGCAGAGTTTCCGGCAGAGCAGGCCTCTCATTCTGTGTACCTTAATGACCAAATGAATAGAAAAAACAAAAATTAAAAGTATGTCACGACGTCACAGGTAAAACCCTATTCTTTGAGCTTTTGGGCCTGTGGCTCCCCGGCTATTGTGGCTTGGGAGCTTTTGGCTACACTTTGCATTGGCCACTGTGGCCTGTCAGCGTACCCAAATGACCTTTCAGCCAAGTTGGGTGACAAGTTGACAACTATGTACATGCTCGCTCACAGTGGGTCAAACATTTCCATATCAGGAACCCCCACAATTATGTATTGGGCCACGGACCCCCCATCTCAAAATAGGTAGTTCCAGGGACACCCAGAAGCAAATTTTGAGTAACAAACTTTTTTTTGCACACAATTTTCACCACTTTTCAAAAATAGCAGATATACAAGCTCGCAGCACGGCACTCGATGCCACGCTGTTAGCTTGTATATCTGCTATTCTTCAATAGCTAAAGTATAACATAATTCCAGGTCTTAATGGGTTAAGTCATTTGAGGATCTGAGGTTTACCCATTTCCATTTCAACGGGTGACCAAAAGGAACCGATCCATGGACGTATCCAAAACAAGTAAAAAATACTTCGCCTTCCATGCACTTCATAGTACAGCACAGAAAGCAAGGTGGATCATATTTAAGTGATTGGGTTTGTGACAGGCTCAATGGAGGTGGGCAGAGGACCGCAGGGGTCTAAAGGTCTTTACTGTCCAGTTCCATACAGAATCATACAACGGCAGCTTGCCATGCTGTGGTGTTAATTGTTGAAGTAGAAGCTATACCGGTACACAAGAACAACACTGTGGCTCCCTCTGACTGTGTGTGTGGGAGGACTGAGTTATCTGATGCACACAACAGGAGTGCAGTCACACCTACGGTAGCTCATAGTCTAATTAAATTCAGTGGCTTTCAACCTTTTTCATATCAAGGTCCATTATTTATTCACCATTTGAGCCATGGATTACCATTTTTTTTTAAATCATTTTTATCCCACGATTTTGTAACCCATTTTCACCCATTGCCAATTGCCTATATGTAATCCTGGGCTCTGCTCTCCCTCTGCCGCGCCTGGGGAGACAACTGACTGACCTCATGCTTCCTTCTATGCATGAGGAGTCCAAGTTGCTTCTTTTCACCTGAGAGTGGGGATTTCCCCGGTTTGGACGTAGCGTGTGGAAGGAACACGTTATTCCAACCAGTTCCTTTCCCCTCCATCAGGCGCCCCGGCTGGCCAGGGGGAGGCATTATAGAGACCAGGATTACTGCATGTTTTTGTGAGGATACCTACCCTAGGAGACACGGGGAGAACATGCAAACTCCACACAGAAAGGCCCTATCGCCAACCCCACCTAGGGTGTGGGTGTGATGACGCGGAGGAGGGAACACGCCCCCAGTGCCCACAGCGATGGACTACCATTTGATGAGGTTTAGCCTCTCAGACTCAGACCCATATTGTGTTATCATTTGATAAGATTTGTCCAAAATAACAAGTCTCCTACATTCTCTAATTGTGTAGACTTACTGTAAGTAAAGCAGTTTAACAATCATTTAACTCTTGGGAGCATAAAATTAACTCTTGAGAGTTTAGGACTCAGTGTTTCTCAAATGGGGGTATGTGTACCCCTAGGGGTACGCGGAGGTACTGCAGGGGGTACTCAGAAAATGCCCTCAAAAAGGAAAACTAGTATAAATCATGCTTGTTCATAGTTAAAGAATCAACTACAATTGAATTAGGAGGGCAAAAAAACATTTACTTTTATGTTTAATGAAGACACATGGAGAAACTTGATATGAGCCTGAGTTGTTAAGCCAATGTACATAGTACCAGGCAACTGGGATGTGTTTTAAAGTTGTTTGGAAGTTATTGACATGAAAACCTGACTGAAATGTTATGACCACAGTGTTGAAAATGAAAAAGGAGGCACCGTTTGAAACTCTTTCACCCCATTTCTTATTTGTTATTTTATATTCTTGAAATGGGGGGTTCATATACCACTATTTATTTATATTTTAATTGCAGTTTTATAAGCAAAATGTTGTTGTCGGGTAAAGGGGGTACTTGGATTCAGAAATCATGGAAAGGGGGTACTCAAGCCAAAGAAGATTGAGAAACACTGGTTTAGGTGACCAATACGTTACTTATGTAAGGCCTATATTTTAGTGTTCTGAATATTGGTCCCATGCTGAATCAACTAGCCTATAGTCTTGCCAGTGCCTACTGTAGGAGTTTGAATAGAATATGGAGCAGAGACCATTATCCGTAAATCCACTGATTCTCTGTAGACCGGATCAGAGAAGGGCAGAAAGGAGTTGATCCCAGTCTAGCGAAGCGAGGCCCATCACAACAAAGGATAATCACCACATCAAACTTGAATCACTCTAAGCCTACAGCATCACACATCAACAGCACGTCTCCTACCATAGCCTATATCAGGGGTCTTCAATGTTTTCAGGCCAAGGACCCCTTGGTTGAGAGAGAGATGAAGCAGGGACCCCCATGACATTTTCATAGATTCCATATAGTTTCATTGTTTGACAGCTGCACGATCAGTCTATTTCGGATTCATGTAAATTTGTGTTTTCAGATATCTAACCACTTGAACCGTCAATACTTAATAGGCTTGACCTTTCACCCTGTACTTAGTCTCCTGTACTAACGCCTCGCGAGGCGTAGTGAGCTTGTAGATCTGCTATTTTTGGCTAAAGTTCTCAGAATATGGATGCTAGGGTTTAAATGGTTAATATAAAAAAGGAGAAAAAAAGGTTTCTATCACACAAAGATTTGGGGGACCCCCTGTAGTAACTCTGAGGACCCCCTAGGGTTCCCGGACCCCCTGTTGTAAGACCCTTGACCTATATCCTTCAGGGACAAAGGTAACGTTTGGAATGGAATAAGGGATCAAGCAAGCTGGAGATTTGGGCCAAAATGGACCAATATACCGCTAATAAGATAATAATAGCGTGTCCATCTGGCCAGGTGCATAATAATCAGGCCTGAAAGGGCACTTTTCACGGAGCATTAGAAGTTGTGCTAGGGTAGCCCTGCGGGGAGCCAATTGGCCATTCTTTGATTTGATTATTATGACAAAACATGCATTAAATGCCGATGGTAAATGGTGCATTTATTTAGCGCCTTTATCCAAGGCGCTTTACAGAGATTGTGCATTACATTTACCCATTCACAAACGCATTCATACACCGATGGCAGAGGAAACCATGCAAGGCAACCAACCTGCTCACCGGGAGCAACTAGGGGTTCAGAGTCTTGCTCAAGGACTCTTCGACACAAACTCTGGCGGAGCCCGGGATCGAACAGGCAACCCTTCAACGGCAACTCTACCCCTGAGCCACTGCCACCCCCCTGTACATTTTGGCCATTCGAAAATACTGTAGCTCTACAAGCTGTCGCACCAAATTCTGGGCCCTGGGTAGGTACAAGGATTCACTGCGGGCCCCCCATGAATGTTCTTCATAGGGGAGGGGGTTTAACCCATTTAGACTGGGAACGCATTTATTACGCATTATTTTGTGCTTTGACTATTGAAAAATAGCAGATTTACAAGCTCACAGCGCGGCACTGAGTGCCGCGCTGCGACCTTGTTGATCTGCTATTTTTGAAAAATCTTGAACATTTGTGTCTTTAAACATTTCAAATCAAAACATTTGAGTTACAAATGTTTGCCAAAAAAATACATATATTCAAAGATTCGCACACATTTTCACGATTTTTCAAAAATAGCAGATCTACAGGCTTGCAGCGCGGCATGTGAGCTTGTATATCTGCTATTTTTTAATGGCTAAAGTATAAAATAATTAACACATCGGATGCCCACGTGGTGTCTACAAGTCAATTTCTTTGATGTCGCTGGAGGCCCACGACGCGTTTGACGCGGTGTACAGTAAACTATACTGTACTGTAGCTACTGCACTTGGCTACCGCGGTGATGAAACAAACTCCATTTCCCAACATGCAGCGCGCAATTACGTCACCCGGACGTGCTGTGTGTCTCGTTGACTTCCTGTTTAGCGGCTGCACAAAAATGCTGTTTTCTCCGGATTCTCTTCCTTTTTTCATTTTTTTCTCAAAACGGCAGCCTCTTCTACATGCCGTAACACAAACACTGTGGCTTAGAAATGATAAAAAACGGTCCTGACTGAAAGAAAAGATCTTCGCGAAATAAACAGGACATACTCGGATTACATTTACTCGGATTACTTTTCTCGCCAGTACTCTCGTCGGTAGGTAAAATGACGCGTTGCCATGGGCACCAGCAAATGAAGACGTCAAAACCACGTGGGCGTCCGATGTGTTAAGGCCCCTCCACCTTGGGCCCTAGTAACTCGTGGTCCCCCTTGTGACGCCCTGGTTGCATCGCCCTGGATTTTGATTAACGCTATAATATCGTAAACCGCAATTTATTTTGTCACAATAATCGTGATATGACATTTTCATATCGTCCCACCCCTACTTTTTCCCCCCCGCTGACAGATGCTTTGTGCTATGTTTCTGTGCAGTGTTGCAGTGGATGCAGCTGCTATGGTTTGGCTCCCAGTGTGTTCGTTCATTCAGCGCCGTTGCGTCCATCGATATAAACGTGACATGATGGCATTTACATAGATGACCTATTAAGGCAAGCTGTCTGTCACCATGCTACCAGGGCCACGGTGCGTCACCTAATGCATTTAGCTGGGAGGACATTAATCACCACACACGCACACGCGCGCACACGCACACGCACGCACGCACGCACACACACACACACACACACACACACACACACACACACACACACACACACACACACACACACACACACACACACACACACACACACACACACACACACACACACACACACACACACACACACACACACACACACACACACACAGGGCTCGGTGAGTCGGTGCCATTGGTCCAACCGTAGTTAAATGTCAAATCCCAGTGTTTCACACACGTTACACAAAACCACCTTCAACATAACACATGTACACATGTACTGCTGTATAACCCAGGGCTGACACATTAGACACACACACACACGCACACACACACACACAAACACAGGGCTCGGTGCCATTGGTCGTACAGTAGTTAAATGTCAAATCCCAGTGTTTCAGCGTAGCGGGTTGAACACCTGCAGAAGAACCACCACTGGACATGCCAAGAGAACTTGCCAAACATTCCCCCCCCCACACACACACACACACACACACACACACACGCGCGCACGCACACACACACACACACGCACACCTCCTAGCTCCTAATCTTTCACTTGTACATTTTCATGGAGAGCCCAGGGTTTTGAGAACCAAACCACTTGCTGTCTTGAAGTGAATTCCTTTTTATATTTTTGGTGTATTTCCATGCTTATTCTTTTTTTTTTTAGATCAGGTCAGTGTAGCCAGACAACATAAAACCAAAGGCAGAGACAAGACGTGATTACGTGTGAGAGAGGACAGGGGTCAGACTTTTGAACCCAGGTTCACACGCTCATAAGGGGCATAATGGTCTGGGTACTGGCTGGCTGGCTGAGCCGCCACCAGTGAGTCAGTAGCTTTGGGAACCAGCGATGTGGCTCATAGGTCAGGAGCCTAGATCCTGTTTCATAGCGTGAGGCAGCTCGATGTACACCCCTTAGACGTGACCCTAGTATTTCACAGGGACCCGCCCTCTTGATGCTGAGCATGTGGCAGGGTATACCGTTTCTATAGTCTCTGGTACAGTATGACTCAGCCAGAACCCCGACTTCCCGTGGCGGACCGGAGCCGGAGACGAGATCTTCTCGTGGCCCCGTCCCATCCTGTGGCACCCACGGCGGACCGGAGCATCGCGGAGGGTTAGATATTTACCCACGACGGGACCGGTGCAACGCGGCAGGTTAGATATTCATCCGCGTTAGTTTCACTGAGGTTAGGGTTAGGGTTAAGGTTTGGTTTAGGTGCTACCTCCCGGCGCTCCGTATCGTCAGCAGGTTAACATTTCACATACGTCCCTTGAGGGGCCGCGTCCCCATGGAGGGGGGCCGCGGACGGGGCCGTTTGAAGAAGCCGCTGCCCCTCGTTTTTTGAGTCAGACAAAACTGCTCTTGTGGGACATATTGTCAAAAATCCTCAGCATTAATTCCATGAAACCTCATGAGAGCATTTGGTTCCATTTGTACACTGATTTTTACTGTGTCCAGGGACAGTAAATTACTGAGTGAAATGTGTCTTTCTCCCTGAGTTACTAAACTATCTTCCAAGGGTCAATACGAGATCAAATTATTATCATTAATTATTATTCTGTAAGAAAACTCTTGGATCATTTCCATGAAAAGTTCAAACAGGCAGACTTTTAAGCCCTGGGAAAAATGTGATTCATATTGGAGTGGAGTGGAATATCATGGGAAATATAATGTAAATTCTTTCATTGCTTTTCATGTCCATGTCCGATATGACTTCAATCCATGGGCCTCTTTTTTTTTTTTTTTTTTTTATCTCAACAGAAGTGCTTGAGTTTCATAAACAACTTCAAAATAGTTTGGACATGTGGCTCCGATCCATAACCTTTGGCGGTGATTACGCCAGTCCTGCTTGTTTCTCATCCAGTATGGATCTGAGCAGGGGGGAAAAAACAAGGATCAGAACGAACGTCGGAAAATATTTTAAGACTGTATTATTAAAGCACTCACACAAAAAATATCGCTCTTTTTATGCTTTGAGGAATTGGGAAAGAGAGAGGAATGTCCCATGGCCTGCCTGGCCTGGACGTCGTGGTTTCTACATAAATGTGCATGCACACGCACACACACACACACACACACACACACACACACACACACACACACACACACACACACACACACACACACACACACACACACACACACACACACACACACACACACACACACACAGCTGGCCATTCACTCCCACTATGTATGCCAGAGAACAGATGTTGTGCAACTTCCTGTTTAGCATGAAGACTGCAGCTCCCCCCCTCCTCCCTCCCCTTCTCACTCAGTGTCTTTCTACAGCCTTCCCAATGTCTGGAAGACAAAATATGTACCGGGGCCTCGCCTCCCCCTCCCCTCTCCTCTCCTCCCCTCCCCTCCCCTGCCCTCCCCCCCCTCCCCTCCCCTCTCCTCTCCTCCCCTCCCCTCCCTCCCTGCTGCTACACAACTGTCTGCAATATAGAACACTGGATCCCAAACACGATATTATCGCATTAATCAAAATCCATTATCCTGGGGCGGAACATTTGCCAAAAAATAGCAGATCCACAAGCTCACAACGCGTCGCATTGTGAGCTTGTAGATTTTTGTAGAATTGTAGAATTGCAGGATTTTTGGCAAAGACATTTGATAGAGAGTGACTGTATCAAGTAAGCATATTATTATAAGTACCTTTTAAGTGCTACCGGATATGCAGCTCAGCAAATAAAAGGTGAATTGATCCCAGTGCATGACGGAGGACGATATCAAGATAAATTAAATCTCCACGATACGATCATTGTTAGTGTTTTTTTATCACGATATACCATAATATCGCTTATCATCCCATCCCTACTGCAGAGTTTGGGAACCACATGGCGAGAGAGGGCGAGATCATTTAGGGGTAGGTAAATCCACCGACCGGTGGTCGCTTATCCACCAACCACCGGGCTACTAACCCTAACCCTAACCCTAACCCTAAACTTAACCTCAGTAACCTTACCTCTACCTCAGTAACCAACCCTGCCGACGCAACCTCCCGACCGGGTCGATAAATCACCGACCGTGCCGCTAAAGCGACCGACCGGGTCTCTAAATCGACCGACCGGGGCGCAAAATCTTCCGACCGGGTCGCTAGATGTACCAACCGGGTCGCTAAATCTACCGACCTAAAACTGCAGGCCGGTCGGTAGATTTAGCGACCCGGTCGGTTGATTTAGCGACCCGGTCGCTCGATTTAGCGACCCGGTCGCTGAAAACTACCGACCACGTTGCGACCCAGTTGTAGGTCGCTAAATGATCTCGCTCCTACTGCACATGGCTACACAACTGTCTGCATAGGAGAGCTGTACTACAGTACAGCCACACAGGGACTCACCCAGTACAAGCAATTCATTTTGTTCATGTTTATATTGCTTATGGTCACTGATAAAGGGGATTCCCAGGGATGCACAACATATTGGTCAGCAGACACGTGCACACATAGACATCAAAGGGGGCTTGAGCACCTGCCTTTTTATCAGTCTGTAAAAAATGCCCTCTCCGGACCATGAATGCAGGTTTTTACTATAGTGAAAGAAATGCAAATGCCCTCTTTCCATGCCATACCTGAAGGCAGCATTCGAGAGAAATTGCCTTGTCCAAACTCTCCTGAACTTGAATGCAGCATCTTATGCTGAAAGAATTGCCCTCTCTGTGTAGAAATCCATGCCGTACATCTCCAGTATTCACTTGACCTCCAAGCTCACGAGATCTGATATTTTCAATATTTTCACCAAAGGCCCTTGCCTCTCTAAAATTCTCTGCACGTCCCTGTTGGTCAACCAATAATGACTAAAAAATGCATTATCAGGTATCGGACACATACAGTACACTGTACAAAACTTTTTCCTGATACGTTGCGCCAATATGACAACACATTCGCTATGTGCCAACCACGTTGATGCGTTGGTGGAAAAACTGCGTAATTTATACTTTGCTGTGATGCCTTGTGAGCTTGTAGATCAGCTATTTTCGGTGCAAAACACGATGCGCAGCCAAGTATAAATCAGGCTTTAGGTTAAAGCTGCAAATTCTATCCTACCCGGGATCCGAAAGCAGGGTCTCCTGCAATAGCGCTAAGGGACAGCTCATCTGAGAAGAGGCTACATAAAATTTCATTGTGACTTTGATGCAATAGCTCTCGTCAACCAGTAGCGATTGGGTTAGTTTGCATTCTCTCTCATAACAGATTGGAGAAAATAATGTTTTAAGGCCCATTCCCACAGGGCCAGATAACAGATAAAAAAATCTCTTTCTCCAGATATTTTTCCATTCAAAGTGGATGGTAGATACAGATAAAAAAAAAATATCTGCCACAGATAAAAGAAATATCTGTGGCAGATATTTTTTTTATTTGTATCTACCATCCACTTTGAATGGAAAAATATCTGGAGAAAGAGATTTTTATATCTGTTATCTGGCCCAGTGGGAATGGGCCTTTATTCACTAAAATGTTATGCATTGCAGCATTTAACGTCCTACACACAGACAGAGAGTAAAATTCCCTTTAAGTGACAACAAAATTTGCATCGACTATTTAGCTTCAGCGATGAGGGAGCAGACATGATATTTCAATACCAAACAGAACTTAACAAGCCACCTGAAGATCCAACATCCTGAATGATACCGCTCCTCCACACATCTGCAGCGCATACAGTATAGGAGCAGCTATATTTCAGAGAGAACGATGATCGCTAAAGCGTACCGCGATCATATATTCTGAGATACCACACACACACAGACACACTTCTGTATCACAGATTGATTAAATCAAACCCTTGGAAACAGAGTCAAGTGTTTCAGTATAGGCCTCATAAATCAGGTCACACTCACAACAAAGCAATGTTTCCCCTTTCATCTGCATGTGCACCCAACATCACAGGAGGATATAGTAACCATAGCACTATATACAGAACTTGAGGAGGCATAGAAAATCCCCGCCCATTTATATCAATGAAACTTGCTTACTCAGCCGTCCGGAAGTTCACCCTTTCTTTCCAGAACAGATGACTTTGTAGTGCCCGGGGCTCTGAGCAGGTTCATTTCCAAAATAAGAAGAACACAGTCTCCTCAACCGTTTCATTGTGTCATGCAGAGCGCAGACGCCTAGTTCATGTCGACAGGTTTTGGGTATCCTCCACTTATGCCATGGAGTGACTGGAATGGATTATGTTTTTGTGATACTAATACTGATTAGGCTGGTGGTGATGCATGAGCATAAATGGTAAATGGTGCATTTATATAGCGCCTTTATCCAAGGCGCTTTACATTCACCCATTCACACACACATTCATACACCGTGGGCGGAGGAAACCATGCATTCAACAGCAGATTTTCAGCAACAGATGCTCTCCAACACTTACTGCCGCCAACGTCGGTGCGGAGGAGAGCTACGCTAAGATGCTATCTGCCACCACGGTTGTAGTCATCTGGAGAAACAAATATGAAGGACTGAGGGCAACAAAAAAATTGGGTCGGGACCCATTTGTGGGTCGCAGAATTTTTTGTATGGGTCCCTTGATTTTTGGTTTCCCACAGTTTGTTTTTTAATGATTATTTCATTTTTTCATGAATAAAAAAGTTATTTCTTTAATAAATGAAAGCTAAATCTAAGAAATTCCATAAATTAGAAACCAATTTTTTAAGAAGTAGTGAATTATGAGCTTGCTGTAGATCTGCTGTTTTCACTAGTTTGGGTCCTGGGTCTGATCTCTCTTTTGGGTCATGACCTGAAAGGTGCTATAGGGGCTACATAACTGTCTGCATAGGAGAGCTGTACCACAGCCACGCACTGAATGCTTGATTACACAACTTTGTAGAACCTGACATGTGACCTGCATTGCCGTACTATTATTCGTAATAGGTGGGAAAGAGCGTACCTTTCGTTTGCCAACGGGTCTGAGCTGCGTGTATCTATTCTGCATCCAGCTTAAGGCAAGACCCAAATTCAGAGTGAACATTTTTAACGCAAATATTTGGGGTCCCTAGAACAAAATATTTTGAGATGGGGGTATGCAGGCCAAATACATATCATTTTGGGGGTCCTTAACCACTGATATAGGCAGATTCTACAAATGTCTTCTAAATACTAACAGTTTTCAGAAAAAAGCTTATGTTGCTATATCAGTGGTTCTCAAACTTTGTCATGTCAAGGACCCCCAAAATGATATGTATTTGGCTGCAGACTACCTTCTCAAAATATTTAGTTCCAGGGACCCCCAGAAGCAAAGACTTGAGTTAAAAATGATAAATTTGGGTCTGTTCTGCATCTAGCATAAGGTCCAAGACCAGTTGGGAAACCTGCAAATCCCTAGCCTCCTTCAAAATCGGTATGAAAAGTCACCTTCAGGCAGCTGCTACCCGTGACTTGTAAATAGACTAAGCCCCCATGTTTTCCCCCACTTTTCCGCTTTTGTATTTGATGTTATGCTTTTTCTGCTTTTGAAATTGATGTTATCCTAGATAAAGTACTATGTTCTATCCGTCTGTCTTTCAATGTTACATGAGATACATAAAGTGTGGTTCCTGTGTAAATAAGCCGTAAAGCTTTCTAGGATCTCCTTTTAGTTGACCTTGTACCAGTGATTTGTGCTGTCGTGAAACTGTACTTTTTTCTATTGCAAACTGCTAATAAATTCTTCAATCAAAAAGCACACGCGGAAAGAGCGTAGTTGATTGATACTGCTGGGAGGGTGTGTGTGTGTGTGTGTGTGTGTGTGTGTGTGTGTGTGTGTGCGTGTGCGTGTGTGTGTGTGTGTGTGTGACCGACCCCCTGAGCCTCCTGCCTTAGGCCTCAGCCCTGTGAAGCTGTGCATTAAAGGAAAATTCCAGAATAAAACATATTAATCCTTAATCAGCCTTTTATCACGTCTGTACATACCTGGTATGATGGATTTTTATCATAGTCCTTCCAGTTTTTACTTCTCCTGGACTCCTCAGATCTCTCTCCCACAGCCAAAACGGCGGTCAATTGAGGTCCTCCAAAAGCGCTAATTTTCACCGCTGCAAAGTTACTTTTTTCTTCATAAATCTGATATTTATAGTTCCAAGAGAGCCAGTAATCCACTGTTTTATCGCGGGTTGAGGGAAATGGCCGTTGTTGACATGATCCCAATAGTACTCACAGAAGAAGAATGAAGTCTCGCGTCTCGCGTGATTACCCCGTTTCCTTTAGCTTTTTCTTTAGCGCAAAAGAAAGCTTTCTCCTGGAGTTATTACAGCCAGTATGTACACAACAAGGCATCGTGGTATATATATAAAAAATAAGAAAGCAGAAGAATATAATCTAGTTAGTCTATTGATCGCTAGAATCTAGTAATATGACTGAGAAGGATTCATAACAAAGCATTTTAACGGACTTCCTGTAGTCATAAGGTAATTCTATTACCTTTATTTATTTTATTTTTTCCTCAATACATTTCTTCGATTTTATTTATTATTTATTTATGGAATTACTTATAAAATAACTTTGACGTGTATTATTATTTGTAAACAATGTAGGCTACAATATAATCACAAAATAATCGTATTTTCCTCAAGACATTCTGCAATGCCTCACCAAATAAACTTTATGTAAAAATTACCTCATGAACACAGAAACGTGTCTTTCATGAGGTACTTTTTACCTAACGTTTATTTGGTGAGGCATTGCAGAATGTCTTGAGGAAAATACGATTATTTTGTGATTATATTGTAGCCTACATTGTTTACAAATAATAATACACGTCAAAGTTATTTTATAAGTAATTCCATAAATAAATAATAAATAAAATCGAAGAAATGTATTGAGGAAAAAATAAAATAAATAAAGGTAATTATGACTACAGGAAGTCCGTTAAAATGCTTTGTTATGAATCCTTCTCAGTCATATTACTAGATTCTAGCGATCAATAGACTAACTAGATTATATTCTTCTGCTTTCTTATTTTTTATATATATACCACGATGCCTTGTTGTGTACATACTGGCTGTAATAACTCCAGGAGAAAGCTTTCTTTTGCGCTAAAGAAAAAGCTAAAGGAAACGCGGTAATCACGCGAGACGCGAGACTTCATTCTTCTTCTGTGAGTACTATTGGGATCATGTCAACAACGGCCATTTCCCTCAACCCGCGATAAAACAGTGGATTACTGGCTCTCTTGGAACTATAAATAGCAGATTTATGAAGAAAAAAGTAACTTTGCAGCGGTTCAAATTAGCGCTTTTGGAGGACCTCAATTGACCGCCGTTTTGGCTGTGGGAGAGAGATCTGAGGAGTCCAGGAGAAGTAAAAACTGGAAGGACTATGATAAAAATCCATCATACCAGGTATGTACAGACGTGATAAAAGGCTGATTAAGGATTAATATGTTTTATTCTGGAATTTTCCTTTAATCCAGGCCTGTTTCAGCATCTGCTGGATGTCTAAATGGTAAATTGTACATTCTCCTATCATGACCTGCATCTATGACCAATGATGGGTCATTTGGTCGAGCCATGAACTTTCTTCCAGGTGTGGAAGCCCAAGCTTGCAGTAACAGAATTGGCCACTTATGGATGGAGCTCGAAACACAAGCCTGTTACACACTCCATAACAATTTTATTGAGTACCTGGTATCAATAAGCTTTGGGCTTATCAAGCCTGTTATCGAGCATAACTGTTGTCGGGTGGAAACCTTATATGTCCAAGACCGTTGTTTTGTATTTATCATTTTAAAAATGAACTAAACTAGGGAAAACAGCCGATCTAGCACACAACGCCTCGCACCGCGAGGCGTTGTGTGCTTGTAGATCGGCTGTTTTCACTACTTTTGTGCGACAGCCTTGTAAGATGAAGCAGGGCTTTACTTGCTGAAAAAAACGTACAAACTTGAAACTTGGAGATACAAGGTTTCTGCCCGACAGTGACGATATGACATCATGTTTAAACAATCAAGACAAGAGGCGATCAAGAAATTATACCAGTTCTGTTCAGATATGTCGTCTCACATCATATTATGATATATGGATTATATGCCAATGCCAATGACATCACCACTAGCATCACCAGGAATACTGGCCCCTCATTGCCTGTTAATGATGACATTGCCAGATATGCTGGTCCCTGATTGGGCTACGGTCTTAGACAAGAGAGGACACCGACATACATACCCCGACATACATACATACCCAGCCGATCGCAGTACTTGCGTGCTCTGCTTGCGTAAGTAATGATTATACAATAGCTATTGGCCCAAATGTCAATGCTGCTAGTAATAACCAAATGGCACTGCAATATCAGAAAGCAGCAGTAGAGTACTACTAGCACTACACAATGTTCCAATCATGTTCGTTTTAACGCTGCTATAGTTGGAAGCATGCACTCAACCTCCCAGAGTGATCATTTATGTGGTGTACAGTCTTGTGTTACCACTGAGGACTGGATGTACTGCAAATGACTATGAGCCACCGCCTATCTTTACACACACAACTAACACATACACACGCGCGCGTGCGTGCGCATGCACACACACACTCAGGGACGTGCTGGCCATTGGGAAAAGCGGGACAACTCCCGAACGGCCGGTTCATTCCCGGCCGATTCAGGCCGGCCATTAGGAAAGAATTAAACTGTTTGCACAAAAGTAGTGAAAACAGCCGATCTACAAGCACAGTTGTGTTTTCACTAGTTTAAATCATTTTTAAAATGGTTTTGGACATACAAGGTTTCCACCTGACAACGACGAAATATAACTCATGTAATTGGCCCACTGGCTTGTCACTTTGTCACAAATCTTTGAGTAGCAGCAGCGCTATAGAGAGAGATCTCTCTCTCTATAGCGCGCAATGAGGGCCTCTCCAACTCTTCTTCCCGGGCTGAATCAGGGACCCAGCACGCCTCTGCACACACTCCATGCCTCAGGGCGAGGAAAGGCCCATTCTATTCTGGAGGTGCTGAGTAGGACATATTGCATAGTAATAGGCCTGGAGTCCCTGGAGCCAACAATGTGTCAACATTCTCTGTGGAGCTGGAGATCAAGAGTCCATAAACCCTGCTGATGTCCCGAGAAAAAAACACAACTGACAACCACTGTATTAATTCATTTAGACCGGGAACGTCAGATTTGAACCACTTTAACCATTATTTTTTGCTTTAGCTATATTGGAAAAATAGCAGATAATACAAGCTCACA
Source organism: Nannobrachium achirus (assembly GCF_963921795.1). Lineage (NCBI taxonomy): Eukaryota > Metazoa > Chordata > Actinopteri > Myctophiformes > Myctophidae > Nannobrachium > Nannobrachium achirus. Next base: position 58,628,919 of record NC_137810.1, on the reverse strand, counting down.
GCGCGGCACTCTGCTATTTTTGAGAAATCGTGAACATTTGTGCAAGTCTTTGAATATTTTTGACCCGATTCTATAAATGTCTTCTAAATCCTTCTTCTAAATCAGTGGTTCTCAAACGTTTTCATGTCAAGGACCCCCAAAATTACATGCATTTGGCCATGGACTCCCATCTCAAAATATTTAGTTCCAGGGACCCCCCAGAAGCAAAATTTGAGTTACAAATGTTCGCTCTAAAAATACATATATTCAAAGATTTGCACACATTTTCACAAATTTTCACGATCTGTATAGCAGATTGTATATCTGCTATTTTTCAATAGTTAAAGCATTAAATAATTCGAGGTCTTAATGTATTAATGCTTAATTCATGTTCCGCTGTGCAATGGAGATCAACCGTATTCCACACGGGTTCGACGACAAAGTAGAAATCAAGACGTGACACATCAAGACCAGTGTCATTTTAGATTTGAGCTAAAAAAAAGCATGATTTTATACTTTGGCTATTCAAAAATAATAGCAGACATACAAGCTCATAGCGCGTCACTTGGTGCCGCACTACGAGCTTGTGGATCTGCTATTTTGAACAATTTTGAACATTTGTGCAAATCTTTTTTTTTTTTTTTACATTTTTGCAACATATTTTGAGATGCAGGTCGGTGGCCAAATACATATAATTTTGGTGGTCTTTGACATGAAAATGTTTGGGCACTACTACCGGCATAGCAACATTTACGTTTTTCAAAAAACCTTAAATGACATTTGTAGAATCCACCTCAAGTCTCAATGAAAGGATGAAAAATATCAATGCGAATGGTGCATTTATATAGCCGTATTCTGTGTATATGTTGTCCGATATAAAAAAAAATATTACAAAACATTATGCAGCCAGGTGAAGATGCTTGGTAAAATGAATTGTTCTAATTATGTATTTTTTCTAATTCGTAGTATCTATGCATAATTATTACATTCGCCATTAGTTTACAGTCTCAGAGCTCCTAAAACAGTATAATATCATATCGTCGTTGTCGGGTGGAAACCTTGTATCTCCAAGTTTCAAATTTGTACTTTCTTTCGCAAAGTAAAGCCCTGCTTCATTATACAAGGCCGTCGCACATAAGTAGTGAAAACAGCTGATCTGCGAGGCGTTGTGTGCTTGTAGATCGGCTGTTTTCACTAGTTTAAATCATTTTTAAAATGAAAAATGCGAAACGAACGGTTTCGGTTTTCACCCGACAACGACAATATATACAGTATACTGTATACTGTAGGCTTTCACCTATAGGAACTGCTTGGGTGATGGTTGTGGGGGGAGTTATGGGTGGTGGTATGGGGGGGGGGGGGGGGGGGGCAGGAAGGAAGGAAGGAGCTAAGCGCCCAGAGGGCACTTTTTCTAGTTATTACTATCACCGCAAATCAGACGTACATTTCAAATCCTCTGCTCTGCAAGTGTGCTCTTTCTTTTTGTCTCTCTGTCTCTCTCTCTCTCTCTCTCTCTCTCTGTGTCTCTCTCTCTCTCTCAGTCACATTTACTAACATGACAAGTTTAGCTGCACTTGAACAACCATTCCAGGCTGCCATATCCAGCCCAATAAACCATAGAAACGGGGAAAAAATAGAATGTATAAATGAATGTATCATGCCTGTTGCTAAGGTATGGCAACATGACTGGTGTCAAGACACCAGTCATGTTGCCATACCTTAGCTTTTTCTGAACTGACGCCACTGCTCTCTCTCTCTCTCTCTCTGTCTCTCTCTCTCTCTCTCTCTCTCTCTCTCTCTCTCCTGCCACAGACTCTTTCACAGGAGGGGTTGACGCGAGGCGAGTCGGGGAGAGATCGGCATGTACAGTATGAGAAGTTCTGTGCTGCGGGAAGAACTGTTATGAAAAATTGATGAAAACAGGGTCAAGTGCAAGCTGTGCAACTCCAAGTTGTCCTCCCACACACCGCCAACAACAACGCACGCACAGCACACGTTTCAAAAACAAATGCAGATATGCCTACAGAGACAACATCTGTCCATTACTGGCCCCCGGCGAGAGGACACGTCATCACATGATGCAGGTGAAACCAGGACGTAGTGTTGATTTTGACAGAAAAACTTTGATTTAGTCTTTTGAATACAATTTCATTTAGTTTTGGTCATATTTTAGTCATGTTTTAGTTTTAGTCTACTTTTAGTCGACTAAATATCATAAGACAAATCTACTGTTGATTTAGTCGACAAAAAAATGTATTTTGGCAGGCCTTGATGGCTGATTTTACACTTGGTTGCATGCTGAATACAGCCGATCTACAAGCTCACGTCGCAGCACAATGTGTTGTGAGCTATGTAGGGGTAGAGTTCCCGCCATTAGAACACAGAGGGTTCCCTGAAGGGTTCCCAGTTCGATCCCAGGCTCCCCCAGAGTAGAAGAGTCCTTGAGCAAGACTCTGAACCCTATAGTTGCTCCCGGTGAGCAGGTTGGTACCTTGCATGGTTTCCTTTGTTATCGGTGTGTGAATGTGTGTGTGAATGGGTGAATGTAATGAATGTGTGTGTGAATGGGTGAATGTAATGCACAATCTCTGTAAAGCGCCTTGGATAAAAGCCGCTATATAAATGCACCATTTACCATTTTACCATTTTTTAGACGCCCGAGCGCAACCAAACATAAAATGACTTGTATTTTAGTTCTACTGGATCTCTTCTCCACAAGTCTAGTTTTAATTTGTTGACGAAAGTGACAATACATTTAGTCTTAGTTTTAGTCATCATAGCTTTTATTCAGGTAGTCAACGAACATTTTTCGACATAATTTTAGTCGACAAAATCAACACTGCATGGAATACATTGTGACGGTCCCATCCAGTAAAATGTTACCACTTTGAATAGGCTCTATGCATATACGCCATTTTGTTCTACTTCTGGGTGTCTTTCGACTTCCTTCACAGGTGTTACTGATGATACTAATGAAGGCTCTGTTTGATTTATTGTACAGTGGTTCTTTAATTTCAAGGACCCCCATAACTCTGTACAAATGGAATCAACAAATGGAAGTAAATGGACCCTTGCAGGTCCATTTGCTTCCATTTGTACACTGTCAGAGTTACACACCTGTATGGGGACATTTGGAACCCACTCAAGGACACTTTGAGACCCACTGGTGTAGCAGTGTTTCCAGTGAGCCAAGATGCACAATAGCAGCACCCTGACTCTGTTTGAGCAGAACGGAACAGGCCCTTCATTAGTATCATCGGTAACACCTGTGAAGGAAGTCGAAAGACACCCGGAAGTAGAACAAAATGGCATATATGCATATAGCCTATTGAACAGCTCTATGGAGGAGACGGTGCAAAGATCTCTTCAAAAGCTTAACTGTTCTGCTGCTGTAGACGATCCTCACCGTCATTCAAATCGGTGACTACATGACGCCGTTGACAGCACTCACCGTCAATCTTACTGTATTTACAGTAAATGTATTAATACTTACATAATGTCGCTCCGGTCGCGGCCGCATCGGTAATGTCCGCGATTTGTTTAAAACGCACGTTGGCCGTGCACGCAAAGTGAAGCTCCTCCATGTTAAGTCAATGGAGAGGCCCATAAAGAGACTCCATTTAATCCAAAAGAGCCATTTTGAGCCATTTTGCACCAGATCTGATGTAAACAATACACACGGCAGGGCGCAGCCATGTTTCTCTTCTCGGCTCACACTGTCATGTGACTAGATGACGTAATCGTTGCCGTCAAGTGATAATCCAAAAAAACAAAAACAACCCCCTTCCAGCCCTTCAAAATAATAGCGGCAGCCGACGGAGGAAACGGCGCGGCACCAAGGCAACAAGCAACCTTCAGATTAAGAGGCACGAGTTGTGTTAATCAACGGTTGGCTCCAAAGCTGGCTCTAACCGCAGACACACCACTCACCACTGAAAATGATGTGACCTGTGAGTAGCCTATATTTAGATCTATGGCCGGCCAGCTGAGAGAGGACGTTAGGAAGGATTATTCTGAAGTGCATATTTTTGTGCAGTACCGTGCACACAAATGTGCTCTAATAAACTGCAGCTATATATACTGTATATAAATATAAATATATATATCGTCACTGTCGGGCAGAAACCTCGTATCTACAAGTTTCAAATGTGTACGTTTTTTTCGCAAAGTAAAGCCCTGCTTCATCAGGCAAGGCCGTCGCACAAAAGTAGTGAAAACAGCAGATCTACAAGCACACAACGCCTCGCAGTGCGAGGCGTTGTGTGCTTGTAGATTGGCTGTTTTCACTAGTTTAGTTCATTTTTTTAAAATGATATAAAAAAAACGAATGGTTTTGGACATACAAGGTTTTCACCCGACAACGACGATATACAGTATATATATATATATATATATATATAGGGTTAGGGTTAGGGTTATACAGTGATAATTTAACAAATTGACCAATTGATCGTTAAGGCCAAGGGGTCCGTTTTTGGGTCAATCTTTTTCCACACTTGGGAGTTAGAATAACACTGGTGATTTTGCTGTGTACGGCAATGTCAACATCCGGTCCTGCCTGTCTGGCTGGCCGTGGCTTGGCATTGTGTTGCATTAATACGGTACTGTACCGCCGTTACAGTAGTTGCATTGTTTTTATTTGCAGGATTTCTACTGCCTTTTTACAGTAGTACGTAGTCTAGGTACAGTATATCGTCTATGTCGGGCAGAAAGCTTGTATGTTTTAAATGTGTATGTTTTTTTTTCGTAAAGTAATAATAATAATCTTTATTTGTCAGTTACATTGCTGTAATTTGAAAATTGTTCTCCGCATTTGACCCATTTCTTGGAGTGGTGAGCTGCAGCCCTGCCGCACTCGGGAATCAGTAATGGCAGGGGTGGGCAATTATTTTTTCCATGGGGCCACAGGAACAACACAAAATATTGTGGAGGGCCAGACCTAAATGCAGTGCTCCCCGCAAGATGTGCTCCCCGCAAACTAAACACACGGTTTTACCTCCTTCAGTAAATAAATACTTGGCATTAAAATTTTTGTTGAAAACCCGGCATTCGACATCGACTTTTTTTTAGCCAGTTTAGCCATTTTTGATGGGTAAGGTGAGGCAGGTCGTCTTGACTTGTGACCAGTCTGACCACCTGCTTGTTATTGAGACAACATCCAATGATCTTTTACACGTGCTGATGTACGCATTGCGTCCATGTGAATAAAAAACTTCAAAATAAAAGAAATGCAGCTTTAGTCCATGCATGAGGTAAAATTTGAAAATGTGTTTATTTTGCATTTTGCCATTAACAATACAAGGGCCTGTCAGAGTGAACCAAAGGGCCGCATACGGCCCCCGGGCCGCATAATGCCCAGGTCTGAGTAATGGTGATCTAACCCCCCCCAATCCAACCCTTGATGCTGAGTGCCAAGCAGGGAGGCATTGGGTCCCATTTTCACAGTCTTTGGTATGACCCGACCGGGGATCAAACCCCTAACTCCCAGTCTCAGGGCAGACACTCTAACCACAAGGCCACTGGGCAGGTAAAAGTCAATTCCTGCTTCAACATACATGACTGTCTGTCGCACAAAACCAGTGAAAATAGACGATCTACAAGCACACATCGTGAGGCGTTGTGTGCTTGTAGATCGGCTATTTTCACTACTTTAACCCATTTAGGCCTAGGATTATTGACTGATTTAACTATTGAAAAATAGCAGATATACAAGCTCACAGCGCGGCACCGAGTGCCGCGCTGCGAGCTTGTAGATCTGCTATTTTTGGAAAAAGAAACGTGAAAATTCGAATTTTGACCCGATTCTATAAGTGTCTTTTGAATGCTTCTAAGGTTTTTTGAAAAACCTGTGTTTCTATGTCAGCAATCTGGCTAGCCATCGTCAAAAAAAAGGTCCTTTTCACTTCAACTGGAGCTCAGTTAGTCTGTTCTTGAGAGACTACTATGTCAGTGGTTCTCAAACCTTTTCATGTGAAAGACTCCCAAAATGATATGTATTTGGCCACGGACCCCCATCTCAAAATATTTAGTTCCAGGGACCCCCCAGAAGCAAAATTTTACAAATGTTCTAACGCTTAAAAAATACATATATTCAAAGATTTGCACACATTTTCACGACTTTTTCAAAAATAGCAGATCTACAAGCTCCGCGCTGCGAGCTTGTAGATCTGCTATTTTTCACTGGTTAAAGCATTCAATAATTCTAGGCCTATAAATGGGTTAAATCGTTTTCGAAATAATGACACAAAAAAGGAAGGTTTCTTGTCTAGTGGAAGTACAGTGGGGACTCAGTGTGTGGAAGCACATGGACACGGGTCAGCTGATGGGATTCCTGAAAGTGAATGGCCAGCGAGGTGTGCATGCTTGTGCAGAGGTGTGTGTGTGTGTGTGTGTGTGACTCTGTGTGTGTGTGCGTGTGTGTGCGTGCGTGCGCGTGTGTGTGTGTGACTGGCAGGAAGCCAACACGTTCGGTGGAGGAAGCTTAAATGGGCCCGTGGAGGCTCAAGGGCGCTATCCTTGGATAACCCACGCCTCAGCGTCTGCTCTGCGGCCATTCTATGTAAATGGGCTCCTCTCTATACAAAGAGAGGGCCCTGGAATGCGGCTGACTTGACGGCCTGTCAACACCCGTGTTTCACCAAACCAGAGACGCCCAGGAATGAAGACACAGAATTAGACACTCTTAAAGATGAAGTGCACCCCCCTAAAACATGATTATCAGGTATAGAGCATCGCAACGGAAGTTGATTCCTGGGGTCACTACGTCATTCCCCATTCATTTTCGCCATAGACTTTTACAAAAATATTTATAACAATTATGTTAAGCCTCGAACCAAGCCATCCAGGATGGAGGTGAATCATGACCATATAACCTTTTTTTCTATGAAAATAACATTTTGAAAATCGCTAAACAAAGGGTAGTTATTAAATGTAGTATATCAAATAATGTAATATTAAAATATGTTTTCACATAGGATCAAAGGTTATATGGTCATGATTCACCTCCATCCTGGATGGCTTGGTTCGAGGCTTAACATAATTGTTATAAATATTTTTGTAAAAGTCTATGGCGAAAATGAATGGGGAATGACGTAGTGACCCCAGGAATCCACTTCCGCTGCGATGCTCTATTATGATTATACTAGAAGGAAGATTTTTTCCAAAAAAGTGTACAGAAATAAATTAGGTTTTTATGTGGCCACACCTACCAGTTCATTAAGTATGCCTGGTTGTCATGGTGGGTGGTGACCCAGCTGAAGATAGCCACACCCTCAGTGTTGGGTGAATGGTAAAAGGGGAGGGGATGATTATATGATGTAATTGTATCTGTGTTTTTGGATCGGCACTTTTGACCCACAAGGTGGCAGCCTCGAGGAAGAAACCTCAAATACAAAGGGAATACATAATTGCTCATAACAACCACACCAGGGGGTCTAATGAAGTACTGTCAACCTCCTAGACACATGAAAACCAGAGAAGGCACAGAACTATGGCACCGCCTCTTTAAGCAAGACGGAGGACCTTGACAGAGAGATAAAAAGGCTATAATAATAAATTAAAAAAATAGATTAATCAAATATCTCACAACTATAAATTGTGAAAGTCTTGTGTCATGCTGTCTGAGAGAGCTGCCAATAGAGTAACTGCACCATAAAATCCTCACTGTTAACTTCCACTTGTAACTCTCAGGGCTTGACATTAACCTTTTGAGGCACTTGTCCTTTTGGACAAGTAGATTTCCCATTCACTAATCCAGGCACAAAAGTCACTTGTCCGGATAGAAATGTGCCATTTCACAGTCATTTATTTATTTATTTTATAAATAAATAAGACCCCACCTTTCCCCTTCCACCCTCCTCTCCATAGTATGTCAGAGAAAAAGTGTCCATGGTCACAGAAAAAGTGAAACCAAGAGTCACCTGTCTAACGGACAAGTATATTTTTAATTAACTTGCCCATAAAGATTTATTAGTTGTCCCAGACAACAGGACAAGCCTTAATGTCGTGCCCTGGCTCTCAAAGAGTTAAATGAACGGTGATGATTTCACTGTGTACGAACAGCTCTGCGACAATCTCTGAGAGACAACAAACTGATAGAGAGGCTCAGGGCAACCTTTGACCCATAACACTGCGTCTCAAAGGTCACCTGTTGCCAAACTCCAGAACCAAGTTCAAAGGAGGATGGTATCTGCAGTCTGCACAGTCCAGGGTTACCCTGATGAGTCCCAGGATAGGGGCTTTCAGCAACTCTCAGCAATCTTTTTTAAGCGGTTGAAATAAAGCCATAAAATGACAGTAGTATTACAATTTATTAAGAACGGCTGCTGCTGCCCGTTATTGCTCAACAGCGGCAGAAATGTACAATGTTTGCGCTTAGGCGCCGGAAGGGTTGGTCAGACGTAGGGGTGCCACGGTTCAGTCAGCCCACGGTTCGGTTCGTATCTCGGTTTTTGGCACACGGTTTTCGGTACGGTTTCGGTACAGTAAAAGTTTAAAATGGAAAAATAAAGAATCCAAAAATGTTCAGTTAATTTTAAAGATGGGGTGCAATCATTTGTGTCCCCCCCTAAAACATTGTAATCAGTTATTATGATTATACTAGGAGGAAGATTTTCTCCAAAAAAGTGTACAGAAAGAGTTAAAATTATGTTTTTATGTGGCCACACCCCAAAAAAATAAAGAACTTCGGTTCATTCGGTATGGGCTGTTCGGTTCGGTATAGCGGTTCGGTTCAGTATTGTGGCACCAATAGTCAGACGGTCCTGAATGTCCCCACACTATTGGGGGAACACGATTGCATTTAACTGGTCTTTTATCCATTTATTTTCCCTGAACCGGCACTAGTCCAGCACCCCACCGTTTCCCAATGTGTTGCGCGATCGTTGTTGTGTATTGGCTGCATGCTTGTCTCTGGCTCCAGGCTCTCAAACCCAGAGTGCCAGACAAGCTAATACACATCAAACCGCTGATCTGTGTATGTGTGTAGGGCTGTCACAATTATTAGATAATCGTCTAACGCGATGCGACGCGCTGTGAGCTTATAGATCGGCTATTTCCACTATCAATGTTCTTTTTTAAGTATAAAGTTGTCAAATATGTGAGTAATTTCTTTGTATATGTAGGTTATATCTGCCATGTGCAACTTCAAAGCCTAAAAGCCAAACAGAAATGTAATCGCCAACGACAAAAACACAATTAAATCGTCAATCGCAATTATTTGAGTGACAATTAATCGTCATGTAAAATGTCATAATCGTGACAGCCCTATATGTGTGCTGCTGGCTGTGGGTGTGTGAAATAAGCTCGCGCTGCTAGAATTAAGTGCAGCCATGATAGACTGATTGACCAGGGATCAGATTACATGCAGCCAATATATGGGGGAACAAAGTTGTCCTCCCGTCAGTTGCGAGAGCCCGAGAGCGCACGCACAAACTATAGCCTACCTACCTTGGGAATCAAAGTGCAAGGTGGCTGTTGTGATCATGGATTACTTTCATTTCAATGTATTGGCATGAGAAAACATACATTTATATTGCCAAAGCAAGTGTCAAAATATAATAAAAACTGTTGAAAATGGGGAACGTAATATACTGTTGAATCTTTTTGGAACAAATAGCAGCATTTATTTTTTTCTCAATACGATTTCAATAGTGTACAATAAAGAAAAGAAATGAAAAAAGCCTCAGATTTAAAATGCGTTTAAGGTAGCAGCTCTGTTTATACTGTATGTGCAGTAGGTCTGGACGCCACCTCAATGGTTTGTAGTCCTTAGGGTGGTTGTATTCCATTCTCTAGACTTTTTTTTATCGCAACAGTTCACAAATCTTGCTGCTGTGTTCGCACACTGTTGTATTTCTCCCAGTAGGTAGTAGGTACGGGAGTTTTTTGTCGTTGGTTATGTTTTCAAACTCACTTCGGGTGTGCGAAATCTGTGGGAAGTATGTGTCTCTGATGTCTTGGTATAGTGGGCATATTGTGGGTATAGTGGTTAGAAAGTGTAGCTCTGTTTCCACCACTTTCATTGAGGTGAAAACATGCAATTTAATGTCATTGTAGGAGGCTGCTACAGCAACAGCATTTTAGGTTGTCTGGTCCATAAAATAATGCTGGGTGCGTCTTTCTTATTTCTTTTTCTTAAGTCGGCTCAACTCGGATCTCAGAACCACTTTCAGGGGTTCATTTGGGTTTGGTGGGACCGTCATTTTGAAACTGTGACGAGCTCTATGTGTATAATAATACTAATCTAATACATTCATGATTTATTCAGACTTCCTTAGTAGCCTACTAACTGATGTTTATTGAAATTCAATCCAATGTTCCATGTATAGGCTAGTTCTTAACTTATATAGAGAAGCTTGGATAAAAAAAAAATCTTTTAACATTTACAATCTGGTCTTACTTAGTGCTTAGGCTATACGCTATAGTTAGTTAATTAAATTCCGAGGACTCGTTAGTCGTTGTCCATTTGTATAGACTCTTTGGAGTGTAGCTCCAAAACTGACAGTGAACTTCACCGTCTTACCTCCCCCCTCTCTCCAAAAATGTCCCCTGACTTTTTCCCTCCTGCCGGCGCACTTCAGTTTGTGTTCACAACATTGTAGAGACATATAGGCATGTTTGTCATGTAGGCATGACTTCTTCCACAGTACAGACACACAAACAGTGCGTACACTATAATAGGGTGACCATATTCTGAATCCCCAAAAAGAGGACACTCTACCCGGCATACCACACGCACGCACGCACGCACGCTCGCACGCACGCACGCACGCACGCACACATATATATTAGCCCAAAATAATCATATTTAAACAAGAGACCCCTCCACCCTTACGAGCACAAACACTACAGTTGAGGCATTACATTTTGTATAATTCTATTCTATTGAGAAAATAGCAGATCTACATGCTTGGTAGATCGGCTATTTTCACAATTTCTGCCTCTAATATTTGTTTAATTTGCCATTTTAGAGGTACTCATACTGTTGAGTGAGAAAACAATGTTGCACATCAAGTTAATCATCTGGGGACCCCTCAAAATAATTTGGAGACCCCCCCTGGGTCCCGACCCACAGGTTGAGAACCACTGCCCTATACCACTAATATTATTAGTTATGTATTTATTTTTGAGGGGGTTCCAAATTGACCCTTTACAGATCCACTGATTTAAAGTGCTCTTGACTCCTGTATGAACGTTCAGCTTTGTATTACAAAGAAACTAAATAAAATATACGGTGGTTTCTTCAAACCACCGTATCTTCAGCTTTACAAGGTTGTAGCCTACAACAAAAACATATTCTGTCAATTTAGTTAGCAGAAGAGCTCTCACCTCGCACAGACTGTCTTGTACTTTGCAGTGTCTAAATACCTTTAGTTGTGATGGAATGGACACAGAAGTGCCAGCTTTTAATGCAGACTGCAGAGTGAACGCTCTGCTTCTCATTTGGTCACCAAGACGAAAACACTGGCACTTGTCGTGCATTTCATCAGTGTAAACCAGCATTAATTGCGTTTGCAGTGCTATCGTTCGGCTGAATCGGCTCTGCGCAGCGCAAGCTGCCGAGCTCTGCTCTGAGTCTGGTCTGAACAGCGACGCATCTGAACGAGGGAGGGAGGGAGGGATCGCAGCGGAGACAGCAGAGTAGTATGAATAATACACGTTCCGGGGTTAAGGGGTGGAAATCCGTCTTTCACTCTGTGTTTACAAACGAACCACTGAACGTGCATTGTAAATGCCCATGATTTAACGCTGATATGCGCGAAACCCCGGACATTTGAAGGAATCTATAAAACCCCCCCGGACAGGCCGGACAGCCCCCTAAAAGAGGACATGTCCGGGCAAAAGAGGACGTATGGTCACCCTACACTATAATGTATATAATATATCGTCACTGTCGGGCAGAAACCTCGTCTCTCCAAGTTTCAAATTTGTAATTTACTTCGCAAAGTAAAGCCCTGCTTCACCATACAAGGCCGTTGCTCAAAAGTAGTGAGTAGTTTAAATCATTTTTAAAATGATAAATACAAAACAAACGGTTTTGGACATACAAGGTTTCCACCCGACAACGACGATATGCTATGCTATATATGCCTGACGGTCGCTTATCTCCTAATTAGGAGAGTCCTTTTAGCCGAAATGTTTCACGTTAGCTCCGTGCTGTTTACATTTTGTGACTAATGAAGTATTCAATAAAATTACATATAATCGATTTAACTGAACTTCTAAGAAGTGCCTTCCAATGCAACACATTCTCATTCCCAAATCATCAACTACCTTAAGAGTCAGAGACGGTCCTGACCATGTGTCAGACAGTACTAGTAGGTGATGACTTTTTCAGCAGCTATACAGATCCTTCTCAAAAATTTTGAATATTGTGTGAAAAAGCATTGCAGATGCCCTAGCACCCCAAATCATAACTGACTTCGGAAACTTCGCACTGGACTTAAAGCAACTCTGACTTCAGAAGGTTGACATTTCTCTATTATTAAATCTTTTTTTTATAGTGGTCTTGTGTAATATTGTAATATTTTGAAATATGAACTTTTGATATTCATGAGCTTGTATGCCATAAAAATTCAAGATTATAACAAAAAAAGGGTTGGAATAATTCACTGAATGTCCAATGTATCTAGAATAGGCTATATGAAAGTTTCAAGAAAATGTACTTTTACACAATATTCAAATTTTTCGTCTTGTGTCTTGCTCAGGGACACCGTGACACATTGCCGGGGATCAAACCTGTGACCTTGTGCTCCTCTGACTCTAGTACCCACTCAGCTATGGCCGCCCCCCCGTCAATCATTTGACCCATCTCATCCCACCAGGGAAATCCTGTTTTCACATTCACCCAGCTGAGCGTGGGGAGGGGGAGGGGGGAGGGGTGCATTTAAGGATTACATGTCGGGCTCAGGGACACCTCCTCCTTGACACACTGCAAGGGCCCGCCCGGGAATCGAACCGGAGACCTTCTTCTACCCATTGATTCAGCTGATGGGATTCCTTAAAGCAAGGGTCTTCAACAGGGGGTCCGGGACCCCTAGGGGGTCCTCAGAGTTACTACGGGGGGTCCTCCAAATCTTTGTGTGATAGACACTCCTTTTCTTACTTTTACCAAAAATAGCAGATCTACAAGCTCACAGCGCCTCGCAGTCTATTTTCGGCAAAGACGTTTGGTGTAGAGGGGAAGAAGCAAGGGGCAAGTTCTGCCGATTTAAAATGACTCCAATACGGAAGTAAAACTTCCTATGATTGGCCGCTAGTTGCGCTGTTTTCCCCCTCGGCCGATAGCAAAAAGAATTGTTCACCATTGGATCCCATTCATTTTCCCCTTTCGTGTTCTAACCTTAATTAACATTTTCATGAATACTTTATGGTTCCTATCGCTAGTTATCGCTAGCCTTTCAATCACCATCATATGCGTTTTGTCGAAATTTGGTCCAATGTATTTTAAAATAAATTATAAAGTTGCAGGGTGGGGGCGGGGCCGACTTCTGATGAAACTGATCTGCGGCCAGCCTGCATGCACTGATGCACAATTCGGTTACCCAGAGCAGAGCAGATCTAACAACTCGTCGTAATGCGACGCACTGTTAGCTAGATCGGTTTATTTTGTACAACGGCGTGTAAACATTTTTACAAAATAAATCTATTATACAAACCCAGGTTACAATGTACATTTAGCAGACGCTTAATCCAGAGCTATTAAAATGAGTGAGGACATAAATAAACACACATATATTCTCTATAATTATATAAATGTTAAAACATCGTTTTTGTTAATTCGCCTACAATGTATTTACTCTTATAGGCATATCAGCCACAAATACACGACTTGGTATTTATTTATTATGAAGGCTACCTACTGCCCGATTGTGTAACAAGCCTATATATAATGCCACCAAAACAATGCGTCTTTATTTGTTTTTTCTCGTCTTGATTTGTGCAAGTATGGCATGCCATTAAGCTAATAGCCCTACATAAACATATCGACACCAGACAACATATTAGTGGCCACTTACAGCCAAAATAGCCTATGTTCTAAGCCAAGGGAAGCCTATATTATTTTATAAACTCCTCTTTAACATTGGCATATAGCATTCTTGATAATTTGTCAATCATATGCCTACCACAGACTTACTTTATAGGCCTACTTCAGACCATTTATCAAATATTTCATGTAACATTTTGGAAACTGAAAACAGCACTTTTTATATGAAGTTGCATGTCCTGCTATCCTGTATAATTCTTGCCATACCTCATATACCTGTTGTTGGAGCCAGGATGGGAGATCTCGGTCGGGAGCTCTTGGAATTTGAAGTTGGTCATAGCAGACTTCGGCGACGTGATGTTATGGCAATTATCTGGCTTTTTGTAGGTTTAGAACGGCTATTAGGTAATAATGTATTTCTCCCAAGTAACCACTCGTATATAAAGTGGTATAGCCTATAATATAATATAAAACTAAAAAGAAACACTCAACATTTAGCCTCACCAAATGGTATTAATTAAAACATTTGAAAATAACACTGAGGCTACAGTATAATTGTCAATAGAACAGTCTGCAGCACGTCAAACTAAGTTAGCACTTACATTCACTCACACATACAAATGTCACACAAATTTGCATAGGAACGCACACAAATAGACATAGGTTGATCTCACATTTTATTTCCAAAATATAAACCAGAATGAAATTGACTGAATTAAAGAGGAGGAATATGCTGAATGATGTAGGCCTGCTACTGTAAAAAAAAAACTCAATCAAACAAATGACATGAATCAAGCGCATTTACGATCGCTGATTGAAATAACCTCTTTAGCCTCCCGGAATAATTAACCCACGATACTGCATGTCAGCTCAATAATTAGTTCATGAATCCATTCGTGAATCCAGCTTCTCTTCTACTGTAGGCTGGCTACTTAGCATGTCACAATCACAGACTGTAGTCACAATGGACAATTCATATGCATATTGCATCCATTCCTACATTAATCGCATTGTTAACATAGGTGTCAAATTGTTGTCAGCTTTTGTTAAGAGGTGTGACTGAGAACTATGAATGCACTATGAACTATGAATGCAACCTCAGTCCTATAAACATCACAAATCCCTGTTAATAAATATGAATAAACACATGCATATTTCTCTGGACGAATGCCTCTTTGCTTTGTGAAAAGTCTAGTGGACAATTAGCCCCATATAACCTCGAGACACAACAGTATGCAGCGACGGGTGAGGTTCTATATGGGGCTAGTGGACAACTGGATTATTATAAGACCCAGCGGAACTACACGGGCACTTTCAAAAGTGGAGTCCTCAACAAGGCTTCCATGCGGGGTACAGAGTCCTAGACGGCCGGTCAGGTTAGCGGTAGCCTCGGGAACCCAGGCTTGGTTAGCGGCGGCTGCAGCGGCTACTCCAGAGTCCAAACGTTTCGGTGCTCCAAATCTCCGTGGCAAAATTAAAAAGTTATTCGGACATTTACTGTCACTGCGGTCCGTCTGTGTCATAGACTGTAGAAAAATAGGCTGTGTGTTGTTGTTGTTGTTGCGTTGTTGTTGGCTTGTTGTGGGCGATCCACGTTTTCTTCTTCGTCTGCTGTATTTTCGGCAGAGCTCAACACATTCTCCCAAGTATCCTTGCGTTGCACGTGACCGTTGGCAGCCAATAGCATCTCTGGTAGCATTACAATTCTATTTATTTCTATGATGGCGACACCCATTTCAAGGCGTGGAAAAGGGCCGTTTGCGCTGCATAGAAACCAATGGCGTCATTTCGTCCATATTTTTCTACAGTCTATGGGAAGAAGAGAAGACTTCTTTTTTTAAGTAGTTTATTAAGTATTGATGGTTCAAGTGGTTAAATAAATATCTGAAAACACAAATTGACATGAATCCAAAATACACTGATGATTGTGCTGTCAGGCAGTGAAACTATATGGCTATGAAAAGATTGTGGGGGTCCCTGCTTCATCTCTCTCTCTCAACTAAGGGGTCCTTGGCCTGAAAACCCCTGCCTTAAAGCACTGGTTCCCAAACACTAGGTCGGGACCCATTTGTGGGTCGCTGACACATTTTTATGGGTCCCTTGAATGTTTTGTTTCCTACACTTTGTTTTTAATTATTATTATTCAACATATTTTCAAAAAAAGGTTTTTTTCATGAATTAAAAACTAAATTCAATGTTTTTTTTTCCAGTTATTTCAAGGAGAAATCAAAGAAAATTTTAATAAATCCCATGAATTAGAAAACAAATGTTTAAGAAGTAGTGAAAATAGCCGATCTACAAGCTCACAACTTGGCGTGAATCGACGCGTTGTGATCTGGTATTGTCACTAGTTTGGGTCCCGGGGCGAATGTCTCATTTCTCTTTTGGGTCATGGGCTAAAAGGTTTGGGAACCTCTGCCTTAAAGTGAATCAATGTCAAATGTTGTCCAATGACGTATGAATGAGTTGTAAGTATAATGTATATAATATAAGGGATTATCAACTACTACAGTACGAGCCGTGCGGTTATCAACAAACAAGGCACAATGCAGAGGCCAATTATCCCCTGACACAAAGCGGAGAAACATTGTGTGGGCCTTATCTTCATCAGCCTTGGAATAACCATCACATTACTACTCCATGCAATCGGGAGCCATAGTAACGACCTAGAAATGAGTACAACGCATTCAGTCAGCTGACAACAGTCACGTCTTTTAGCAAAACATCAATTCATACATTTTGTGTTCCCCCAAAGGGTTTAATTAATACATTTACATTGAAAGTTCTTATTGATAGCCTATATAGCTTAAATTTAGGCCTAGAATTATTTCATGCTTTAACTATTGAAAAATATGCAGATATACAACCTCACAGCGCGGCACTCTGTGCCGCGCTGTGAGCTTGTAGATCTGCTATTTTTGAAAAGTAACTCAAATATTTGCTTCTGGGTGGTCCCTGGAACAACATATTTTGAGATGGGGGTCCGTGGCCAAATGCATGTAATTTTTCCTTGAAGAAAACATTTGAGTACCACGGACATAGAAACATGCGTTTTTCAAAAACCTTAGAAGGATTTAGAAGAAGACACTGGTCGAAATATTCAAAGACTTGCACACATTTTTCAAAAATGGCAGATCTACGGTCTAAATGGGTTAATACATTTACATTGAAACTCATGTTGCTCTTATTAGCTTAAATAACCATTCATATGGACCTCATAACCATTCATAACATCTGTAATATGCATATTCATTTAGCCATGCAGTAAGTCATCTCCTGCCAGTTGCGTATTCTCTGTGACCATAGCGTGTTATTCTGGTCTTATGCTATATCATATACTGTACATTTATATTTAGACATTTATATTTAGATTTGCCATTTTATGGCTTAATTCTGATATGTCAGTGTAGGGTAACAGGAAACCAAGGGCCAAGAGAGAGGAGACAAAGTTAAGACAAGAGACAGATTCCACACACAAGGAGCATACTCTATATGCTCTGTGCACTGACTGGCACCCATGTGTTTTGGTTTTGAATAGAATTATTACTTGCGCCAACAGAGCGCGCAAGAAAGTACTGCGTTCGGTGGTGTATCTGTCTCGTACCTTAACCCATTCAGAACGGTTACACATTTTGTGTTTCATTATTTTATGCTTTAACTATTGAAAAATAGCAGATATACAAGCTCACAGCGCCGCGCTGCGAGCTTGTAGATCGATCTGCTATTTTTGAAAAATCGTGAAGATTTGAATTTTGACCCGATTCCTTCTTTTGAATCCTTCTAAGGTTTTTGGAAAAACCTATGTTTCTATGTCAGCAATCTGGCCAGCCATCGTCAAAGAAAAGGTCCTTTTCACTTAACTGGAGCTCAGTTAGTCTGTTCTTGAGAGACTACTATGTCAGTGGTTCTCAAACCTTTTCATGTGAAGGACCCCCAAAATGATAGTTATTTGGCCAAGGACCCCCATTTCAAAATATCTAGTTCCAGGGACCACCCAGAAGCAAAATTTGAGTTACAAACGTTCGCTTTGAAAATACATATATTCTAAGATTTTCACTCATTTTCACGACTTTTTCAAAAATAGCAGATCTACAAGCTTGCAGCGCGGCACTCGGTGCCACGCTGTGAGCTTGTATATCTGCTATTTTTCAATAGTTAAAGCATTCAATAATTGTAGGCCTAATATAGAGAATATCACGCTAATGTAGTCACTCAACAAGCTCTCAAGGCGTGTGACGTTCAGTACATCATACTGTTATGTAATGTTTGCAGACAGGCTGAACAAAGGGAATGGAACATGTTGAATTTGACTCATGGTTGTGAAATCATGTTTAGCAAAGCAGACAGACACATTAAGACAACAAGAACACAAAGAATGCGGTACTTTTTTGGCCTCCGAATACCGTGTTTTTGAGCGGTGGTCACAACGCTCCTATACGTGACCGTGTGTGTGGGTCTGTCTGTCTGTCTGTCTGTCTGTCTGTCTGTCTGCGTGTCTGTCTGTCTGTCTGTAGCCTGCAGTAACCTTTTCTGACCACACATGTTAAGGGAGGGGCGCTGTTGTTCAGGCCAGGCCAGACCAGGCACACACACACACACACACGCGCACACACACACACACACACACACACACACACACACACAGGGGGGAAGGGGGGGGGGGGGGGGGGGGGGGGGGGGAACCACCGCTCAGTTCACACGGGTGTGATTTTTTCAATTACCTTCTTCTTTTTTTCTTTTCTTTTAAATTTTTTCATTTTCCAAAAGAAGAGATTTATTTAAAAAAATGAAAAAGGTAATTGAAAAAACAGGGCCAGCTCACTTATTTGTAGGACAGTATGAGTCACCAGAACCAAGAATGTCTGTTTTTGATTAATCTATCATGGTTAAAATGGCGTTTGAAGCTACAATGGGTTTGTATAAGCAGACATGTCTGATAAAATGAATATCAAATATCTAAATACTGAATCAAGCAACTTAAAAAACTGTCTGGGGTGCTCAGAAAAACTTTACAATTTACAATTTAGGCATTTAGCAGATGCTCTTAATCCAGAACGACTTACAATAAGCAAGGTAATAATACATCAATACATCAAATGCATAGAAATAGTAATCTAAGAAAAAGAACGTAGGTAGACCAAGCACCTATTCAGTAAAAAAACACGTTATATAAAACCTAAACAAATGCTATCAAACTTTCATGTATGGTCATTGAGGGTAGGCGAGTGCTACGGTAAGTGCTAGTCTAGTAGCCAGAATGTGAACCAAGACATTTTGAGTACCCTAAAGTTTTATGTTAGAAATGTTGAGTATGGGTCCCCAGCATGTAAAAACCACCGGATGCTAACTTGTATATGTTGAGCAATTTTCATAATCAGCCGCTAAAGTTGGTGTCCCATTAACTTTACATTACAGGAAAAATAAGCAAAAAATTAATCTGCTTTAACTCATTGCATGCCAGGCCCGATAGTCCCGAGATTATTTCAATGTCTTTCCCTGCCAGGCCCGATAGTCCCGAGAATTTCCGCCATTTTGAAAAAACCTTTTTTTTTTTTTTCAAAATTTTTTTTTTTTCAAAAAGAATTTCTGACCCCAAAAAATGTAGTAGGCATGATAGAAATCGCGAAATTGCATGTTTAACCCCCATAGCAACCCCATCTATCAAACATGGCAGCCATCTTTGTTTACATTTTAGGAAAACATAATGGCTTCTATCTCATGAATGCCTGAACGGATTTCCATTCGGATTTTTTTGTTTGAAAGCTGTGAGCAATGTGGACACACGTGGTGCATTATCTAGGCATGGGTGTGCATGATCCGTGCACTATGAATTACATGGAAGTCTATGGAGACCAGCGGCACCGTAGAGTACGAAGGTATGTTAAAATGGCGGGGAATGTGTTAAGTAGCATATGAGGGGTCTAACTAGGGGTATTTCATGATTCTGAATCCATTGCAAGCATCCGTTTTGCATGAAAAACATTCCTTGGGCTAAAACGGACCCCAGAAACATGTGAAAAGTGATGATTCGGCACTTTTCATCACTAAACCAAGGCCGATTTTTCGCCAAGGAATGATTTTCGTGCAAAACGGATGCTTGCAATGGATTCAGAATCATGAAATACCCCTAGTTAGACCCCTCATATGCTACTTAAAGCAGATTAATTTTTTGCTTATTTTTCCTGTAATGTAAAGTTAATGGGACACCAACTTTAGTGGCTGATTATGAAAATTGCTCAACATATACAAGTTAGCATCCGGTGGTTTTTATATGCTGGGGACCCATACTCAACATTTCTAACATAAAACTTTAGGGTACTCAAAATGTCCGGGTCTACAATGGGGCTCTATGGGCTGGCTACTAGACTGTCTGAAGAGGTAAGTCTTCAGACCACCGCGGAAGAGTAATAAACATCAACAAACAAAACTTTAGAAAAAAATCTTTCACCTATGATGACATACCGAGAATTGGGTTAAAGTGGTTAAATCTCTGACTCTTAATTACAGGGCAGTGCTTGGGTGGAGGGCTCCACCGCATGGTAATTCAATAAGCTCATGTCCCACCAACTAATAATATATCCTGTCTGGAGAGCAGACTAGGAGTGTGTGCGTGCGTGCGTGCGTGCGTGCGTGCGTGCGTGCGTGCGTGCGTGTGTGTGTGTGTGTGGGATGGGGGTGGCACTAGCGGCAGATTGCTACACTACACAGTGACTCCAGTCCAGCCCACCTCAATATCTATCTGATTACCTCCCAACGAGATGTAAACAAACCCCCGGCATGTGAATTGATCAGTACCATGTGCATTGTGTGTGTGTGTGTGTGTGTGTGTGTGTGTGTGTGTGTGTGTGTGTGTGTGTGTGTGTTTGTGTGTGTGTGTGTGTGTGTGCGAGGTTCCTGTGTGCACGTGTGTTCCTGAATCCTGTGTTTGTGCGTGTATTTTTTTCTATGTATGCATAGCACGATCTGCATAGCATACATGCGAGTATGTTTGTGATTGAATGTGCGATTGAATGTATGTGTGTAAATGTGTGTGTGTGTGTGTGTGTGTGTGTGTGTGTGTGTGTGTGTGTGTGTGTGTGTGTGTGTGTGTGTGTTAGGGATGGGACGATAAGCGATATTATCGTTTATCCTGATAAGAAAACACTCGCGATAATCGTATCGTGGAGATTTCAATTATCGTGAAATCGTCCTCCGTCATGCACTGGGATCAATTCACCTTTTATTTGCCGAGCTGCATATCCGGTACCAAACCTCTATAATTGGTAAAAGGTACTTATAATATACGTACTTGATACAGTCTTTTTTCCAGTCTCTATCAAATGTCTTTGCCAAAAAATAGCTGATCTACCATAAGCAAGCGTGCGTGCGTGCGTGCGTGCGTGCGTGCGTACGTGCGTGCGTGCGTGTGTGTGTGTGTGTGTGGCTGGCAGCACACTGGGACAGACTGACAGAGAGCATAATGTACCCTAAAGCAATCACAGAGACAGCCTGTGGAGCTCATTAGATACAGTGGACATGTAATTAAGAAATCTCTTCACTGCCAGACCAACTCGCTGGCTGTAAGCCCTCCGCGGACACAAGCACT
>NC_137810.1:58323173-58607168 GCF_963921795.1 Nannobrachium achirus | reverse complement strand
GAATGCGTTGCGAGACGACGCGCTCTTTGCCAACCCCGCATTCAAAAGCACGGGGGAAAGGGAAAAGAAGAGGAGGAAGAAGAAGGAGGAAAAAAATATACATAAATTATCTCCACGCGCACCACAAACTCGCTAGCTACCCTCGCGAAACCACTCGTTTCGTTGCTTAAATGAGGTTGATGTCTGATCAATTGTGTCAGTAAATCCTCTTATCACAGGGTAAGTATGTGCAACTCAGCAGGCCAGCTGTCAAGAAGGTGGGAGGCCGGGGAGTGTGTGTGTGTGTGTGTGTGTGTGTGTGTGTGTGTGTGTGTGTGTGTGTGGGTGGGTGGTTGTGTGTGTGTGTGTGTGTGTGTGTGTGTGTGTGTGTGTGTGTGTGTGTGTGTGTGTGTGTGTGTGTGTGTGTGTGTGTGTGTGTGTGTGGTGGGTGGTTGTGTGTGTGTGTGTGTGGGGGGGGGGGGCAGAGGAAGGACACAGGGGCGTCACAAGAGGGGGGGGGAGTGGGACTGAGTTACCAGGGCCCAAGGTGGAGGGGGGCTTTAATTATTTTATACTTTAGCTATTGGAAAAATAGCAGATATACAAGCTTGTAGATCTGCTATTTTTTTCATAGCAGAAAAGTCGTGAAAATGTGTGCAAATCTTTGATAATGTGTGTTTTTTGCGGGTCCGTGGGCCAAACACATATCATTTCGGGGGTCCTTCACATGAACAGGTTTGAGCACCACTGACATAAAAACATATTTTTTTTCCCCAAAAAAAACCTTAGAAGGATTTGAAATATTTCAAAGACTCAACACAAATTTTCACTATTTTTCAAAAAGAGCAGATCTGCAAGCTCGCTGTGAGCTTGTATATCTGCTATTTTTCAACAGTTAAAAAAGCACAAAATAATTGTGCGGGCGGGGGGGGGGGGGGGGGGGGGGGGGGGGGGGGGGGGGGCGCCCGCATTGAATCCTTGTACCCATGCAGGGCCCAGGATTTGGTGGTGCGACACCCCTGGGAGGACAGAGGGTTTGAGTGACGATGAGAGGGGGGGGGGGGGGGGGGGGGCTTCCCTCTGCAAAGCTCACATGATCACACACTCCTAATCTCCTGTGTGTTGGCTGAGGACATTAGATCATAAATTGAGAAAAGCCCCTTGTGTCCTCTCCTCTGTCCCGTGTACACTGTATATCTCGGCCATGATGATTGAGGAGATGAAAAGAAAAAACTAAAAAACAAACAAGTAGGGATGTGGGACGATAAGCGATGTTATCGTTTATCGCGATTCAAAAAACATTCACGACAATCGTATCGAGGAGATTTAATTTATCGGGATATCGTCCTCCATCATCCACTGGGATCAATTCACCTTTTATCTTGTCGAGCTGCATATCCGGTACCACTTAAACCCTCTGTAATTGGTAAAAGGTACTTATAATAATAACATACTTTTTTTCACTCTCTATCAAATGTCTTTGCCCAAAAAATAGCCGATCTACAAGCTCACAACATTGCGACGCGTTGTGAGCTTGTAGATCTGCTATTTTTTGGGGCAAATGCTCCACCCCAGGATAATGGATTTTGATTACCGCGATACTATTGTAAACCGCGATTGCTTTTGACACAATAATCGTCATATGAAGTTTTCCTATCGTCCCATCCCTGCAAACAAGGATATTACAGAGGAAAAAAATACATACAAAAGCAGGGATGTTTTCCCCGGCACTGTCACATGCACACACACATCCACAACAAACCATTCAGGGACACTTTCAAGAGATGCTGTTCCTATTTTGTCTTCCCAGAGAGAAAGAGCGGAACGAATACGGATAGAATCGTCCCCCCCCCCCCCCACCCCCGCCATGCTAGTTAAGACTAATCAGTGGAAACAGATTGCCGCATGCCATAGACGGAGCATTTGTGCGCTGTCCTTCCCCTTGTGCACAAACAAATGGCAGTAAAAAGGGAAGGTGTTTCTCCCGGCCGTGACCGTCGCATACAAACTTCCCACCAAGGTTCAAAGCAAGTGAACCTCACTGACCCTACACTCTGTGCCCTGCAATAAACCCACAGACTTACCCTGAAGAGAAGTTCAGCGTTTTACAACCTCTCTCTCTCTCTCTCTTCT
Source organism: Nannobrachium achirus (assembly GCF_963921795.1). Lineage (NCBI taxonomy): Eukaryota > Metazoa > Chordata > Actinopteri > Myctophiformes > Myctophidae > Nannobrachium > Nannobrachium achirus. The sequence goes on along the minus strand of NC_137810.1, from coordinate 58,605,056 downwards.
CTCTCTCTCTCTCTCTCTCTTGCCCCTTGTTCTCCCTTTTCTCTCTGACCAGGCATGTGCACACGTAGACATCAAAGGGGGCTTGAGCCCCTGCCTTTTTATCTGTCTGTAAAAAAAAAGTGCCCTCTTCCAGACCATGAATGCAGCTTTTACTACGGTGAAAGAAATGCAAATGCCCCTCTTTCCATGCCATACCTGAAGGCGGCATTCAAGAGAATTGCCAAACTCTCCCTCACTGCGCTCTCTATTATGTGGAAATCCATACCGTACACCACATCTCCAGTACTGACTTGATTATGTTCTTGACTAGTTTGGTTCAGTGTGGTATCAAGCACCGAAAATATTTTTCGATATTTTCACCAAGAGGCCCTTTTAGAAATGTCAGCCCCTGCCTCTCTAATAACATTCTCTGCACGTCCCTGTCTCTGACCTTTATCTCTCTCTACCCTCTTGCTCTGCTTCTCAGTCCGTCCGTCCGTCCGTCCGTCCGTCCGTCCGTCCGTCCGTCCTTCCGTCTCTCTGGCTTTCTCAATGTCTCTTAGCCTATCTATAAGTCTGTTTCGCAAGCGGTGGTTTCCTAGAACGCGAAGAGAGGAAGTCGTGATGACATATTCCCATAATGTAGGGCAGAATTGTCATTTCCTCACGACCAGCGCGGCGCGCACGGCAGCGCGCGCCAGCAGCACATTTCTCTCATTGTAAAGAGCTAGATGATAGATGAGCAGGCGGAGGAGGGCGACAGACAGGAGATAATGGATTTGTTGTTTTTTCTCTCTCGTGTTTTTCTTTTTTTCTCAGAGCAGAGGGAGACAGATAGCTGTTTTAAGCTCAAACATCAACAGCAAGCAGAGATCTGGACAAGCGACCCGCCGACCGAGTGATTACAATCACCAGTGGTGGAAAGTAACTAAGTACGTTTACTTAAGTAATAAGTACTGTACTTAAAGGGGAAGACCACCCATTTTCAATATTGAACTATGTCATTAATATACCTTAGAGGAGTTGTGTGGAAATAGAAAAAAAGTTCCCCCTCTTCTGTGTTGCCTAGAACTGGAGGATTGATTTCGGGGTTTGTATTGTAAAGTACAATGTGTGATGTCATAAAGTTGTAATTTGCAATACAAACCCCAAAATCAATCCTCCAGTTCTAGGCAACACAGAAGAGGGGGAACTTTTTTTTTTCCTCTAAGGTATATTAATGACATAGTTCAATATTGAAAATGGGTGGTCTTCCCCTTTAAGTACAATTTTGAGGTACTTTACTTACTTTACTTGAGTATTTCCAATTTCCAATACTTTTACTTCTACTCCACTACATCTCGGATCCAAGTATTGCACCTTTACTCCACTACATGCATTTGAAAAATGTAGTTAGTAGTTACTTTGTTTGCAGTTTATAATTTATAATATTACAAAACATACATTTACCACTCAAGCCCTATGTTAAGCTATTTGAAAGTCGCCGATCTACAAGCTCAAAACAAGTCGTGATTGTGAGCGTGTAGATCTGCTATTTTCAAACATTTTATACTTTTACCTTTGATGTTTTAAGCACATTTTGATGCCAACACTTTCACACTTTTACTCAAGCACATTTTGAATTCAGGACTTTTACTCGTAACAGAGTATTTCTACATTGCAGTAATTGATACTTTTACTCTAGTAAAGAAGGTGAGTACTGTTTCCACCCCCTGGACCCGACCAAGCGATTCCACTCACACACAGATAGACTGGACTGACTGGACTGACCAAGCCGTTCTGGAAACACAAACAAACAGTGTGTGTGTGTGTGTCTGTGGGGGGGGGGGGGGATTTCTAAAACAATCAAGGCTCAAACCCCGTGATCTGCTAAACCCTCTCTCTCTCTTTCTCTCTCTCTCTCTCTCTCTCTCTCTCTCTCTCTAAAGTTCCTAGAAGTTGTCTGTCGCCATTCTGGGTAAGGGGGATGCAAGGGGGTGGGGGGATGCAAGGGGGTGGGGGGGGGGGGAGGTGACGATGCATTCCTGCTCCTCCGTTACTGCCCAGGATGCTGCCCCCCCCCCCATCAATCCAATGGCCATGTACATTTTGGTGCGCACATACACACACACTGTCGCATTCCTTAAGACAAAAATGTTACTATAGTACATTTTCCCCCTCGATGGTTTCCTGTGTAAATTAAGCCAAGTGCTTTCCTAGGATCTCCTTTTAGTTGACCTTGTACCAGTGAACTGTAACGTCATGAAACTGTACTTTTTTTCTATGCAAACTTCTAATAAAAGTCTTCAATCGATTGATTCCGAATGGGGACTCACTCAAATGCATTTGGGGGTCCCCATCCGGAATCAATGGCGGTACGTTTTATTGTATTCTAATTATTGCCTTAGGGATGCGACAAACACAAAAAGATATTATTGAACTCGAGTCTCCATCAATAGAAAAAAAAAATCATTTGGGGGTGAACTACTCCTTTAAGGCCTCAGACCAGTTGGCAAACAGACACACACACACTAATCCGTTGGGTAAGCCAGAGACTTTGACTAGTAGCCTGACCTGAACCCGAGTCTTTGACCACATCCTATGAAAAACCCTATGTTTCTATGTCAGCAATCTGGCCAGCCATCGTCAAAGAAAAGGTCCTTTTCGCTTAACTGGAGCTCAGTTAGTCTGTTCTTGAGAGACTGCTATGTCAGTGGTTCTCAAACCTTTTCATGTGAAGGACCCCCACAATTATATGTATTTGGCCACACGGACCCCCATCTCAAAGTATTTAGTTCCAGGGACCCCCCCAGAAGTAAAATGTGAGTTACAAACATTCGCTTTGAAAATACATATATTCAAAGATTTGCACACATTTTCACGACTTTTTCGAAAATAGCAGATCTACAAGCTTGACTGCCGCGCTGTGAGCTTGTATATCTGCTATTTTTCACTGGTTAAAGCATTCAATAATTCTAGGCCTAAATGGGTTTAAGGCCTCAGACCTGTTGGCAAACAGACACACACACACACACACACACACACACACACACACACACACACACACACACACACACACACACACACACACACACACACACACACACACACACACACACACACACACACACACACACACACACACACACACACACAACACATGGGGAACACACTAATCCGTTGAGACTTTGACTAGTAGCCTGACCTGACCCGAGTCTTTGACCACATCCTAGTAGGCATGGCCCACATTGCACTGCTGCAGAATCCAGACAGATATTATTCAACTCCAGATATCCCTGGACGAACAGAAAAGGTACAGAACATGCTGATCATCTCACACGGCTCACATGGATTAGCCTAAAGGCAGTCGTGGTACGCGAGGAGGGCTAGATTTAGCCGTTTCCTGGGAGATTTTTCTGATGTCATCATCATCATCTCCCGTCCTCCGCAGTCAGTTCAAACCAGGTCTCCGGAACGAAGCGTTGTTTTTTTCCCTTTTACTGATTTTCAGCAGTGAGCAATTATCTCTTGCTTTGAACACGGGATGTGTCACTTACTTTGCTCAAGGACGGTAGAGAAAATAATTCTATTCCCTTACGCAGATACACAATTGCGCGCGCATGCGCGCACGGTATGCGCTCACTAACACAGACACGCGCGCACAACATATGCACACGCTCAGCGAGGCTATAGGCAAGTTTGCGTGTTAACCCATTTAGGCCTAGAATTATGTAATGCTTTAACTATTGAAAAATAGCAGATATACAAGAGCTTGTAGATCTGCCATTTTTGAAAAAACGTGATTTTGAATATATCTTTTTAAAAGCGAACATTTGTAACTCAAATATTTGCCTTCTGGGTGGTCCCTGGGACAACATATTTTGAGATGGGTCGTTCCGTGGCCAAATACATGTAATTTTGGGGGTCCTTGACATGAAAAAGTTTGAGAACCACTGATTTAGAAGAAGGATTCAGAAGACATTTTAGAGAATCGCGTGAAAAATATTCAAAGACTTGCACAAAAATAAAAATAAATCACGATTTTTTTCAGAAATAGCAGATCTACAAGCTCGCAACCGCACTGTGAGCTCGTATAGCTGCTGTTTTTTAATAGTTAAAAGCATGCAAATAACGGTTAAAGTGGTTCAAATCTAAAAGCAACACAGATTTGCATTCCCGGCAAAGTGTGTGCACACCAACACCTCCTCCTCCTACACCTCTTCAAAAACAGGAAGGAAAAACAACTCAAATGGAGTCAGAGGGGTTTGATGGGAGTGCTGCGGAGTGACAGACGGCAGACACAAACAGAGTCAGAGGAGAGAAGAGGGGGGGAGCAGAGGATAATAGGAAAGGAGAGGTGTTGAGAGACAGATCAGGAGATACGGAGGAGGAGAGGAGAGGAGATGAGAAGTGGAAAGCTCTCCTGATGAACGGCCTCACCTTTACTGACCACCTGACCCCTTGTGGGCCGTCGCGCCAGTGACTCACTCAACCCACCGCATGTTTTGACAGAGAAGCCAAGCCGGTAGCAAAGCCTACAGTAGAAGAAGTGACTGCAGCGTGTAGCAATTAGGGCTGTCACAATTGTTACATAATCGTCTAATCGCAATTATTTGAGGTAATCGCAATTATTTTTGCATAATCATCATAATCGTTTCCATGTTGGAGAATGTTAATATGGTTACAAACACTTTCAAAAGGTAGTGGAAATAGCCGATCTACAAGCTCACAACGCGTCGCATCGCGGCGCGTTGTGAGCTTGAAGATCGGCTATTTCCACTATCAATGTTCTTTTTTAAGTATCAAATTGTCAAATATGTCAGTCATTTCTTTGTATATTTAAGTTATAAAAGCCAAACAGAAATGTTACTGTCAACGACAAATACACAATTAAATCGCTAATCGCAATTATTTGAGTGACAATTAATCGTCATGTAAAATGTCATATCGTGACAGCCCTACTGACCACCTGACCCCTTGTGGGCCGCCGCGCCAGCGACTCAACCGACCGCACGTTTTGACAGAGAAGCAAGCCGGTAGCAAAGCCTGCAGTAGAACAGTGGTTCTCAACCTGTGGGTCGGGACCCCCCCCCCAGGGGGGTCCCCAAATTATTTTGGGGGGGGTCCCCATATGATTAACTTAATGATTACGTAATGTAATTGTTTTCTCACTCAAACAGTACAGTACACAAACCAACATAAGTGCATAGACTAGAGGGTGTCTAGACTGTCAACACATGTCTAAAGTGACAATTTAAGGACTTTTTAATACTTCTAAAATGATAAATTAAACATTGGCCAAATTGTCAAATATTAGAGGCAGAGATTGTGAAAATAGCAGATCTACATGCTCACAACGCCTCGCAATAGATACTTGTTACAAAAAATGTAATGCCTCAACTCTTAGTGCTCGTCAGGGTATGATTATTTTGGAGGTCGCAGCCTGAAAAGGTTGAGAACCACTGCAGTAGAAGACTAAGCGACTGCAGCAAGTAAGCAATGTATTGCAGCTCATGAACTACTTTCTGCATTTTGAACCAACTGCTTAGGATTTTCAGGGTATAGCTACAGTATTTCAGAGCTTAAGGGGTTTGCTAAGTGCCTTGGTGCCTATTTACATTCTTGAATAAAATATATCAAAGAGATACACCAGTAGAGTTATAAGAGAAAAAAACTCTCCATGGCCCTTAGGGATTTCCCCCCCTCCTGTAAGGACAGATGTAAAAATAACCACTTGAGAGAGGTTTTTTACGTGGCTTCGGAGGCTTTAAAGAGATGCATTTGTACCTTTCCTGGCATACCAGCAAACACTGGCTTTTTCTCCGAACCACAAAATCACAGCAGCGGTTTGCAACGGAGGAACAGAACAGTCAACATCCTCCAATACAGTGCAATCACTTCAGCTGCCTTTTCAGACCGTATCCAATCCCCTGATTTGTGTCAGTTCTCTGGGGAGCTGCAGACACAAACAGACGCACGGAGAGGAAAACGGAAGGACAACACAGGAGGACAAAACCCTGACGACTAGTACTCACAGTGGCCATAATAACCCGACTCCCTCTCGGGGCTTCCTCCGTCAGACGCTGGCGAAGCCGTGGCATGCTGCCACATGCCTCTGGGTGCAGGTGGTGGTGGTGTGGGGGACCGGACCCGGCCGGGGAGGCTGCCAAGTGCCAACTAACTCACAACAACTGGGAGACGGGAGCCTTGCCTTGGCCCGGTGACAACAAAGTGAAACTGTGCTCCATGCGGAGAGAGACCTGTGGAAACATCCACCCCGTAAGCCCAGCGATACCAGACTGACACGCGGGGAGGGACAGAACATGGACAGAGCTAGAGCTAGAACACCACGCCCACGCCGCCTGCGTCGTTTATGGGATTACCCAGATTATCCTCCTCCGGCAATCAATCCCACAGGAACCACTTGCTGCCCGGCCGGCCGGCAGCCGCACAGATCAGCACCTCCTCCTCTCCCTGTCTGTCTGTCTGTCCACCACCCCCCCTCTCTTTCTTTCACGCCGGGTGTCGGTGGTAAAACTATCTGCGCAGAGACACCTGTTGCGGTGGCAGACCCCGGGTGTTTGTCATGCGGGGGATGGGTGGGTGGCAGTATGGAGGGGAGACAGGGTGGGTTGGTGGGTGGGTGGGTGGGTCTGGGATGACACTTAAGAATACGGTAAGATCAGTAGTGTCCAGTTACTCTCTTTAAAAGGGTTCACGGCTGCGGAGCATGAGAAGAGGAAGACGACACGAAAGCAAAGGGGTCTGGGAGAGCCAGGGATTTTACTGTGGACTGTGTCATTGTTTCTCAAAACTTTCACATTTCAAGGTCTCCCCCTTAACTCTGGCAGTGTACAAATGGAACCAAATGAACCCGTTAGGGTTCATTTGGTTCCATTTGTACCTTACGGACTTGTAAGGGTCAATTTAGACCCCTCATAAAGGAACACAGATAGTCCCTGAAATCCACTTTGAGAACCACTGGACTATGTGATAGGCTAGACCTTTTGTATGGAAGCCTTGTTTGCAAAAACTGTGCATGCGAGAAGGACCATTATTCTTTTGTATTGATGCACTATGGCAGTTGTCTCTGGGTAGATATTCATATCAGTATTGGGGCAACAACAATGTCTGTCTCATAGAGGCTGTTTAAGTAGAACAGGGGGTATTTTTGTTACAAGATAAAAAGGAGAGGCATGGATTAGCCAGAGGCAAAAAATGATTATTTCCTCTCTATTCTACCTATCTAAAATTCCCTGATATGAAAGCAAGTAATTCATGGGCCTGCATGCTTATTAGTGCTTAACCGACATGCTGAACATTGCCTACATATGCATCATGTCACTTGGTGCCTTAAAGCTAAAACAGTCCAACACATTGTCAGTGTGTTTATGCATTTGTGTGTTTTCTGTGTGTGTGTGTGTGTGTGTGTGTGTGTGTGTGTGTGCGCGTGCACGCGCGTGCGTGCGTGTGTGTGTGTGTGTTTAAAAAGCCTAGCATTCCAGGAAGTAAGGAACTGTCCATTTCAATGCCCTGCGATTGGTTAAGCAAACACGTACTGTAGGCAAAGTAAAATCCAGAGCCAAAGAGTCCAAAAATACACTCTAAAGGCAATGCGTGGAACAATACATGACAAACCATCAGGCAAACTAAATAAAGCACAACAACAACGAACCCTGGGGTACATTTATACTAAGCTGACCTTTATTAATAGTTTTACGTTATCAGTCAAGGTCTGACATGATACTAACGGTGTGCTTAAGGCACACATGAGTGACTTGGGGTTTTCTTGACGACCGCACGTTATTATAGCATGTAATGATACAAATTATTTTCGAATAGCCTCGAAATATTGTCACTGTCGGGCAAAAACCTCGTATCTCCAGGTTTCAAATGTGTACGTTTTTTCGTAAAGTAAAGGCCCTGTTTCATCATACAAAACTGTCGCACAAAACTACTAGTGAAAATAGCAGATCTACAAGCACACAACGCCTCGCGGTGCGAGGCGTTGTGTGCTTGTAGATCTGCTATTTTCACTAATAAATCATTTTTAAAATGATCAATACAAAACAAACGGTTTTGGACATACAATTTTTCCACCCGACAACAACAATATATATATATTTATCATTTTGATTTGATTTGATTTATTAGACGTCACATAAGAAAAGAAAACACACGCTACGTGTTTACGAGGGGAATGTCAAGGATATACTTATATAAACACAATAATGTTTGGCATTGGCAAATAAAAATAAACATTTACAGGGTGATGAAAGCGATGACACGTGTCGCGTTATAGAGGCGATGTTGTTGAGCGGATATGGATACAGCAGGTGTGCCTTGGGCCACAAAAGGTTTGAAAAGCACTTCATTAAAGAGGCAAAGAACATCCAAAGAAAAGTAAGATCTAGTTACACAACACTGGTAAAGTAGATTTTCTTCCCCCCTCGGCTATGAGAGCATAAATCAGGGTATCTGTGTTTACCACTTAATAATAATAATCATAATTTAGACCTTATTAATCCCACAGGGGAAATTCAATTTCAGCTTCATCCAGCTGATCCCTGCTCAGGTGGTCACATTGGGCCCGATTCATCAATCTGGTCGTAGATATAGTGTAAATAATAATGACTAAATCTGCCTTATATGTCTTACCTTCAAAATCCCAGACAAAAAAAAACATTGCTGAATCTGACTAGGGCATTCACCAACTATTCGAATATTGGAATATTCGAATATCAAAGTCACTATTCGACGTTGTTCACCAAAGTCGAATATTCGCTTTTTTTTTAATTTATTTTTATTGTTTTCTCTTTAAAAAATATATAGTTTATAAAGCTTGGCTAGAATGAGTTGTCAAAACTTTTTAGGCCGTGACCCCCAAAATAAACATATTTGAACTGGGGACCCCCACCCTGACATGCACTTGGAATTGTAAATATTGTGAAAATAGCAGAGCATGTAGATCGGCTATTTTCACATTGTTCGCCTCTTGCTTACTTAATAATTGACAGTTTGGTCAGTCCTGTCGAATATTCGACTATTCGAATACTTTGAGGTCGAATAATTAGAATACTAAAAATCACTATTCGTGAATGCCCTAAATCTGACCCTAACTTGGGAATTGTCCTAAAAATGCCGGTAAGATCAAAATACGGGTGTAATTTGGCCGTAAAATGCTTGATGAATCGGGCCCATAGAGAGGATGGGAGGTAGTTAGGGGTTAAGCATTTAGCTCATAGACACCTTAGAAATCTAACCTGGGGGCCTTCTTTTTCCCAGACGACATCTCTAGCCATGCCCGCCCTGGCTTGCTTACAAAAGTGAAAGGAAAAGCAGTCCACTCACTGATACTTACGGTATACTCACAGGGGCGTCACAAGGGGGATGAAAGTGGGACTGAGTTACTAGGGCCCTAGTAACTTTAGCTATTGAAAAATAGCAGATATACAAGCTCACAGCGCGGCACCGAGTGCCGCGCTGTGAGCTTGTAGATCTGCTATTTTTGAAAAGTCGTGAAAATGTGTGCAAATCTTTGAATATATGTATTTTTTAAGTGAACATTTGTAACTCAAATTTTGCTTCTGGGGGGTCCCTGGAACTAAATATTTTGAGATGGGGATGTCATTTTGGGGGTCCTTGACATGAAAAGGTTTGAGCACCACTGACATGGAAACATAGCTTTCTTGCACACATTTTTCACAATTTTTCAAAAATAGCAGATCTACAAGCTCGCAGCGGTGATTTTGTAAATCTGCTATTTTTCAATAGTTAAAATTCATGGGGCAGTGAATCTTGTACCCAGGGCCCAGAATTTGGTGTGACGCCCCTGTATACTCATGATCAAAATAGCTATTTAGTTAACTCTGTTCAGTTTTAGTGTAATATGTAAAACACTGCTCTAAAACTAGGTGCGCTTTCACTTGTGGGCGAGTCGAGTAGTATGCTACTTTACATACAGTAAATGACCAGACAGGGTTTCTTGTGCGGTGCACCTGCAAGGGACTGTATCATATGTCTATACAGCACTTGTGGAGCTTGAGGGATAGCCATCTGAAACCAGACCTCTCCAACTGACAGCCACCTGGCAAGAGCCCGCGGGAGGCCGCGCAACACAAGCGGAGCAGAAAGACTGGGAAGGATAAAGTCTAATTTATACTTCATAGAATCAGGTATAAGTGACCAAAAATAGTGTATCTTTCACAAAACGAAACCCTTACGCCAGGGGTCTTCAACGTTTTCAGGCCAAGGACCCCTTAGTTGAGAGAGAGCTGAAGCAGGGACCCCCACAACCTGTTCATAGATTCCAAATACTGTAGTTTCATTGTGTGTTTTGGATTCATGTCAACTTGTGCTTTCAGATATTTAACACCATGAACTGTCAATACTTAACTTGACATTTCACTCTGTAAGCCTCTTTGCCGAAAATAGCCGATCTACAAGCTCACAACGCCTCGCAGCGCGAGGTGTTGTGAGCATGTAGATCTGCTATTTTTGGCTAAAGTTCACGGAATATGGATATATGGATATGGATATAGTAGTAACTCTGAGGACCCCGTAGGAGTCCCAGACCCCCTGTTGAAGACCCCTGGTCTAATTTATACTTCATAGTATGAAGTGTAAATGATGATGAAATAGTGTCTTTTTCACAAAACGACGCAATGGAATTACGTTTAAGAGGAATTCGTCAATCATTCAGGCCCAACAAATCCCTTGGAGAGCAACTAAAATAATAAAGACCTTCTTATATAAAACTGTATCATGGCCCACGTAAAACCCACCAAATTAACCCTGGTACCCATAATTGGACTTTATAGCTAGTAAATGAGGCACATGCATGCACGAGTAGATAGAGCTTACATAATGTAGCAGCACAGGGATATGAGTAAAACCATATGTGCAGTGTCTTATCTCTAAAGGTTCATGTCTGCAATGATCCAGTCCACAGTTTGTAATCCTTATATCAACAGGTACTACTTGGTTAGGGACGGAGTTGTAACGGTGTTATATTAAGTGACACAATACCTAACTCTTTACCCAGGATACGAACGAACCCGGTCCCCCCGGACTCGTCGACGACGAAGGGGCAGTTTTCATTTGGCCCGGGAGAGATGTTGCATTATGTTGCAATAACATACTCTACCATACAGACTAGTGATAACATTAAAATATCATCACTGTCGGGTAGAAACCTTGTATCTCCAAGTTTCAAATGTGTACGTCTTTTGGTAAAGCAAAGCCCTGCTTCATCATACAAGACTGTCGCACAAAACTAGTGAAAACAGCCGATCTACAAGCACACAACGCCTCGCATCGCGTTGTGTGCTTGTAGATCTGCTGTTTTCACTAGTTTAGATCATTTTATAGATGATAAATACAAAACGAATGGTTTTGGACATACAAGGTTTCCACCCGACAACGACGATATGTTTCGGATTGCAGTTTGTTTAAAAGCTGCAAAGATGTTTTGTTTTTTTAAGAAGGGCCAGAATGTAACGCAACGATAAATCAGCACAAACATGACCCAGTAAATATTGTTCCTCTAATTGTTTTGCCCCCCCCCCCCTCCCCCCTCTATCTGCTGGTTGTTTTGCTAGCCGGTTATGTACTGGACAATGAATGTGATTTTTGGCAGTGTTGCCAATGACATTGACGGGAAGGAAGACTGAAACATGTGACATCTTGTGTCTGTTGAGAGGTTTTCAAGGACTAGAACATTAAGTGAGAGGAGAAAGCATGAAAATAACAGAAACGAAAGAAAATAGCAGAAGAAAACATGTTGTTTTTTTACCCCCCCCCCCCCCCCTTCTCTTTTCTTGTTTTCCGCGAGGCTAGGTTGCGTTTAACTTGCATTTATCCGTGAGTGGCTATGCGCACTTGTTTGTCAGTGTTACAGGACTAGTGCACTGATTATGGCACTCAGCTCTCAAAATAGCCAGGCGAGGCTTACAACATGTTCTTGTCGATGGATAGGAGATTTAATGAGACCCAGTGAACTTGTCCGATTCCTGTTGATAGCATTTCTTGCTCCTGTGGGGCACAGAGTATGTTAGATACTGTAGCCCTGAAACCAGAATGCTATACTGTATGTACGCTATACTTGGGATCGTCAAGCATGCTCCTCTGATTAGCCACATATCTTCTTTCATCACTTGCATATCTATTAATCACTATTAATGAGTTGGCTGGTTATACTAACCAGCCAGTTATTTTTTAATGACATCAGTTCACACTCTGGGGGAGGGGGGTGTTATCTCTTTAAATTGCAATGCATGTACTGCAGGGGTCTTCAACAGGGGGTCCGGGACCCCCCAGAGTTACTACAGGGGGTCCTCCAAATCTTTGTGTGATAGAAACTTTTTTTTCTCCTTTTTTATATTAACCACTTGAACCCTAGCGTCCATATCTTGAGAACTTTAGCCAAAAATAGCAGATCTACAAGCTCACAATGCCTCGCGCTGCGAGACGTTGTGAGCTTGTAGATCTGCTATTTTTGGAAAAGAGCTTTGGTCTAGAGGGGAAAAAGAGCAGACTAAGTACAGAGTGAAAGGTCAAGTTTATTAAGTATTGACGGTTCAAGTGGTTAAATATCTGAAAACACAAATTTACATGAATCCAAAATAAACTGATGATTGTGCTGTCAAACAGTGAAACTATATGGAATCTATGAACAGGTTGTGGGGGTCCCTGCTTCATCTCTCTCTCAACTAAGGGGTCCTTGGCCTGAAAACGTTGAAGACCCCTGATGTAGTGTATTAACCCATTTAGGCCGAGTGTCACGCTGCCAGCTTGTAGATCTGCTATTTTTGAAAAATCAGGAAAATGTTTGCAAATCTTTGAATATATATTTTTCAAAGCAAACTTGTGTAACTCAAATCTCTGCTTCTGTTCTGGGGGTCCCTAGAAGAACATATTTTGAGATGGGGGTCCGTGGCCAAATACATGTAATTTTGGGGGTCCTTGACATTAAAAAGTTTGAGAACCACTGATTTAGAAGAAGGATTTAGAAGACATTTATAGAATTGGGTCAATATATTCAAAGGATTGCACAAAATATCACGATAAAAAAAAAATAGCAGATCTACAAGCTCGCAGCGCGGCACTCGGTGCCGCGCTGTGAGCTTGTATATCTGTTATTTTTCAATAGATAAAGCATAAAATAATGGTTAAAGTGGTTCAAATCGTTAAGTGACACACATTTGCGTAACCGCCAACTAAACCTGTCTAAAGTTAAGTGCATGGAAATGGCAAGAACGTTTTACGGCTAAAGAATATTGTCTTTCCCTGGTGATATTTCGTAGCACTGGTAGCTGGGGGTGAGTTTAGTTCCTCATATATCTCTGCTCTCACTGTACTTTTTGTCCTGGTACAAGTTGCAACACTAAAACTGTCCTCACTGGAATATTATTGCAAAAAAAGAACAATTACCAAACATTGGCCCGTAGTTTTGTCGAGAGAAAAGAAAACCGTCCGGGTCATGGTGTTCTTTCTGTGGAGACGCGTCATTGCTGACTTATTACGGAGGAAAGACTAGGATTTCATGTGTCCGTGTGTAATTTCAGTAGAACGGGCAGCAAGTAAATGGAAAATCATACTTGAGTGATGCACTCATGTGTAGCATGTCGTTATTGCTTGATAAGCAAGGCGAGGGCTATGTGCGTCTCAAGCACAAACGCAGCTATATACGGCCGGGCCTCGCAAGGTTCTCTGCTTGATTAAAGCAGGGATTTAATCAAACTTTGACCTTATTCGCTAATGACTAATTACTGACAATTAGCCTGCGGAATGGCCTTCTTCCTACGCCCACTCTTTCCCCTATTTCTGTATAGAATGCATGCCACGTTACACACAAACATGCCCACATAAGTATACATACAAAAACACAGACATGCTCCAAAACCTTATCCACACACTTTAAAGTATATCCACCAAACACATAAACAGATACACACAGTACACACACTCCCTCAGACGTTGCCTAATAATAAACCTATTGTGTGTGCATCATTGTGTGCTAAATCTACATGCCAATGCAAAGGCAACGCTCAAACTATTATATAGGATCCTTAGGTAAATACTGGTTGAGTGCCCCACCTCTCTACCTGTATGGTTTGCTTAACTTCACAAGGGTGGGTGGGGAATGTTCTCTATATAGAGAGAGGAGGGAGATCCAGTTCGGAGGAGAGCAGGCTTAATACTGGCTGGGTTTCATAGTATGCATAGCCAAATGGTCCCCCCTCCGCATTCCACACAGTCACATGATCTTGTGGTCACATTTTATTTTCCGCCAGTCTATGTAATACATAGGAAGACCATATTAGCAACTAGAGTTTGGCTGTGACTGTGGGAGGGTGTGTCCCTGTGTGTGTGTGCGTGTGTGTGTGTGTGTGTGTGTGTGTGTGTGTGTGTGTGTGTGTGTGTGTGTGTGTGTGTGTGTGTGTGTGTGTGTGTGTGTGTGTGTGTGTGTGTGTGTGCGCGCGACTGTGAACATACACGCACGCAATTGGGACACAGTTACTCAAAGACGCAAACGTCTGCCTCTTCCCGGATTGTTTAAGTGCTGACTATGGGAAACAGAACTAAAAAACTAAAATTGCTGTATATGCTCATATAGCCTCAATAATACAAATACACTTTTTTTTTGTATTATTCAGCACATGGAATATAAACGTTTCAGCAAAAAATAGAGCGTCTTCATCGGCAAATGGCACAGTTCCTCAAACACAAAGCAGAAGAGGCTCTGCGCTGTCTGAACCCTGCCTGCGGTAAGTGATGAGACCAGAGCGTAGCTTTGGTCCAGTGCGTTATGCTTGTGCCTCCTAACGCCCTGTCAAAGACGGTGTTGACAGCAAACAGAGAATTTCTCACTCGTCTGTGCTGTGCTGTGTACTCTAGTGTAATATATTGTGTAATATAACAGGAATAATGAGGCGAACACATGTTTTTCAAGTGAGGAAAGACTGTTCTCCATGGTATAAATGGACTACATTCTCCACCCTTAACCTTTAACTGTTAGCTTGTACTTATTTGCACATGCACCGGATTTCATGTAGAATGGAGAAAAAACGCAAGAATCTGTTTTAAATTATGCAAAACTGAAGAAGAAAAATATGAATATTTCTTAAAATAAATACAAATAATATAATATATATTAACACTTATAATAAATACATAAATAAATGAAAATTCCAAACAAGAAACTAATTCGGCGAATGTGCAAGGGAACGCAAACTGTAGACTGCAATTGGTAAAGGTATTATAATTCGTGTTACATAAAAGTTGTAGAATGCAGCCCATTGTCATGGTGGAGAACAGAAACATGGGCTGACATTAACATTGCCTTTTTGAGGCACAGCCTCAGACCAAGGCACTGGAGGACCTGATCTGAACTGAAGACCAGTGAGTGCTACCACGCTGACCTTTCTCTACCCCCCTGTCCCCGGTCTCTTCTTTTCTTTTTCTCCATTCACACACCATTGTACTTTTCTTAATAGGAAGTACGTTGCCGATCTGCGAGCTAAGTGACTTCCCTCTCCTCTCCAAAGAGCAGCAAAGTGGGTGTTCACCACTGATAAAAAAAAAACGCAACAGAAATAAATGATGATGGAAAAATGCTGATTCTGCTAAAAGCCCGGAATATGCCTGCATTAAAACATGCAGAATCATACAACATTGGGAGAATGTGAATGACTAATGGAAAGAGTGAATCTGTGAGAGTGGACTGTCCAAATGATCCACACGTGATAGCAGGCGTCCGTCCGTCCGTCCGTCCGTCCGTCCGTCCGTCCGGATGCTGCTGCTGACTTCACACTGCTCTGCCTTGGCTGCAGGCTCGCTGCACCACATGACGCCGCACACATTCTGAGCGTTAGCGTCCTCATATGATTGCAACAATCATTCTTGTCGAAGCAAAAGGCAAATGTGTGTCTACACAGCTGAGATTGCATTTTGTTTTCTTTTTTGATCAAGACTTTTTTTGTTGTTGCTTTAAACCCATTTAGAACGGGTACACATTATTGTGTATCATTATTTTATGATTTAACTATTGAAAAATAGCAGATATACAAGCTCACAGCGCGGCACCGAGTGCCGCGCTGCAAGCTTGTAGATCTGCTATTTTTGAAAAATCGTGAAAATTAGAATTTTGACCCGATTCTATAAGTGTCTTTTGAATTGTTTCTATGTCAGCAATCTGGCTAGCCATCGTCAAAGAAAAGGTCCTTTTCACTTCTCGAGAGACTACTATGTCAGTGGTTCTCAAACCTTTTCATGTGAAGGACCCCCAAACTGATATTTATTTGGCCACGGACCCCCATCTCAAAATATCTAGTTCCAGGGACCACCCAGAAGCAAAATGTTAGTTACAAACGTTCACTTTAAAAATACATATATTCAAAGATTTGCACACAATTTCACGACTTTTTCAAAAATAGCAGATCTACAAGCTTGCAGCGCGGCACTCGGTGCCGCGCTGTGAGCTTGTATATTTGCTATTTTTCTATAGCTAAAGCATTCAATAATTCTAGGCCTAAATGGGTTAAATCTTTTTCATTTTCTCCCCAATTTAGTCATTATTATGCCAATCCCCCCCCCCCCATGTGTATAGTCCCTGTCACTGCCAACCCCTACTGTTTGTTCAAGGGAGGGTGTAGACGACCACATGTCTCCTCCGATGCACATGGAGTCACCAGACGCTTCCTTCCAACCTGACAGTGAGGGAGCTTCACAGAGAGGGCACACCAAGGAAGGAACACGCCATCCCTCTCTCTCACTCACTTCTGATACCTGCTGAACACTCGCCACAACTAACCGCGTGTGCGGGTTTCCCAACTGCTCTGAGGCCTTATAATAGGGGTGGGCGATATGGAAAAATACAATATCACAATATATTCCCAAGCTGTATCACGATACACGATTTTATCACAATTCTTTTTCACGTTGGTTTTTATGGTTACTTGACAAAAGCTAGACTCTCTGGGTTCCTTTTGGGAGGTCTAAATTGAACTTTACAAGTATGTAACTCTGACAGTATACAAATTTGGTTTCATTTGTATACTGTCAGAGTTAAGTGGAGACCTTGACATTTTTGAAAAAAAGTTTGAGAACTACTAATTTAGACCAAAATGCAGGTTTAAATTGAATTCTGCAAGGAATCTCTATTAACGATTAAACAGGATTTTTTACAAGGCTCCCTCAATTGTATCACGATATATACGATACCTCTGAAAAGGCATATCGTGGAGACTAGGGTGACCATACGTCCTCTTTTGCCCGGACATGTCCTCTTTTAGGGGGCTGTCCGGCCTGTCCGGGGGGGTTTTATAAATTCCTTCAAATGTCCGGGGTTTCGCGCATATCACAGTTAAAGCACGAGCATTTACAATGCACGTTCAATGGTTCGTTTGGAAACACACTGTGAGAGGCGAGTTTCCACCCCTAACCCCGGAACGTGTATTATTCATACTACTCTCTGCCTGCGCTGCGATCCCTCCCTCGCGTGTATCAAAACAGCGGCGCAGTTCGGCCAGTGGAGACGCCCCTCTCGTTCCCCACTGGCCGAACTGCGCCGCTGTTTTGATACACGCCCCTCCCTCAGCCTGTCTCGCTTTCAGACCAGAGGCAGAGCAGCGCGAGCTCGGCAGTCGGCACTCGGCAGCATCGCTCTGCTAACGCAATTAATGCTGTTTCACTGATGAAATGCACACAAAGTGCCAGTGACCAACAATGAGAAGCAGAGCGTTCTGCCAGCAAAGCTGGTACTCTTCTGTGTCTATTTAGGCATTTACAAATAAAAATTATTCTGCTTCAAGCCCATATCAACACTGCAAAGTAGTCTACAAGACAGTCTGTGCGAGGTGAGAGCTCTTCCGCAAACTAAATTGACAGAATCTTTTGTACAACCTTGTAAAGCAGAACGGCGGTTTGGGTTACCTCTCGTTACAAAGCTGAACGTTCATACAGGAGTCAAAAGGCATACTTTATCAGTGGATCTCATTCTCTAGCCTATAGATTTGTAAAGGGTCCAATTGGAACCCCCTCAAAAATGAATACATAACTAATAACATAATTGAGCTGTAAACTAGTACTATAAATTATTTGGGGGAAAAAAGAAAAGAAAAAAAGATATATATATGTGTGTGTGTGTGTGTGTGTGTGTGTGTGTGTGTGTGTGCGTGCGTGCGTGCGCGCGTGCGTGCGTGCGTGTGTGTGTCCTCTTTTTGGATTTTCAGAATATGGTCACCCTAGTGGAGACATTGTATCGTCTCAGCGATAATTATCACCATATCGCCCACTCCTACCTTATAAGCTATATAGATGCAAAATAGATATTCTGCATCTAGCTTAGGGCTCAACTCAAATATTTGCTTCTGGGGGTCCCTGGAACAAGAGGTTTTGAGATGGGGGTCCGCGGCCAAATACCTATCATTTTGGCGGTCCTTGACATGACAGAAGTTTGAGAACCACTGATGTAGCAACATCATTATTTTCAGAAAACTGTTAGGGTTTAGAAGACATTTGTAGAATCTGCCTATATATAACTTTGTCATGTCAAGGAACCCCAAAATGACATGTATTTGGCCACGGACCCCCATCTCAAAATATTTTGTTCCAGGGACCCCTAGAAGCAAAGATTTTAGTTAAAAATGTAATGTAAAAAAGACCGTAAAAGGACATATTTGGGATGTTCCTTTTAGGCAGGGTGTTTAACTGTACTTGTACTGTACTACATTTCTATTGTATTGACTATACTTGTACTGTTCTCCATTTTTGTCTAATACAATTTTCAATCAATCACTCAGAATGTGGTTCTTGCCTTAAGCTAGATGCAGAATAGATACACGCAGCTCAGACCCGTTGGCAAACGAAAGGTCACGCTCTTTCCCACCCATTACGAATAATGCTACGGCAATGCAAGTAAACCCCCAAAATGACATGTATTTGGCCGCGGACCACCATCTCAAAATCTCTTCGTTCCAGGGACCCCCAGAAGCAAAGATTTTAGATAAAAATGTTCACTCTGAATTTGGGTCTTGCTTTAGATGCAGAATAGATACACGCAGCTCAGACCCGTTGGCAAACGAAAGGTTGCCAACTAACCTGTATAGTAGGACTTGCTAGTGGAGAACATCCTACTGCTGTGATTACCACTGGCGAACCCAGCAGCACCAGTGGACAAACTGAACCCCAGTCTCTCCACCGTGCTGGGCAGGTACTTTATCCCTGCGCATACTCTGACTCGCTGATAGGGCTGTCACAATGATTACATAATCGTCTAATCGTGATTATTTGACATAATCGTGATTATTTTTCATAATCGTCATAATCGTTTCCATGTCAAAAATAGTGGAAATAGCAGATCTACAAGGTCACAACGCGTCGCGATGCGGCGCAGTGTGAGCTTGTAGATCGGCTATTTCCACTATCAATGTTCTTTTTTAAGTATAAAGTTGTCAAATATGTCAAGTAATTTCTTTGAATATTTAGCTTATGTGTCATATCTACCATGTGTAACTCCAAAACCTAAAAGCCAAACAGAAATGTAATTATCAACGACAAAAACACAATTAAATCGTTAATCACAATTATTTGAGAGAAAGTTTATCGTCATGTAAAATGTCATAATCGTGACAGCCCTACTTGCTGAAGCACCCAGCGGCACCAACGTCGAAATATACATTATCATACAGTAGCTCGGCCATTGGCTGGGACAACCAGTTGAACCAGTCCACATAGTCGGGTTTAGCACCCGGTGGCACGAAGAAGCATTCGGCGTCTATGTGACCCTGCGCTACCCGGGCGTCCTGAGATGACATGTTCAGTATGCCTTGTTATACAACAGGTAGTCGGGCTCTCAATGGAAAACAGGCTCTCCAACCGTGCATATAACGAGCACTACTGCACCGTCTCTCATCAAATAAAGAAATCAGCTGCGTTTGTCACGAAAGAGAGCAAGCGCGCCTCTCTCCCCACACTATGCTAGGCGGCTAGGCTAGCGGTTTTCATGTGAAGTTCGGGGACATAGTCGCTAAATGAGGCATTAAAAAATTACAAACTCCTATCGAATATCTTAATTACAATGAAATGAAGTTTTTTAAGGGCAACGGTTGTATAATCGCAATATTACACTCGAGGGTCTGCCTTATCGTGGTTATTTCAGCCCTGCCTACGGAACTCGCCTTCGGCTCGTTCCTGCAGCAAGGCTGTCGGGCCAAATAACCGCGATAATGCACACCCTCTCGTGTAATATTGCTTAAGTGCAGTACAAAGAGGGGTCCGGGGGAATCCCTGGCCGCCAAAATGGTATGAAAAAGTGTGAGGACCACTGCAGTACACGGCTTCTTGATGCTGAGCTCTTAATAAATCACGACTGTAGGCTTAAATGTAGTCCAAGACTTTAATAGTACGTTAATAAGTCTCTGTTTGGAGTCATCTTTTAAAAGTCATATGCTTTTAATAAGTGCGGTAGTTTTACCACAACAAGCTTCATAATATATCTGCGGTCTTGCGTTCATTCTTGTGACACAACCGCTTAACTTGAACCATTCGAACCCCAGCAGTCATATTCTGTGAGGAACATTCTGTGAAAACAAGCAGATCTACAAGCTCACAACGTATCGAACCAGTGCCGTTCAACTTTCTTGGAACCTTGGTTTGTTCTTGCAAACCGGCTTGTGTTTCCACCAGATTGAACCAGATTGAACCAGAGGAACCAAGGATTTTGTGGTTCCCGTTACGGACCAACTTTTACGGTTCGGAACCAACTCGGTTCTCGGTGGAAAAGCTCACCTCTGGTTCATCTCATACGGGAGAAATAACCCGAACCGGTTCTTTGCCGGTCGAAAAGCACCCAAAGTGGATCTAAATTGACCCATACAAGTCTGTAACTCTGACATTATACAAATGGAACCAAACTGTCAAGACTTAAGGGAAGACCTTGAAATTTGGTTTAGGTTAAATGAGGCCTAATGGTGGTGCATGTTTTGTCATGGACGGACGCAGAGGCAGAGAGGAGAAATCTGTAGCCCAGGGGGCTTCTTATGCAAACCCATGTGCTCACACTCTCTATGCTCTCCTATCCAGATGTCTCTCCCATTCCCCTTGGAGACCCACACGCTCATCATTATGGAAACACATTTCAAAAAACCCTCAAATCGGCGCAGACATTTCTGTGATAACAACATGACATTTGGCACAACTCTGTCTTCGACGATTTCTTTAAAGGGCATGCAGTAAGTGATTTTTGTTGTTGTCGTCAAAATGAGCGCTCAGTATCTCTATATTCTGATAACAGCCATTGCTATAGCGTGTTTGTTCAGTAACAGGGGGTCTCCCTGCATGTCTCTCCGGCTCTTTAGTAAGCAGAAAATGCATTTCCAGGTCGGGATACCAATTTGATCCAATGAGGAGAGAGATAACTCATGCAGGATACAGCATAACGGCGTTGTCGGGTGAAAACCTTGTATGTCCAAAACCGTTCCTTTTGCATTTATCATTTTAAAAACGATTTAAACTAGTGAAAACAGCCGATCTACAAGCACACAACGCCTCGCACCGCGAGGCGTTGTGTGCTTGTAGATCGGCTGTTTTCACTCCTTTTGCGCGACGGCCTTGTATGATGAAGCAGGGCTTTACTTTGCGAAAGAACGTACAAATTTGAAACTTGGAGATACAAGCTTTCCACCCGACAACGACGATAAACAAGTGCAATTGGAAGGGATGACGTAAAGAAGTGAACAGACAAAATTGACTGACACTAAAATTTAAATTGATAAAAAATGGGTACTCATTCCTGATTGGCTGAAATTGGCAACCCACATGAAACTGCGTTTTCTGTGTAGTAAAGAGCTGGAAAGGCGTGGAGATCCCCCGTTACTGAACAAACCCCTCTATAAAGCTTCAACTTTTTAACAAAAAAAAAAAAAATATATATATATATCTTACGCCTTTAATCTAGTTTGTACTTTTATAGTACTTTTTTTTTTTTACAGATTGCTTGTCTTTCTGAATTCAACACACACACGCACGCACACACACGCACACGCACACGCACACACACACACACACACACACACACACACACACACACACACACACAGAGGGAGAACAGCAGGGGTTTATAATCTCATGCTATATTCGTGGTGCAGTGGTTTGGCAATGAATGTATCATTCAAGGAGAGAAGAAAACATCACATGATAAATGATGCATGTAGTGTGTGACTCGCTGGAGCTCAAAGAGCCTAGGGCTCCAACTTCCCGGCACACAGAATAGCAGATTGAAGGGTTTGCAAAAACCGGCAAAGCAAGTCTATTCACAATACTAGGCCATATACCATACATGTAGGCCTATATACTGTACAGTACACTGCATAGTCAAGGTATTTCACATAGGCCTATAGCCCATATCATATATAGGCTATTATGTGTTCCATCATGTATTTAAAGATCTAGAAAGATCTATGGGGGGAAAACAAAAACATAAATCTTACTCTATTACCGAATCTAATCTGGTTCAAGTGCAGAGTCACAGATGTGAGCTTTTATTGCCCTGAGTGAGAGAGCAAAGCGCACAGCAAAACGTTCAAAGCCATGCATGCACCACCAGGTTAGGACAGCCCAACATGGGGCGCGCCTGGAACGCTTGTCCTACATGCTGTGGTGGTTCTCTAACTTTTCCATGTCAAGGACCCCCAATTGACACGAATTAGACCGCGGACCCCCGTTTGAAAAGATATGCCACCGACCCCCCATTTAGAGAAGAGTTCTACGGCTCTAGCAGTGATTCTCAACCATTTAAATTGCAAGGACCCCCAGTTTGACATGCATTAGGCTACCGACCCCCCCATTTAATGGTATTTCTATCTCTGGGACCCCAATTTAGGCTACTATCAATGTTAATGTGAGAGAGAGTGTACAAATGGAACCAAATGGACCGGTTATGGTCCATTTGGTCCATGTATACACTCTCTGAGTTACATAAATAAGGATCCATTTGGCCCCTAAACTACCCCTGGAACTCCCTCATGAAGGGCCCCTGGGGGTCCCCGGACCCCACTTTGAGAACCGCTGCCGTACATGCTGCTGTGTCTGTAATCTCTTTCTCTCCACACGAGAACTTTGTTTAAAAAAGGTACAAAAAAACAAACAAAAAAGGAATCGCCAGTCTTTGGGCCGTGGAGGATCACAGCACAGGCCTATATAGAGATACCCTTCTCGGTCAAAGTGACCATTCCATTCCAGACCAATAAATTGTGTTTCTGTCTCAAACAGTTTAGCGAGAGGACGCGCGACGAGCGCCATAAATTACATAAGCGCAATTAAAGTGCCAACCTCTGACCCTCTGCCCCGACGCACAGCCGCTATCACCTGACTTTTGCATTGGCCGCAGCTCTGCGCTCTCTCAGACTAGTGTGTGTGAACAAGACACAACTGCAAAGCCATGTGTGTTCCTTTTGTAACCGAGAATAAAAAAACACAAGCAACAACAACAACCACTGCAGCAAAATCGGGCGATTTTTATAAGTCCGGCGGAACGCTTTCACACACTTCGGGTAGGCTAAAAGACGCCATGGATTTGGAACAGAATGCACGCTCTTATAACAAATCATATATAACCCAAATCACACACACACTCACACGAAACAACTATTGTAGTCGACAATGCTGTTGAAATCAGGCAGCCCCCGGAGGGTTTACTTACTGAGGTGTAAATAGGGATCATTGCTGTCCATGCCTGTGTCAGTTTAGTTGCTTCGTTTTTTTTTTTTCCCGACAGTTTTAGTGCCGCTCCTCTCCGTCACAGCAGCAGCATCCCAGCGAATTCCACTCCCAAAGCCCCGACTCAACCAACTCTCCACTCTGAAGGCTGGCTGCGATCTGCCCATCCCATGGCCCCAAGGTACGGCCGCTGCTGCGATTGGCTGCTTGGGGTTGTCCCAGGCAACCGCTAGTCTGTCTGATATGATTGACACCTAAAATGACACGGCGTAAATAATCATAGATCAACCTTCTCTTAATTCTTGCTAAATTTCATATGCATTGTGCCTAATAAATAATATGCCAACCAACGTCCAAATATTGTTGTTTTTAAAGCCCTACTGTCATATTTAGAGAGATAGCCTACCTTTACACTGAAGCTATGAAAACCAGAAGAATCTGTGATGAATATAGCCTATTGCCTAAATTTATAATCTCTTATTCATTTTTTTAAATTGTATTTTTCTTTGTTTTCCTTTGTGACAGCTTTTTGTTCTGTTCTCTCTGTATGTAGACCTACTATGGCTACTGTGATATTTTGTCAAAAAAAGGGTGAAAAAGTAAATAATCATAGATAGACCACGGGCTAACACACGGATGGATAATATATCAACACATCAAATATTTTGTAGTGATAACACAAATTAGGTGTGCTTTAGTGCTATTATGTGGGCAGTAGCCTAATTACAGTGTAATTACAATAAAATGCCTGTTTGTTTAGATAAACCAGACCGGCATGACAGCCACCAACAGGCAACAATAACTATCGTTAACGAAACACTGTTTGTGTAAACTAAGATTCATTGTATTATTATGCTTAAATACTCATAGTATTAAAGTAGCCTATAGGCCTAGGCTATGTCTTATATTTTATTATGAGACACAGCATGAGCTTGTAGATCATTTTTTTGTGCGGGTTGACTCCTGAATAACCTTTCTGAGGCATCGCAGGCCAGGCTCAGCCTTCATATAGCAGCCTGCAGGCGCCCCAGTATTGAAATCAGTTATTAGTTTAGCTACGAAAAAATAATCTGTGGCAATGGTTCCCCTGGCAACGGAACTGGCCAATCACTAAACGCCCGACCGCGACCCGTCCCTCCGGGCCCTGGGATCTGGACTCTCCAGGTCTGTGCACACAGGGGCCCAGTGAGGGGGGGACAACTGTTGTCCATATCAAGCTCCAACACGATCATGACGAAACTTCTCCCTCGCGGCGATACAGTGTTGCAATCTTCTGGGGAGAAATGTTACTTTGACCAGAAGAACAACGGGTTTTTATGGTGATTTCTGGACGGGCTGCTCCGACTAGTGTGTTGTATAATTTGCCAATAATTGTTTTTCTTTCTGTCTAGTCTGTCCATGTGGAAAGTTAGTTAAGTAGTAGTCTGTTTTGATTGATTGAAGAATGTATTAGATGTTTGCATGCATATAGGAAAAAGTAGGCTATAGTTTCATGACAACACAAATCACTGGTACAAGGTCAGCAAAGGAGATATGGTGAGCTTTTCGGCTTATTTACACAGGAACCACTTTATCTCATAATTTGAAAAACAGACAAGAACACTGAGAGATACAGCATTGTAATTGTATAGATAACAAGGCAGCATTTGTTGAATCACAGAGAGGATAGCCTTGTGTTAGAATTATTTAAATCTTTTTTTTCTTCTTTTTTTTCCTCTCCATTGAAACAGTAATTGGAATCATCTTGACGTTTGATGTAGGCCCCCTAGGCCTAAAACAAACCAGATGTAGCCACATTTATTATGCATTTGTGTAAGTTGTGTAACCTTATGCCAAATCCAGTAATGTTGTCAATATATTGTGTGAATACTAGTGGATACATAGCCTTTTAGGCCTATTATACTGCTGCCAATGTGTGAGGAGTTCAGGGGCTTAAAGGAGTAGTTCACCCCCAAAATGACTTTTTTCTATTGATTACTCATGCCATGGAGAGTAGAGTTCAATAATATTTTTTGTTTTTTGTCACATTCCTAAGACAAAAAATTGATTCGAGTAAATTTACCCCCATTGATTCCGGATGGGGCCCCGTTTCGAAACGGGTCCCCATCCGGAACGAATGGGGGTAAATTTATTGTTATCACATTTTTGTCTCATGAATGCGACAAAAAACTAAAAGTATTATTGAACTCTAGTCTCCATGGCATGACTAATCAATAGAAAAAAAGTCATTTTGGGGGTGAACTACTCCTTTAAAAGGTGTGCAGTTGCACCCACACCTCTCTCAGTCTCCCCCCCCTCCCTCTCTCTCCCTCTTGATTTCTCCTTCTCTAAAAATGTTGATTATAGTCCCACCACTTCTTTTTTTTCTGACAACTAGGGGTCTCTCCTCATGTTTACCTAGTAGGCCCAGTGGTGGAGCTGAAGGAGTGCGGGTGTCGGGACCCCCCGGAATCCCCCCAGATCTGTCTTCAGCAGAGTGTGGGGTCATGTAAGGGTGAGCCTGCGGTACCTCAGAAGGTTATCCAGGAGTCAAGCCTGCACTGAGGCATTCACAGGCCTGAACCGGGGAGCGGGCAGCCGCTCCGTCAACGCCGGCCGGCTGACCACTCAGCGGGCCTTTTGGTTTGCCCCGTTAATGGGACGCGCAACCCCCGGCTCCCGTCCTTGTAACAGCGACCCATAAAAAAGAGCACAGGAGGATGCTAACCAAGATGAATGGCCTTTTTTTCTGGACTCGTTCTACACTAATCAGGGCTTTTCATTTGTTGGCCCCCTTCCCCATGAGCCCCCCCATCCACCGCCACCAACCCCATTAGGGCCCGGATAACGTATAAATTCATTAAAGTCAAAGAGGGGGGACATTAAAATGATCATTTGTCAGGGCTCTCTTTGTGTGTCCTCTAATGGCGGCATGGTTTAAGTCATATGATGATGGTGCAAAGCAAGGCAGAGTTTATTTGGGAGAAAAAACGTCTTGTTGTCCACAGCCTGCGTTGGACATTTTATTTTGATTATTAAGGTTCAAAACATAATGGATCTAATCTGTGTAACATTTTGTTTTTATCAAGCAATGCACTCATTTCAGCATTTAGCATAATATGACATAAGAATAACAATTGGGTCATTATGACAATGTTTTTTTTTTATTTATTTTCTTGAAGAAAACCAGGTTGTTGACTGTTGTTGACCGCACCGTTTCATTTTGCTGCCCAACAGATCCATCCATCACCTCCAGATTCCATCAACCCCCCACCCGGACTCCACACACATACACACACACACACACACACAAACACACAGTCAATGAAGCAGCCCTTTGCACTAATCCCTTTGTATTCACAGCACCATTCCCACCAAACAATGTCCTAAATCCTAATCCTAAACCAAACCTAACAAACCTGGGCCACCTGCTAGCACAAGTTGTGCGGCAAAAAAGGCCAACGATATGAATTTAAGTATAGCTGGCTGCCGTGAAAAGGTATATATAGGCTACTTCATATGCATAATAACTGCCATATATACATGCAAGAAAAACAACACGCGGTGCATGTAACGTGAGCATGTGCAGGTGCAGGTGCACGTGTGTGTGTGTGTGTGTATGTGTGTGTGTGTGTGTGTGTGTGTGTGTGTGTGTGTGTGTGTGTGTGTGTGTGTGTGTGTGTGTGTGTGTGTGTGTGTGCTTGTGCATGTATATTGCACAAAGAGAAGTTGTGCACACAAAGATACATACGGTAGGCCTACATACATTACAGAACCTCTCTCATAGACCCCCCCCCCCCCCCCCCATTTTCTCTCTCTCTCTTTTGGTCTTGTTCTGTCCTCTGCTGCTGTTTCTGTCTGTCTGTCTGTCTGTCTGTCTGTCTGTCTGTCTGTCTGTCTGTCCCTCACACTCTCTCTCTCTCTGGCTCCAGAGATGCGTGGTGGTGTGGCCGGCGGACGGTGCTGGCCCATGGGTTGTCATGGGAGACGCTTTCTCCATCTGCCTTTGCTCTCATTAGCCCACCTCCATCATCAGGCTTTATCAGAGGGACCCCCACCACCCCCACCCGCCTGGACCCTCTTCACTGTTCTGACAACCCCCGCCTCCCGCTCCATACATAAGCCTGAGATGATAAGTGACCCGGCCCTTTGTGGAGGCTCGGATAAGACAATGCCACACAACAGTGGAGAACATCATCCATCTCATAGGTCATCAATCTGGGACACAAAAGATGAAATGTGGCTCCAGCTCTCCCATTCTGGAGCTTTTTTTCTCCCCACCTACTTTGCTTATAAGAAGCCCCTCTCTCGTCCACTTCTCCAAAGGCTAATGCGTACTTTCGAAAAGAGTTGCTCGACAAAAAAAAAACATTGTTTTCAATCTTTTTCGGTTGAACATTTTATTTGTTTTTAATTGAAAACATATTTTTTTTTGAGCCACACTTTGTTGAGTGTCGTGTGACATTACAATTGACTCAGACTTTTGTTATCGTGTGGTCAAACAGGAGAGAAAGTGCATAAGCATGGGAGGAAAAATATTAGGAAAAAGAACTTCAGGTGATAAAGAGTTGTTCGTGCATTTAGAATTAATCAACTGATGTTCTTAGATTACTGTAGATTAGATTAGATATATTACAATATGCAGTGAAAGGAACTAGTATCGTCTGTATGGAGAGTATTATGACTATGGTATTTAAATGATTAAATCTGATCTAATGATGATCCAATTATGTTTATCTGACAAACTTATATTGTTTGACTGTACAGCCACTGTCAAAGATTATTAGAATGTGTACCTACAGTATGGGGGTTTGTGTTGATTTCAAACCATGTGCAACATGAATCCGATTGTTCTTTTTGTTTTGTTTCCACTCTCCCAATAATTGGCCTTCACCCTTTGTCTTACTACTGCATTGTTATGACTTGATTCTTTGCTTTTATTATTTGTTATTCTCTTTATTAAACTGTGTTGTCCCGATGAGACCAATATATTGCATTACACTGGCATCTGTTAAAAGAATGTCCTCTGTAAAAATCTAACAATGATTTACAGTATATATAATTTCTATGATTTTGCTTATATTATAAGCAAAATCATAGAAATGCAAGAGCTAGCACACCTAGCATCCACTAGCATGAATGGATTTTCAGTGAACCATAGGGAGCAATCAGAGGACACCATAGGAGAGGTCATGACAACCTGCGCGCCACGCCATGTGGCATGATTTGTTTGTGCTATGGACCATTCACAAGCCTCTGCGCAAGAGCCACATATTTCCTTGAGATAAAGTGTATATACCTGTGAATTAAAATCAGATAGTTACACAGCAGGAACCTGTGATTGCAAACAGGGGCGTCAATTGGGTATGGCAGGGGTATGCAGCTGCCATACCCTGGGTCCAGGGGGGGAAATAAAAGCTACTTTTAAATATAAATCCATGAATGTCTCTTTGTCTATCTGTGCTGGTTATTATGTTGTTAAATTACAGTAAAATAACTACAAATGCAACATTTAACAAAATGGTCACTTTAACAAGGTACTATAAATATATTCTCCACACTTTTATTCTCCCCATCTTGACAAGATGGTATATATTCCCAGGTTCTGTTGGTCAGCTGCACAGGTGCAATGCATTATTGTTAATTGTGGCACGTTTACTAACATGCCAAGTTTAGCTGCACTTGAACAACCGTTCCAGGCTGCCATATCCAGCCCAAGAAACCGTAGAAACGGGGGAAAAAAAATAAAATGTACTTCTTAAAATAAATGTATCATGCTTGTTGCTAAGGTATGGCAACATGACTGGTGTCTTGCACGCGCGCGAAGGCGTGGGTGCAAGACACCAATCATGTTGCCATACCATAGCTTTTTCTGAACTGACGCCACTGATTGCAAACAAACAAAAACATCCCCTGGTATGTGCAAACCAGCCACTCAAGCTGTCAGCCAACAGATGTCATTGCATGTTTAGTGTAATATTTCCACTGGAGTAATTATACAGTCATTGTGCTTTTAAATGCTTGTAATGCTTTCCTAATTGTTGAATCCCTGTAATAACCTTGCAGTGGGCTGTGTGAACAGAAGCGGATCTAGAAGTAATTGGATTGGGAGGAGTTGCCCCGGGCTGTTTATCTCCCTTCATCTAGGCTTGCCTTTCGTGTGCAGGTAAAGTTGTAGGATACTATATATATATATATATATATATATATATATATATATCGTCACTGTGGGGCAGAAACCTCGTATCTCCAAGTTTCAAATGTGTACATTTTTTCGCAAAGTAAAGCCCTACTTCACCATTCAAGGCCGTTGCACAAAAGTAGTGAAAACAGCAGATCTACAAGCACACAACGCCTCGCAGTAGATCGGCTGTTTTCACTAGTTTAAATCATTTTTAAACTGATGAATACAAAACAAACGGTTTTGGACATACAAGGTTTCCACCCGACAACGACGATATATATACGCTCACCAAGAGTTAAGTCACAACTCTGGGATAAATTTGAGTGAATCAATGTTATTGATAATCACAGTGATTAAGTGACCCATCGATGGACATAAATACTGGTAGTCAGGTTTGGTATTTGCTTTGCTTCTTGAGGGCCTTGACATCAGGGTCAGACAAGAACAAATTACATGCAGTCATGATTGATTTATTAGTGGTTATCATTACCTCTTTTATCTTTTGACATTTTGGACATTGAGCAAAACAAGAGGGATGATGATCAAAGAGGATTCTCTAGTCTATATACAGTATCTTGTATATAAAAGAGGAAACGTACGAGTTCCTATGGCAACACCGAAGCCCTTATAATCCATTTTCCACTGATGTTTCGACTGAACCATTCTGGCCCCCTTGCAGGTTAATCTGATGTCTCTGTCTGGGCCTGGAGAAGGCTTCACACACAGTCAACATGATGAGAGTGGAATGACTTTGGGTTCCATCAGCAATCAGACAAACTCTCCAGATCAACATCACAACACTCGCCTCGGAAACCCAGGCAACACAGGATGGGAGCTCCACACCTCAGTGATTTGTTTCCAGTGTTAATCCTGTATGTTCATTTAAGTCAACGAGAATACAAATGGAACCAATCAATTTTACCCTTACGGGTCCATTTGGTTCCATTTGTACTCTCTCTCATCTATCTATAAATGCGAGAAGTCTCTGCGTGTCTGCGTGTATGTAATCCGCGTATCTCGAGAACCGTTCGTCCCACCGGCTTCAGATTCGGCACGCGCGTTCTCCGCCGCGGCGCGGAGTGCAGTGCCCGGCCTCGACCCGACCCGACGCGTGTTTTTTCCGAAACGGCGCGAAACTTTCGGAATCTCCTTATGCGGAGCTGATTGTTGACATCAGGCTGTTCCGGAGGAAATCGGCGTAAGCTCTGACTCATTGTGACATCACTTCATAAAAGGCTCTGACATCACGTACGCCACATGAGTCAACAAAAAATCTCTGTGAGTGTGTAATCCGCGTATCTCGAGAACCGTTCGTCCCACCGGCACGCGCGTTCTCCATATATGGGCATAAAATGAATGCCCCCATATATGGGCATAAATGGACAGAGGCAAACAGATGGTCAAAGATCTCCATATATGGGCATAAAATGGACGCAGACAGACAGATACAGATATCTCCATATATGGGCATAAATGGACACAGGCAAACAGATGTTCAAAACGGGTCCTATGACAACAGGTATAATGAGGTTTGCATTAAAGGGGGAACCGGCACTGTGTCTGCAAATAAATGGACACAGGCAAACAGATGTTCAAAACGGGTCCTATGACAACAGGTATAATGAGGTTTGCATTAAAGGGGGAACCGGCACTGTGTCTGCAACACAGTTGGAGGCACAGACAGATACTCCATATATGGGCATAAAATGGACGCGCGTTTTTTCCGAAACGGCGCGAAACGTTCGGAATCTCCTTATGCGGAGCTGATTGTTGACATCAGGCTGTTCCGGAGGAAATCGGCGTAAGCTCTGACTCATTGTGACATCACTTCATAAAAGGCTCTGACATCACGTACGCCACATGAGTCAACAAAAAATCTCTGTGAGTGTGTAATCCGCGTATCTCGAGAACCGTTCGTCCCACCGGCACGCGCGTTCTCCATATATGGGCATAAAATGAATGCCCCCATATATGGGCATAAAATGGATTGCAGACAGACAGATACAGATATCTCCATATATGGACATAAATGGACAGAGGCAAACAGATGGTCAAAGATCTCCATATATGGGCATAAAATGGACGCAGACAGACAGATACAGATATCTCCATATATGGGCATAAATGGACACAGGCAAACAGATGTTCAAAACGGGTCCTATGACAACAGGTATAATGAGGTTTGCATTAAAGGGGGAACCGGCACTGTGTCTGCAACACAGTTGGAGGCACAGACAGATACTCCATATATGGGCATAAAATGGACGCAGATAGACAGATATCTCCATATATGGGCATAAAATGGACCCAGAACTATAACTGCAGTGATCTCCATATATGGACATAAAATGGACGCCGACAGACAGACAGACAGATACAGATATCTCCATATATGGGCATAAATGGACACAGGCAGACAGATGGTCAAAACGGGTCCTATGAAAACAGGTATAATGGGGTTTGCATTAAAGGGCGGGGCATTCATTCCCTATTTACATTGTTCCGAGTTGGCCAGGTCGCCGACTAGACGCTTCTAGTAGTTAAAATGAACACAGACATTTACTGTGCTTTTTACTTTGATGCAAGGTAATTTAGGGTGTCCAGTAGGCAGGCAGTTGTACTCTTCTTACTGTACATTGTCAGAGAAAATAAAATACATGATCAATACATCATAGCAAACTGAAATTCTTTAAAATAGCTGTCGTCTTCTTAAAAGCCTTTGGTTGTTATAATTTTTGCTGTGGGGCCAGACCGTACAGATCATGATGTACTTATCTAATCTGGGCCTTAACAGTGGATCATGAAATAGGATCGCTTACAAAATTCCATAATTAAACTGTCCCTATCCCATCGTCCCTGAGACAGACCATAAAGTCATTGGATCAATATAAGTCTGATTAGGCGTATAATGAATGTGGATTAGAGATTGCTGGCAGATGGTTGACCTCTGTTTAGTGTTTGTCTTCCTCCTAAGGAGTTAAGACTGGAATGATTGGTGGGTAATTCTTTTTCTTCACAATATTGACCAGAACGAATCCACACGCGGAATAAACAGGACCACCTCAGGTTAATCTCGCACCGACCTGAGATGTCCATAAAGGATTAAGCCTGTCGTACACCTGCTACTGAAGTTCTAGCACACACACCAATGTGACCTAATACCATGCCATTGGCATTTAAGAATCACAACCGGGGGTCTAAGAATACATTCCTTGAAAGAGCAGGCTTCTTCTGTTACAGAGCTGCCGTACACTGCTACTGACAACTCATCCTGTCTAGCTGTCTCGCTGATGAAGGCCTATTTGCACGTCTATTACATAGGACACTGCTTTATGGAATGCCAGCAACTTGACCTACCAGGCGTGTAATGTTTCATGGCGGTATATTTACAGATGTACACACTGTACCGAACTTATATAGCAAAGGTTCTTTTAATAATCAATCAATCAACACTAAGATGTCGCTTACGTTTATTTTGTTCTGAATTATTCTGAAGGAATCATTTTGAACAGAGACATTTGGATGAGTGAAGAGAAGACCCATTTTGTTTGTTTTCATTGCACAGATTTCTTTGTCCACGTATCTGTGTATCTCTGAGGGTCACGCCTGACACTGTGGTTCCCCTGACACATCACTGTGACATCACAGGTGATATCACAGGTGACATCGCCTATGTACAAGTCCATATATATGGACATCTGGGTATTCCCCAGAATCCCTTTTATGCCCATGTATGAAGATCCCTGATGTCATCGATATAGTATATCACTGGCCAGATGGCCAAGACATGGCCCATATGTGTGGTTGGTTCAGATATGGATCTCCATGTATGGGCATAAAATATATTGTATGTTGTGATGTCATGGGAACCACTCTAACAGATTCCATTTTATGCCCATACTGTATATGGAGATCCCTGATGTCATCAATATTAAGCCCATATCTAACAGGACATCATATGGGAATGCCCATATATGGAGAAAGACAGCCCTATCTGTGTGGCTGGTTCAGACAGGGATCTCCATGTATGGGCATAAAAGGGATGTACCATATACAGTACATGGATCTCCATATATGGGTATTGGGTACCGAACTGGCCCGATATACATCAATGGCCAGATAAAGGGCGAGATCGCATGTCGCCCTGAGGCGTCTTACTAGTAATTATTATTATTATTATTTGTATTTTATGACGAGATACGGTTCTTTTTCTTACTCTTTACCTGTGACTCTGTAACCTTAACTGCTGTACAGTGCAGACTCTTGTAGACTGAATTTCCCCCGCAGGGTAATAAAGGTATCTATCTATCCATCTTGTCATGCATTGCCCCAAGACGTGAGGCACTGGGGGCAATTCTATTTATCTAAAGTGGCATTGTTTGCTACAACTGACTGAACATACTAGGTTCATTGGTTTGAACGTCACCATGCATATTGTACCTCCTACTACACCATAGATTCTCAACATGGGGTCCGGGGACCCCCAGGAGTCCTTGACGGGTTCCAGCCGGGGGCAGTGGCTCTCCAACTAAATGATTGACAGAAGGAATCAAATGGACTCTTGTTAAGGGTCTGTAACTCTGAGACAAAATGGAACCAAATGGACAATGGTGCACAGCACACAGGACAGGAACCAAATGGACCCATGAGCTAAACACGTGGGGATTTTACAGTGCAGATTGGGGTCCCAGAGATTGAAATACATCTTATTATAAAATGGAGGTCCCTGGCCTGGGGGTCTTTTGAAATGGAAAGGGTTGAGAATGTGGTTCTCAACCTGTGGGTTGTGATTTTTTTTTGGGGGTCCCCAGATGACAGTGAAGTGACAATTTAAGGACTTTAAAGACGTTTTTAATACCTAAAAAGAAAAAAAAATACTATAAAATTGGTCAAACGTTGGCCAAATTGTCTCGGGTAAGTCTTGCGGCTTATTTCCAAGGAGATCCTTCTCTTTATCACATATAACATTGAATAACATTGGCTTGGGCCTTGTACATCTGCTATTATTTTGGGCCACTACACATATTATGGAGACAGAATAGTATTTGCTTCCACCGTGTGGCGTATAGTTGTAACTGTAACGTAGCGTTGTTGCATCACTAGGTTTGACACTACTGTGTCCCATGACGGCATCCGTAGATTTACGGTTAACCATACGTGTAAGTACAGCGTACTACGCAGATCATACATCAGGAAGTACATGCAGTTCTAACCGAAAACAAAACAGCAAGCAAGATGGATAAATGCTAAATACAGCACTGCTCTACAAGTTACATTTATCTAAGTTATTTATCTGTTTACTAATGTATTCGAGGGAGAATGTCGTCCGATTTAACAGTAGACATCGAAAATCATCACCACCATTCTATGATGGACAATGATAATAGTGACAGACTGGGCTTCATGTCCATCGACCAGGATGGAGAGTGGGGTGAGTGTCACATATTAATATTTTGAATAATAATAACTATAATAATAATAACATTTTAACCCAATATGTCTTCATGTATGCGGTTTATGTGCCGAAAAGTCCAAGATAGCAGAATCTACATACAAGCTGTAACGTGTTGTCAACTATGGTTGTCAACATTGGAGAGATGATGTAACCACGTTGACTCTGTGTGCAATTGTTCATTTAAATGCTCTTGTATGGTAGGCTCTCTGCTCCCCTTAGTAATGTCTTGAATAATGAATAATATACATTATACACACCTGTAATAATACTTACAGTTAGTGTGGCCAGTGCAGGAGCTCCTGCTCCGACCTGACCTGCTGCTTCAGTGTGTTGTGGGGTGAAAATAGCAACACCTGGCTGTTAGAATTGGCCGTAGGGGTGATTGGTTGGAAGTGGAACTCTGGTTCGTGTCCCATTGGTTCCCAAATTGGGTACTTTACCAGTGGGGTCCAGGGGGTCCTTCTCAGCAAAAGTAGCATAGCATCACCATCATTTGAACCACTGTGTCCAGTTATAGTTATTAAATAAGAAATATTAATAATAATTATTATTATTATAAACATCTATTATTATACATAGAAATTATTTGGAAGATTTTGAATAGTTTTGTAATAATAATGAATAAATCCCTGTCAAAACATTTCCAGATGTGGGCCCGCGGCCAAATACATATCAATTTGGGGGTCCCTGACACAAGTTTGAGAACCACTGTCATTATTAAATGTGTTATTCCGTTTGATCCAGGAGAACCTTTTACTATTTTTAACTTCAGTGACTTCAGTGGTCTCCTGTGGGCACCTGACCTGGTTATTACATTGGCGTAGTTAGTTGATTGCACAGTGCAGTGGCAGGGCTGGGACACACACACACACACACACACACACACACACACACACACACACACACACACACACACACACACACACACACACAATGCGAAACAGAGTTTGAGGTTTTGCTGAAGAGGTAAAATAAAATGCCCATTTTTACTTTAATGGTGCATTTAATGGTGCATTTATATAGCACCTTTTATCCAAGACGCTTTACAATGATTGTGCATCTACGACTACGTTCACACATTCACACTCACACACTCATTCATAACACCGATGGTGGAGGAAACCATGCAAGGCACCAACCTGCTCATCGGGAGCAACTGGTTCAGAGTCTTGCTCAAGGACACTTTGACACTAGTCTCGCGTGGCCAGACGGTTGCCTCCGCGATTTGGTCAAATGCTCCCGGCATACAGTCTGGCAGACCGGGGAAGAAATGATGAGTGCGAAGATGAAGCGGAAGTGAAGCCCCCACGTCACTTCCGTTTCAGTCTCACATCGCACACATTTATCATTATATAAATAAAAATCATATAAGCATGTTTAGCTTGCTGCTTAGCAGAAATGACATTTTAAAATATATTTTCTTGAACGGTAACGCCCGTTTCCATTACTCGCCGTTAGGGAGCTGCTGTTCCAGACTCTATAGACGGGTTTCTGGTCCACGTCACGTTTGATTCGGTACCAAAATTAGCCAATGAAACCAGCACTCCCCAAAACAACAGGTTTGGGGATCGGACGGACTGATTACATGATACAGTCACCTGTGCATTCAGTCTCAATGTGTGTAAACAAGAAACCCGTCTATATAGCATTCAGTGATTGTGGGATAGTTGTCTGGCTACGCGAGACTACCTCAACAGTGTTTGTGCCAAGTTTGCTGCAGATTGGAGCAACGGTGCACCTGTGGCACCCAGGGGCTCCTGGCGGGGCCTGGGACCTAAAACGAGTGAAAATAGCTGATCTACAAGCTCACACGCGTTGTGAGCCTGTAGATCTGCTATTTTCACTACTTCTTCTACTTTAAAAAATATACATATTTATGGAAATGATTAGATGTTTTTCATTTTATTTATGAAATACTTTAAAAACTTTTATACATTTTTTTATCTTTTGAAATATATATACCCGTTTCAAAATGTACAGGAAAACAGAAAAAATAAGATATTGTACACTTGCGGAAACATTGCTCTGGGCAATTTTAACATAAGATTCTAAATGTTCTCAACTTTATATGATGAGCTGTGTATAGGTGGGAACCACTCAATTGAAAAGCTGAATTGTTTGTTCTATCTACATTCTTGTCTTTACATAGACATCAGCCTGTTTGATGAGCTGGACAATCTGCCTGATGCAGATGAACTCATCCGAGCCCTGGAGACTGCTGGCTATGTAAGTAACCTAAACCAATACTGACTGTAACTGCTGGGAACTGGACATTGAACAGTGATGCCCACAGGGATTGTGAGTCAGAGTACTCGCTGGTATGAGAAAAACAGCTCTTTAAATGGTCTATAAAGCTCCCAAATACATCTGACCTCTTGTGTTCAGTGCTCACACTACCTACGTATAAACCAAGCTGAGATCATCACATCAGACAATCTATTCGCTAAGCATTATGAATAAATAATACATCCATGAATTAATTCTCTGGGACAACCTTCGTGATGACTTGAGATCTGCTACAGCTGTGTCTAGGCCTGTCACAATTATTACATAATAATCGTCTAATTGCAATTATTTGATATATAATTGCAATTATTTGATATAATTGCAATTATGTTGTCATAATCACGTGACGTCATAATCGTTTCCATGTTGATAAAATGTCATATATATTCAAAAATAGTGGAAATAACAGATCTGATGCGACGCGTTGTGAGATTGTAGATCTCCACTATCAATGTTATTTATTAAATATAAAGTTGTCAAATATGTCAGTCTTTTCTTTGTATATTTAGGTTATGTGGCATATCTGCCATGTGCAATTTCAAAGCCTAAAAGCCAAACAGAAAATGTAATAAAAAAAAAAACACAATTAAATCGTTAATCGCAATTATTTGAGTGACAATTAATCGTCATGTCGTCTGGGATCACTTCACTTTTCGGGCTTGTAACCGGTCTGGAGCGGAAACCACAACACGTCATGTTGTAGTACTCAAAGGACTACCATTTGGTCGAAACTTGAAACTATCCACCGGAAACAGTTTTAACCCAAATAATTCCCCTGCGCTCAAGGACATACTTTTAGGGCCTACCTAATAAACTCCTTGATGCGGAGTAGTTTTGCTTTTGAAAAAATTGTTTGGTATATGCATCTGTTAGTCCAACTCGTAGCGACTGGAAAGACTACACTAGGCTACTCGAGCATTTTAATAGGGATTGGGGAAACAAACGGAGGGAACCAAATCAGAGGGACGCCGCTTCTTCTAGTGGTTTCCGCGTTGGGCGGAAACCAAACGGCCTGTTGTGAACGAACACCAGGCTTTCTCTCAGAAAGCCTGGTGGGCGAGGTTAATGGTCATGTAAGATTTCATAATCGTGACAGCCCTAGCTGTGTCATCTTTAAAAGCAAGTGTGTGTGTGTGTGTGTGTGTGTGTGTGTGTGTGTGTGTGTGTGTGTGTGTGTGTGTGTGTGTGTGTGTGTGTGTGTGTGTGTGTGTGTTGGGTGTGTGTGTGTTTGGGTGTGTAGGTGGGTGTATAGTGCAGGGTATAGTGGAGGGGTTAGCGGTGCTCACTGCTTCCCCATATCAGATAGTTACTTCAGATAGTGTTCATTCATATGACTGACTCTACATGCAGCAGACTTGGCTAGAGCCTGTCTGTCAATAGGTTGTGATGTTACCTTGACTACCAATAAAACCACGGCATGTCAGTCCAGGCCGCGACCACAGCACCTACAGATCCCAAAGGCTGCAGATAAACAGCTTAAATCGGGGGTAAAGTGAGTCAGTCACTGCATGGCGATGATCCTTGGTCAATACATAATACCCATGTGCAATTTTAGATGAATTTGTACCCGTTGAGGACAAGAGTAGTAAAGGTAAAACCAGAACTGGAGCCATGAACCCATCTGGCTCATTTGCTTACAAAAGAATTATGATGCACACTGATATTTGACTATTTTTTGGATTGACTGACTTTAATCAGTCAACCATGTTGTCACCATTTGTCTATGTGTGTGTGCGACTGTGCGTGTGTGCGTGTGTGCGTGCGTGCGTGCGTGCGTGCGTGCGTGCGTGTGTGTGTGTATAAGTTGGGAGCCCTAAAAGATGTATAATTTGAATTATGGATTGGTGGGGTTTATAAATGCTGTGTGCGTGCCTTTGTGCACGTGCGTGCCTTTGTGCACGTGCATGCGTGTGTGTATAAGTGGGGAGCTCTAAAAGATGTATAATTTGAATTGTAGATTGGTATGGTTTATAAATGCATGTGTGTGTGTGTGTGTGTGTGTGTGTGTGTGTGTGTGTGTGTGTGTGTGGGTGGATGAGTGGCGGTGGCTGCACTTTGCATATCTGTTTGTATAATATTTGCATAATTATCATT
Source organism: Nannobrachium achirus (assembly GCF_963921795.1). Taxonomy (NCBI): domain Eukaryota; kingdom Metazoa; phylum Chordata; class Actinopteri; order Myctophiformes; family Myctophidae; genus Nannobrachium; species Nannobrachium achirus. The sequence continues at coordinate 58,565,382 of NC_137810.1, read as the reverse complement.
GATTTAACGTGAATCATAATGAGTTTGCCTGGTATAAAATGTACTACTGTATACAGATAGAAGTGTCTTGACTGCTAGAGCTGAATGTGATTGAGTTACATCTCATCCCAGGCCACCGAGGTTCCTGAGCTGGACTTCGACATCGACCTGCCTCCGTGGAACGGAGCAGCCACAGGCAGCACTTGTACAGGTAATCACCTTGTCACTTTAGATTTTAACCACTTTAACCATTATTTCATGCCTTAACAGTTTGGCTGCTCTCGGTAGCCAAACACGTTCACAGACGAGATAAGGTTTCCATGGTAACCCGCATCTCAGACGCTTGCTACGGGTGCTGGTGAAAGAAAAAACTGCATACGTCATGACGCAACGCAGCCAGAAGCAACCGAGAGCGGCCATTATCCATTGACTCCTATTCTATACTGAAACATAAAAATCTCGAAATAAGGTGCAAATAACACCGAGGAGGCCGAGATCAGCTTGTCTTCACGGCGACACTATGCCGTGATGGTCGGCCCCGGTTAGGATTTTAGTTTTCGCGACCGTTTGTAAACAAACAGACGTCCATCTTGGATCGTCAGTGTACACCCACGTGCACACGCACGGAGCTTCCGGGGCTCTTCAAAATAAAGTGTAAGTGAATGGTGGCGTCCTGAGTGTTAAAGAGGTACTGTCACCTAAAGGAGTACTGTCACTTTAAAAAGTCATCTTAAAATATGAGTTAATATTTTTATGATGTCATTATGGGAATGCGCAATTATAAAGCCAATCAAATTAATTGAATGTACTTAGACTACTTGTAGTGGACTGTACCCGTCAGCTGTTGTGGGGGGGCGAGGGGCAGCAGATTACACTGTGACATGAGTTTCAGACTATTTCAGAACGTTTTCTATGGAGCCAGAACAGTCTCATAATTCACAAATGCGTACCTCCAGTTTTGTAATTTTTGAAATTTTGTGTTTCCACATTTTGAACTCACATGCCCAGATTTGAAACTCACAAGGTCAGATTCTTGTGTATTTTGTATCTGTGATTTGTATCTGTGTTTTGTATTTGTGTTTTGTATCTGTGATTTGTATTTGTAATTTGTATTTGTGTTTTGTATTTGTGATTTGTATCTGTGATTTGTATCTGTGATTTGTATTATTATTTGTTATTTGCATCTCTGATTTTTATCTGTGATTCAAATCCACAAAATACAAATCCACAAAACACAAATCACAGATACAAATCACAGATACAAATCACAAATACAAAACACAAACACAAAACACAGATACAAATCACAGATACAAATTACAAATACAAAACACAAATACAAATCACAAATACAAATCACAGATACAAAACACAAATACAAATCACAAATACAAAACACAGACACAAAACACAGACACAAAACACAGATACAAATCACAAATACAAAACACAATCACAAAACACAAATACAAATCACAAATACACATCATATAAATCCACAGATCATGCACGTCTGCTGTGAGGATTTTTTTTCCGCCACTAGGGGGAGCTGTTTTGCAGTGGATCTGTTTTACAGTGGATCTGTTTTGCAGTGACTTTATGAGACTCAGTCTGACGGTTGAGTGACAGGCCTCCCAGACCCAGTTGTTGCCATGTCTGCTTATTATAAGCGACTTTATTATTACCATTATTATTATTAATATTAATAGTAATTCTTCATCTCCAGAGGCGAGGGGCCGGCGGCCGACCGAGGGGCCTCTGGAGTCGGGGTCTGACCACCCGGGGACCCCCTGGAGCCCTGGGGACCCCCAGCGGACCCCCTGCTATCTAGTCCCATGTATTTAAAAAATGTTCGGCTCTACAATGGTTTCAATGGGAGGGCCGACATTTTTTTGGGGAAATCCGGGACTTAACCCGCACGGACACCCTCCAGGGGGCCCAGGGACCCCCGCAAAATTATAGCGCCGCCACTGCAGCGCACATAAACTTCCATAACTCGGGCTAGGAGCGACCGTTCGAGACGGGACCGGTACCCACACGTCCGGCTCGGGGCCCCGGAGCCGGCCGTGCCACTGCGCCGCCTGGCGGCCGACGCCAAACAGGAAGTGCCTCTATATCTCATGAACCGTTTGTCGTGCGTGATTCCTAAACCCACCAGGATTGAGTTAAGACCCGCCTCCTCTCGATAATCTTAAGTATGAAAGTGCCCATGAACGTGGTTAGTGCTGCTCGCTCAAGTGCAAAGTACCACTACCTACTACTACATACTGACCCATTACAATAATACACGCAGCATAATAGGCCCAAAGCCATATCCAAACCATAACAATTTAACTGATAATCAGTAAGAGTTTTTATTTTGAGCACAGTAGTGACAAATTAATAGTTTTCTCAGTAGGCCTACGTTTTTCTCTTTTGCAAAGTTACTAGGTTTCCCTTTTTTAAGCACAGTACAAAGTTTCCGTTTTTTTGTTTAGCACAGTTTATTTTGAGCACTGTAGTGACAAATTAATAGCTGTGCAAATGCAGGCTTTTCTCAGTACAAGTTTTAAGATTGTCTTCATGCCTTCTGACTTTATCCACCCTCGATGTGTCCGACTCCGGCAAGGATTTCAGCCACTCCTAGACGTTCTCGCGTTTCCGCGAGGCGGGTCTTAACTCAAGCCTGGTGGGTTTAGGAAACACGCGTTTGTCGTACAGACGCGTGGGTGGCGTCATATGACTTGATTAAGAGTCCTTGACCTTAATTGGTGCAACAGGAAGTGCCCTTCGCCAAACAGGAAGTGCCTCTATATCTCATGAACCGTTTGCCGTACAGACGCGTGGGTTGCGTCATATGAATTGATTAGGAGTCCTTGACCTTAATTGGTGCAACAGGAAGTGCCCTTCGCCAAACAGGAAGTGCCTCTATATCTCATGAACCGTTTGTCGTACAGACGCGTGGGTGGCCTCATATTACTTGATTAGGAGTCCTTGACCTTAATTGGTGCAACAGGAAGTGCCCTTCGCCAAACAGGAAGTGCCTCTATATCTCATGAACCGTTTGTCGTACAGACGCGTGCGTGGCCTCATATTACTTGATTAAGAGTCCTTGACCTTAATTGGTGCAACAGGAAGTGCCCTTCGCCAAACAGGAAGTGCCTCTATATCTCATGAACCGTTTGTCGTACAGACGCGTGGGTGGCCTCATATTACTTGATTAGGAGTCCTTGACCTTAATTGGTGCAACAGGAAGTGCCCTTCGCCAAACAGGAAGTGCCTCTGTATCTCATGAACCGTTTGTCGTACAGACGCGTGGGTGGCCTCATATTACTTGATTAGGAGTCCTTGACCTTAATTGGTGCAACAGGAAGTGCCCTTCGCCAAACAGGAAGTGCCTCTGTATCTCATGAACCGTTTGTCTTACAGACGTGTGGGTGGCCTCATATTACTTGATTAGGAGTTCTTGACCTTAATTGGTGCAACAGGAAGTGCCCTTCGCCAAACAGGAAGTGCCTCTGTATCTCATGAACCGTTTGTCGTACAGACGCGTGGGTGGCCTCATATTACTTGATTAGGAGTCCTTGACCTTAATTGGTGCAACAGGAAGTTCCCTTCGCCAAACAGGAAGTGCCTCTGTATCTCATGAACCGTTTGTCGTACAGACGCGTGGGTGGCCTCATATTACTTGATTAACACCTTCTAAGCCTGGCCGTACTCCCTCGGACTTCCTACTGGGTCCCATCAGCCACGCCGTCTATTCCCGGACTTTTGATATAAATTATAATAAAAAAAAAAAAAACATCGGAAATTCTTCTCTGTGTCTTTTTGGAGCGATCTGAAAGGGTTAATATGCTCTGACAGTCATTTTCTGGTGCTGGGTGTGATACTCCTAATATCCAGCAGGCCACGCCGTTGACTCACATTCTGGATGGATGGCTGGCCAGGAGGAGCCTCATCCTCTCCCCAGTGTTGAAACTCAGCAAGAAGCTCAAACAAGATGGCTGGTCTTTGTCTCTGTTCGTGGATCGCGGTTTCAATCACGTTCGGGCGCCGCTTCTCTATCGCTCCTTTCCCTGCTTCGCCGCACGTAAACGAATGGAATTGATCTCCCCTCCGCCTCGCCAAAGTAAGATCGCCGACCTCTGCAGGATGAATATGTACGCTGTGTCGAGCACTCCAGTACGTGTTGTTATCATGTGGGCTTTGTTTTTTTAAAACATGTTTGTAAATAAATGGCTTATTTCTTCGGCGCTACCTCTGTTCAGAGGGTTCTGCCGCGGCTTGCAACGTGTTAAGAGTCCTTAACCTTAATTGGTGTTTCCTTCGTCAAACAGGAAGTGCCCTTTGCCAAACAGAAAGTACCTCTATACCTCATGAACCGTTTGTCGTACACGTGTGGGTGGTGTCATATGACTTGATTAAGAGTCCTTCAGCAATGATGACCGGGCCCTCGCAGCTCTACCCACGTCAAAAGGGGCAGCAGCCATCAGAAGAGATGCAGGGCTAGTTAAACCAATTAAGCTGAAGGACTCTTAATCAAGTCATATGACACCACCCAAACATGTATGACAAACGGTTCATGAGATATAGAGGTACTTCCTGTTTTGCAAAGGGCACTTCCTGTTGCACCAATTAATGTCAAGGACTCCTAATCAAGTAATATGAGGCCACCCACGCGTCTGTACGACAAACGGTTCATGAGATATAGAGGCACTTCCTGTTTGGCGAAGGGCACTTCCTGTTGCACCAATTAAGGTCAAGGACTCCTAATCAAGTAATATGAGGCCACCCACGCGTCTGTACGACAAACGGTTCATGAGATACAGAGGCACTTCCTGTTTGGCGAAGGGCACTTCCTGTTGCACCAATTAAGGTCAAGGACTCCTAATCAAGTAATATGAGGCCACCCACGCGTCTGTACGACAAACGGTTCATGAGATACAGAGGCACTTCCTTTTTGGCGAAGGGCACTTCCTGTTGCACCAATTAAGGTCAAGGACTCCTAATCAAGTAATATGAGGCCACCCACGCGTCTGTACGACAAACGGTTCATGAGATATAGAGGCACTTCCTGTTTGGCGAAGGGCACTTCCTGTTGCACCAATTAAGGTCAAGGACTCCTAATCAAGTCATATGACGCAACCCACGCGTCTGTACGGCAAACGGTTCATGAGATATAGAGGCACTTCCTGTTTGGCGAAGGGCACTTCCTGTTGCACCAATTAAGGTCAAGGACTCTTAATCAAGTCATATGACGCCACCCACGCGTCTGTACGACAAACGGTTCATGAGATATAGAGGCACTTCCTGTTTGGCGTCGGCCGCCAGGCGGCGCAGTGGCACGGCCGGCTCCGGGGCCCCGAGCCGGACGTGTGGGTACCGGTCCCGTCTCGAACGGTCGCTCCTAGCCCGAGTTATGGAAGTTTATGTGCGCTGCAGTGGCGGCGCTATAATTTTGCGGGGGTCCCTGGGCCCCCTGGAGGGTGTCCGTGCGGGTTAAGTCCCGGATTTCCCCAAAAAAATGTCGGCCCTCCCATTGAAACCATTGTAGAGCCGAACATTTTTTAAATACATGGGACTAGATAGCAGGGGGTCCGCTGGGGGTCCCCAGGGCTCCAGGGGGTCCCCGGGTGGTCAGACCCCAACTCCAGAGGCCCCTCGGTCGGCCGCCGGCCCCTCGCCTCTGGAGATGAAGAATTACTATTAATATTAATAATAATAATGGTAATAATAAAGTCGCTTATAATAAGCAGACATGGCAACAACTGGGTCTGGGAGGCCTGTCACTCAACCGTCAGACTGAGTCTCATAAAGTCACTGCAAAACAGATCCACTGTAAAACAGATCCACTGCAAAACAGCTCCCCCTAGTGGCGGAAAAAAAATCCTCACAGCAGACGTGCATGATCTGTGGATTTATATGATGTGTATTTGTGATTTGTATTTGTGTTTTGTATTTGTGATTTGTATCTGTGTTTTGTGTCTGTGTTTTGTGTCTGTGTTTTGTATTTGTGATTTGTATTTGTGTTTTGTATCTGTGATTTGTATTTGTGATTTGTATTTGTGTTTTGTATTTGTAATTTGTATCTGTGATTTGTATCTGTGTTTTGTGTTTGTGTTTTGTATTTGTGATTTGTATCTGTGATTTGTATCTGTGATTTGTGTTTTGTGGATTTGTATTTTGTGGATTTTGAATCACAGATAAAAATCAGAGATGCAAATAACAAATAATAATACAAATCACAGATACAAATCACAGATACAAATCACAAATACAAAACACAAATACAAATCACAAATACAAATCACAGATACAAAACACAAATACAAAACACAGATACAAATCACAGATACAAAATACACAAGAATCTGACCTTGTGAGTTTCAAATCTGGGCATGTGAGTTCAAAATGTGGAAACACAAAATTTCAAAAATTACAAAACTGGAGGTACGCATTTGTGAATTATGAGACTGTTCTGGCTCCATAGTTTTCAGAGAGACCACGTGACCTACTGTATCATACTATTATAATTTCGGGGCGTGTCAGCGGGCCTTTATTGAAAAATCACACTCGTGTGAACTGAGCGGTGGAGGCTGCGTGCATGTGTGTGTGCGTGCGTGCGTGTGTGTGTGTGTGTGTGTGTGTGTGTGTGTGTGTGTGTGTGTGTGTGTGTGTGTGTGTGTGTGTGTGTGTGTGTGTGTGTGTGTGTGTGTGTGTGTGTGTGTGTGTGAATGTGAGTGTGAGTGTGCCTGGCCTGAACAACAGCGCCCCTGCCTTAACATGTGTGGTCAGAAAAGGTATTGCAGGCTACATACAGACAGACAGACACGCATACCCACACACACGGCCACGTATAGGAGACGGTGTGACCACCGCTCAAAAATAGCAGATATACAAGCTCACAGCGCGGCACCGAGTGCCGCGCTGTGAGCTTGTATATCTGCTATTTTTGAACAATCGATAAAATGTGTGCAAGTCTTTGAATATATTCACACAATTCTATAAATGTCTTCTAAATCCTTCTTCTAAATCAGTGGTTCTCAAACATCTATTTGGCTGCGGCTGTTCTGCGGCAAAATATCGTTTTGAGGGTTCTTGCCACGAAACATATCGAGTACTACTGATTTTAGATGGCATTATTTTGTCGAATCGGCCTCAGGTCTTGTTGGTTAAATTGACCAATTTGTATACCCTCCTCAGAGTTGAATGAAGGATTTTCCTGTGTACACTCTAGGGATGGGACGATGAGTGATATTATCGTTTATCGTGATAATAAACACTCACTATAATCGTATCATGGAGATTTAATTTATCGTGAAATCGTCCTCCGTCATGCACTGGGATCAATTCACCTTTTATTTGCCGAGCTGCATATCAGGTGCCACTTAAACCCTCTAGAATTGGTAAAAGGTACTTATATGTACTTGATACAGTCTTTTTTTCACTCTCTATCAAATGTCTAAAAATAGCCGATCTACAAGCTCACAACATTGTGAGCTTGTAGATCTGCAATTTTTTTGGGCAAATGTTCCGCCCCAGAATAATGGATTTTGATTATCTTTTGATTTCTTTTGTCACAGTCATCGTGATATGACATTTTCATATCGTCCCATCCCTCCCTAGTACACTCCACTGACTACATTACATTAGGCCAGCTCGGTGAGCCTGTGTGACACGTTCTTCCCACTGTCCTTGTGCGTCCAGATGGCGAGCTGAGCGTGGACTCTCTGTCACCTGCCCACACCCTGAGCTCTGTCCCTTCTCCTGCCTCGGTGGAAGCCTTGTCCCCGGACTCCTCCCTATCGGTAAGTCTTCCCCCTGCCTCGCCCTCTGTACTGTGTTTAAACACGCTCATTTTCCATGCAAATATCTCCTGTCATTGGAGAGAGTTGTTGTGCATTTGTTTTTGTTCTCTATTTGTGTTGGTTTACATGACAGGAGTGTACGTTGTTGGCCATCTTGGCACAGAAGTGGAAATTGGATTTCTCACAGATGGTGCTCAAAAACATTCATATCACTTTCGCAGGCAGATGCTGCTCTTTTTCTTTTGGACACACGCGCACGAGCACGCTCCCACGTGTACTTGAGCACACACACACGCACACGCACACACACACACACACACACACACACACACACACACACACACACACACACACACACACCCTCACCAGAGACGCTTCGTTAATGACCGCCTTAAACAACACCTTGTCAAACTAATTATTCACTGTCTGCCTGATATTTGCCCCGCCCCCTCATTTAAAAAAAGGTGCTGACAACTTTGGACACATTTGCATAATTTGGTAGGCAGACGTTTTCACAGCACGTCAGAACAAGGGCAAAGTTTACATCCTGCTCTCGACCCCAGCACCGGTGTCTGTCTGCCGACTGAACCACTGTGTCTGGATCCAAGGACATTGTCTTGCACTGCCAGTATCTTCGAATATTGCCAAGGACATTTTAACATCTTAACTGTGTTATTTATTTTCCTCTGTATGTGAATACCGGTACACCTTAGATATGTGTAAATGTGGATCTTCAACCGTTTGTTTGCCTTTGATTGACTTAACCACATGCTCATATTTCTTCACTCTACTCTCATAAATTCCTGTATTGTACTTAAAAAAACTCACTGTACTGTCTTCCTCTTCCTCTTCACCAGGATGAGGCCCTGTCTCCACAGTCCCAGCCCTCTCCTGTCTCTGTCTGCTCAGAGTCCAGTGGATACTCTGAGCCCCCTGCACCAGCCAAGAGAGCCCCGAAAAGGACCAGCCTGAGTGCACGGGGTGAGACCACCTCTCCTCTGCCAGCTGACATGGGCTCATTAGGCTCTCCAGTGTCCACAGGATTCTTTGTAAAAAAGCAGTCTTTTGTCTTATGTATTTTCAATGATTTAAGGCAGTGGTTTTCAACCTTTTTCATATCAAGGTAGGGCTGTCACGATTATGGCATTTTACATGACGATTAATTTTCTCTCAAATAATTGCGATTAACGATTTAATTGTGTTTTTGTCGTTGACAATTACATTTCTGTTTGGCTTTTAGGCTTTGAATTACACATGGTAGATATGACACATAAGCTAAATATACAAAGAAATTACTGACATATTTGACAACTTTATACTTAAAAAAGAACATTGATAGTGGAAATAGCCGATCTACAAGCTCACAACGCGTCGCGATGCGACGCGTTGTGAGCTTGTAGATCTGCTATATCCACTATTTTTGACATGGACACGATTATGACGATTATGAAAAATAATCACGATTATGTCAAATAATCACGATTAGACGATTATGTAATAATTGTGACAGCCCTATATCAAGGTCCTTTATTTATTAGGCATTTGAGCCACGGACCACCATTTGATGACATTTAGCCTCTCGGACCCAAAACTCATATAATACTTTGTTATTGTTGGCTGTTTTCTACAATTCCATTCTGTATTGATGTTGGTACCATAGGAGAGATGAAAGGCAAAATGCAGATCAAAATAATAACCACTGATTTAAGGTACTTACTGTTGTATTATCAACTGGTAGGGATTTCAGCGTGTTGAAGGATCATTTACATTTACAGTATGTTATGCATGTAGCGAAGTGATCTGTGATTGGTCTTTTCAGAAGACATACACATACATAAAGATACATCCTGTTCTAGACAGAGGCAAGCTAAACAAACACAGACTACATATATGCAGTATTTTTTGCCACACTGTATACAATCCCATCAGATTCAGAGGTTCAGAATCGGCCCTTTACAACTCACATATCTGGCTATTCCTTTTAAATCCATTTCATAATTAGTAGTGGCAAGTTTGACTTTGCGTTGATTGCAAATGTAAAAAGGACATTTCTCCAACAGCAACAACCAAAACAACAATGTCTGTTTATTCACATAATGAGCTACGCTGTTTCAAGATTTTTCGGTCCCATCCTAATTTACAGTACACTTTAAGACAGAATAAGACATAATAAAGCCATAATAAGAAATAATGTGTTGGTAATTAGAACTAATATGTTTTATTAGACAGAAACAAAGACAGAATAGCAGAAAGAGCGAATGCATTCTCTGGCACCGGCACCTGCCGACCGGCAGTTCGACCGCCAGTCGTGCTGCATCGCCGGCGATAGGACCGGCGGGCGCCGCACGGAACTGTAGGTAGGACCGGCATCACTGGTAACTGCCGCGGCAGCCACCACACTGCACGGACCGGCAGTTTACCGCGACGGGACCTGCCGGTCAGTGCGGCGGCCGCCGGTCCTACTGCCGGGACTGCCGGTCGAACTGCCAGTCCTATATCGCTGGCGATGCAGTGCAACTGCCGTTCGAACTGCCGGTCGTGCGGCGTGCCAGAGAATGCATTCGCTCTTTCTGCTATTCTGTCTTTGTTTCTGTCTAATAAAACATATTAGTTCTAATTACCAACACATTATTTCTTATTATGGCTTTATTATGTCTTATTCTGTCTTAAAGTGTACTGTAAATTAGGATGGGACCGATTTTTCGAACCTTTTCAAAAATAGCAGATGTACAAGCTCACAGCGCGCCACTTGGTGCCGCACTGTCTGCTATTTTTTTGAATCTGCTATTTTTTAATAGCCAACACTAAAATCTAAGATGACACAAGATGCTTTCCCTGTTTTTTAGGCTACCTTTCGTTTGCCCCCAAAATAATATATGTATTTGACTGTGGACCCCCATCTCAAAATATTTTGTTCCAGGGACCCCCAGAAACCAAGCATTGAGTTAAAAATGTTGACTCTATATTTATACTCTATATTCTGCATCTAGCTTATGGCCCAAGACCCACACACAGGGTTTTTAGTGGGTTACTGTTATGGGAAGAAATATATTGTCCAGATGAAGATGAAGATGAAATGTCCAGTTTTATTTAGAGGCATAGCAAGTTAGCATATACAGCATATACCATTACAAGGCTTCAGCCTTGTCTGCCCTAACGGCCCACGGCCTGGGTAAGTCCTTCACCTCTCCCTACAGAAGTCCCTCTCCACTCATTTCTTAGTGTCTTTATACCCTAGGGGGTTTAGCAAATAATAGGTGTGGCATGGCTTCGACATAGCCTACAGTATTCATTCAATGCTAAGGATGTAAGCACAAAGGTGTCAGACCCCCTAGCCAGTGCCAGAGATGCTTACGCATATGTAAATAGCTTTTGTCCCACAGAAACTAAAACTTGAAGAAGCAAACTTCCAATATTTCCATAACATTACTTATTGACCATACACCCTGTACTCCTCTAAGCCAAAGCAGCTCAGCCAGTGAAGAGGCCCATCCAGCTCAGTACCAAGGTGTCCATCCAGCCCAAGCCTGTGATCACAGCGCTGCCCCTGGCCCGCCCCGCTCCCCCCCTGCAGACCAAGACCATCATCATCCAGCCTCTCCAGGCCACCATGCTGCCTGCTGTGGTGAAGACAGCTCCCATCAGCATCCAGCCAGCGCCCCCTCCAGGTGAGAGTCCACACTGCGCTCCCGGTTGCACTGGATTGCATCACTCGCACACCATACTACTCATTGTTTGCATTAATGCAGAGCATCGCTGCTATAGGCTAGCCTGAGGTGAGGTGTGCTATATACTGTGGGTGTGTGTTGTACTAGTCTGTGATGCATGTTGTTTTTGATTCTTATGTTTAAGAAAAGGGCTGTGTTATTCTCTTAGTGATTATTCTATCGATCACTTTTCCGATTAATCGAATTATAATTTCACTCCCAGCACCTTATATTTATAGCATATCGTCGTTGTCATTTGGAAACCGTGTATGTCCAAAACCATTCCTTTTGTATTTATCGTCTATAAAATGTACTAAACTAGTGAAAACAGCAGATCTACAAGCATACAAAGCCTCGCGATGTGAGGAGTTGTGTGCTTGTAGATCTGCTGTTTTCACTAGTTTTGTGCGACAGTCTTGTATGATGAAGCAGGGCTTTGCTTTACCAAAAGACGTAAACATTTGAAACTTGGAGATACAAGGTTTCTGCCCAACAGTGATGATATTTTAGTGATTATGTTGCGAGGAAAACGTTGAGATAATAGCCATTTTGGTTAGAACTGACTGAAAATAACTTTGTACTTCAAGTTTAAAATGATACTAAATATTGTGTTCGAATAAATTCCAAATATTATCAAATGATCTTGCAGCACCCCTAGTCTGCCGTCGCGGCAACCCAGGGTGCCCTGTCACCCACTTTGAAAACCCCTGTTTTAATACATACAGTGTGTGTGTGTATATATATATATATATATAGATATATATATATACACACACTGTATATATATATATATATCTTAATTTATATATCCTACCAGTCAAAAGTTTGGACACAGCTTCTATTCAATCTGTGTGAGAAGCTGTGTCCAAACTTTTGACTGTGAATGGATTAACCACATAAGTGATATTTTATACTTTGTCACACAAGAGTGTCATGGAAAAATTGTGAAAGTAGCAGATCTACAAGCTCACAAGGCACCGAAGGTGTTGTGAGCTTGTGACAAAAAAAAAATGAAACATGATTATTAATAGATTATTCAATGAAATTATCGATATATATATTTTTTATTTTTATAATCAATTAAATCGATTTGTGCCCTTAATTTAGAGAGCGGATTGTAGTCATAGAATCCCTGGATTTAGCGTAGCCTGGCGTAGCCAGACAACTGTTCCACAATTTCTTTTAAAGGATTTGTTGCATTTATTGATAGAACAGTAGATTACATAACATTTAATAACATTTTATTACAGATTAACAGTGTTACAAAGGCAAAGACGGCACCTCTCGTTATGTGTATGTCGATTTATAATGTGTACTTTATTGTCTGTATATTTTGTCTTTTTTGTTTGTCTGAAAAACTAAAAAAAAAACTAAAATAAAATATTCAAAAAAAGAACAGTAGATCTACAGGAAATGGGGAGAGAGACGGGGAGTCACATGCAGAGTGACATCCGAGATGGTGGGGAGATTGTGGGCGCCCCACAATCTCCGAATTCCATATAGAGTCTGGAACTATACCTTCCGAAATCCGAGTAACGGAAGCTTGCATTTCCGTTCACGAAAATATATATATATTATATTTGCTTAGATTATTTTAATTTACTGTATATATATATTAGATACATTTGCGTGAATATAAAGACCAAATGAAAGTGGAGAGTAGGCCGCACTTCCTCTTTATCGCTTACTCGTGATCAGAGCTTCTGATCTCCAGACTGTGAAAGGAAGCATTAGAAAACTAAGTCCGGGAAAAAAAGGGTGATTTTTGGCTGAACGTGGATTCGCCTGTAAAAGTTTTTTTCTCAACTGATTCTTGTAGCTTGGGGTCACCTCTTAAGGATTCAAGAGGATGACCAGTGATATCCATTGAGCATTTTTTATTATTAACCTCTTAATGCCTGAAACATGGGCTCCCATTGACTTTCTATACAGGAGGAAAATACCCAGAAAAAGAAAATTTTTCGGGGTATTTAAGGAGGATCTGAGGGGTCTAACTAGGGGTTTGTCATGATGCTGAAACCATTGCAGGCATTTGTATTCCACAAAAAACATTCCGTGGGCTAGAAATAGCCTCAGAAAACAATACACGTATGGGTGAGTATTCATGTTAGTCGGAGGCCTTAGGGTTTTTTTTCTCGTGCTAATCAGTCTAAAAGTGCAAAATTTTGCACAGATGTAGCTCAGGGCATGCTCTAATGATTTAGCTAGGTCGGCGACCTTCGGGGTCACCACAACACCCACAAAACTCTGAAAAGTGATGACTCATCACTTTTCATCACTAAAGTCGATGGGAGCCCAACTTGATTTGGCCGCTGTGGCGACCCCGAATGTCGCAGACTCGGGCATCCTAGCTAAATCATTAGAGCAAGCCCTGAGCTACATCTGTGCAAAATTCTGCACTTTTAGACTGATTAGCACGAGAAAAAAAAACCTAAAGCCCCCGACTAACATGAATACTCACCCATACGTGTATTGTTTTCTGAGGCTATTTCTAGCCCACAGAATGTTGTTTGTGCAAAACAAATGCCTGCAATGGATTCAGCATCATGACAAACCCCTAGTTAGACCCCTCAGATCCTCCTTAAATACCCCGAAAAATAATCTTTTTCTGGGTATTTTCCTCCTGTATAGAAAGTCAATGGGAGCCCATGTTTCAGGCATTAAGGGGTTAATAATAAAAAATGCTCAATGGATATCACTGGTCATCCTCTTGAATCCTTAAGAGGTGACCCCAAGCTACAAGAATCAGTTGAGAAAAAAACTTTTACAGGCGAATCCACGTTCACCCCCATTTTTCCCTGACTGGCTAAGGGAGACTATGGGATTTCTTTCTGATTTTGCTGTTGCAACTTGTCCAGAAGATGGCGCCATATCCCTATGTTCATTGTTTCCCAGCCTGTTTTGGCCTGGTTGTGAGGAGGTGCTGCAAAGCATGGGCCATTCAGAGCCTGCAAAATGTTTATTCAAACCAAAATATGAAATCCCTTGCTTTACTTCGGAGATGGTTGCTACAGTAGTATACAGTCGGTTTACATTACAGTCCCACTCTAAAGTAACAGAATGTATATTATATATACATTTAATTTGAACACAATTAATGTAGGCCTATAGGCAACATCTACATCTACAGTATGTTGTGTGTGCGTGTGTGTTGGTGATATAGCAACATGTACATGTGAGTCCTCTTGTCTCTGCAAAGCAAAATGTCACCTCTCTTAATGTCGATCCAAGCAACACCTTTCCTTAAAACATTTACAGTACGTTTGTGCGTGTATGTGTGTGAGTGTATGTGTGTGAGTGTGTGCGCGTGCCCGTGCTTGACTCTCGGATACCATGTAGATAACCTCTGTCCCTTACCTCAGTAGAAGGCAGGCCAATGTAAACACTGATGTCACAGCCAGGAACCCAAGTGGGCTGAATGTTTGGGTCCTGCAGACTGGCCTCCTCCTGCCTCCTGTCTCAGTGATAGCAGATGGCAGAGATACGAAGGGGCAACATTTCCAGCCAGGGACGTGCTGGGCCCCTGATTCAGCCCGGGAAAAAGAGTTGGAGAGGCCCCTCATTGCGCGCTATAGAGAGAGATCTCTCTCTATAGCGCTGCTGCTACTCAAAGATTTGCCATTTCAGATCATGACAAGTGACAAGCCAGTGGGCCAATTACTGTACATGAGTTATATTTTGTCGTTGTCGGGTGGAAACCTTGTATGTCCAAAACCGTTTGTTTTGTATTTATCATTTAAAAAATGAATTAAACTAGTGAAAACAGCCGATCTACAAGCACACGTGTGCTTGTAGATCTGCTGTTTTCACTACTTTTGTGCGACAGCCTTGTATGATGAAGCAGGGCTTTGCTTTGCGAAAAAATGTATACATTTGAAACTTGGAGATGCAAGGTTTCTGCCCGACAGTGACGATTTACTTTGTTGGCCGCCCAGCCCCCAAAATGGAACGAAGGCTGACATTTTATTTTCATTTGTTTCCTAATGGCCGGCCTGGACCAGTCCAGGCCGGGAATGAACTGGCCGTTCGGGAGTTGTCCCGCTTTTCCCAATGGCCAGCACGTCCCTGTTTCCAGCTTGGAGGACATTAGCAGGGAGCAGGAAGATACTGAGACAGGTCTGCTGGGTGTCTGCTGGTGTTGGTCTCTGCTGCTGTTCTTGACAGCAAATTTTGATTTAGTTTTAGTCATAGTCTTTTGAATAAAATGTCTTTTAGTTTTAGTCATAATTTAGTCACCTGAAAAGTTTTAGTCTTAGTCTAATTTTAGTCGTCTAAATATCATACGATTTTAGGCGACTAAATCTACAGTTGATTCAGTCGACTAAAATGTATTTTGGCTGGCCTTGATGGCATCATAATGACTGATTTGACACTTGGTTGTGTGCTGAAAATAGCAGATCTACAAGCGCGACGCGTTGTGAGCTTGTAGATCGGCTATTTTCAGCACACAACACCTGAGAGCAAACAAACATAAAATGACTCTCTTCTCCATTAGTCCCTCCCTAACGTTTTAGTCTAGTTTTTATTTTGTTGACGAAATTGTCAATAGATTTAGTCTTAGTTTTAGTTTAGCTTTAGCTTAGTTTTTTTGTCAGTGAAATAAACACAGTCGACAAACATTTTTCGTCATAGTTTTAGTCGACAAAATCAACACTGCTCTTAACCCATACTTTAGCTATTGAAAAATAAAGATTTCTTTTGGGAAATCTTTGATTATATCTTTTTCAAAGCGAACATTTGTAACTCAAATATTTGCTTCTGTGGGGTCCCTGGAACCACATATTTTGAGATGGGGGTCCGCAGCCAAATACATGTTTTTTGGGGATACTTGACGTGAAAAGGTTTGAGAACCGCTGATTGAGAAGAAAGGTTTAGAAGACATTTATAGAATCGGGTCAAAAATATTCAAAGACTCGAAAACAGCAGATCTACAAGCTCGCAGAGCGGGACTCGGTGCCACACTGTGAGCTTGTTAATCTGCTATTTTTTAATATTTAAAGCATAAAATAATGGTTAAAGTGGTGAAAATCTAACGTAACAAAGTTGTGTTCCCGTTAGTAATGGGTTAAATATCTCAGAGAAGCGTGCCTATTGTTCACATGGGCTCAGCTGCATTTTTGGTGCTTTGTTTAAGAACCTGACTTCATTCAAGCTAATTATCGGTTAAACACTACCTCAAAACAACGTGAACATTTTAAATATTCCTTGATGTGAGTATAATGACTGAAGAAGACAGTCGACAGGAATTCATTGGGCTGCCAGAAATGTGGGGATTCGACACACACATTGTACTTGTATAAATGTAAGCTAACAGAACCTCAATAAACAAATATATTTAAAAAGAAATCGAACCTCTGTTCGAAGTGGAGCTGTGTGTGTGTGTGTGTGTGTGTGTGTGTGTGTGTGTGTGTGTGTAACAGCGCCCCTCCCTTAACATGTGTGGTCAGAAAAGGTTACTGCAGGCTACAGACAGACACGGAGACAGACAGACAGACAGACCCACACACACGGCCACGTATAGGGAGCTTGTGTTCCACACAGCTCCAAAAAGGAATTCATTGGAGCTTTGGGAAAGTTTTCAGTTTTGAATTTGAAATGTATCGGTGCACAATGATGCGTGGCCCGGGCTCCATGATTTATAGCCGCCGATTCAGAATCTGTTTATAAGCCAGGTATTTTCACTTTCCAAATTCCTCGTATGTGAACTGAACATACCTGACCAATGAATAAACACATTCTGATATGACGGATTTAAACCCTTGAACCTTGCATAACACGCAACGCTATTATTTCGAAACCGCAAACTTACCCAATAAGGCTCCAAATGTAGAAGTCTTCTAGATTTATTCCCCTCCTCTGTCAGCTTGGTGCATGACGAAGCCTTTTGCACGACTTACTTTCATTAGCACCGTTGGTTACGATTTGCACTGACAACAACAAAGTCGTTTAGAATGAGGTTGAGAGCTGGCACAGACACACATAGGCATCAAAGGGGGCTTGAGCCCCTGCCCTTTTATCCATCTGTAAAAAGTGCCCTCTCCAGACCATGATTGCAGTATTTACTATGGTGAAAGAAAGGCAAATGCCCTCTTTCCATGCCATACCTGAAGGCAGCATTCAATTTCCTTGTCTAAACTCTCCTGAACTTGAATGCAACATGCACCTTATGTTGAGAGAATTGCCCTCTCTGTGTAGAAATCCATGCTGTACACATCATCTCCAGTATTGACTTGATTATGCTTAGTTCAGTGTGGTATCAACAGCGCCGGCGGGCCGTATACGCAGACTACGCAGACTGCGTAAGGCCCCCGCCGACCAAAAAGGCCCCCACCGTCCCCTCCTCAGCAGAAAAGAACTAGTGCTGCATGGTTAATCGTTTTCAAACCGAAATCGCGATGTGAAATCTCGCTATTAGCGAATCGCAAAGGCGAAAGACTTCCCAAGCAATATGGAGACGTTTTAATTTTTGAAATCCCTTCATAATTGACTAAGCAATGATCAAATCAAACTGTGGTGACTTTCTTTGCTTCCGTGCATCTCCACACTGCTGAAAGTAAAAGTGAATTTGGCACAGTGGCCACTGTGCAGGACTCAGCCACAGCGTGGGAACTAGGGGTGCTGCAGGTGTTCCAGCACTCCATGGGGAAGTTTTCATTTTTTTATTTAAATAAGAAAATATATTTCCATTATAAAATGGATTAAAAAATGATAAAAAAAAATTAGGCCTATGATTCTGCTAAGGAAGGCCCCATAGCAGAATCATGCTTAGGGCCCCCATGGACCCAGAAACGGCTCTGGGTATCAAGCACCGGAAATAGCCGATGCGTTGTGAGCTTGGAGGTCTGCTATTTTCGATATTTTCACCAAAAGGCCCTTTTAGAAATGTCAGCCCCTGCCTCTCTAACAATCTCTGCACGTCCCTGGTTGAGAGACTGCAGGACTGGCTGAGATGAAATGGCTCCTGGCTCAGACTGTTGGTACTGTGGCTCTCTGGGTAGGGATCAACACTGACCGCTACTGTAAACCGTGAACAGGTCATCTATAAACAGGAGACAATATTGTTTGTTACTTGTCGTGGTTTTGCTTGTTTTTTTTGGGTTTCAAACCACAAGCCTGTGTAAATGTGGGCAGACATGCATATTTATTTGTTTGTGCCCACTCATAAAAGCAACACACTTGCACGCACACGCACACACGCACACACACACACACACACACACACACACACACACACACACATATTATGCACGTACGCACATGCACGCACACACACAGAGAAGGCCAAGTTCTGATACATACCAGGCATGGTTTGCTTGAACCTACTTTGAGCAATAGATGGGTGGGATTTACTGCGACAGGACAAGCCAGAGAAGGGTAAGATATGGTGTCAGTCATGGGAAAAGCAACCTTCATGAACTGTCACACAGCCCGTCCTTAAAAACTTGTTGGCATTCATTTGGTTGTCAATGTGGGGGAAAACCAGTCCCACCCAGTTGATACTGGGAGACGGATTAAAACGAAACAGATGGTATGAAGACTAATTGAAACTTTTAACTAAAGCAGTGGTTCTCAACCTTTTCAGGCCGCGACTCCCAAAATAATCATATTTTAACCGGAGACCGCCCCCCACCCTGACTAGCGCTATGAGTTGAGGCGATACATTTTGTATAACAATTTCTGCCTCTAATATTTGACAACTTGGCCAATGTTTAATTTGTCATTTTAGAAGTATTAAAAAGTCCTTAAAATGTCACTTTAGAAATGTGCATATACTGTACCCTCTATACACTTAAACCATATGGTGGTTTGTTTACTGTTGAGTGAGAAAACAATGTTGCACATTAACAGTTTGACTGCCACGGGAGGGATATACCGCCCGCCACTTCCTGCGCAATCTTGCCAATTAAAAAGTAGGGAGGGATATACCGCCCGACCCTTTTTTTTCATATTACAGTAGTACAGTGTTGGATCTATGCGGTAACCAAGATACAGCCCTTTTGGACGATGGGACGGTCGTCATGCATGACAATTCAGTGGCGTCAGTTCAGAACAAGCTAAGGTATGGCAACATGACTGGTGTCTGGTGAAGACACCAGTCATGTTGCCATACCTTAGCAACAGGCACGATGAAAAGTACATTTTTATTATTTCCCCCTGTCAAGGTATGGCAGCTGCATACCCCTGCCATACCCAATTGACGCCCCTGCATGACATCACACGCTCATTTGACCAAATTCAAGCATGCTGGTTGGCCGGTTCCCCCCAGAAACAAGGGTCTCAAAGAGTTCAGTGACTTTTACCGTAACCGGACACACAGCAATCAGAGGGAGAGAGAGATATATTGAGAGAATGAGCTAGAATTAGTTATAAAATCACTAGATGTCGTATTATTTAGAGAGATAGAGATAGAGAGAGAGATCGGAAGGTAGAGGTTTTACCTAGGAGGAGTGGGGGAAGGGAAGGGCTAGTTTCTTTGTAGGTTGGGGGCGTCCATTTTGTAAAAAAGTTACCGGACCGTTGCTCCGCTGATCAGAGAGCAAGTCATGGCCGCACATGGAGACCAAGCAGGCAGCCGAACCATGCCCCGGCCGTGGACACTCAGCCCCCAGCCTCCGCCGATGGCGCGGCATGCATGCTGCCCGCGGCAGACCACCGATCGCGGCGGTTTCTCCCCGCGCCATGCCCCGTGGAGAGTCTAACTCTGGACAACAAGCCCGCAGTCTCCGGCGGTGACATGCATGCTGCCCGAGGCAGACCACCGATCGGTGCGGTCTTTCCCCGCGCCCTGTAGGAAGCACTGCTGAGCTGTGATCAGCGAACCCGGTAAGCGTTACAAAGTTTATGTTCTCTACGATTCACTTTGTTCTTTACGTCTGTCTTTCAATGTTATATGAGATCAGTGGTGTGTTCTACCTATAACGCACGTATACGGCGTCTGCTGTCGGAAAATAAAAGGCAGGGGCAGGTAGGATTAGCCCAGGGGGTCGCTGGAACCTCCATAGCACCAGAGACTACCCTCCACACGCGGCGCCGGCCTCTATACCTCCGTGATGGAGGAACAATAAAATATGAATGGTGTCTGCCCTCGTGAACCTTTCAAAGTAGCGTATTTGATAGGGATTATGTACTATAGCGTCTGCCCTGGCCAAACGAATAGTAGCTGATCGTATGCCCTCAAAAAAAGTCTAGAACACACCACTGTATGAGATCATGCATAAAGTGTGTTCCTGTGGAAATGAGCCATGAATCTGTAGGTCTACTTCTTTCTAATGCAAGCTTGTAATACATTCTTCAATCAATCAATAAGCCTGACCTGCTATTGTTTTTTTTCCACGTAGGGTGCATTTGGTAATATACAATTCAATTCAAAGGAGCTTTATTGGCATGAGAAAACATACGTTTACATTGCCAAAGCAAGTATCACAAATTATACAATAAAAAAACAGTTGAAAATATACAGTTGGAGGGGGTACAGCATTGTTCAAACAGAGCTATGTCGCATTGTGTCATTTTATATATATACAGGGTACAAATAGCAGCATTATTTTCCTCATAGTACATAAAGGTATCAGCTCTGTTTCATACTGTATGTGCAGTAGGTCTAGATGTCAATCCATGGTTTGTGGTGTATGAAGTTCCTCCAACTTCTTCCAGTAAGAATACATTCTTTATAGTTTAGTTTTTTATTGTGTGTGTATACCTAGATAGATAGTTTAGTAATACAATCTGTGTGTGTGTGTGTGTGTGTGTGTGTGTGTGTGTGTGTGTGTGTGTGTGTGTGTGTGTGTGTGTGTGTGTGTGTGTGTGTGTGTGTGTGTGTGTGTGTGTGTGTGCGTGCGTGCGTGCTTGCGTGCACCTCAGGTACCTCAAAATGGCCTGGTACCTGTTCCTTGCCATTGTTCTGGGAAAGTACGGCATGGCAATGTTTTTTGACCAGTGCATGGCTCTCCGGCTTGTGAACGATAGCTGTGAGGAAGAGAAGTCCCAGAAAGTTCTTCAGCTCCCCTAGAGTGACATTGGTCCAGGCACACGGTGAACAGTACCATCTTTGACCTTGATTTGTGGTGCCTTTGACTCCTGAATGTTGGCTTGTTGAATGCCTTTTTGAGAATACAGTACTTTATTTTGACTTTTATATTATTTTATTTATTCTTTACTTGCTGCACATTTATTTTATTTTACTTTTATCCAGTTATATTTTATTTTTGTGAAGTCATATTTGTGATTTTTTTTTTTTGGAAATATTTGTAAATATTGTTGAACATAAATATGTTCATGCTGGATGTGTGAGGTACTCACCAGGGTTAGGGTTCAATGTTGCCATAAAATAAAAGGTTGACATCGCTTTTCTGACTTTTTGTCTTCCTGACCTTTTAGACCAGGTAAAAACACAGTGAATTCACAGTGCATAGTTCTATCAAAATGTAAGGCAATTTCCACCTTCTGAGTCATTTCATACTTTTTCACTTTGCCCCCTTGAAACTAGACGATGGTACAATATTTTTTTCACTTTCTTTGCAGAAAATGAAAGTAGGCATGCTATTATTTCTGTCAAGGGTACTTGTGTTCCGTTACCATTTACCAATTTGTTGCTATGGCTTCCTAAAGTTTTTTTTCTTTGAACTCAAATATCTCAGAATCTAGATTTCTGAGGTTATTGACTGGTTTGCGCAGTGTGCACTCTCGAGCACCTATCTCCAAAACCGCTCACCGAAATCACTCCAAATTTTTTTTGGTAAAAAAGAAAATCCTCTTTTACCAAATCTCCCATTTTTGTTCCGATATTCACATCGCATCATTTTCAATTTATTCTCTGGAATGGGGGCAGAAATGAATGGGCCTTGATGGTGGCATTGGCCGGGGGAGGGGGGTGGGGGGGTCTGGCAGTCAAAGTGTTAAGCTAATCGTGTGGGGACCCCCCAAAACAATTTGGGGACCCCCCTGGGGGTGAGAGCCACAGAACTAAAGCGATGTTAACCATCCATGCATAATCTTCCATGCCCATAACCATCCTATACATGCATGCATACCTTTTTGAGCCGAATGCGAACTAAAATAAAAGCGTGGGTACTAGGTGTAACGATACATTTTAATAGCGATTCGATACATATCACGATACATGGTTGACGATACGATACATGGACAATATTGGTTCATTCATGGTGATACGATACGATTCGATTCAATGATTTAAAATTGATATAGTAACTATTTAGCAAAGAAATTAAATCTGTGTGAAAGGTGTGGATAGTGCAGGTTTTAAGGGAAACATGTATTATTATGGATATAAATAAGTAAACACAGTGATTATCTGCCAAATACATGAACATTGTATATTGACAAACCTGCACCTTGACATGAACCCAGAGATTACACACATTTATGGATAGACCAGTGTAGCTATATGGAAAGGAAACGTAATTAAACCCCTCCTTTACATTTTTTCTTCTTAAAAATGCTAAATACAATGCACAAGTAGGTAGTATCGATACAATCGATTCTTTGCACTGACGATTCGATACGATACAAAATAAAACGATACGATTCGATTTTAGCTGTTTTCATTTCGATTACTTAGATTTTTTTAAGTTAAAAACGATATTACTGAGGCTACATGCATACTCATACATAAAAAAAAGTCACACCCTCATATTGGAACACTCTCTAACGCTGTTAGGAATGTAGTCGTGTGTGTTCAGACCACGCGGGTCATAGACAGTAAACATCGTTTCCACCTGAACCTTGCACACAGCGGCTCTTGTTAAAGTCCAGGGGTTAATGCGGGTCACTGGGGAAGGAGGGAAGGTTGTGGCATCTGCACATCCGAAGAGCCAGACAGATATGACCACCAGCTGCAATGGGTTAGCCAGGGATGAGCTTGTCTTTTTGCATGGTCTGTGACCAGACAAATGTTGGACATGAACTCGAGCAGAGACGCGCACGCACGCACGCACGCACACACACACACACACACACACACACACACACACACACACACACACACACACACTCACAGACATGCATACAAACACGGAGACTAAGAAAATATAAACACAAACATAGGAACAAAGACGACGTGCACAAGCACAGCCAAAGCTGGTCATATAGTAAAAGTATAGTTACAGTGTGGCTGCTGCCTCCTGTCATTTTAGTGTGTATTTGTGTGTGTGCAGGCACGTGCACACATAGACATCAATCACCTTTTATCCATCTGTAAAAAGTGCCCTCTCTCCAGACCATCAATGCAGTTTTTACTATGGTGAAAGAAATGCAAATGCCCTCTTTCCATGCCATACCTGAAGGCAGCATTCAGGAGAATTGCCTTGTCTAAACACTCCTGAACTTGAATGCAGCTTCTTATGTTGAAATAATTGCCCTCTCGGTGTAGAAATCCATGCTGCACACCACATCTCAAGCATTCACTTGATTGTTCAGTGTGGTATCAAGCACCGAAAATAGCTGACCTCCAAGCGACGCGTTGTGAGCTTGGAGATCGGCTATTTTCGATTTTCGATATTTCCACCAAAAGGCCCTTTTAGGGGGGGGGGGGCGCCCGCTGGCCTAGTGGTCAAGGCGCATACCACATACTAGGCTATGATGCCTGCTGGCGTCGCCGGTTCGATTCCCGATCCGGACGACCTTTGCCACATGTCATTTCCCATGTCTCTCCCCGTTTCCTGTCAGTCTACTATTCTATCAAATAAAGGCATAAAAAGCCCAAAAACAAATCTTAAAAAAAGCCCTTTTAGAAATGTCAGCCCCTGCCTCTCTAACATTCTTTGCACGTCCGTGTGTGTGTGTGTGTGTGTGTGTGTGTGTGTGTGTGTGTGTGTGTGTGTGTGCGTGTGTGCGTGTGCGTGTGTGTGTGTGTTCTCCAGGACGTCCCATGGTGCTGCCCCAGCCAGGCCAGGTGCTACAGATCCAGACACCACAGACGGTCGGGGGCCATGTGGTCACCATGCCAACACTGAGCCGGGACATGGCCGTGACGGGCACTGTCGCCGCGCCGCAGATGGTCTCCGTCACACTGCGAGCCCCTTCCTCAGACGATGACGTAAGTCCTGTCCACAGTGTTTCTCATTTTGTCTGCTCGGAAAACTACGCTTTGTTTGTAAGCACGATGGTTTTGTACTCTGGGTTGTACAGTATGCGCAGGGACGTGCTGGGCCCCTGATTCAGCCAGGCAAAAAGAGTTGTAGAGGCCCCTCATTACGCGCTATAGAGAGATCTCTCTCTCTATAGCGCTGCTGCTACTCAAAGATTTGCCATTTCAGATCATGACAAGTGACAAGCCAGTGGGCCAATTACATGAGTTATATTTCGTCGTTGTCGGGTGGAAACCTTGTATGTCCAAAACCATTTTAAAAATGATTGTGAAAACAGCCGATCTACAAGCACACAACGCCTCGCACCGCGAGGCGTTGTGTGCTTGTAGATCTGCTGTTTTCACTACTTTTGTGCGACAGCCTTGCATGATGAAGCAGGGCTTTACTTTGCGAAAAAACGTATACATTTGAAACTTGGAGATACAAGTTTCTGCCCGACAGTGACAATTTACTTTGTTGGCCGAAATGGAACAACATTTTATTTTACATTTTTTCCTAATGGCCGGCCTGGACCGGCCGGGAATGAACCGGCCGTTCGGGAGTTGTCCCGCTTTTCCCAATGGCCAGCACGTCCCTGAGTATGCGTGTGAAATAAGGGGCACGGTTGTACACACACAGACGTCAGGCCAAGGTCAAAGGATAATTGGTAACAGCTCTTAGACTGTATGGCAATTCCTGTCCCTCGGGGAATTGTCGTAAGGATTCTGTTGAGTTCTTTCTGCGTCAACCAAGACGAAGCCGCCAGCGGGCCGACTACATGAGGCGTCACAGCGCAAGCGAGCGAGGGTTGGCAGTGATCCCTTGAAATAAATCCACTTTCTCGGTTTCAATGCTCACATGGATACGTTTTCCATGTGGGAAAAGGGGGCGCCGCCATCAAGCCCCTTCTCCTACTCTACCGTAATGCACCGCTTCATTTAAAAAAGAAATTGGTCCCCTGACCTCATCTGTGAGGTCTGTCTGCATCTGAAAATACGTTGGGACCACCACGGATGTGGATCAGGTTTTAATAATGTCTACTCCACTTCTAATGGTCATTAAAGAATTCCCCTCCTTATTGTAATGCATTGTGTGAAATGAAGGCAGAGATTACAAAATAAAATTAAAGATCCCAGTGCCTCATTCTTCAACGGATGACTACTCTTCATATAATTGGTCTTCACTTACGTATGCTCATTATAATATTGTACCATTTTTGTCTACTCTGTGTCTCAGAGGAGGGCTGTGGACCGTTCAGGAACCCGCCTACCAGTGACCTCATCGATGGGGAATCCCAGCTAATAGAAACTGCAGGCTTTCTATTCCTAGAAAATTAGCATGATTTGATGGAAGCCATTGTTCTCACGTATCGAAATGCCCCTGCTTAGCGATGATGTCGCTGTTAGGCAGGTTTCTGAAGTTTCTACAGCCTTCTCTGAGACACGGACAGAGTAGAATTTAATTTGACCATTTTATCATAAGCATTAGTGAGGACCAATTATATGAACATAAGTGGAAAATGGGTGTAGTCGCCCTTTAATACTGTATGTAATTGATAAAACGTTTGCCAAGTTCTCTCTCCCTATCCACCTGTTTCCGCGAGAATTTACTGTAGCATTATTTGCGGGACACTTCCGGTTAACAGCAGACATACAAGCTCACGTCGCGTCGCAGATGCAACCGTTGTGAGCTTGTAGATCACTCTCGGCTGCGGCGCCGGAAGCTGCCTGCACATTCTGCACAATAATGCACGATGGGATGTTGGAAAGTTGTGGATAAATGTGTGGCTGTCATGGATTTGAAGAATGAATAGGGGTGGTGGGCAACATTTTAGGGCACAAGGTACTACTTCAAGGCTGGTGAGTTCTACCATCGCCAGACAGTAAAAAACCCCACTGTCATGTCTTATTATAAGCTGGTCATTTGAATAATGCAAAACACAGAATAATTAAATAAAACCTGACATAATGTAATTTAATTGTTTCAATATGAATAATGAACGCAAGATAAATTCTGATGCACAGCAAACAATAATGACATTTATGGAACTTTAAAAAAAACTGATGACAGCACTTGAACCAGTTTCACATGGTTATGATTCCAGTTCCTCCTTTATTTCTCTCAGCTCACTGTCTTCTGGAAGAGTCCTGAGTCTCCTGACACATGATTTGTGGTTTGTCAGAAGTGTCTATCCTGCTGCACAGTTGTTGCTGATGAGACATAAACTTAACCATTTGACATGTCGAAAGTATAATTCTCTTCCCTTTCTGCTATGCAGAATGGGAAGAGAATTGTACTTTCGCTGCATGGACATTGTAAGTCTTTTGTCTCTTGGTGTGTCTTCCTGAGCTCATTCTGAAAACTGTGGTCTTGCTTGTGCGCTGTGGTTGAAAAGTGCTGTAGTAGACTAGTACTAAATATTACAGACATGGTAGAGAGACCGTCTGGCAGTGCCGCCTCTACCATGACCCGCATGACGCACTGTGCCGAAGGGCACCAAAAACAGTGTTGATTTTGTCGACTAAAACTATGACGAAAAATGTTTGTCGACTGCGTTTTTTTCACTGACGAAAACGAAATAAAAACGAAATAAAAAGTATGCTGTGATGACTAAAACTAAGACTAAATATATTGACAATTTCGTCAACAAAATAAAAACTAGACTAAAACGTTAGGGAGGGACTAATGGAGAAGAGTCATTTTATGTTTGGTTGCTCTCAGGTGTTGCATGTTGAAAATAGCAGATCTATAATAGCAGATCTACAAGCTAGATCTACAAGATCTACAAGATCTACGGCTATTTTCAGCACGCAACCAAGTGTAAAATCAGCCATTATAAAAATACATTTTAGTTGACTAAATCAACTGTAGATTTAGTCGCCCAAAATCTTATATTTAGTCGACTAAAATTAGACTAAAACTAAAACTTTTCAGGTGACTAAATTATGACTAAAACTAAAATACATTTTATTCAAAAGACTATGACTAAAACTAAAACTTTTCAGGTGACTAAATTATGACTAAAACTAAAATACATTTTATTCAAAAGACTATGACTAAAACTAAAACTTTTCAGGTGACTAAATTATGACTAAAACTAAAATACATTTTATTCAAAAGACTATGACTAAAACTAAAACTTTTCAGGTGACTAAATTATGACTAAAACTAAAATACATTTTATTCAAAAGACTATGACTAAAACTAAAACTTTTCAGGTGACTAAATTATGACTAAAACTAAAATACATTTTATTCAAAAGACTATGACTAAAACTAAAACTTTTCAGGTGACTAAATTATGACTAAAACTAAAATACATTTTATTCAAAAGACTATGACTAAAACTAAAACTTTTCAGGTGACTAAATTATGACTAAAACTAAAATACATTTTATTCAAAAGACTATGACTAAAACTAAAACTTTTCAGGTGACTAAATTATGACTAAAACTAAAATACATTTTATTCAAAAGACTATGACTAAAACTAAAACTTTTCAGGTGACTAAATTATGACTAAAACTAAAATACATTTTATTCAAAAGACTATGACTAAAACTAAAACTTTTCAGGTGACTAAATTATGACTAAAACTAAAATACATTTTATTCAAAAGACTATGACTAAAACTAAAACTTTTCAGGTGACTAAATTATGACTAAAACTAAAATACATTTTATTCAAAAGACTATGACTAAAACTAAAACTTTTCAGGTGACTAAATTATGACTAAAACTAAAATACATTTTATTCAAAAGACTATGACTAAAACTAAAACTTTTCAGGTGACTAAATTATGACTAAAACTAAAATACATTTTATTCAAAAGACTATGACTAAAACTAAAACTTTTCAGGTGACTAAATTATGACTAAAACTAAAATACATTTTATTCAAAAGACTATGACTAAAACTAAAACTTTTCAGGTGACTAAATTATGACTAAAACTAAAATACATTTTATTCAAAAGACTATGACTAAAACTAAAACTTTTCAGGTGACTAAATTATGACTAAAACTAAAATACATTTTATTCAAAAGACTATGACTAAAACTAAAACTTTTCAGGTGACTAAATTATGACTAAAACTAAAATACATTTTATTCAAAAGACTATGACTAAAACTAAAACTTTTCAGGTGACTAAATTATGACTAAAACTAAAATACATTTTATTCAAAAGACTATGACTAAAACTAAAACTTTTCAGGTGACTAAATTATGACTAAAACTAAAATACATTTTATTCAAAAGACTATGACTAAAACTAAAACTTTTCAGGTGACTAAATTATGACTAAAACTAAAATACATTTTATTCAAAAGACTATGACTAAAACTAAAACTTTTCAGGTGACTAAATTATGACTAAAACTAAAATACATTTTATTCAAAAGACTATGACTAAAACTAAATCAAAATGTGCTGTCAAAAACAACATTGACCAAAAAACAAGCAAAATAAATAATCACGGCATCATCGACATCGGCATGCAAGCGTGCGTGATGCCTGTCCTGATCACACCTTATGCAGTTTCAGGGTGCCCTGCTCACTCAGTCAGAGCTGACCCCTTCCCCTCCCCTGTCTGAATGATTCATATTTAGATCTGTTAGATATCTGTTATATGCTGTTGTTTATATAGGCCTATGTTATGGCTCATGGTTGCTGTTACAGCGTGCAAAAGGGAAACTCAGAAAAAATTCACACGCGTTCACACCGTCTGGGACGCCGTCTGGGACACAGGAGGTTGAGGTTCCGGCCCCAGTCTACTACGTGTCCCTAAGCAAGACACTTGATCCCTAACTGCTTCCCCCGCAGCGCCCACTGCTCCTGATACTTATGATGGGTTAAATGCAGACACCACATTTCACTGTATATGCAGAAATATACAGTGATGATTACCGCAAAGGAGTGCAGACCAGATTATGTTATATTATTATTAGATAATAGGGTTAAACCCGGAGGAAGACTGCTACAGTCGAAACGTTGGTTATTTAAATAAATTATGTGCATCGTGGCCTCTTTCTTTTCAAATATTATTATTGAAGGGGCGCTCGCTGGCCTACTGGTCCGGGCGCATACCACTTAGGCATCGCCACATAGGCATGGATGCCTGCCGGCGTCGCCGGTTCGATTCCCGATTTGGTCGACCTTTGCCGCATGTCACTCCCCATCTCTCTCCCCATCTCCTGTCAGTCTACTGTCCTATCAATAAAGGCGTAAAAGCCCAAAAACAAATCTTTAAAAAAAAAAATATATATATATATATATATATATATATATACTCTATATATATATATATATTATTATTGATGACATACCTGCAAGCTCCCATTCACAGCAGTTAACATGATTGTGACTGGACGGTGGATGAAATGAGTAAGCCATTTACCATGAGAGGGAGTGGGTTGTTGGCTGATTTACCACTGTTTCAGGGTTGTGGCACGAGGCGAAGCAGAGCGCCAAACAACCCTGAAATAGTGGTAAATCAGCCAACAACCCACGACCCTCGAATGGTAAATTGCTTTTCTACCACTTCTACCATATAAATGAAAGAAAACACAGTTGTAACTTGCAAGGTTATTTAGTTATACAACTGCAACACAACAGTGAGCCAACTCAAGGTTGTTGACTGATTTACCACTGTTTTAAGCCAATCAGAATCCAGTATCTGAACATGTGACCACAAAAAGTGGTATAAATGTATGTTTTTGTTTGTGTTTTCAAATTGCCCCTGCAATCGACCAAAAGCCCATTGGGATTGGGGGGGTTTAATGTCTCACCAAACCATGCACAGTTGCGGATGGAAATCGTATGTCACACCGCTATGGCAACCAGGGTGTAATTTCACTGAGGTGATGTAAAGTGGAAGTGACTGCAAAAGCGAGCAGAATGTCTCGGAGGACAGTTGAGGTGGAAGATTACTTTCCTCCACCTTCACCTATAATAAAATCAAATAAAACCCAATACGGTAGAACGTAGATTTGACAACCAACTAGCCAATGGGACCTGGATAATCACTTTTAGACAAATACCCTTTCAAGAGGAGCTTAAAATCTATGGTGCCTCTGGAATCAATGTCTTTTTTTTTTTGGTCAAATATGTTTTATTGCCAACATAATTTTAAAGTATCACAAGATTAACATGTTGTCCGAGTTACAATTTTCTGTTATAGAAAAATCAAAGAAAGAAGAGAAAAAGAAGGAGAGCAAGAAAACAAACCAGAAAAAAAAAAAAATACAAAGCAAGTAACATGAAAACAACCCCTTCAATCCCTCCCACCCCTACTGCTCAGTGACATAGCAGCACATAATGGAATATCAAAGTGAGTTGTTGGAATCAATGTCTAACACTACAGGTTTGCATAGGAAAACAAAAGCACAACAATGACCGGAGGTGGGCTTTTAATGGGCTTGCCTTTGCCCAAACTAAAGTCCTCATCTAAAAGTTTTATTGGTATTGCAATTTTGAGAGAAACACACACATGCCTCTTGTTAATAGAAGTCTTAACAGTAGTCAAACTGATCGCGTAAGAAACTCTCTCTCTCACACACACACACACACAGGGGTGTCGCACCAAATTCTGAACCCTGGGTACAAGGATTCACTGCGGGGCCCCTGTGCTTTAACTATTGAAAAATAGCAGATATACAAGCTCACAGTGCGGCACCGAGTGCTGCGCTGCGAGCTTGTAGATCTGCTATTTTTGAAAAATCATGAAAATCTTTGAATATTTCAAATCCTTCTGAGGTTTTTTTTTGGCATAGAAACCTATGTTTCTATGCCAGTGGAGCTCAAACCTTTTCATGTGAAGGACCCCCAAAATGGTATGTATTTGGCCACGGAACCCCATCTCAAAATATTGAGTTCCAGGGACCCCCCAGAAGCAAAATTTGAGTTACAAATGTTCGCTTAAAAAATACATATATTCAAAGATTTGCACACGTTTTGACGACTTTTCAAAAATAGCAGATCTACAAGCTCGCAGCGCGGCACTCGGTGCCGCGCTGTGAGCTTGTATATCTGCTATTTTTCAATAGCTAAAGTATAAAATAATTAAGGCCCCTCCACCACCTTGGGCCCTAGTTACTCAGTCCCACTTCCCTACCCCTTGTGACGCCCCTGCACACACATTCTCTGCCCTAGCCACTGTATTGCTTCTTGTCTCTCTCTCTCTCCCTGGGCATTTGGGTGGGAGGTTGTCAGACTCTGGTGGAGGGCTCTTCTAAGGCTGTGTACTGTTTCAGCCTAAATAGAACCATGTCTTGAGCAATTATCATACGGCGCTTATTCATAATGATAAAGATCATGCTGATTTCAAGAGGGCGTGTGTGTGCGTGCGTGCATGCATGTGTGCGTGCGTGCGTTTTAGACAGAGGGAGATGGTGAATGCATGAACGTATGAATGTGTGTGAGTACAGGCGTGCGAGTGTGCACTTGCATAACTTGTTAACTATAATGATTCTGTAGTTGCTATGGTCACTCGTGGACTGGATACTGTCGGTAACATATATTCTCTCATCTTGCCTTATTTTTAGCTTGTTAGGATTTCAAAAACCATTAACTTTAATATTCCAGGATAAAATACTGTAATGTGAAACAGCAGGGGGAAAATACAGGCTCGCCTGTCATCACTATTATTGTTATTGCACATGACTCTAGATGTGTCTTTTCCACAGGAGTTATACAACTACAGCACATGCGTGTCTCTCAGTCACACACTTGGACCCAGTCACTCAACCCCCCAACAAGCAAAACCAGGCAATCCTATGACCAAACATAGTAAATATAGCCAACCATTAGGACTCCGAAATATAACAGATTTATGTTGATACGAGTGGTCATCATCACAGTAGGCCATGAATTTTCCATGACTCTTCCATTGGGATAGTTGTTTTTTTGGAGCCAGAACATTTGCAGATAGAACAGTCATTATTTGGCCTCTGCTTTATTTGTGCCGATGGGAGTTTTTTACTGGAAGGACTCATGTCTTACGTAACGTTAAATCATGTTTTTGACCTTGTCTTTAGAAGGAATCGGACACTGATATAACAGAGGGCGTTTCCTTCTGCCTTTGACGGTGTCTGAAAGGGTGATGTCAGGACAGCTGGGGTGGAAAGATGCAGGCACACTCTTAGATGTACACCACACACACACACACACACACACACACACACACACACACACACACACACACACTCACGGGGAGACTATGTTTTCGCCCCTGTCTGTCCGTGTGTGCGTGCGGACGATTTTGGTGAAATTGTGCATGGCTGCATGCACATTCCCAATAGGCTGAGGAAGAAATGCCACTTTAACATTTTCAAATCAGCCTCATGGTTGCGCTATAACAGGCCGATTTGTGTTTTAACTTTTAACCTATAAATCCACTGATCAGTGTAAAACTCCCTTTGCCCTGCATTTTTCATACCTGCATTTTATAGCGCCAGGCGGACGACTTATGTAAAAAAAATCCTATTATTCCTTCAGAGTTGATCCAAAATCAAGCAAATCAGTACACAGTATCTCTATAGGCATGTGATCAAGACGGATCTGTGTGATATTTCATATTCCATCCTAATTGGCAAACATTGGCTTCCAAAGTTTGCAGGATTGGTCCATTTTGAACAAAATGACGTAAATCATGAACACAGCTTGTGATTACAGAGAAATTCTGCATGCACATTCCCACTAGGTCAAGGAACAAATGCCACTCTTTTCACATTGGTCTGTTATAGCGCCACCAGTAGGTTTACTTTTGCCAAACTCATTTTTGGAACAAAGTGCCTCAAATCATGCATGCAGTGTCACATTGACGTTAAAGGCCGAAGAAAACATGGCACCCATCTCACATTGGCTTATTATAGCGCCACCAGGAGGCCACAATAACATACCTGACCTGGTGAAGACCTGTGCTCGGAAGAGCACTGCTTCTAGCCTTTCTTTTTGAAGCGGTGAAAGCCGCTTCCAAGGAGTGGCTTTGTGTGTCCCCCATGTCCATATATGGTCATTTCAGTCCAGAATGAACAGGATTTATCTGTCCGTAAATGTGTGTCCCATGTGTGTCCCCCATGTCCATATATGGTCATTTCAGTCCAGAATTAACAGGTTTTATCTGTCCCGTACATCCAGAATATGTGTGTAGTGTCCGTCCCGGTGATTAAAGCTTGGTCTCATTGGACAGATATGTCCAATGAGACCATAGTTTGAGGATTGGTCAAGCTTCACATGACAATCCGGCCCTCCAGATAAAATCATTCAGAATTCAGAATTCTGTAGCTCTCGACAATTTTATACTCCGATTCACCGCTTCACTTCGAACCGAGGTTTGATTTTGATTTTTTCAGATCACAAAGACAGAAGGGGCAGTACAATGAATGCAAAAAACAAACAAGCAACAACAAAACATTTTTTTCAAAAGTTTGACAAATAGCGACAATAGCACATCTGCAAGTCACGTCAAGTCAAGTCTAACTGGTACGGTGGCAATGGCAAAAAAAACGAAACAAGAAATAACACCGTGGCACTCTTCTGCTAGAGTCGTCAGGATATTCACAATCATCCCGATAATCTTGAGTGTTTTTATCATGATAAAAGATCAAATCTTTTATATCCTCCCATCCCTACAATCAAAGTAACGTTGCGGTATTCTTCCTTCACACAACTCATCCCTGCTAGGCCTGGGTAATGACAGTGCAGCACGGTCACACACACACACACACACACACACACACACACACACACACACACACACACACACACACACACACACACACACACACACACACACAGACCACACGGCTTTCAGGGATCTTGTAAGGTACTACTTAACTGCAGCGCTGGACTGCCAATGAGACTTAAACCAGGCGTAAGCACAACACGAAAACTCAATTACAGCGCTCCCTGTTTATACTACAAGCCTGCGGTTTCTCAATAAAAGTCTCCCCTCAACCTTTTGTTCGTGTGTGCAGGGTGGGAGCGTTAACTGTGTTCCATTAACCCATTTAGGCCTAGAATTATTGAATGCTTTAACTATTGAAAAATAGCAGATATACAAGCTCACAGCGCGCGCTGCGAGCTTGTAGATCTGCTATTTTTGAAAAAGTCGTGAAAATGTGTGCAAATCTTTGAACATATATGTATTTTTAAAGCGAACGTTTTGTATCTCAAATTTTGCTTCTGGGTGGTCCCTGGAACTAGATATTTTGAAATGGGGGTCCGTGGCCAAATAAATATCATTTTGGGGGTCCTTCACATGAAAAGGTTTGAGCACCACTGACATAGTAGTCTCTCAAGAACAGACTAACTGAGCTCCATTTAAGTGAAAAGGACCTTTTCTTTGACGATGGCTGGCCAGATTGCTGACATAGAAACATAGGTTTTTTCCAAAAATCTTAGAAGGATTCAAAAGACACTTATAGAATCGGGTCAAAATTCAAATTTTCACGATTTAAAAAAAATAGCAGATCTACAAGCTCGTAGCGCGGCACTCGTTGCCGCGCTGTGAGCTTGTATATCTGCTATTTTTTTATATTTAAAGCATAAAATATTGCGTCATAATGTGTTCTGGCCTAAATGGGTTAAAGGCCCAGGGCTCGGCTCAAGCACACAATGGCCTGCATTTTCTATTCCCTCTCCCGATTAGACTTTTAGGCACGCAGAGGCCTCCTCCGCTCCTCTAACCTTTAACTATCAGTCTTTGCATCTCAACGGGATTCTCTACAGATCTAGAGCCAGCACACTGAGCACTGACCGCCCTGACTAACCGTCGTAACCTCAGTTCTTCTCACAGGCGACTGTCTGCAGCACAAACCGTCCCTTGTGGCTTTTCCCCTGCATTCTGACCTCTTGGCACGTTGTTAAGTGACGAATGCGGCCTCATTCACTCTCTCTTCTCCATTTGTCTTCCTCTCTTGCTTCGCGTGAGCACCGCTTCCTTGTTAATGCTGTGTCATTCTTCTTATTCTGCAACCTTTTCTTCATGGTACCACTAAAAAGTCCCGGTTGGTAGAATATGTTATGTTAATTGCCTCCGCTGTGACTGTGAGACAATCACGAAATGTTGCTAAACTCAGAAAACCGTCGCACATTTCAGCTACTACTAGACAGTGTTACAGTACATGAATCGTGTTCTCACTGGACGAGAGCAACTCAAATTGCAGCCCTGAATGTGAACATCTATTGATACCAGTTGACTTATGTATGTTGACTGCCATGTTTCCATGAGTAATTTTTCATAATAACCACTAGGGATGGAGCTCGTTCATTTGTATTGATAATGAGCACCTTATCGATCCTGCTTATTGAGACAGGCTTTTATGGAGCCCACTATTGAGTGTTTTCTAATATTTTGTGGAAAGATGTGAGACGACAAATTCTGAACACAAGTTACACAACTAGTATCTTTTTTATTGGCCAGTTGTTGTGACTGTGAGTTTGTGGCTGACCACTATGAAGATGACAATTGACAAAAGTAACACATATTATCATTAAATATCATTAAAACAATCATTCATTTGTGTGCAATAAGCGTTAAATAGCTGTATATTATGAATAGTGCTATAATCATTTCTTGATCGCCTCTGTTTAAACGACGTCATGGGCCGCTATGCTCAATAACGAGTTTGATAAGCCCAAAACTATTTGATACCGTGTAATCAATACATTTGTTATCGAGTTTGTAGCAGGCCTCTGTTTCGAGCTTCATCCCTAATAACCACTTGACCTGAGTTGGCTCTGTACTTGGACCACTTTTTCCCTGGTTGCCCAGGGGTGGGCAACTTTGATGATGGCGAGGGCCACTACTATATTTCCACCTTCACTCCAGAGGGCCACAATGCATATCGCAGCGCTACGTCCTACTTGGTCATTATAGTATCTCATACAAAAGAAGCAAAAATAGCAGATCTACAAGCTCAAAACGCATTGCAGCGCGATGCGTTTTGAGCTTGTAGATCTGCTATTTTTGCTTCTTTTGAATTGGAATCCTGATTTTTTTTTTATTTATTTTTTTATTGGAATCCTGAAATGTAACATTTTGAATTAATTTCAAACGCATTTAGTTATATACTCATGTTAACTTTATGAACCTAAATACAAATACATTGGACATAAACATTTTCATTTTAATACTACCATACTAGTCATTAGCTACTAATATAGACTGACGGCATTAAAGTAGGTCATGTTTGGAATTGTTAACAGCTGAAATCAATAATATATCAGTATTCCGGTATTAGCCTGCGGGCCGCATTAAGTGAAGGTGGGGGCAGCATGTGGCCCCCGGGCTGCCAGTTGCCCATGTATGCTCTATACCAAATGTCTTCGCCGACAATAGCCGATTGACAAGCTCACAAAGTGAGCTTATCAGCCGGCTATTTTTGGCTAATGTTCCCCCCCGGAATATGGATGCTGGGGTTCAAGTGGTTAACCCCCTCAGTAACATTTCATAAGGGGCGGTCGTTGTCTCTATGAACATTTGGCCTTTGACTGTGAAAACACTCGGCCGCTAAAACTGGCCGAGGGGAACTCGTCCTAATTATCATCATGGGCATAATGGAGTCTGGAGAGACGCTCGCCGTGCCAGACCTCCAGAGCATTGGAGAAGAATTCCAAGCCCCAGAGTCCAAGACAAACAAGCCTCTCAGCCCATTTGTGAAAGCCGGGCCGAGTCAATAAAGTTTACAATAAGCAATTAACCCATTTAGAACGGGAACACATTTTGTGTATCATTATTTTATGCTTTAACTATTGAAAAATAGCAGATATACAAGCTCACAGCGCGGCACCGAGTGCCGCGCTGCGAGCTTGTAGATCTGCTATTTTTGAAAAGTCGTGAAAATTAGAATTTTGACCCGATTCTATAAGTGTCTTTTGAATCCTTCTAAGGTTTTTTGAAAAAACCTGTGTTTCTATGTCAGCAATCTGGCTAGCCATCATCAAAGAAAATGTCCTTTTCACTTAAAGGGAGCTCAGTTAGTCTGTTCTTGAGAGACTACTGTGTCAGTGGTTCTCAAACTTTTACATGTGAAGGACCCCCAAAATGATATTTATTTGGCCACGGACCCCCATCTCAAAATATTTAGTTCCAGGGACCACCCAGAAGCAAAATTTGTGTTACAAACGTTCGCTTTGAAAATACATATTCAAAGATTTGCACACATTTTCACGACTTTTCCCAAGAATAGCAGATCTACAAGCTCCCAGCGCGGCACTCGGTGCCGCGCTGTGAGCTTGTATATCTGCTATTTTTCAATAGTTAAAGTATTCAATCATGTTAGGCCTAAATGGGTTAAAGAGGAGGGGTCAGACACGTTGATCTGTGAGGGGGAAAATAAATAGCAAAAATTATACAAGGCCTTTTAGAGTCGACACCTCAGTGAAAAACTATTTGTCTGGGTTCTCAGGATAGAGTTGCAGACAGAGGGGCACAAAGGGCAAAAAATGAAAATCATAAATCCGGCACTTAAAAAAAAGAAAAGAAGGAAAAATCCGTATCTGAAGTACCGTAGGTACAGCTTGAAGGGTTGCCATATCAGCTCTGCAGCACCAGTCCAGTCCAGTCCAGTGTGATGATTTATTGTTCCGTAACGTAACTCAGCTGTAGCCTTGGGCCACTGAAAAGCACTTGAGACATAGTGTGTGTGTGTGTGCGTGTGTGTGTGTGCGTGTGTGCGTGCGTGTGTGTGCGTGCGTGTGTGTGCGTGTGTGTGTGTGTGTGTGTGTGTGTGTGTGTGTGTGTGTGTGTGTGTGCGTGTGCGTGTGCGTGTGCGTGCGTGCGTGCGCGCGTGCGTGTGTGTGTGTGTGTGTGCTGCTATTCGGACCAACTGCAGCTGTGCTCATTTTATAAGCTCGTTGTGGTTTGGATACAGCACGGTGGTTGGTTAAAGATGGCAGGCTTTAACCAGGTGCATTGTGTGTGTGTGTGTGTGTGTGTGTGTGTGTGTGTGTGTGTGTGTGTGTGTGTGTGTGTGTGTGTGTGTGTGTGTGTGTGTGTGTGTGTGTGTGTGTGTGTGTGTGTGTGTGTGTGTGTGTGTGTGTGTGTGTGGTTGTTGCTGCTGTCGGGCAGAAACCTTGCATCTCCGTATTTCAACTTTTAGTTTTCTCATAAACGAATGCCCTACTGCAGCGGTTCTCAAACCTTTTTAAGCCGTGACCCCCAAAATAAACATATATGAACTGGGGACCCCCACCCTGACAAGCACTTGGAATTGTAGGTATTACATTTAATGTGACTCGGTTCCGCAGATAAATATTGTGAAAATAGCAGAAACAACGACTTGCAGTGCGAGGCATTGTGAGCATGTAGATCTGCTGTTTTCACAGTGTTCGCCTCTTGTTTACTTAATATTTGACAGTTTGGCCAGTTTGGTATTAAAA
The DNA here is from genome assembly GCF_963921795.1 of Nannobrachium achirus. Taxonomy (NCBI): domain Eukaryota; kingdom Metazoa; phylum Chordata; class Actinopteri; order Myctophiformes; family Myctophidae; genus Nannobrachium; species Nannobrachium achirus. The sequence continues at coordinate 58,526,444 of NC_137810.1, read as the reverse complement.
CGGTCTTGAAAATCCTTAAATTGTCACTTTATAAATGTGCAGATACCCTGTATACACTTATGTTGGTTTGTTTACCGTTGAGTGAGAATTCCTTTTTTTTTTACATTAAGCTAATCATCTGGGGACCCCACAAAATAATTTCGGGACCGCATTTGGGGTCCCGACCCCAAGTTTGAGAACCACTGCACTACTTCATCTGTTCATCATAGATAAGAGTGTCACACAAAAGACGTTTGAAGTGACACACATCTATAAGCTCACAACGCATCATGATGCAGCACGTTGTGAGCTTATAGATCTGCTATTTTCACAATTAAAATATCTTTTCAAACAATAATACACAGGGAAGGGTTTTGGACATACAAGGTTTCCACCCGACGGCCCACTTTATGCTCTGTATAAGCCTGGGTGTAAAACGGCTACTAATGATTACATATCTGGGGCAGGTGTTGCGCAGGACATAACAGGGGATTTGTGAGGGCTGTAAACAACCATCAGGGATTGTGTCACCGCGATGTAATGGCCCCCCTGCGCACGCAGGGATTTAGCTCGTATGTTCTGCTGCAGGGGTCATCAACAGGGGGTCCGGGACCCCTAGGGGGTCCTCAGAGTTACTACAGGGGGGCCGCCAAAGTGGAGCGTTGGCCAAAAATAGCAGATCTACAAGCTTACAACGCCTCGCGCTGCGAGGCGTTGTAAGCTTGTAGATCGGCTATTTTTGGCAAAGAGGTTTGCAGAGGGAAAAGAAGAGCAGACTAAAGTATTTGACGGTTCAAGTGGTTAAATGTCTGAAAATACACATTGGCCTACTCCTTGAACATGATGACAGTGCTGTCAAACAAGTCTATAAGCGGTCTCAAGCTGTGTCCAAACCTGAAGCTATTTCTTCTATTCTAGTCGCTTCCATCGCTTCACTTTGGTCGTGCAGGTCCGCGTTGGTAAAAAAATCATGTCCCGTTGGGACAAATACACGGAAAAAAGGGAGTCCCAACTCCAAACACCAAAAACATGTTCGTGTCTGTCTCCGGACAACATCAACGCTGATTGGCTGTCAGGACACGATGGGTGGAGTTTGCGAAGATACGAGGCGACTGTTCGCGCCGCCCCTTTCGGATGGTTCGCCCGTTCGGGCCGTGCTCGGTCGCGCGCCGTCTCGTCTTTGCTTTCACTTTGTATGTAATCGCGCCTCTCGGACCATCCAGGTTTGAACCCAGCTTAAGAAATCTATGAGCATTTTTCATCTGCAACGCAATTTTATACAATATGTAGTGTGGGTCCCTGATTCGTCTCTCTCTCAGCTAAGGGGTCCTTGGCCTGAAAACGTTTGGCCTGAAGACCCCTGTTCTGCTGTGTAAATCAGGTCAGCCTGGCATTGCTGCAGGCCTCGGTGGCTCCCCCACCGCGGGCAGACGCAGGCGCTAGTGGAGCGTGATGTGAGTTCTGGGTTTGGGTTGGTCGGTCACGGAATCAGTGAGAACGTCTCAGCGCAACAATCAGAGCGCCATTCTGCCATGTTTTTTTATTTATTTTAATCTGATGCTTCAGAGAGGAGCTATTTGTCTATTGTTGGACTGTGGTCTGTTTCTGATACTTTTGTTTTGTTGTAATTTAATATAATAATTTGCTGCATTGTTCGGCTTACTGGAAATTAAACTTTTGGCACGGCATGATTGCCTGCAATAGTTTTGCAATGTTCATGGCCACATAGTGTGTTCACACCAAATCACAGATAATACGTACAAAACCGACATTGCGGAAAATGGTGCAACGTGGGGCGCCCGCTGGTCTACTGGTCCAGGCGCATTATAGCACATAGTCTCTGATGCCTGACAGCCGGTTCGATTCTCCATCCGGACGACCTTTGCTGCATGTCACTCCCCATCTCTAGCTCCCCATTCAGTCAGTCTACTGTCCAGTCAATAAAGGCATAAAAGAAAGCCCAGAAAATGGTGCAACATGTGTATAACGGATAATAAATACAGACAGGGAACATATAGAATACATATCGTCGTTGTCGGGTGAAAACCTTGTATGTCCAAATCCGTTCGTTTTGCGTTTATCCTTTTAAAAATGACTTAAACTAGTGAAAACAGCCGATCTACAAGCACACAACGCCTCGCATCGCGAGGCGTTGTATGCTTGTAGATCTGCTGTTTTCACTACTTGTGTGCGACAGCCTTGTATAACGAAGCAGGGCTTTACTTTGCGAAAGAAAGTACAAATTTGAAACTTGGAGATACGAGGTTTCCACCCGACAACGACGATATGTATGTGTGGTGTTGGTGTCAGGGACTGTTTCTCTGTGGTAGAACCCGGCTGAGTTCATACAGCATCTGATGGGGACGCATGCGTTCTTTCGTAAAGCCCATCTCTTCAAAGCATACCTCGTGTCACGTTCGTGAATAATAACAATTCAACATGCACGGCAAAATGTTCGCATTTCTTCGCCTTTTTGTCAACGCTTTCATCCTTTGAAACTAAAAAGAAAGTCCTGTATCGCCTGTGGAACACAACACACGTGCCACTGTTAGGCAGGGTTAACATGCTCTTGTAAACTCAAGAGAAGTTTTCCTCTTGTGAAGTTAAGACCTTGTGAAGTCAAGACCAGACCGTTTGAACCGACTGATGGGTCATCATGCACTTCCTCCTGAATTAACCTTTTGACCTTTACCAGTGGAATGTGCAGCAGGCCTGAACAGCAGGCCAGAGACCAGGTGTGCAAGGGTTCCTTGCTGTTAGGGTTGTTGTGAGTATAGGGCTGTCACCATTATGATATTTTACATGACGATTAAATGTCGCTCACATAATAGGCTATATGCATATGCGCCATTTTGTTCTACTTCCGGGTGTTTTTCGACTTCCTTCACAGGTGTTACCGATGATACTAATGAAGGGTCTGTTCCATTCTGGTCAAACAGAGTCAGGGTGCTGATATTGTGCATGTTGGCTCACTTGAAACACTCTGCTATACCAGTGGGTCTCAAAGTGTTCTTGAGTGCGTTCCAAATGTCCCCATACAGGTGTGTAACTCTGAGAGTGTACAAATGGAAGCAAATGGACCCGCAAGGGTCCATTTGATTCCATTTGTTGATTCCATTTGTATAGAGTTGTGGGGTCCTTGAAATTAAAGAACCACTGTACAATAAATCAAACAGAGCCTTAATTAGTATCATCAGTAACATCTGTGAAGGAAGTCGAAAGACATCCGGAAGTAGAACAAAATGGTGCATATGCATATAGCCTATTGTGATTTACAATTTAACTGTGTTTCTGTCGCTGACAATTACATTTCTGTTTGGCTTGTAGGCTTTAACATGCCCAAAATAGGAACGCCAAGTTCAATGTGGTTAAGGAAGCTCACTCACACTGTTAATGATTCACTGCCCCCCGCCCCCTGCCCAAGCTCAGAGTTTCCAAGGTTTTCGTACTTTGCCTCTCATTTATAAGAAAACGGTTGAACGCCTTTAATTGAGAGAGGTGCCATTCTTCCATCTTCGCTCCCTGCCCCACATTGGTCTCTTCAGCCTCTTCAGCACCGCAGCAGTGTGAAGTCAAGTCCCTCCCTTCCCTTCCCTTCCCTCTCTCCCCCGCTGCTCCATGGTAACCGCTTATTCACCGTGTTCCCAGGCTCCGGGCTGGTGGCGCAGCTCCCACTTCTAAGCCAGGAGACCGAGAGAGAGAGAAAGAGAAAGAGAGGGAGAGAGAGGTTTCTCAGGAGACAGGAACACAAATACAAGGATCCAAATAACTTAATCACCAGCAGGGCTATTAGGACAGGGGACTTATAGGGGCTTACTGGTAGGGAGAGGAGGGTGTTGTTTGTGTTTGGGGAAGGGTAGTTGAAGCGGGTATAGCTGGGTCTGGGACAATGACGTTGTTTGGGCTCCTCACTGTCAATGGGTCATGTTAAGTTGCCCTCCGCTGCTCATGTTAACAAGATTTATGCTCGTTGGTCGGGTCAGGTTGGGTGAACAGAACTTTACACGGGGGCGGCAGTGGCTCAGGGGTAGAGAAACCGTCGTTAAAACACAGAGGGTTCCCGAAGGGTTCCCAGTTGGATCCCAGGCTCCCCCAGAGTTAGTGTCGAAGAGTCCTTGAGCAAGACTGAACCCCTAGTTGCTCCAGCCTCCCGGTGAGCAGGTTGGTGCCTTGCATGGTTTCCTCTGCCATCGGTGTATGCATGTGTGTGTGAATGGGTGAATGTAATGCACAATCTATGTAAAGCGCCTTGGATAAAGGCGCTATATAAATGCACCATTTACCATTTACACACCCGGCAGTTTGGTTTCTATCTCACTTGAAGATGGTTTACGCTAGTTCTTGAGGTGCACAAGCCACTGTAGTAGACTGCTTTATAGGTGGTGGTGTGTTGTTGTTTGTTAGGTGTCCATTGCAAAAAATCTGGACGCTGTTGGTTGTCGGAAATTCTTCCATAAACAAAATCCAGTGATTTCTAAATGAGGAAATTATGCAAAATCCCATGTTTATTTCCAGATCATCTCAAGTGTGTAAATCTTTGACTTCGGTAATTAAGTCGGAACCATGCCTGAATGCTTTTTTTAAACTCTTGCAGTCTTACTGTGTGTGTGTGTGTGTGTGTGTGTGTGTGTGTGTGTGTGTGTGTGTGTGTGTGTGTGTGTGTGTGTGTGTGTGTGTGTGTGTGTGTGTGTGTGTGTGTGTGTGTGTGTGTGTGTCTCCTGGTGGTGTTTATGTGTGTATGCTGTGACCTCATCCCTCATTGCATGACAGTGTCTGTAAACAGTCCCTCCATCACGTCTGGAGTGTAGCGTCCCCTCTCTCATAACCCCTGTTCTGCCTCGGTGAGTGTGACCCCTTGATCCCTCCAGAGAGGATGTAGGCATAAATATTTCCAGCAGAAGTTTGATCGCGGCCGCGGGGCTGTGGGGTTGTTCCTTCAGTCTTCACTCTTCAGAGCAATAAAGCTAGAGAGGTAATTCGATATGGATTCTTTCAAGGCACATAATCGATTCCAATATTTTGTTGAACAGGAAAGCCGGTATCAACTGATTGTTATTATTTTCTCTCTCAAAGATTTCCGGTATCCGTAATCAATGGTAGCAGACTCTGTACCCTAAAAGTAATCCCTTAGCCGCTGATCCCAACAGTACAATACCTTTATTATCCCAAGGGGGAAAATCTGTCACCCAGAGGGCTGAGGCAGCAACGCAGTTTAAGGTTACAAGGTTACAGAGAAGTATGTGTACAGTGAAAAAAAGAAAGGCACCGAAAAGAAGAAAAAGTCGAAAAGCAGTCAACGTGTGTGTCACATCAGAACACAAATAGCAATACTTAAAGCACAACTATTGCCAAACAAAAAGCGTCCAAACAGTCAATCTTAGTCAGTGCTACACAGCCATGTCAAACACAAGCAATAATACTCAATACAGGGTTCCCACGGTCCTGGAAGGTCCTGGAAAAAATAGCTATCTATGCATTGTCTTTGGTTATTGATTTTGTTAATACCTCTGAAATGACAAATTAAACATGGGCCAAATTGTCAAATATTAGTGGCAGAAATTGTGAAAATAGCCGATCTACATGCTCACAATGCAACCCGAGGCGTTGTGAGCATGTAGATCTGCTATTTTCACAATAGAACCGTGTTATACAAAATTTCTCAACTCTTAGTGCTCGTCAGGGTGCCGGGTCCCCAGTTAAAACATGATTATTTTGGGGGTCACGGCCTGAAAAGGTTGAGAACCACTGGCATACACTACCTGTCTTTGGGCATTGCGTATAGGAGTAAGCGACCTGTTATTGAGCAGAGCTGAATTATTGTTCTATAGTCCTGGAAATTGGGCTAAATATTCTGGAAAAGTTTTGGAAAAGTTTTGGAAATGAATTGGTAAAAATGTATGGGAACCCTGTCAATACTACCAACACTAAGTGTACTGTATGTCCTGTCTGGATGTTGTGTGTTGTATGTGTAAGGCTGAAGGGTGCTCAGAGCACAATGAATGTCATTGTATTATACATGCTTTGTATTTATACAGTACATATACTGTATGACAAATAAACTTGAAACAACCCAATAGTGCAGAGCCAAACAAGTGTCCAAAATGCTAATATCGACCCGATGTCTCCTGTTAAAACCTGTGCCACGTTGCAGAGGAATCCTTCATTCTGTGACACATGCCTGTTTATTATTCTCTACTGTACTTAGTGGAGGCTGCGATGACCCAGGACTTCTTCCCAGAGAGCTCATGTACAAAGAGCCTGGCTTTTATGTAGCTCTCTCTCCCACCACCCCTCCCCTCGTCCCCTTCCATTTTCTGTCTCACTCTGACAAGCTTCTTTTTACCATCCTTCCTTTTACCATCATCCCTCCCTCCCTCCCTCAGCCCTCCCCAGTACTCCTGGGTTTCTCACAGGCTTAACTTTAAGGAGCCGCATTCCTTAGTGTTGTCCACTGTCGTTCTTTGTGTGTGTGTGTGTGTGTGTGTGTGTGTGTGTGCGCGCGTGCGTGCGTTCGTGTGTGTGAGCGAGCAATCTGGCTAGCCATCGTCAAAGAAAAGTCCCTTTTCATTTGCGTAGCATCAGAGAGTCTTGTTCTTTTAAAAAAAAAAGATTTGTTTTGGGGCTTTTTATGCCTTTATTTGATAGGATAGTAGATTGACAGGAAATGGAGAAAGAGATGGGGAATGACATGCGGTTTGGGAATCGAACCGGCGACGCCAGCAGGCATCATAGCCTAGTATGTGGTAGCGCCTTGACCACTAGGCCAGCGGGCGCCCCGAGAGTCTTGTTCTTGAGAGATTAGTGTGTTAGAGGCAGATAGTGAAAGAGAGACCTTTGAATCTCTGTGTGGAACCTGCATTTCCAAGGGACAGATTGAAAAAGAAAATGCCTCTGGTGATAAAGCCGCCCCATTTTTGTGCACTCGGCCTTGATTGGTCCCTCACAACTTTGGAGGGAGTGAAGTCCAATCACAACTGAGCGGTGCCAGACCAAATTTGACGAGGGCAATTGTTTTTTGTTTGTTTTTTCAGATTCGTCTGATTTCCAGGCTATAATGGACTGGGGTAACTGATGTAAATACAAGGACCCCCAGTTTAATATGCATCATTTAGGCCTTGGGACCCCCAATTATCTCAGGGACAGGGACCCCAATCTACAGTACACAGTAAAATCCTCTAGGTAAATCCTAACTCTGAGAGTGAACCAAACAAAACGGATTCATATGTTAATCCTCAAGGACCGCTGGGGGTCCCCCAGACCCCACGTTAAGACCCACTGCTGTAGTGTCTGTCTGTACTCTACACCAGGGGTTTTCAAAGTGGGTGATGGGGCACCCTGGGGTGCCGCGACGGCAGTCCAGGGGCACCCCATTTGATAATATTTGGAATTTATTTGGACACTTGAAAAAAATATTTAGTATTATTTTAAACTTGAAGTGCAAATTTATTTTCAGTCAGTTCAAACCAAAATGGGTATTATCTCAAAGTTTTCCTTGCAACATAATCACTAAAATATCATTACTGTCAGGCAGAAACCTCTGTCGCACAAAACTAGTGATAACAGCCGATCTACAAGCACACAACGCCTCGCAATGCGAGGCGTTGTGTGCTTGTAGATCTGCTGTTTTCACTAGTTAGTACATTTTATAGATGATAAATACAAAACAAACGGTTTTGGACATACAAGGTTTCCACCCGACAACGATGATATACTATAAATATAAGGTGCTGGGAGTGAAAATTATAATGTAGGGGTGCCCTGACCCCTGAGACAAAAAAGTTTGGGAACCCCTGCTCTACACTTGCGTGCGTGAGACAGTCATCCCTCCCTGTGTGTGTTGTCATCGGCGCTGGCAGCTGCTGCTGGTGATCTGGCAGAAAAAAGATGGATCATACAAATGAAAGGCCCTCTTTTTCATCCAAGAAGCCCTTGAGAATATAGACAAACATGAGGTCACACCATGAGATGAGCCTGTGATCCGCTGCCCAACAGGTGTCTCGGACAGAAATGTATAACTCGACAGAGTATTCCTACTATCAACAGCGTGTTTCCCTTTCCCTCGCTCTGTTTGGATTGGTGAAGAGCGCATGCAGTGGTCCAGATGTGATGGGTAGCGTAGCGTTCATCCGAAAATATACAAAGTGGGAAAATTAATATTTTAATTAAAAATATATATATTAACCCATTTAGGCCTACAATTATTGAATGCTTTAACTATTGAAAAATAGCAGATATACAAGCTCACAGTGCGGCACTGCGAGCTTGTAGATCTGCTATTTTTGAAAAATCGTGAAAATATGTATTTTTCAAAGCAGACTTTTGTAACTCAAATCTTTGCTTCTGGGGGGTCCCTGGAACAACATATTTTGAGATAAGGGTCTGCGGCCGAAGAAATGAGATTTTGGGGGTCCTTGACATGAAAAAGTTTGAGAACAGCTGATTTAGAGGAAGGATTTAGAAGTCGGGTCAAAGATCGGGTCAAAGATATTCAAAGACTTGCACACATTTTCACGATTTTTCAAAAATAGCAGATCTACAAGCTCGCAGCGCGGCACTTGGTGCCGCGCTGTGCGCTTGTATATCTGCTATTTTTCAATAGTTAAAGCATAAACTAATGGTTAAAGTGGTTCAAATCTAACGCGACTCGGGCGCGTTCCAGGTATTTGAGAGTTAAAAAGGTTAAATACTTGTTGAAATCAAACCAAAGCTGCGAACACTAATGTTATGCACATTTTAAAACGTTAACGTCACTGCTTTCATGACTGTAATTTGAGAATGTTGTACTTGTTTAGATTGGAGCTTCATGCATGTGCTTTTTGTAATTGGATCCTTTTTGAGCGGTGCTCCTGGAAGGAGCTAAGCTCCAACATCTGGCTTTGTCCGGGCCCCCAAAAATGTCCGGGGCCCAAATAATGTCTGGGCTTTGAAGAGTGGCCTACATCTGGCCTACATCGTGGCACAAAGCGCTCAAAGTCTGTTGTACGCCTAGGGTCACATTGGCCAGGGTTCGTGTGACGCTTCATGAAATAAACTCATAAATGGCATCCCTCACTTCACACAAGATGTGTGTGTTTTTTTTTAAACTAGGTAGATATGGTATAGAAAGGCCTAACCAGGGACTGGGGTTGCAAATTAGCCTCAGCTAGAAACCCCATATACAATGCAACGGCTTCATGTTTTTGGAGCGGTGAATCGCTCCCACCTTTTAGCATTGTGTGTCGTGGACTGGCCCTGTCCCGTTGAGGATGAACTTTGACCAAGTGGCGCGCTATGTTTCTTTAGTACAACGGTGCGTGGCCGGAGTTATGTTTCATTAGTATAACGGGATTTTTAAACTATAAAAACAGGAACAGATTGAGAAGACCACTGTTGTGCAGCCTAGACACACGCACGCACGCACACACACACGCACACACGCACACACACACACACACACAGGGTATAGCTGCTCAAATTCACCGCTCCACTTCAAACTGAGATTTGATATTTATAACTTGACATTGTTTTTTTGTATTGTCCCCTGTCAAATAAACATATAAATGAATACAACAAATCTTCCTTTGTTTCCCTCTCCTTCCTTCCTTCCTTCCTTCCTTCCTTCCTTCCTTCCTCCCTCCCTCCCTCCCTCCCTCCGTCCAGTCAAAGGTCTCCCAGAGGCAGCAGAGGATGATCAAGAACCGCGAGTCGGCGTCGCTGTCTCGGAAGAAGAAGAAGGAGTACCTGCTGACGCTGGAGGCCCGCCTCAAGATGGCGCTGTCCGAGAACCAGGTGCTCAAGAGCGAGAACGGCTGCCTCAAGAGACAGCTGGAAGGACTGCTCTCTGAGGTGAGAGATGGGGCACTGACACATCTACACTAGGGCGTTCACGAATAGTGATTTTTAGTATTCGAATTATTCGCCCTCGACAGGACTGGACAAACTGTCAAATATTAAGTAAGCAAGAGGCAAACATTGTGAAAATAGCCGATCTACATGCTCACAACGCCTCGCGTTGCGAGGCGTTGTGAGCATGTAGATCTGCTATTTTCCACAATATTTATCTGCGAAACAGAGTCACATTAAATGTAATACCTACAATTCCAAGTGCTTGTCAGGGTTCTTATGACTTCCTATCAAGCCAAGCTTTATAAACCATGAAGAAACATATACATTTTTAAAGACAAAACAATAAAAAAAATAAAAGAAAGTGAATATTCGACTTCAGTGAACAACGTCGAATAGTGACTTTGATATTCGAATATTCGAATATTTGGTGAATGCCCTAACACACACACAATCACAATTCTTTAGCAAAACTAGACCTGTGCTCATCGGGCATTGGCCTACTCGGGAATGATGCAACTTGGGAACGATGAAAATAGGGAAGCATGGCCCACCCTGTTATGCAATACCCATTACACCATGTTGAAAAATGCCTTTTCAATCATTATCCAAAAATAGCGATGATAATAATAATGGTGAATGTAATGCACATTTAAAGCACTTAAAGCTGCTATATAAAATGCATGTACTGTACCATTTACCTTTTTCGGCTGAAGAGGATGGGAGTTAATCCATGTACAACCTAAACAATGGAAAACAGTTGTCACCTTTTGACTTTTCACTGAATTGCTGCTGACCAACAAGGGCGACAGAAATTCAATTGTCATTGTGGTGGCAGCCCCAACCCTCTGGAACTCTCTCCCCATGGCGATTTGCCAGTTGCCAACATTGGACTCATTCAAGTCTGCACTGAAGAGACACTTATTTATTCAGGCTTTTGGACGATAATGTGTTTGTTTCTGTTTCGTTAAGCGCCTTGGGTTTTTGAAAGGCGCTATATAAATTCAAGTTATTATTATTATTATTAGCAGTAGTAGCACAGTATGTGTTTCTCAAAAAGGGGTTATTGTACCCCTAGGGGTACACAGAGGTACTACAGGGGCTACTTGAGAGAAAATGGTAAAAATGATTTTACTCTTGTGGTTAATGATAAAACATTGACACATGTATGTGAACGTGCTGCTCTGTAAAGCTTTAAACCAAATTAAGTAAGAAGTTTGACTAGCACAGCTGTTACTGAATAGAAAGCAATAGGCTACTTACATTTTCAACATCTTGACATAAAAACTGATGTCAGTATTTTCTGATCAAAATGTTGCTGTCGATTAAGGGGGGGGAGGGGGGGGGGGGGATACATGGATTCAGAAGTCAGGAAAAGGGGGTACTGAAGCCCAAAAAGTTTGGGAACCACTGCAGTATGAGACACAGAGTTGATAATGTGCTTTCCTCTCTCCACAGAACACAGTTCTTCAGACCGTCGCCCCCAAGAGGAGGGCTGTCCTTCTCATGGCGGTCTTGGTCTTTCTTGTGTTCAATGTGGGACCAACGAGGTGAGAGTGTGTGTGTGTGTGTGTGTGTGTGTGTGTGTGTGTGTGTGTGTGTGTGTGTGTGTGTGTGTGTGTGTGTGTGTGTGTGTGTGTGTGTGTGTGTGTGTGTGTGTGTGTGTGTGTGTGTGTGAAAGCGCTGTGGGAATTAACATTCAAAGCCCCACTTAATTTAAGTGACCGAGAATAATTAGAAGTAATTAAGGGACTCGGGTGGACAAAAGTCATCCGAACTTGTACTCTGTACTGGTGAGTACTGGCCAATTAAATCCAGTGTTATTCATGACTGCTCCAATTTCTAATTGAAACGAACTAGCGTTCAAGCACTGCCCCTTTGCTATTACAGCGGACTAGAGTGTACGGTATTTTCAGACAAAAGAACTTAAAATTGCTGACACTCGAGTCCATTGGCTCTAATAAAATGATCCATTACTACACTGGCATTGTCCACTTTCAGGCTGTTGTTAGCCTACATAATGCTTTGGCACCAGCTCAACAAACTGCTCAGAGTCAGAGATACACACAAATAAATAGTGAAGTGCAAAGCCACCATTTATAATCTGCCACATGGATAATTGCAGTCAGATGCAAAAGGGCAACTCAAAGTCAGCTATGATCCATTATGATCATGTTAATATCTTAATCTTTTGTGAATCGGACCGTAGGACGAGGCAGATACTGTAGCGGCTGCAAGTGATGTGCAATTCTTGGTGCTATAAACGGCCTCAAATACATTATTGGTGTATTTGAATGAATTTGTTAAATTAACACTTTGACTGATTTTACTGCTGGAGCTGTGTTCTTCACTCTAGCTATAGTGTGTATGTAGTTGTGCATTTACTGTATCTGTGTATGTGTGCGTGCGTATGTGTGCGTTCAACATTGGAATTTAAGCTATGCTGACATACAAGGCCCGATCCCTTTGAAAAGAAAATGCCACCCTGTGTACAGTGATACTGTTGAAAGTAGTGAGTGCTGTTGCGCGGGGCGTGTGTCTGTCTGTGTCCGTGTGTGCTTCGGTTTATCCAGTCACGATCAGAGTTCAGATTGTGCTGATGGCTTGAAGAACTAAAAGCCTCTCCCGTGCACACCACAGGATGTGGGGCCGCGTGGAATTTGGCATTGGTTTTCAGTCCATTACAATGTTGTTCTTTTCAATTATCTTCCTACATACCGAGGCCCCTCGCTCCGTCCTTCACGTCCGTTTCTCTTTTTGATCTCTTCTTCGGATCCTTCTAGGGATCATGGGACGATAAGCGATATTATCGTTTATCGTGATTGAAAAACACTCACGATAACCATATCGTGGAGATTTAATTTATCGTGAAATCGTCCTCCGTCATGCACTGGGATCAATTCACCTTTTATTTGCTGTGCTGCATATCCGGTACCATTTAAACCCTCTATTGGTAAAACGTACTTATAATATACAGTATGTACTTGAATACAGTCTTTTTTACACATTCTACCAAATCTCTTTGCCAAAAAATAGCCGATCTACAAGTGTTGTGACGCGGTGTGAGCTTGTAGATCTGCTATTTTTTGGCAAATGTTCCGCCCCAGGATAATGGATATTGGGGATATTTTGATCATCGCGATAATATCGTAATTCGCGGTCACAACATTCTTTCTCGTCACAATAATCGTGATATGAAACGTTCATATCGTCCCCATCCCTAGATCCCTCCCGATATCATTTCTCTCTCATTCTGTATCCCATATTCTCCCCTCTACGCTTCCTAGTTTCTTCTTTTTTCGCACTGATTTTTGACATTGCACTTTTAGGTTGTGTTGGTAGTTTCTGAGTATTTTTGCTTTATTTAACAATGACAGTGAGATACTTGTTTGCACTAACTAGCATTGACTGCTATGGTCTCTTTTGCAAGACACTTTATGTATATATACTTATATATTATTCGCTTCTCTATTGATGCACATTCTCTTTATTGGTACTGTACTGCTCTTGTCTTTGTTTTTTAGTTTTTTCCCTCTTATCTTATCTATCTTTTCTTACGTCTCTGTAACTTTGTAAATAACTGTATACTGCTGTGCTTCTACTGGACAACTGAATTTCCCCCTTGGGATAATAAAGGTATCTATCTATCTATCTATCTCCAACCTGTCCATTTCTCTCCCAGTCTGTTCCAGGGTGGCCCCGGCTCCATGCACCAGACGGGCCCCTTGCAGCACGGTGGCAGGCACCTGCTGGGCATCTCCCAGGAGACCACGGAGGCCGAGGCCGTGGGCCCCGAGCACCTCGGCGGCCCCGCAGGCCTCGCAGACAGGTAATGAGCTCAGCCAGCCAACACCCTTTCCCCCCCACTGACGCCCTATTTACATACCGTGTCGGGCATTTTTTCGGACCAGGATGCACCTGTGCGCGCCACCACGGGGGCCACAGGTTTGATGCAGGGACAGCTCATTACCGCCATGCGTAAACAAACGTGCCAGACGATGACTGACCCCTGAGTTTACGAAAACGGAGGAGGGCTATGATGGGTCTGGGCCTGGGTTGACATAAAGCCCTACATTACCAGTCACAGTTTATTGTTCTAAAAACTTAAAGAAAAGAAAAGAAACATTTCTACCATTCACTTGGAAATGCGACACCAGTCCACAGACTTTTGGTTTGTAAATTGCTTGAATAACATTCTTGTCTGGTACATTACCTGTACTGCCCCCCTCCTCCCCCCCTCCCCCCATGCCAACGGTGTTGTTTTGAACTGCATGTCGAGCGTGGCCGACCTGCGTCGTGTCACATGCAGGCATGGGGAGGTTGGGTCACGCTTTCTAATGCGAGCCATTCATCTCTGGTCTCGGGTTTCCCCCGCAGCACCGTTTACCCAACGCGTACAGGAAGGAACACATTAGCCTTAACACGGGGGGTGACAGGGAGTGGGGGGGGGGCAGGGGCAGGCCGTAGCGGGGTATGTGCAACCCGACATTGGGGTTCCTCTGGGTTGAAAGAGTGTGTTCCATTTAATCAATTATGAAAATGATCGCGAATGGATTTATTAAAAATAAGTAATTTAGGAAAATATTTTATTTTTTCTCCTAAATATTTTAAATTGCAAAGATAGATACACAAGCTCACGTGTTGTGAGCTTGTTGTAGATCAGCCATTTTCGCTCTTTGCGTGTGACGCTGTTGTACGACAACATTATAAAGTAGGGCTTATCTTGTTATTTGTGCTAATGATTATAATCTACGATTAGATCTGTTTGCGTTGATTCATTGATATATAAAATAAATACTGTATCCAAAAAACAAGCAATTATTTGATTCATCGAAAACGTAATCGTCAGAGTAATCGTTAAGAACATAATTGATATGTGCAGCCCTAGTGAAGGGCATGGTGCTGGGAGCGTGTGTGTGCTTTGACGTGTGCACGTGTGACAAGCTTAACACGCAACCGCGACAAAGAGTTACGACATAGCCTCCGTGTTCTGCCATGTTCTGTCTCGCGGAACCGTTTCTAGGCCATTTAGAAACTGGATCGCGAGGCGCAGCTCCAGCAAGCCACCCCCCCCCCCCCTTGCCCCCTCCCCCCAAACACACACACACACACACACACACACACACACACACACACACACACACACACACACACACACACACAATCTCCCTGGGGGAGGAATTAGAGCTGCGGCTGCCATCTTGATAAAGAGGCCCTCGCAGGTGGACAACGCCGACCTGTAGACAGTCCACATCATCACCTGGCCCAGATTAATATTTCACCCCGAGACTTTACTGTATGTAATCTGAGCTGCCAGCCAATTAGATGTGTGGAGTAGTGTACTGCTAATCTGTGATGTTTGGAGGCTACGCTACCATAACAGCCTCAGTGTGGACCCCTTCGTTTCATCTGCTTTCATCTCTCGTCCTGTGTGATGTGCCTACACTACAGTAGGGCTTTGCTTTTCTTTCTTTCATGTTTGTTGTGATCTTGGTGTCGCCCATCATCTCGGACGACGCTCTACACTGCAGTTCACAGCCTTGACTCTTTCCCCTTGAGCCATTAAAACCTGAGGCCGATTCTACAGATGTTTTCTAAACCCGTTTTTCTGAGAAACCTATGTTGCTGTATCAGTGGCGATCAAACGTCTTCATGTCAAGGACCCCCAGAATGATATGTATTTGGCCGTGGACACCCATCTCAAAATATTTTGTTCTAGGAACCCCCCCACCACCACCACCACCACCTCCAAACATAGCAGGTGTGTTACTTACAACCGCTGGTGTCGCTGGCTCCTCTTCTACTGAATCATTTAGATCCTGTGGTTGGGCAGGACCACTAATGGTTGACAAGATGTTTTGCATGAAGCTCAAAAGCCTAATATCTCCCCCGTCCAAACATGCTTTCTGTCTTAGCTCGGTGGTAGAAATGTTGGCACTTACTGTAAGCAGGATAGCCAGGTTTGAATC
This sequence comes from Nannobrachium achirus, assembly GCF_963921795.1. NCBI lineage: Eukaryota > Metazoa > Chordata > Actinopteri > Myctophiformes > Myctophidae > Nannobrachium > Nannobrachium achirus. The sequence continues at coordinate 58,510,674 of NC_137810.1, read as the reverse complement.
CTGGCTAGGAGAGAAATATTACAGATTGCAGCTTAATTTAAACCTGCTTTACAGTAATAGCTGATCTACAAGCTCGCAACGTGTCACATCACGGCACATTGTGAGCTTGCGGATCTGATGTTTTTGGTGCGTGAGACTGTTGTATAATGGGGGAATAAATCAAGCATTTTACTGCTGTGAGTATTGAGTAACAACTGGCTGTTATACCAGTTGAACATTGTCCAGTAACTGAGATCCCATCACTGATATATCATTGTCATTCCAGACTATCAGAGACTCTGCACAAGTTTGTCAGCATTTTAAAGTAACCATACATTAAAGATGCAATTCATATGTCTCATGTCCTACCTGTGATGTCTCCCACGTCCGACCACAAGTGCAAATTTGTACCACCCTTACAAGACAGAATCCCTGTTTGATTGGACGAGCCATTGCACTCATGAGCTTTAAGTACTACTTGTCAACCAATAAGTGTGTCCTACCTGACACCAGAGTGTACATTTCTCAATGGAGCAGTTGGGAGATCACCTCCAACCACTGGACTAGTATTGGTAACAGACTTGACATACTCTACCAATACAGATGGTAAAACATTAAAATAAGTTCCAGATTTCAGCTTTACTTGACTCTTAACTAAGCACGGGGCTCTTTTACGTGGCAAGCATGAAAGAAAATCAATTGCGTTTTAATTGCCGCCACATTGGACACCAGGTTTGTTGTGTTTTGGGGTTGTCTAGGCTCCTTTTACCCGTTTATGTCACCATGAATGTTTCTACTCCCCTGTACAAGAAGAACAAACCATCTTGGACATACATTTGTATCAAATTAAAAAAAGAAAACGTACCCTCACTGTGTGTGGAAACGTTTTTTGATTACCAGATCGTCATTTTTAGAATTAGATTCTGGCACACGGTGACGGTAATTTCCCAACAGCTGTCACGGCCTCATAAATCTATCTTCTCCCATGTCACATGTTCTCCTTCCCTCTCTGTCTCCGGGTCAGTAGTTCAGAAGATAAGATCTAAGATAAGATAAGATCTATCTATCTTCTCCCATGTCACATGTTCTTCTCTCTCTCTCTCTGTCTCTGTAGTTCAGAAGATAAGATATAAGATAAGATCTATCGATCTAATCCCATGTCACATGTTCTTCTCCTTCTCTCTCTGTCTCTGTAGTTCAGAAGATAAGGCCCTGGTGGTGGTGAAGGACCCCGTCTACCTGACACCACCTCCACCCTGCCTGCCGCCCGTCAACAGGACCAAGTGCATGGAGTAAGTGCTCCATCTGTGTTCTTTAAAATATGATGGCTGCCATCTCATGAATGCCTGAATGGGTTTCCAAGCGGATGTTTTTGTTTGAAAACCGTGCATGATCTGTGCACTATCGTGGCAGTTCAGCCTGAAAGTAGCAATTTTTTAAGAGCAGCAAATGAGTTAAGTTTGAGGTATTTTTTTTTAACTTTACTGGAGTATTTCCAATTTGCAGTACCTTTACTTATACTTATACTTCACTGCATCTCAAGTGTCAACAGAGTGGTTAAAACAGAGATTTATTCATTCAAATGGATCCAGGAAAACAACAGTGCAATATGGAACAATTTGAATAAAATGCACTGTGGATGTTTGGCTAGGTTTGGCTACTTAACAGTCTATCTGAACAGATTATATTCCATGCATTCACACCTGAGATGAACTGTGCTTGGCAGGTTGGCCCATGAGTTGAGAGGCTGGGTCCACAGACACGAGGTGGAGCAGACCAAGTCCAGACGCATGAACAACAACAACCAGCACAAACCCACCAGGACCATCCTGGTGAGTCACGACTCACCAGACACATTCTGAATGCCATAATGTTGCCATAACTGTAGATTAGCTGCCAAGGCTTTTCCAGGGGCGTCAATTGGGTATGGCAGGGGTATGCAGCTGCCATACCCTGGGTCCAGGGGCGAGAATACAAGTTACTTTAAAATATAAATCCATGAATGTCTCATTGTCTGTCTGTGCTGGTTATGTTGTTAAATTACAGTAAAATAACTACAAATGCAAAATTTAACAAGGTATTATAATGATATTCTCCACACTTGTATTCTCCCTATCTTGATAGAATGGTATATTCCCAGGTTCCGCAGGTCAGCTGCACAGGTGCAATTCATTATTGTTAATTGTGGCACGTTTACTATATTTATGTCAAGTTTAGCTGCACTTGAAACAACCGTTCCAGCCCAAGAAACCATGGAAATGTTTTGGGGGGAAAAAAATAGAATGTACTTCTTAAAATAAATGTATCATGCCTGTTGCTAAGGTATGGCAACATGACTGGTCGCACGCTATGGGAAAAGAAGACGAGATATACGCATCTAAACCTTTTGGCAGCAAAAACTGACATTGTTGGAATAGCATTATCGTCAGAATAACTATGTTATTAGATTACACAGAGCAGATGGGAGAATAGACAATAAAAGTTATTATCTTTTTAGAGCGAACTAGAAGAGATGACGGAACTTTATTTAACTCGTCTGCTTTGCACATTACACCCTTTTAATTTGAAAAGAAATTGAATTAAAATGTTATTGGCTACACAAAAAAAAAACACATTGTAGGGATAGCATTACCGTCAGAATAACCGTGTTATTAGATTACATAGAACAGATGGTGGAACAGACAATAAAATATATAATCTTTAGACCGAGCTAGGACAGCTGACAGAACCTTGTTTAACTATCTGTGGATTTAACGAGGACTTATCCCCTTTTCTGAGCCACAAATACATCGATCTGCTATTAGTTAACAATGGGGATTTTTAGCAAGTCTTTCTTTCAGCCAATTCACCCTCTTGTGTCTCTTTCTCTCTCATCCTCTCTTTGGACAGCTTAATCCGGCAGTTCTGAGAAATTAAACAAAATACATAGAGTGCTGACGTCTAACGTCAAATACCACAGCCCAGGGTCATTTTTTCCCCCATTCAAAATCCAGTAGACTTTTGTTTTCATCACATAATATAAAAACTGTTCTGTGACTCTGGGCATTTTACTCATGTGGTTACAAAGCATCAACTGAAAAAGCACTACTTTATCCAAAGAGTGAGCCCGCTTACAAATCGACTACAATGCTCAGGCTATGCTCAGGCTAAGATCATTTGGCAATGTAAAGGTATGTTTTCTCATGCCAATAAAGCTCCTTTGAATTGAATTGAATTGACCTAACAACTAAATCTCCCATTACACATGCGACTGCCCCCCCCCCCCCGGCACCACTGGCGGCATACGCAGCATCTCGTCCTAGTTGCATTGTGATTTTTCTAGTGGTTCAAGCTCATACTGCATATAGGATCTATTGACAGAGCGCCGCGGGTTCGAATACCGATCCCGGTGACCTTTGCTGCGTGTCACTCCCTATCTCTCACTCTGTTTCCTGTCTATCTCCACAGTGTACTATCAATGAAGGCAGAAAAGCCATCACAGATGAACTAATGTCACAAAATCTAAGGAATCTCAGGAATGCTTCAGTGACTCCTGTGATTTGCTAATGTAGTTGCCCAACTCTATTTCTTCTGAGTACCGGACCGGCATAGTATGAATTCAATTTTCTCCAAACACAGACTGTATCAATATTATGAAATATCATAAATGATACAGAGCCACCTCCCTGACAGAATCCCCTTACTTGTTTTTTTTATTATTTTATCTTGTGTGAAAGTGATTTAGAAAAAAAATCAAAGGCAATGTGGAGTTAATGCCTTGCTCCTATTTATTTCCCATCCCACTTTTCACTTTTTGTATTTGTGTTTTCTGTTTAATCTGTCCCAGTGACTTCAGTCACGCATGTCTGCTCAATGGCTTGGTTAGTGAATGGTTGATTTGGTCATTCATGTTTCTGCAAAGGAAGAAACATTTGCAACTTTTGAGCTGAATTATTTCCCGCCTGTACTGACCTGCTTTCTATCATGCTCTCACACGCACACACGCCCAAGCACCCGATTTTTCAAACTAGTCCTGGCACCCTGAGGCGTACCTAAACATATCACCACTGTTTAGTTATATTTCGACTAATTTGAATGAATGATTCTCCTCAAGGTTGTTAATGTGTTAGCCGTTTCTGGACAAGCATTGACAGTTTGCTGTTTCCCTAAGCCCCCCCCCCCCCCCCGTGCCTTAATGATGGCAATCCATCCTGCTAAACCCAGGAGAGTCCTCACTGCAGCCCCTCTCAGAAAAGCTCTGATGAATAACACACTGGATCCAGTATGTCAGGGGAGAGGTTGCGTTGGGGAGTGTTATGAGAAGATTAGCAATGCTTTGTTAGTAAAGTATCATCAAGGGGTTTTGGATGACCAGCTGTAGTCTATTGTATAAACACAGGCCCACGTATTACCTTCTTATACTCACTGTATTCGACCCCTGTCCTTCCATCTCTCTCTAGTCTCACGTGGCCACGCTGTTGACTCCCACAATGTGCAAATGCTCCCGTCATACAGTCTGGGAGACGGAAGTTCTAATCATGAGTAGCCTATACCAGGGGTCTTCAACGTTTTCAGGCCAAGGACCCCTTAGTTGAGAGAGAGATGAAGCAGGGACCCCCACAACCTGTTTATAGATTCCATATAGTTTCATTGTTTGACAGCACAATCATCAGTTTATTTTGGATTCATGTCAATTTGTTTTTTCAGATATTTAACCACTTGAACCGTCAAAACTTAATAAACTTGACCTTTCACTCTGTACTTAGTCTTCTCTTTTTCCCCCTCTACACCAAAGCTCTTTGCCAAAAATAGCCGATCTACAAGCTCACAACGCCTCGCAGCGCGAGGCGTTGTGAGCTTGTAGATCTGCTATTTTTTGGCTACAGTTCAAAGAATATGAACACTAGGGTTCGAGTTGTTAATATAAAAATGTTTGTAAGATTTGGAGGACCCCCTGTAGTAACTCTGAGGACCCCTTAGGGGTCCCGGACCCCCTGTTGAAGACCCATGGCCTATACGATAAAGCGGATGTGACGCAACCACTCCCTTGGTGCAGTAGCGATAACAAGTCCTACTGGAAGCGTTATGTCTTCTTTCAATATTTTTTGGGGCGTTATTTCGTCTTTCTCTGGTGTTGTTGGTGTTACTTCCATGATGTTAATGTTTTCTGGAACTATACACGCATAACAGGAATATGTCACTCGAATGACTCTGTCTGTGCTAGTGTGCTTCTTTTATGTTTCCAATGGGACTACAGTTCATTATAATGACTCTGTCTGTGCTAGTGTTCTTCTGTTATGTTTCCAATGGGACTACAGTTCATTATAATGACTCTGTCTGTGCTAGTGTGCTTCTGTTATGTTTCCAAGGGGACTACAGTTCATTATAATGACTCTGTCTGTGCTAGTGTGCTTCTGTTATGTTTCCAATGGGACTACAGTTCCGTGCAGCAGTGACTACTTCCGTTACTCGGCTTTCGGGAGGTGTAGTTCCAGACTCTATATACAGTAGCGAGATTGTGGAATAGTTGTCTGGCTACGCGAGACTAATCTCTCACAATCTCGCTTCCTCTGTGTCCCTGTTTGTCTCCTGTCTATCCATGCCACCCAGCAGAAGACAACCGACGAGGAGGCTGATATCGCCCAGATCGTGACTGTCCAGTACACTGAACCCAGCGAAGAAAAGTGAGTCAAGTATTTTATTATATACATATTTATTATATCATGGGATTTTATTTATTATCGTGGAATTTATATTGGTGGTGTGATTTTGTTTTATTAGTGTTCATTTCTTTTACGAGTATGGCCTTTAGTTTAACAGCTGAAGCACTTGGTGTGTTTTCTTTTCCAAAGTGCATTTATTTGATTCCAGAGGTTTTTTTCTTTTTTACAATGGGACATACTGTACCAACTTCCCTCTCTTTTCCTTTTGTTGTGTTCCTCATCTCATCCCTGTTTATAGAGCACTTGATTTATGCCATGGTGCTTCTAACGTTGGAGCTTAACACATAGCTTCACAGGGGTTCGGATCTGCCTGACCGAGCCAGACCGATTTCTTGGCCTCACAATGCTTTTTCCCCCCAACGTGAGTCAGTCTATAAAAACCTTTCCCGTCTGCAGGACCCCAAACCAACCAGCATCCCCGCTTTCGAAACGGACATCTAAACTTTTTACAGTGCAGTAGATCTCTCACTCTGACACAGGAAAGCGTGCGTAAAATCCCGATTCCGACCATGTTTTATCCGCGTCTGAGTGGAATTTGATGGTTCTGTTTGTAGCTGTCCCACTTTTTTCCTCCGTTTTATGTTGTTCCCATTGTGTAAATCTTGGTTTAGAGCCACTGTAGCAGAGTCCAGACACACCAGCTGAACCCGGCAAAACCACTGAAGCTTCTGTTGTCTGTCAGGCGTGATTTATGTTTAGTTGCGTGCCGGTGTTGCGCCACACTGAGACGCTTTGTGTGCTTGCAGATCAGCTAGTTTCTGTGCGCGAACTGATGCGCAACCAAGAATAAATCAAGTTTGGTCTCCCAGTGATGAATCTGTGAGTTGCATCACTGGGTTGTTGGCAATGAGGGCTCAACAAAGATGCACCAATACAGCCCTTCTGGTGGGGTTGTTTCTACTGCTCTCAGTGGGAATGTTTGGCCCTGAAAAGCAGAGGATTTCCTGAACTAATATCTTCTGTAGACCAGAGAGATCCTTTTCCTTTTCCATGGTTGAACATAGGGTTGTACGGTTTCCATTTTTTCTTAACCTCGGTTTAGGCCCCCCCCAAAACCCCGGTACACGGTTTTACACGGTTTTACAATCTTTAACGTGATAAAAAATAATAATAATAATAATAAATAAATCAAAGTGCTTTATTTATAAAGCAGATACAAAAGTTACCCACAAAAATGCAGTAAATACTATTGGGCTATACTAAAATAAATTGTAAATAGCCCAAGTCAATTTAATTTGTCATAGGTTAAAAAAGTCCTTACGTTGTCACTACACTGTATGTAAAAAAAAAAAAGCAGCTGGGGTGGGCTGCGATATCTGAATTTCCCCCGCGGGATAATATAGGTAACTATTATTTTATTATATTATTGTTGTTTTGTTTACAGTTGAGTGAGAAAATGTTGCACATTAAGTTAATCATTTGGGGACCACCCAAAATCATTTTGGGACCTCTCTGGGGTCTCGACCCACAGATTCACAAACGCTGAGGCATTTGCCTGGCTGCAGTGTGTACTGGGTCAGAGGTGTCAATTGGGTATGGCAAGCTATGGCAGCTGCCATACCCTTGGCTACAGGGGGAAATAATAAAATGTACTGTAATCGTGCCCGTTGCTAAGGTATGGCAACCTGACTGGTGTCTTGCACACGCGCGAGGGCGCGCATGCAAGACACTAGTCATGTTGCCATACCTTAGCTTTTTCTGAATTGACGCCGCTGTACTGGGTGCTGTGTCAAGCGGCAAGCGCACACACTGCATAGTAAACACTGATGGAGTAGAATACTTCTTAAAAGTTTTTAGATTAATATAAGACAATTTGCCTGCATACAGCCGCGTGCCGTTCTGCATCGATTCACTGACGTTACATAATTGTTACTTTTAGCCTACGTTTGTTGTTGTTTTTCCTCCTGGAGGAACGTGGCTAAATCGTTAGCATGCTAGCGCTATAGCCCCGTTCCTTTAGCCTTGGAGGAGACGAGAGGCATACAAAAATAGCTGATCTACAAGCTTGTGGCTCGTCGACCGTGCAACGTGTTGTGAGCTTGTAGATCCACCGTGTTTAGCTTCAAGCTAAGCCTCGTGCATTTCTTTAGAGACCAGGTCTCCCTCCAGTCCAGCTGCTACTATTATCTCTGTGTCTCCTCCTTCAGGAGTGATTTCTGCTGCTTCCGTAAACACGGCAGATGCGGCAGCGGCGCACATGTCACGTGACGGTTTTCGGTTTTGGCTTACGAGACCGTCAACATTTTATAACACCGTATTAAACCGAAACACCGAAAAACCGTACAACTCTAGTTGAACAGTATGGAACAATATCTATCGGTGAATAGTTATTATGATGTCACATCTAAGCAGTGTTTTGGTTATCCGCGCATCACTATGGGTTTCTGCATTCCGTGTGGAAATACACAGTTTTCTCTTTACTGCTCAGTGCTCTGATCCGTTCTAGATCCCACCTTTTGTATACAGTAATTTGGGCACACTACTAGGGCATTCACAAATAGTGATTTTTAGTATTTGAATTATTCGACCTCAAAGTATTCAAATAGTTGAATATTCGAAAGGAAATAAAAACGAGCAATTCTCGATCTAGTAGAGACAGTTGCTCTTCCTCCATCATGACATGGAGTTTGCCGGCTGGACGCTGTTTTTCCCACTGGTAATTAGTTCCAGGAGACGAAACGTGACACATGACCTCAGTATAGATAGAGCATTAACCAATTCATCGACCAGGGGCATTGAAAACTCATTCTTATGACTTCCTATCTAGCCAAGCTGTATAAAAGAAAGACAAATATATAAATAAAACAACTAAGCAAATATTCGGTGAACAACGTCGAATAGTGACTTTGATATTCGAATATTCGGTGAATGCCCTAGCACACACACATACATGCACACAAAGTTTATATCCACTTTAGACACAGACTGGATCAGCAACCTGCAAAGTGAATTGATACCAGTCTAGTTTTAGTACAGACTGATTTCACACCTGTACGATATCCAGGTCCACATAAACTGCACTCCAGAGACCACCTTTTCCAAGTGGCCCCAGGCACAGAAGTTGATCCATGCATGCATGGTTTTTACACAGTATTCACCCTATTAAACCAACTTTGGACTCGTATCCGGGCCCATGGCCCTGGTGTGAAAGCACCATTGTAGTATTTCTCTGATTGTACTTCATCTTCCAACAGGAATCCTGGCAGTGAGCTCCAGGTCTACTACGCCCCTCACCGGACCTACAGTGACTTCTTTGATGAAATCAATCGTCGCGGCGACACTTTCTACGTGGTGTCTTTCCGCAGGGTGAGTTTTAACTTAGAATACTTTCTGGCTAATACAAGTTTAAAGTTCCTACTCTCACCTGTGGTCATGAAGTGTTGGGTCATGACCGAAAGTATAAGGTACAAACAAGCAGCCAAAACTAGTTTTCTCAGACGGGTGGCTGGTATCTCCCTTAGAGATAGGGTGAGAAGTTCAGTCTCCCGAAAGAGACTTGGAGTAGAACCGTTGCTTCTAGACTTGGAAAGGAGTCAGCTTAGGTGGTTTGGGCATCTAGTACGGATGCCCCCCCGAGCGCCTTCCTAGGAAGGTTCTCGATGCACGTCCCACTGGGAGGAGACCTCGTGGCAGACCAAAGACCAGATGGAAGGATTATATCTCCAGGCTGCCTCGGTATACTCCCTGAGGGAGTGGAGGAAGTTTCTCAGGATAAGGAACTCTGGAAATCTCAGTTGGAACTGTTACCCCCGTGACCTGATTCTGGATAAGCGGTTGAAGATGGATGGATTGATGAAAACCTCTGGAACTACACGAACCCAGTTTGGCATAGGTTTGAGTCTCCTGTGACTTCTGTACTCTTAAATGAAAGGGACAAAAAAGACTACTTGTGACATTTTGATAAGTAAAAAAATATGGGGGTATAGCTAGGCACAAGTTAAAAGCTCACTATGCTAATTCAGGAGGCAAACAAGTACAGCATATTCCTCCAATGTAGCAAGCGTCTATGAAGAAGAATAAACAGCTACAAATATAAATGTCTCAAGGACCTTGAACATGTTAACTGATGTTTAACACGCAGCTGTGCGTTAAAGAGGCGTATTTGATAGGAGCAGTCATCGCTGGCTCTGACACAGCGTCTGAAATACGTTTTTAGAGGGGGTTCAGTCAAGGTTTAGAACTTTACTCATATTAATGTTTATTCCAAAAATTGTTAATATTTTCCAAGTTCCAGAGCTGGACACAAGAAAACATGTTTTTCGTGATTTGATGCAGATGGATTGACTTAAGAAACGTCAATCATAAAAAACAAGGAAAAAAAGAATGAATGAATCAGAAATGATGGATGAAAAAAGAAAGGAAACAGATCACACAAAGCTGGGCACCAGACATGAGCTCTGCTAATTGGTTTGAAATGGTCGGGGAGGCTCGGCCTTGCGGGCAACACACGTCGTCCACAGGCCCTTTGCACGGTACATTAGCATCTCTCAACAGGCCTGGTCTCCGTGTCCAGGTTTAGATTTGAAATGGAAATGCAAGACGCAGCGTCAGGGGTGAAGTCTTTTTTAACTGGAGCCCCCCCCCCCCGTTTTTTCCAGTCTAGCCATTTGTAATCATCAGAACCATGTTCTAGCATTTAGGGCACGACCACATCATGTCACCATTAATTCACTTAGCCTTTATTCATAAATCCTTTTTTTTTTCCCCCCGCTCTTTGTGATTATATAACCGCAATTAATTTCCCTTTCTTGGTATGAAAAAAACACCGGACGACTTATTCAGAGGGGGATTCTCTGATTGCTTTGATTTTCTGAGCATTGTCACTTCTTTCCAAAGAAAGGTGCAGGTGCTGTGTCTTCTACTTTACATGCATCTGTTCTGACCAAAACAAAAGGAATCGGCTGGAAATGTTTCACCGCTTCCCAGAATTATAATTATAATTTTGATGCAACAAAGCCCATCTAAAACCCAGTTTTTATCTCATGTTCTTCACTGGACTTAGGGCTGTCACAATTATTACATAATCGTCTAATCGCAATTATTTGAGGTAATCGCAATTATTTTGCATAATCGTCATAATCGTTTCCATGTTGAGAAACGTTAATGTAGTTGCAAACACTTTCAAAAAGTAGTGGAAATAGCCGATCTACAAGCCCACAACGCGTTGCATCACTATCAATGTTATTTTTTAAGTATAAAATTGTCAAATATGTCGTATTTCTTTGCATATTTAAGTGTGCCATGATTGCCATGTGCAACTTCAAAGCCTAAAAGCCGCAATTATTTGAGTGACAATTAATCGTCATGTAAAATGTCATAATCGTGACAGCCCTAATTGGATGTATTGTTTTCACCACTATTCCCAGAATTATTAGTTACAACAAAGCCCATCTAAAACCCAGTTTTTATCTCATGTTCTTCACTGGACTTATTGTTTTCACCACTTCCCAGAATTATTAGTTACAATAAAGCCCGTCTAAAACCCAGTTTTTATCTCCTGTTCTTCACTGGACTCACCGCTCTGTTTAACAATATTGTCATTCCGTGCCGTGCCAAGAAACACATGTCAATTTCCGCCTTAACAACTTTGTTTATTGGAAAAGTAAGGGTCAGAGATGACTAATTCCGGCAAAAGAGAACAGCCCTGTGAATCTGAAATGCTCGTTGCCCTCCGTTCAATTGAAGACATGTTCCGTTCACTCAATTGAAGACATGTTGTTCCCTTCCCACACGGTCACGTCGTCGTGTGATCATAGTCTGAACAGGGAAACACTGCACGCTAATGTGGTACAGAGAGGAGCAAACCCGGCTCTGTTTCTCATCAGCCTCAGCACCTCCGGGCTTGCTTGAATTCTCAAATGCCCAGGATTAGTCTGTGTGGTCAGAGAGACTTGGCATGCAGTCAGTCTTGCATCATCGGCCGGATCAAGGCTGACAGAGCGTTGCCGCTGAAGATCTCCCACAGGGACGTGCTGGCCATTGGGAAAAGCGGGACAAGTCCCGAACGGCCGGTTCATTCCCCCATTAGGGAAAATAATTAAATAAAATGTCGGCCTTCGTTCCATTTTGGGGGCTGGACGGCCAACAAAGTAAATCGTCACTGTCGGGCAGAAACCTCGTATCTCCAAGTTTCAAATGTTTAATCTTTTTTCGCAAAGCCCTGCTTCATCATACAAGGCCGTCGCACAAAAGTAGTGAAAACAGCAGATCTACAAGCACACAACGCCTCGCACCGCGAGGCGTTGTGTGCTTGTAGATCGGCTGTTTTCACTAGTTTAAATCATTTTTAAAATGATAAATACAAAACAAACGGTTTTGGACATACAAGGTTTCCACCCGACAACGACGAAATACAAATCATGTACAGTAATTGGCCCACTGGCTTGTCACTTGTCATGATCTGAAATGGCAAATCTTTGAGTAGCAGCAGCGCTATAGAGAGAGATCTCTCTCTATAGCGCGCAATGAGGGCCTCTCCAACTCTTTTTCCCAGGCTGAATCAGGGGCCCAGCACGTCCCTGCCCAGACAGTTTTGACTCTGGAGCTGACGTGGTGACAGTAAGGACAATGTTTTGACTCAGGAGTTGACGTGGTGACAGTAAGGACAATGTTTTGACTCAAGAGTTGACATGGTGACAGTAAGGACAACGGAGGCAGTGTCACATCCTGGTTTAGGACCTCTTAATAGGTCAAGTAGCTGGCCTTCATCAGCTGACAGCTGTTTTACTGAACGGGGACATGGTAGTTTTCACTTTAATAGAAACTGCACTGCAAAAGTTTGAAACATGAACACAGGATAGTTTTTGTCATAAATGGGAACACATATACAAAAATTGCTTTATGAAGTAAAAACATTAAAGCATTTATAAATTAGAAATTAAACCAATGATTTTTTACCCCCTTTTTATTTTGTACCACCAATGTAATAGTTACAGATGTGCTTATTCATTCGTCAACCCACATAGATATATTATGTAAAGATAAAGATATTTTTGGGGGGCTTTTTCTGCCTTTATTGATAGGTATACAGTAGGTTGACAGGACTTTTGGGAGAGAGATGTGGAGGGTGACACACAGCAAATGTCGTCGGGATCGAGACTCGAACTGGCGACACGCTGTCAGGCCGGATTACCAGCCGAGGTGCCTGGACCGGTCCACTACTACCCTGTGGCCCAGGCCCCCACACGCATTACTGTGTTGACTCACCTGCCAGTGAGGAGCCCCCGCCGGTAGCCTCGGGAGGACGTAGAGCCTTCATCCTACTCCTCCCGCCCAACACTCCCCGCTGACAGGTGCCCCCCCCACAGCCCGTAGGAGTACATGCAAAGACCAATATCACCCTTCCCGCCCTTCTGCTCTAGGGAGAGTATTTTTTGCAGGTTGTTCAGTCCGAGTGTATCAAAGGGTGCGTTCGGAAATGCGCACCGGGTGTGGTTAGGGTTAGGGTTAGGTTTAGGCACTCACTACACTGAGCACACACCCGGTGCACATTTCGGAACACACCCTTTGATACACTTGGACTGAACGACCTGCAGAAAACACTCTCCCTTCTGCTCTACACTACTAAACCTTTTAGTCGAATGTCTGCCCCAGAGGGTGAAATCTCGCTTTTTCGAACACACATCATTTCGACAACGGAGCGTCGGCAGGTATCGCTACTCACCCCACGGAGGTTAGGGTTAGGTTTGGTTGTGGAAAAGATGACTTGTAGAAATAGCGACAAGCTCCCGCCCTCAGAACAGGGATGCTCGGGTTCAAGTGGTTAAGCGAGGACAAACTAACAGAAATGTTTTAACATTAGAACATGATTAACACAAGATTATGATTATAAGCATCACAAGATCACGCATGATACTCAACATCACAGGATTATGATAATTGTCTTGATGGGCAGATGTGTGCGGTGCACTGCAGTCGACCCTCCAGGTCTTTCCATGGAGCAGTGTTCTGGACCTCTGCCTTCCCCTCGCTGTCTGTTTGGATTTGGTTTCATCCAATCGCCAAACCGTACAATTATAACGGCTGGAACAGGAATATAGGTTTTCATAACAACAAAAACATTTAACAGTAATCGCTGTTGATTACTGGTCAGCCGTTCATTAGGTAAGATGGAAACCACGTGGGCTCAGCAAGCTGTACACGACACGCTGAGGACACGGATTACTGTTCCCGTTAATTTTTACAGACCTGTTATACCATTTAGCCTGGCAACGCAAATCTGTGTCACTTTAGATTTGAACCACTTTAACCATTATTTTATGCTTTAACTATAAAAAATAACAGATATACAAGCTCACAGCGCGCTGCGAGCTTGTATATCTGTTATTTTTGAAAATAAATGTCTTCTAAATCCATCTTCTAAGTCAGTGGTTCTCAAACCTTTTCATGACAAGGACCCCCAAAATAACGTGTATTTGGCCGCGGACCCCCAGCTCAAAATATGTTGTTCCAGAGACCACCCAGAAGCAAATATTTGAGATACAAATGTACGCTTTTTTTTTAATATAATTTATCCCACAATTTTGTAACCCATTTTTTCACCCAGTGCCAAATGCCTATGTAATCCTGGGCTCTGCTCTCCCTCTGCCGCGCCTAGGGAGACAACGGACTGACCTCATGCTTCCTTCTATGCATGAGGAGTCCAAGTTGCTTCTTTTCACCTGACAGTGGAGATTTCCTTGTTTTGGACGTAGCGCGCGGAAGGAACACGTTATTCCAACCAGTTCCTTTCCCCCTCCATCAGGCAAAGCTTGTATATCTGCTATTTTTCAATGGTTAAAGCATAAAATAATTCTAGGCCTAGACGGGTTATTAGTTTTTCGCCCCCTCCGTTTATTTGTCTGTATTTTGTTTCCTGGGTTTCAGGGTGTGTGTGTCCCTGAGTGGGGGCGTGCTGTTGTTTTTGTTCCAGCACATGTGATGTTGTTACAGGACGGGCCAAAGGTTTAAAACGCTGAAGCCAACCGGGACCAATCTGACTGGTGTCCTGTTGTTGGACTCCTGCCGCGGTCATCATCACAGCCTCTCGGTGCCCTCAATACTAGAGCGTGCGGTCAGTCTTCCATTTTCAGCCCTGGGACGACGTGGTCATATTGTTGGCAGCAGAGCCAGACCCGTAAATCGGACATAGTTTTCTTTGACCACTTTCAACGTGGCATCCCTGTTTTGGACATGTCATTATAAGGAGATACGATTTTCTTGGTTGTTTTTTATGTTTGGGTTGAAGTAGTTAAAATCAGATTGTGTATATTTTCTCATCTATCAAAAGTTAAAGTCACATTTATTTGCTTGCTTTTAATTCAGTTAAAATGTTCTCAAATAGAAACTTTTCAAGATTTAGCTATTTTTTTGCAAAATCTCTATCAAAATATCCATAATCTGTGGTTCTAGGAGTGGAACTCCAACATGGGGGAATGGCATCGGACCCAACAATCTGGCATGGTCTGGCTCTAATATAAAGTGCGGACAGTCTTACATCTTCAGCCCTGGGACCTGGTCATGTTCAGGTCACTTCAAAACAGCTGGCCCTACAGCACAGAGTGAAACCTGTGTGTTGCCATGTCTGCTCATTATAAGCCACTTTGGGCTTGTGTTTCTGTAAAAGTTGCTTGTAAGTAGTTGCATTTTTTGGGGGACTTGTTTCTAAAGTGTAGTTGCATATTTGAAATTGCTTCCTAATGTTGTTAAGCCAGTGGTTCTTGAACACTTTCAAGTCAAGGACCCCCAGATTAAAATGTATTTGACTGCAGACCCCCCCCCCCATCTGAAAATATTTTGTGCCAGGGGGACCCCAATACCAGATTTGTTAAAATGTTTCATTTTTCCCAAGATATTTTCTTTAATAGCAGATCTACAAGCTCACGAAGCATTACATCACAACACCTTGCATTACAGCACGTTGCACGTTGCATTACAACGGGCTGTGAGCTTGTAGATCAGCCGTTTTCAAATAGCCAATGTATACAGTATATGGGCTTAAAGTGCCCATGTGGCCTATACCAGTCGCTTCTTTTGGGCTTGTTTTTCCTAGACCTGGACGCTTATTTCCCTCACAGAACCTGGCAAACACAGAGTGAAACACGCTGAGGTGATGGAAAACCTAGACTTTCTACGAAAGCCAAAGGTTGGCAGTGTTTGCATGGTGCCGGTCATCTTGTGGTCATCTGTGTTTTCCCGGGGTTGTTTTAGCACCTGTGACTTTTATGTAAGTGTGCCTCAGTCGAGAGGTGGTGAGGTGGTGGAAAACACTGGCCATTTTTCGCCCTGTGGGGATTTGAGCCATTATAGCCTTAAACCCATTCAGGCCTAGAATTATTGAATGCTTTAACCAGTGAAAAATAGCAGATATACAAGCTCACAGCGCGGCACCGAGTGCCGCGCTGCGAGCTTGTAGATCTGCTATTTTTGAAAAATTGTGAAAATTAGAATTTTGACCCGATTCTATAAGTGTCTTTTGAATCCTTATAAGGTTTTTTTGAAAAACCTATGTTTCTTTGTCAGCAATCTGGCCAGCCATCGTCAAAGAAAATGTCCTTTTCACTTAACTGGAGCTCAGTTAGTCTGTTCTTGAGAGACTACTATGTTAGTGGTTCTCAAACCTTTGTGTGAAGGACCCCCAAAATGACATGTATTTGGCCACGGACCCCCATCTCAAAATATTCAGTTCCAGGGACCCCCCAGAAGCAAAATTTGAGTTACAAATGTTCGCTTTGAAAATACATATATTCAAAGATTTGCACACATTTTCACGACTTTTTCAAAAATAGCAGATCTACAAGCTCGCAGCGCGGCACTCGGTGCCGCGCTGTGAGCTTGTATATCTGCTATTTTTCACTGGTTAAAGCATTCAATAATTTTAGGCCTAAATGGGTTAATTTATACTTCATCTGCACAACGGCGTCGCTCACCGGGAAAGAAAAAAAAGCCGATCTACAGGCTCACAACATGTTGCATCCGCGACGCGCTGTGAGCTTGTAGATCACCTTTTCTTTTCGGAGCATAAACCGGGGCTTGTGTCTCCAAGCGAGCTTGGCTACCAGTTTCCATAGCAGCGGCAGCCACCATGTCAGATCTGACAACGCTGCAGCATTTCACCGTTGAGGAACTGCAGTTACCTCCCCCGAACACAGACACGGGCCTTGTTCTTCCCCCTTAACTCGCCCTCCTTGCTCCATTCGTATTGTACCGTACATCTAACAAGTTATTTGCGCAGCACAAAGATCCCTTGTCCGCGCTGGCATGGTTTTAGTTCTTCACGCCTTCTCTAACCTCATTTAGTCTCGACTTTGCCCAGTCACTACTTCCCCCCCGTCGTCCTTTTCCTAGCCTTGTACAACGTTACCCGCCATCTGAAGTCTTTCCAGAGTTCCTGCACCTTCCCCAACCTTGGACTTCACCCACCCACCCGCCTCTCTCCCCTTTCCCTCAGTGGCGTCGGTTCAGAAAAAGCTAAGGTATGGTAACATGACTGGTGTCTTGCACGCGCGCCTTCGCGCGCGTGCAAGACACCAGTCATGTTACCATACCTTAGCAACAGGCATGATACATTTATTTTAAGAAATACATTTAATTTTTTCCCCGTTTCTACGGTTTCTTGGGTTGGATATGGCAGCCTGGAAGTGCAGCTAAACATCATTGTTTGTAAACGTGCCACAATTAACAATAATGCATTGCACCTGTGCAGCTGACCTGCGGAACCTGGGAACATACTATTTTTTTCAAGATGGGTAGAATACAAGTGTGGAGAATATAATTATAATACCTTGTTAAAGTGACCATTTTGTTATTTAAAAGGAACTTTTATTTCCCCTCCTGGACCCAGGGTATGGCAGCTGCATACCCCTGCCATACCCAATTGACGCCCAGCTTTCCCTCCCACTTGTCCTCAGCTCTGCAACCTCCTGCTTTATCATCTCACCTCTCCAGTCTTTTTGGCAGCCAAATACGATGGCGGCAGCAGGTTTTTTAAGCTGTGTCCTCCCGGTAGACCGCATCTGTTCTGGAACAGAACGCTTGAGCCACACAAGGTGATGGCCGTTCAGATCAGAGGTGTTTTTGTTTTTTTTCTACAGTGATTTGTTCTCTTTTTTTTCCTAGCTCTTCTTTTCTCATCTCTGCTTGCTTTTGTCATTAATGGCAGCAACTCTTTCTCCACATGGCCAACTTGGTGCCAGATTCGAAGAATGGCGTCACATTTTCCACATCTGTCACCTCATACGATACGTGGAAGCGCCTACGTCTTTGAATTCGGGTCCAGATTTTAGGCGCCATGTATTCATGGAAGAGGCGAGTGAGTGACACCACCAAACTTGACAGAGTATGCTCTGTCTCGCGTGTGGCCTCAAGTACAGCAGGTTTGCATTGTTTTGTGTTTGTGTGTTTGTTTGTGTAGGCGGTTCCAAGAGGCCTGGCCCACACATGTTTGCTAGCATACCTCTTCCTCACAACTCCTCCTGAGCGGAGCAGAGGGCATTGACCACTTTAGATGCTTTCTTTCTAGTACCACATTTGAAAGACATGTTTGCCGCCTGTGTGTTTTCATGGTCACTTACAGTAGCTCCAATTTCATCCTGACTTAAGGTCTTTGCAACTGTCACCACTCTGTCCCTTGCTCTCTCTCTCCTTTCTTTTTCCTTGGCCTGAAAAATGTTTTTTTTTTGCGGATTTCGGATTCCCAAAACGCAACGTAAAAACGTTAGCAGTGTGCAACCAGCTTTACTTTTTTGGGCATATAATTTGGGGCATATTATTTATTTACTGTATCACGAAATGTGAAATTTTTTCCAAGTAAAGAAAAAGTGGATCGCAAAGCATAATGAGTTTCTATTCTTGCTAACCACTCCTACGTCTGGCTTTGTGTGTATGTATGAGTGTCGGAACTCCATGTAAGGAGATAACTGATTGTCACGCGCAGAACGGCCCGTACAAGGAGATATGCACGACGTGTGTCGTGTTTGATACCTTAGGCGCGATTTTTACTATTTTAAATGCATTTTGTCCCTTTATTTGATAAGTACACCCGAGAGAGACGGGAATGAGATCGGATCCATGTGGTATTTTCACTATTTTTGAAAATTAGTAATTGCGACCGTAAGGTCGCAGTTTAGTATCAAAACCTCCACCGGCCGTCCGTCACGTCCGTCACGTCACACGTCACACTTTTGCCCTGCTCATATCTGGGCTTGTTTGTGTATTGTATGACATCACGCCACATCATCGGCTGAGGACTGTGTGATGTCATCATATCTCCATATATGGAGACATAAGTTGCTCATGCCCAAATATGGGCTGGTGAGGTCAGACTTAGTGTGATGCGTAGGTTATCTCCATATATGGAGATTCAACTTCAATGAGTAACCATGGCAAATCACAGACCGTACACAAATGACCCTTATATAAGACCGGCATTATCTACCGACAGCTGCTATAAGCCAACCCTGGCGATAAGGTCTGAGTCGAAGAAATGCTTCTTTCCTGGCAAGAATTGCCCCTTTATACTGTAGGGCTCGTTTGTGTATTGTATGACATCACGCCACATCATCGGCTGAGGACTGTGTGATGTCATCATATCTCCATATATGGAGACATAAGTTTGCTCATGCCCAAATATGGGCTGGTGAGGTCAGACTTAGTGTGATGCGTAGGTTATCTCCATATATGGAGATTCAACTTCAATGAGTAACCATGGCAAATCACACCGTACACAAATGACCCTTATATAAGACCGGCATTATCTACCGACAGTTGCTATAAGCCAACCCTGGCGATAAGGTCTGAGTCGAATAAATGCTTCTTTCCTGGCAAGAATTGACCCTTTATACTGTAGGGCTCGTTTGTGTATTGTATGACATCACGCCACATCATCGGCTGAGGGACTGTGTGATGTCATCATATCTCCATATATGGAGACATAAGTTGCTCATGCCCAAATATGGGCTGGTGAGGTCAGACTTGGTGTGATGCGTAGGTTATCTCCATATATGGAGATTCAACTTCAATGAGTAACCATGGCAAACTGTCAACTGCCCGTATGTCTTGATAATTGGTAAAACAAACTTTTGGCCTATTTGTGGTCGCTTATCTCCCGATTAGGGAGTCTTACTGGTGGTTAAACTGTCTTTTAGGGGGGCGCCCGCTGGCTTACCGGTCCAGGCGCATACCACATAAGGCTCAGTGTAGCCTGACATCGTATCCCTGGTTCGATTCCCAATCCCGGCTACCTTGCTGCGTGTCACTCCCCATTTCCTGTCAAAAACATATCTTAAAAAAAAAAAACGTTGCACAATGTTTTTTTTTATTCAAGTAATAATACAGGCATTATGCAGGACACCTGACTTCCTGTCCTGTGATCATCCAGTGCACAATGAGATGAATTCCTGTCGACTGGCACGGTGTATACTATTACACCTCGCAATCTTACTGTATGATTATGATTGCACAAAACACCGTTGCACGGTGGGTGCACACGACATGATCTTTAAAAGAGTGTTGAGCTGCTTTAGCTTTGAAGCCTTTGAAGTGATACATGAGGAGAAAAAAGGCTCATATGGGGAGCAGTTTGATTTCCTGAACGCCGCGGTTAAGCTGGTGTGGTGTGAGAGGCTTTCATGTGAATTGTCGCCTTTGGCTGTGACCATTTTAACCTAAAGACCCCTGGTAACTGTATCCCATTCATTCTGCTGTATTCTGCGAATAGGGGGTGTCACAAGGGGGGGGGGGGGGGGGGGGGGGGGGGGGGGGAGTGGGACTGAGTTACTAGGGCCCAAGGTGGAGGGGCCTTAATTATTTATACTTTAGCCATTGAAAAAAGCAGATATACAAGCTCACAGTGCGGCACCGAGTGCCGCGTTGTGAGCTTGTAGATCTGCTATTTTTTAAAAGTCGTGAAAATGTTTTTAAGCGAACATTTGTAACTCAGATTTTGCTTCTGGGTGTCCCTGGAACTAAATATTTTGAGATGGGGGTCCGTGGCCAAATACATATCATTTTGGGGGTGCTTCACATGAAAAGGTTTGAGCACCACTGAAAAAAAAACTTAGAAGGATTTCAAATATTCAAAGACTTTTCAAAAATAGCAGATCTACAAGATCGCAGCTGTGAGCTTGTATATCAGCTGTTTTTCAATAGTTAAAGCACAAAATAAGGGGTAATAATGCATTTCCAGTCTAAAAGTTAAACCCTCTCCCCCTATGAAGAACATTCATGGGGGGCCCCGCAGTGAATCCTTGTACCCAGGGCCCAGAATTTGGTGCGACACCCCTGACTGCGAGTATTTCTCTGGATCATTCTGAACCGGGGGAGTTAAATTCCAGGAGCTCGAGTCGGTCATAAGGATGTGAGCTCAATCTCGGATCACGATCCAATAATGTACAACGATTGCCAAAGCACACATTACCGTTTAATTTAGCTTCCAAAAGATTTATTGTTTTCTATTAATCACCTTGACCTTTTTTATTCTCAGGATCACCTTCTACTGCCTGCCACCAACCACAACAAAGGACGCCGGCCCAAAATGTCTGTGGTGCTGCCAGCCATGAACATAAATGGTAAGAACTGCGTCTTTACAGAGCTCTGGTTGAAATGTGCAACGTGTAATGGATGGGAACAGAGTCAACAACACCTCTCCTCACAAAAAGTGTACTGCACGTAAAAATGATTGTAAGAAGTATTTTTAGGGCCAAAGAAGGATTTAAGGAAATCTCTTAAATCCTATTTAGGTTATAGCAATCCTTTTGTTAGTATAGTTACAGTAGGCATTCAATCTGACCACCTGGCGTGCTCTCCTAGTGTGTTGAGCATTTATATTTAAGGGTTGCACTCAAAAAACTCAAATGTACTTACCATAGTTTAAAGACCAGCTGAAATGCTTTTTCGAGACCATAAGGCTGACATGGGAGTCTCCCGGGAATTAGCGTCCGCTCCTGGACACCCGCGAGCAGTCATAAATCTCCCGCAAATGCGACCAGGCATTACATTCACCCATTCACACACACACACACACACACACACACATTCATACACCGATGGCGGAGGAAACCATGCAAGGCACCAACCTGCTCACCGGGAGCAACTAGGGCTTCAGAGTCTTGCTCAAGGACTCTTCGACACTAACTCTCGGGGAGCCCGGGATCGAACTTGGAACCCTATATACAAACACACACACCCACATGCACACACACACTTGCCCGGCCGGTGCACAATGTGCAACAGTGAGTTTTCTATTGCCCAAGAAGGTGGTAAATGACTTGTAAAAGGCACGTTGCAGTAGCTCAATAGTTTGGCGAATAATTGGGAATTAGATTCTTTTTTTGTGTGTCCGATTGGGGGATCGATCACAAAAATTTAGAAATATTCTGTGACTACTTCAAAAGGTAAGGAAAAACAATAAATAGCTGGCAGTGAGGGCTATTTTGGTTAAATATTCTTGGCAGTGAATGAGTTTTAAACCCTATTTCATACTTGCAGACATTTTCCTAAATGACAAAAATAGACGATCTACATGCTCGAGCTCACAACGCATCCGAAGGTGATGCCTTGTGATGTGAGCTTGTAGATCGCCTATCGTGGCTGTGCATTGTGTTTTCGATACTTTAGTGCCCAAAATGGTTGGCAGGTTGAAAGTGGTTCATTATATTGCTATTCATAGCCATACATGCCGTTCACACAGATGTGTAAATGATTTGTAGCAGAGTTGTTGTTTTTTTTGTCTTATTTGACATCTGGTGTGGTGTCAACATGCGGGGTCATCCTACTCATCCTCCCTCCGCACCGGTCCTGGTTTACCATAATGAACTCCATATTATGTCCCCTCTCAGCCTCTGATTATACACCGGGCTATATCTGGCTATGTTTATCTGCCTATGTGTATTACACACACACTCGCACGTGCACGCACACGCACGCACGCACGCACGCGCGCACGCACGCACGCACCTACGCACGCACGCACAGAGAGATAACAGAAGAATGGCTTTCCTCAGAATGTAACTCGTCAGACAGCTGTTAAGAATGTCTAGTATTAAAGATGTAACTGTATAAAAAAACTTGAGATACAATAACAAGTCCATAATACCATTTTCATCATAAAAGACAAATGATGACTTAAAAAGTCACTTCGCACGCACGCACGCACGCACGCACGCACGCACACACACGCGCGCGCGCGCGCGCGCGCGCACACACACACACACACACACAGACACACACTCTCTCTCTCTCTCTCTCTCTCTCTCTCTCTCTCTCTTTCCTTCATGTATGCCTAGAGTCACACACAGAAAGACAACAGACACACTAACATTCTCAACCATTAACCTCCCTCGCATTAAAAATGCCTGGTTCTGCATCTTTGTTGCTTTCAGCCTGCAGTTGAATATGTCCTGTTGTTCAGGTCACGCAGGCTCCAGAACCAGTGGGACAATGTTTCAGGCTTTGTGTCACTGATTCGATAGAAGTCTTTGGCTATAATGTTTAATCTAGTTTTTGAAGTGGGGCTACGAACGTCATTTCGCCTGTCTTGAGTTTTGTTGCGATTCATTCAACAAGCTTCACTTGGTGGCGATGTTACAATTGGCTTCTCATTTTGTTTATATTTCCTGCAGTGATTGTCCCTGACATTGTTTTGCTTTTGTCCATAACCTTGCGTTTCCACCGCCAAAGTGACCAGTGTGATCCGGTCTAGAGCCCTGTAATTTGCACGCACACTTACAGATCCATCTAAAAAAATTAGCCATAGCATCCCAAATCATAACTGACTGTGGAAACTTCCCACTGTACTTCAAGCAACTCTGACTTCAGCAGGTTGACATTTCTCTATTATAAATCCTTGTTTTGAGTGGTCTCGTGTAATATTGTAATATTTTGAAATATGTACTTTTGATATGCCATAAAAATTCAAAAAAGGTTTAGAATAATTCACTGCATGCAATGTATGTAGAATATATGAAAGTTTCTAGAAATATATGAAAGTTTTAAGAAAACGTACTTTTACACAATATATATTTTTTTGATGGATCTGTACAGTACATGCCTATACATGCACGCACGTATCCGCCCAAGACCCAGACCAGATCGGCAACCTACAAAGAACATTGATCCCAGTTTATTTGTCTGTCTCCTTTTTGCCATGCAAAGGACGATGGGAGTCATCACAGGGATCACGCGTGCAGAACATTTGCACAGCCTCACTGATCCCCACAACATCTCCTGCAGTTTCTACAGGAAAGATGTTCTAAAGATGATCGCCGCGAAGACGCTCATTATGTCTTTCTTGGTTCCACCTCTCAAAAACCTTGGTCTTGCATCAGTGAAGTTGTGGCCAAAGTGTTTCCTAAAGCCCATCTATCTGTTTGTGCTTGGCCTCAAACTAACCAGCACTGTCCTCTGTGGTCCTTATAACTGCTGGATCACTCACTGACACACTTCATTACTTGGAGGTCATGGTCTGTGCCTGCACTGTAGAGAATACTCTGTCCATGGCTAGAACCCTTCGACCGATCCACAGCAAACTCTGCGCGTATATTGACGAGGCCCCAAGGGAAAATACGTGAAAGAAACGTTATGGAGTTATTTCTGTGGCTTACTGGTCAGGGTGGAGGAAAAAATCGATTCGAATCGCGTTTCTAACATGGTAAGATTCAGACTCGATTCTCATTTTCCAAAAATCTATTTTTATGAGATATTATTTATTAGATAATATCATTATTTTATTTTATGATTATTTATTAGATATTGTGTTGTGTTTGTACAAGTTAAAAGAATGTCAGACATGTTGTCTTGGATTTACCTGTGTGTGTTTACATTATTGCAGTACGTTGATAAAACCTTTACAATTATAAAAGCTACGTAAATGTACTCTGCTTTCATGCCAGCAGACAGATCCTGATATCCTATGAACTGAACAGAGAATCGTTTCGAATCGAGAATCGTTTTTAAATCGGAAGATAATCGTTTCTGAATCGTATCGTTTGGATTTGAAAGACTCGAAAAGAAATCGAATCGTGACCCCAAGAATCGATTCTGAATCGAATCGTGGGACACCCAAAGATTCGCAGCCCTACTTACTGGCAGCATGCTTACTACTTTTGGCGCTGATCTGCCCATCTCGAAAGTGGTTTTCAAGATTAACTCTGGACAGACGACACACACACACTGACAGACCCTATCTTAGACGAATGGCCTCTTGCAAAGCCACCCTGTAAAAATGGCATGACAGCCAGGGACGTGCTGGGCCCCTGATTCAGCCCGGGAAAAAGAGTTGGAGAGGCCCTCATTGCGCGCTATAGAGAGAGATCTCTCTCTATAGCGCTGCTGCTGCTGCTCAAAGATTTGCCATTTCAGATCATGACAAGTGACAAGCCAGTGGGCCAATTACATGAGTTATATTTCTTCGTTGTCGGGTGGAAACCTTGTACGTCCAAAACCGTTTGTTTTGTATTTATCATTTTAAAATGATTTAAACTAGTGAAAGCAGCCGATCTCGCGTTGCGAGGCGTTGTGTGCTTGTAGATCTGCTGTTTTCACTACTTTTTTGCAACGGCCTTGTGTGATGAAGCAGGGCTTTGCTTTGCGAAAAAATTTACAAATTTGAAACTTGTAGATACGAGGTTTCTGCCCGACAGTGACGATTTACTTCGTTGGCCGCCCAGCCCCAAAATGGAACGAAGGCCGACATTTTATTTTCATTTTTTTCCTAATGGCCGGCATGGACCGGCCAGGAATGAACCGGCCATTCGGGAGTTGTCCCGCTTTTCCCAATGGCCAGCACGTCCCTGATGACAGCGAACTGATCAGTGAGATCAGTGACCGGGCCAAAGTACTGTAGGGTGTGAGTAATTGGGAGGACATTAGGCTGTTGTTCTTGGCCGCTCACTTGGCATCTTAATCACTGATCCTCTTGTCTCCGTCTTATCTCCCTCTCCTTCCCTGGCCCGGGATGCAGCAACAAGATTCGATTTGGGTTTCAGCGGGCCCAGGGAGGAGTGAGTCAGTGGAATACGATCCTCTTACTCAGCATGGAAGACTGGGCCATTGGGAAATGCTTTTTTTTTTGGGGGGGGGGGGGGGTTACGGGGATGAAGATTGATGAAGGTAAACATTGTTCTTGGTTTGGTCTTGTCATGAAGGAATGCTGAAGCTATAGCGGTCAGATGGCCCATTGAAGCAGTGGCAAATAGTTGAATAGGGATGGGACGATACGCGATGTTATCGTTTATCGTGATAAAAAAACACTCACGATAATCGTATCGTGGAGATTTAACTCATCGTGATATCGTCCTCCGTCATGCACTGGGATCAGTTCACCTTTGCTGAGCTGCATGTCCGGTACCACTTAAACCCTCTTTTGGTAAAAGGTACTCATGATATACCTACTTGATACAGTCTTATTTTTTTCACTCTCTATCAAATGTCTTTGCCACCAAAAAATAGACGATCTACAAGCTCAGAACGCGTTGCAACGCAACGCGTTGTGAGCTTGTAGATCTGCTATTTTTTTGGTAAATGTTCCGCCCCAGGATTATGAATTTTGATTATCGCGATAACATCGTAAACCGCGATTTCTTTTGTCACAATAATCGTGATATCAAATTTTCATATCGTCCCATCTCTATAGTTGAAATCATAGATCTCCCTTTTCGACTAATTGCTCCTAATGCCAAACAATGGTTGCATTCAGCGAGAGACGCTGGGGCTCGTAAGATGTTTTTTCTTGTTTTTCTTTTTTTCACCACAAGAAAAGGATCTTGGATTTGGATGATCTGACACGGATACATGCTCTCACCCACCAAATCAAAACATTGTGCTTCTGTGCTCTCACCAGATGCCTTTGCCCTCTTATTTTGTGAACACGAGATGCTTTTGCATCTAATTTAAAGGTTTGATCATGTGGCGTTCTATAAAGAGAAGATTGAAAACAGTTTTTCAACAAGATGTTGAGCGCAGATGTTTGGAGTTTACGTTTGTGTTCAACACGTTTCACTGACGCTGTCGTACAGACAACCCTAAATTAAGTATGACTGTCAAAAATGTTTAAATTCCTAAATGATCAGCATTATAAGCCAGGAAGGGACAATTGGTTGTTATTGCAATATTTATGTGATCATGTTAGAGCAAAGTGCTGGAACAAGAAATGAGGGAAGTCAGAGCTAAAAATAGTGGCAGGGTTTTTGTCATTTGTTTTAACTTGAAGTAAAATAGTGAATATGTATATTTTCCAAAAGAGTCTTAAGCCAGAAGACACTCAAGACAGCTATTAACTATAATAGAAAAAGTATCAAATATAATTTTAGTAGTAAAATGTTGGTTTAGTGGTTTGACACATAAAAAATATATTTGTTTTCTATTTTCAAACTTTGACCAAAATGGCACCGCTTGTCTTTGTTCCGTGTTATAAAAGTAAGTTGTTTTGACAGCTGGGTAAACACTTTGAGCACTTTCAAGATGTCTGCCTGGCTTCAGATAACATGTGGCGTGCATTTACCATCGTTTTGTAATTTTTTTTACCTTATTTAACCATTATTTGATGGTTTTAAAAAAAATCTATCACAGATTGATCGAATTTCAAGACAAAACCAACAGATTAATTGATTATGATGATGAGTGGAGTGGGAAGGTCCTTCCTGTATCAGGACTGGAGGGAGAAGCAATGGTGTAAAGTAACTAAGTAGATTTACTCAAGTACTGTCATTAAGAACAATCTTTAGGTATTTTTTACTTTACCAGAGTATTTCCCATTTTCAATTCTTCTACATCTCAGAGGCAAATATTGTACTTTTACTCCACTACAATTATTTGAAAACTTCACGTTACTAGTTACTTTCTTGATTTTGATTATTATTGCAAAACATACATTAACCACTTGAGCCTATTTCGGCCATTTGAAAATAGCCGATCTGCAAGCTTGTTGCAGATCTGCTATTTTCAAAAGATTTGTATACACTTTATACATCTGCATAATCTCTACATTTTGATACTTAAGTACATTTTGATGCCAATACTTCTGGCACTTTTACTCAAGTAATTGAAATTCCGGACTTCTACTTGTAACAGACAGGGTTCCCACGGTCATGAAATATTTTGAAATTAGAAAAATATTTTTCCAGTACTGGAAACGTTTTGGAATTGAAAAAGGGTCCTGGAAGGTTCTGGAAAAAACTACTATGCATTGTTTTTGGTTATTGATTTTAACTTTTACTGACACCATGAATCGACTTTGAGGGTTCCCTGCCACGATTTTCTTACCTTTTGACATGGGCGCGTGCGTGATCCACATGCACGCCACGGTCTGTTCGTGGCGTGCACGCTTTATTTTTGCTTTGGGCATTGCACATACTAGGAGTAAGAGACTCGTTACTGCGCTGAATGATTGTTATATAGTCCTGGAAATGTAGTTAAATATTCTGGAAAGGTTTTGAAAATTCATTGGTACAAATGTGTGGGAACCCTGAACAGAGTATTTCTATATTGCAGTATTGATACGTTTACTTAAAGGAGTAGTTCACCCCCAAAATGACTTTTTTTATATTGATTACTCACGCCATGGAGACAATAATATTTTTAGTTTTTTGTCGCATTCCTAAGAAGACAGTAATTTGATTACAATAAATTGACCCTCATTGATTCCGGATCGGGATCCAAATGCATTCGGGTCCCCATCCTGAATCAATGGGTACATTTACTATAATAATACGTTTTGTTTTTTTGCCTTAGGAATGCGACAAAAACCAACAAATATTATTGAACTCAAGTCTCCATGGCATGAGTAATCAATAGAAAAAAAGTCATTTTGGGGGTGAACTACTCCTTTGTGAGCGCTTTGTCCACCACTGTCCCCACTCCGCTGTGCCAGCTGGAGTAGGAAGTTCGCTTCTGAAGCCGGGAAGGGAGAAGAGCCAAAGACCTGCTGTTGTTATCCAGTGTGACACGACAGAAGTCCTTTTATCTGTCCAGTAAGAAGTGGTGGCGGGTCAAAGCACCCGTGGCCCTCATAAAGCCCTGTGTACAGAAGGCTATGCGTGTCTCTCAGATGGCTCTCTCAGAGGCGTGATTTAGATTCATGTTCATCTTTGTTTGAAAAGATCCTGCGTGAGTGAGCGTGCATCGTGTACATCGAGCTTTGGGGGAGACCCTTAGATCATTTGGGCCTGAACGCAAATCTGTGTCGCTTTAGATTTGAACCACATTTTCGAAAACATTTGTGGAAGTCTTTGAATATTTTTGACCCGATTCTATAAATGTCTTCTAAATCATTCTTCTAAATCAGTGGTTCTCAAACTTTTTCATGTCAAGGACCCCCAAAATGACATGTATTTGGCCACGGACCCCCATCTCAAAATATGTTGTTCCAGGGACCACCCAGAAGCAAATATTTGAGTTACAAATGTTCACTTTTAAATATATTCAAAGACTCAATTTTTCAAAAATAGCAGATATACAAGCTCACAGCGCGGCATTCAATTAGTTAAAGCATGAAATAATTCTAACCCAAAATGGGTTAGAAAAGCACAAATGCTGTCCCCTCCGTGGCAGCGTGATTGCTCCAGAGCGGAGGATAATTCTTTCCAGCTCCCTGTTGCTCTCCTTCAGGAATGCCCCCCCCCTCCCACTCAGCTAAATGGCTTTCATCTGTTAGAAGGTGGATAGGCTCTGCTAATACGTACTGATCTTTTGGTCTGTCCTGGTCAATCACCGAACGAGCAGCGATAGGGACTTTGATGTGTAGGCCTTGGCCTGCCTCCGTCTGACTGTACCTCCACGGTTCAGAGGTTCTGTTCAAGTCACTTGACATTTTTGACCTCTGCGATTCTCTCTCCCCTTCTAAGAATATCTCTTTCCTTAAAAGGAGTGTTTATTTAACGATCCCCCCTGAGTTTGAAAGAAGCTCAATCAATTGAAACCGACATGTTTTGAGCAGAAGGGATTTTTCAGGGCTGATGTCACGTCACTTTTTTTTTTTTTTACATTTTTATTCCAGGTGAATAGGCTGTTAGTTGGGATATTATCACACGTGCACACGCCAACGCTGCAGTCTTGTTTTGCCTTCTTTGGGTTTAAATGTCTAGTTAGTGTAGCTAACAGGCGGCTTGTAATGGTGGGTTAAGTGTAGAGTTTGGCAGTGCTGAAGGAGTCTCAGGGTCACATTTTCCTACTCTCCTAATCTAAACAGAACAGTCCTATTCCCCACTAGGGCATTAACGAAAAAGGTCGACAAGTCGACTGAGTCCACTTCATTACACAAGTCGACTCCCACCAGAGAAAGTCGAAAGTCGAAGTTGTTCTATCGAAGTTTTTCTATCATTATTTTTGCTCCATGTGTGCGTCTGTACAGCATTCAAACAGTAGGATTGCTTATTGTCAAGGGCGGAATGATCCAATATTACAGTGCTACATTACATTTGGTATGACGTGGTTCTATTGTGAAAATAGCAGATCTACATGCTCACAACGCCTCGCATCGCGAGGCGTTGTAGATGGGCTATTTTCACAATTTCTGCCTCTATATATTTTTTTTTTTGTTATCAATTATTTTTATTTTCCATAACATAAAATTAGAGACATACATATGAATAGAACAAGAAAAAGTAAAACATTAATCAAAAGAAAAATGCAATTAACAGACAAACACAAACAATAGCAAAACAAGAAAAGGAAAAGAAAACCCACCCACCCCCTTTCCCCGGACCAACACGGAATGTACAATAGTGCATGCCTGTGCTAGGCTGTTACCACTATATAGTGATTTCTTGAATCATAGCCTTAAGCTTATCTGCAATGTCCGACCACATATTAATGTTTTCTTCTTTTGCTCCGTGTAACCTTGCTATCGACTGCTCTAAATATACTATATCTAGAAAGGTTAAGGCCCACTGGCGAAACGTTAACGTATGAGGAGGTTTCCACCGCGTAGCTACCATCTTCTTCGCCGCCGTTAATCCAGCAAAGAAGATGCGCTTGCGTATATTGTTTAGTTGCAACTGTGAGACGTCATTTAATAAAAATAAAGAAGGAGAAGATATGATATTAATACTAAAAATAGTTGAAAGTTTTGAGGCAACCATATTCCAGAATGACGACACATTTGGGCATTCCCAAACCATGTGAAGGAAGGTACCAATACTATTTGAGGCGCAGAGAGTGCAGTTGGGATTATTCAAAATCCTCATAGCACATAGTCTGCGGGGAGTTAAATAAGTCCGATGAACAAAATTTAAATGAATTTGTTGATGGTCTGGATTTCTAGAAGATAGCCTAATGTTAGACCACACTGTGTCCCAACAAAAGTCAGGGTCCAAATTTGGTACATCATTCCTCCAAACAGTATCAACAGATAGGGGCCCATAACTACAGTCTAATAAAAAACCATAGAGGGTGGAAACCAAACCTCTTGTTCTGTTACCATCACAGATAAACTCATGGAAGGGGTGCAATCTAAGGGGAGCTTGCCATGGGACCCCATAGGTCCTCATGGACAATCTCAGTTGGAAGTAGAAAAAAAGGGTATTTCCAGGCAGATTGAAGATGTCACACAAATCTCGAAAAGGTCGTAAACCATTTCTATCAAATAAGTCCCCTAATGTACGAATCCCCTTAGCCCTCCACCTTGGAAAGCGAATGGGGCGATCCTCGATTAAAAGTCTTTGATTATTGAACACTGGGGAAAATAAGTTCCATTTACAATCAATCTTACACATCTTTTCAGCTGCTCTCCATACTGCCACTAAATGAGAAATGATAGGTCCAAAGCGAACTTTGCATTGATGTGTAGTTATGTTTGAATAGATAAGATCTCTCAATTCAACAGGCTGCACTAAACTCTCCTCAAGCTCTCTCCAAGAAACCTTATTTGCTGGGTTAAACCAATTTAAAAGGGGGCGGAGCGTGAAGGCCCAATAATAAAATTTAAAGTTGGGCAATGAAAGGCCGCCATCATCTCTAGCACGCTGTAATAGAGAAAGTTTAAGACGAGGGCGTTTCCCTTTCCACACAAACTTAGATATCGAAGAGTGAAGCTTATTCCAGTATTGCGGCGGTGGTGGCAAAGGGAGCATAGAGCTTACAAAGTTAACCCTAGGAAGAACATTCATCTTTATGATTGAAACTCGAGCTTGGAGAGAGTTGGGCAAAGATGACCATCTATCTAAATCAAGACAAATCTTATTTAGAGTGTCACCATAGTTGTTCTTAACAATAGCCTGAAGAGAGGGGAAAATATCTATGCCAAGATATTTGAATTGGCTTACTACTGGGATTATGGGCGGCAGGATAGCAGATCTCATCTGATCATTTAGAGGTAGAAGGGCTGACTTCGTCCAATTAATTTTGTAGCCGGAAATGGAACTGAACTGATCAAAGATTTGAAGGACATGAGTAATTGACTGTGGTGCATTCTCAATGAACAGTAGAATATCGTCAGCATATAGGGAAATGCGATGCTGTGTGTTGTTAATCGAAACAGGAGTAATATCTGCAGACTGACGCACTGTCTGAGCCAAGGGTTCGAGTGAAAGTGCGAAAAGGAGAGGACTAAGGGGACAACCCTGCCTCGAAGATCTGCCAATCGTGAATAGCGGCGAACAGATCTTACCGGTTAGGACCATCGCTGACGGATTAGAATAAAGTACTTTAACAAAATGTATGAATGAAGCACCAAATCCCATTTTATCTAGTACAGCCCACAGGTAAGACCATTCCAGACGATCAAATGCCTTCAACGCATCGAGCGACAACACTGCGGCGGGGGTCCTCAGCTCCTTAGCCCTATCGATGATATGCAATAGTCGTCTAGCATTATCAGAGGCTAGTCTAGTTCCTATGAAACCTGTCTGATCACAGTGTACTAAGGTGGTCATAAAACCCTGCAAGCGACGCGCAAGCACCTTAGCAAAAACTTTTAGATCAGAATTCAAAAGTGAAAGCGGTCTATAGCTTGCGCAATCTGTGGGATCCTTGTTCTTCTTCAACAATAATGATATAATAGCTACATTCACATCCCTGGAGAAAGAGCCACTTTCAATTGCATATCGAAACATGTCTAGCATCAGCTGACCTAGATCTTCCCAAAAGATGGCATAAAGTTCAGGGGGTATCCCATCCAAACCAGGCGACTTGCCCCTACGCATTGCGAGCACAGCTTCCTGTAATTCCGCCAGATGGAGCGGTCTATCTAAGGCTTCCGCATCCGCCTCGCTAAGGGTTGGTAACTGTATGTTGGATAAAAAATTATTGCATACTGCATCATCGTGAATGACCTCGGAGGTGTAGAGCTCATCATAAAAAGCACGAAACGTGGCATTGACCTCTTTGGGTTCTGTAACCATGGCTCCCGTTGTTGATTTGACACTAACAATATCAGCAAAATGCTCATTGGATCTAAGACGTAAAGCCAGTAAGTGACTGGGTCTTGCACTATTAAAATAGTAGTTTTGCCTTGTGCGTTTCATTTGAAATTCTGAGCGGCGCTTGAGAATGGAGTTAATTTCTTTCTTAACTAGCTCCCTCTGAGTTGCTGTACTAACATCAAAGTTATTTTGGAGAGAATTATCCAAAGTAGAAAACCGAGATTCCAATTCCACCAGTTTGGCTGACCTTAATTTTCTCTGAGTGGACGCATAGAGGGTTGTATTACTCCTGATAAAGCCTTTAATTGCATCCCAAAGAATTCTGGGATCCTCAACTGAGCCTGTATTGATATTTATAAATTCACGCAAACCAGTTTGAAACTGAGCTACAAATGCCGCATCGCGCAGCAGTGTGGTGTTAAACCGCCATCTAGGAGCTCTATCTATAACCTGTTTCAGTGAAGCAACACACAGCACCGCCTTGTGATCCGAGAGTGACATTGGGAGCAACTCTACCTTGGCAATTTTATGAAACAAGCTAACAGGGGCAAAAACGTAATCGATCCTAGAGAATGAAGCATGCCTACCCGACAGAAAAGAAAAATCTCTAACCGTTGGGTTCATTAAACGCCAGATGTCGAGTAAGCCAGTTGAGTTTGCCCAAGCACGTAGTTCTGCAGACGCTAGTGCTTGTTCTCTGCTTTCTACCCCAGTGGATCTATCTAGGTTATGTTGCCATGTTGCATTGAAGTCAGCACCAACAATGATTTTGAAATCCGTCAGTTCCAATAAGGTTTTAGTTAGTAATTTGTAAAACTCTTTGTCTAAAACATTTGGAGCATACACAGAGACTAGTGCTAGCATTTTACCCTCCAAGCGGATTTTAGCAACAGCTATCCTCCCGTCACTGTCAGACCAATCACCCAAAGAATCCAACCTAAGGTTACGTCTAGCCAATATGGCTACTCCCTTGGTTTTGGAAGAAGCAGCTGAAAAGGCTAAAACACGATAATGTTTATTAGCCAATCGGTTGGAATGCTCTTTTAAAAGATGAGACTCCTGTATAAATGCAAAGTCAATTGATTTAGATCGCAAAACCCCCAAAATGCTGGTTCGCTTATGCGGTATATTCGCTCCCCTTACATTGAAACTTAGAAATTTATATTCTGTCATAATTGTGGTTCAAACCATACGCACAGCAAGCACAGTAGAACATTTTAGAATTTCCTAGTTGGTCCCTCACAACAAACCTTCCCAACAGAAAAACAAAACAACCCCAAAAGGAACAGAAAGGAAAAAGCAACATCAAACGAACATAAAAAAACACATAACATTGAAGCTTGAGGGGGAAAACCCCATTAGCATCAGAGTGCACAAAAACAGTTCCCCACCCCATCAACCTATTAGTCAACCTTCATTTCACTCTGTCAGAGAGTGCAAACAAGTAACTGCCCAAAAGTAACCATACATTGCCCTCTGGTGGTTATGTAAATATATAACAGATCACCAAAGTAAAAACAACAACAACAAAAAAGTGCCTTCTTGTGGCTGAATAGCTCTCAAACATTCCATCAGCTCAAATTATGATCAATCTCCCCACTTCATATCACTTAAATAAATGAGAATGGTATGTTAACATTTCTAGTAAAGAAGGGGGAGAGAAAAAAGAAAAGAATAAAGGGAAAAAAAAAAAAAAAAAAAAATTGAGGGGACTATAACAACTGTAATAATAATAATCAGTCCAGCATTAGGCCCACTTAGAATGTGATAAAGCCCTATAAGCCACGCTAATGCAAATAACCAAACACTTGTGACAGATAAGTGGAAATAAGGCTGTCACCACGACAAGGCACTAATATAATATTAATAATAAAAATAAATAAAAAAGGAAATCAGTGTATATGATATAAAAATATATGCACTTACATATGTAGTTAGAAATAGAAATTAAAAGCACATCCGGGGGGCCATATGCAGCAAAGCACACACAGTGTTAATGCATACTGCGCCACATACAGCCCCCCCATGCATCCATGCATACAAACCACAATTACTAATTAGAAGGGGGAAAAAAAGGAAAGAAAAGAAAAGTCTGTATACATAAGTATTTACATAAAACACAGTTATGTATGATCAGGAAACCATATACAACACAGCACTCATAATGCATACTGCGCCATATACAGCTCCCTGTACATGCCCAAAAGGCCAGTGCAAACTTAGATAAATGTCAATCATATTAGTTAAGTCTGTTTCCGTCTTAAACAGTAAACTACCATACTTCAAACAGTGAACCTACCCAATCACGACTACAAAATAAATATCCCAATACAGAGCTCCCCTCTCCCCCCATCAAGAAATTAACATTTTAACAAGTAAATTAACATTTTAACAAGTAAAGTAGGTAAATAACTACCCCCCCCCCCCCCCCCCCCAGACAGCGGATCCACAAGCACGTAGAGCCAACGCGCCACGAGATCGTACATCCGCCAGCTATTGAGATTAGAAAAAAAAGGAAAAAAAAGAACGAGTCAATGAGCCAGGGAGAGAGAGAGAGAGAGAGAGAGAGAGAGAGAGAGAGGAGAAGCAGAGATAGGTAGAGAGACATAGAGAAAGGGCGGGAGAGCGAGTGGTCTCTGGAACCGCGGAGCCTTCACAATTTAGACCATATTATTTATATCTGTTTCACCTTAAACAGTAGGCTACATTACTCAATACAAAGGCCAAAGCCCAGTCTCGCCCTCCTACCCGAAAAAGTAGCGTTTTAGGCGGCATAAACGAACCATAAACTAACAACCAACATAGCCGCCATTACCTAACAGAAAGAGAGAGAGAGAGAGAGAGAGAGAGAGAGAGAAAGACACACACACACACACACACACACACACACACACACACACAGCGAGAGAGAGAGCCAGAGAGAGAGAGAGAGAGAGAGAGAGAGAGAGAGAGAGAGAGAGAGGGAAAGCCGAGATAGATAGAGAGACATAGAGGGAAGACGATAGAGAGAGCAGGCTCCGTCCGAACCGCGACACGGAACACGTTAGACAAAGCCTAACAGAGAGAGATAAAACCCTCTAGACCTATATAGTAAGCAGCACAACGCTCAATAAGAGCAAAGAAAAGGAATACAATAATAACAAGAACAATGACCATTATATTCAAACAAAAAAGACAGTGAATTATGCTTATAGCTTTAGCAGCCCTAAATCCTCTCTCCTTGCGGTAACCTAAATTAAAACGAGTAACACCCATCTGCTTACAGATCTTGTTAAAAAATAAAACAAATAAAATAGGTATTATGAAACGAAACACTTGAAAACACAACGTCAAGTCAGATGATGAGTCCAAAACAATAAGTAGGCTTACATTAACAACTCACCCTTTGGGGAGGAGGAGGAGGAGAGAGTGAGGAAAGAAAGACGCTGCGTAAAAGTCATCTCCAAAGTCCCAGCCAGCTTACCAACAGTCCATTAAAGGCAAAAGGATATCACATCGGCAGAATGTGTTTGAAAGCACGCGATCACGAAAGCAAAAGTGTCCCTGGTAAAAGTTAGTTCTCTGTAACTGTCGTCTCATCATCCTGCGTAGCTAGAGTCTCGTCCGCAGCACCTGGAGTCTTGAACTTATCTTTGCAAAAGGCCAGAGCTTCCTTGGGTGAGTTGAAAGTAGAAGTCGCCTCATCCACGGTTATCCAGAATTTGCTCGGGTGCCTTATTCCGTATTTAACCCCTTCCGCGGTGATGGAACGTAGGAATTCCTTTACTGGCCCGAAAGCTGCCCTTCTCTTTGATGTTTCAGCAGACCAGTCGGGGAAAATATACACCTTTTTGCCATTGTATGTCAGTTGGCCTGCTTTCCTGGAGAGCTGGAGTATGCGTTCCTTTACCCGGAAAAAATGGATCCTTGCCAGGAAAGCCCTTGGCTTATCAGAACGTGGATTGCCGGTCCGATGAGCACGATCCACCTCCGGGGGGGAGTCGGGAAACTCGTCGGGGAATGTTTTCTGCAAAAAAGACTGGATAAAGGCCACTGGGTCAGCCTTTTCTAGCCCAGGAGAGATCCCAATCACTCTTATGTTGTTCCTACGACTCCGGTCTTCTGCTATGACGAGCTTCTCCTCCAGATTAGCACATCTTCTCTCCAATTCAGTGATACACATCTGCAAACTGTCCATGGAGGAACCAAAGTTCTCAATGGCCTCCCCCTGTTCAGCCACGGTCGTGTTCAGCGTGGCGACTGCAGGACGCAGCTCCTTTCCGAAGTCATCAATCTTCTTCAGTAATTTCTTCTCCAAGCCAAGCATCATGGGTTGAATAAAACCATCCATAAACTCTTTCAGTGATTCCTTGAGGACCTCGCGCAGCATGCTCTTTGTAACCGGAGCGTCAGCGTCGCCCTGCATTGCGCCGGCCATGTTGTCGGCGTTTGCGGTCGGAGACCTGGTACTCCTCGACCTCGTGTTAATCGTATTCGGCATGAAACACGAAACAACTGCAAAAACAGACGCTCACCAGTGTTTTGGGCGTTTAAAGTCTCAAAAGAACTATAAAGGCAGTAAAAAATGGGCTTAAAAAATGTGAAAACTATGCACCTCCACAGAGCTCAACAAACGCGTCCTACTCGGTCGCCATCTTGTCGGAACTCCTGCCTCTATATATTTGACAATTTGGACAATGTTTAATTTGTCATTTTAGAGGTATTAAAAAGTCCTTAAATTGGCAGTTTAGAAACTTTATGTTGGTTTGTTTACAGTTGAGTGAGAAAACAATGTTGCACATTAAGTTAATCATCTGGGGACCGCCCCAAAATAATCGGGGTAAAAAAAAAAAAAAAGGGTTGTTAATGCCCCATTCCCCACCAGTCCTCTTGACTAGACGCCTGTCATGCCAGCCCAGAGGTTTAGCCCTGACAAATTACACAACGTTGTGAAACCATTCCTCACTCGCATGACTTTGTCATATTTTTACCGTCTTAAATTGTGTAACATTTCTAAAGTGGTTCTCTACTCCTCCAGTCGATTGT
Organism: Nannobrachium achirus; assembly: GCF_963921795.1. Lineage (NCBI taxonomy): Eukaryota > Metazoa > Chordata > Actinopteri > Myctophiformes > Myctophidae > Nannobrachium > Nannobrachium achirus. The sequence goes on along the minus strand of NC_137810.1, from coordinate 58,472,636 downwards.
AGTTTTCCCTGCCCTCATATAAATATAAATATCCAATTATGTGATTATGAGGATCATGAAAGAGCCATTCATGTTCAAGTCCCAGTTGAAAAATTGGCCAGTTTGGTGGGCAATCTGAATGGCCTAATGAGCATCCTATTATTAAGACCTAATTCCTTCTTATTGACTCAAATGGCCTCTTAGCGATTCCTGTGATTGTGCTCACCGATGAGTTGCTTCCTTTTGGGATGCGAGCAGAGCTCTCATCTCAAACATGTCCTCTCGGCCGTCAGTTCCCCCACGCCAAGCTGGCAAACGCTGTCCTCAAGAGGATGCCCTCTTGAGTTTCCTCTAAATGTAATGCTGTCACACCACAGGGCTTTAGTCGGCGCACACACTAGCTCACACATTCTGCCACTGAAGAGGCCAGGAAGGAACTTTCTGGAAGGTCTCCAGATGGCAGCGGTAGAAGGGGAGAAAGGAGAACCTGGCAAAGAGCGAGGAGCGGGCTGGTCTTGGCAGCCCCTCAAAGAACCTGCCTTTTGAAGTCGGGCCCTCCAGGCTGTGTGTTTTTGTGTTCCCTGGTCCCACTGTTTATGCCCTGTCGAGCTGTTTTGGTAATTTCGTGAAAGATGGAGGCAAACAGTATGGTCCACCTCATATACTGTACATGGCACGCCTTTGAATTGGGTATATGAAAAAAGCCGGGCACCTTGTTTTGTAAACTTTGAATTTATTTATTTTCCCAAATCATTTTGGGGATTGTCATCTATTTGTTCTCCCAATTTAGTTGTTGCCAATTCCCCCCCCCCCCCCCCCTGTTTACTGTGCTCCCTGTCGCTGCCAAAAAACAGCATTGGCCTGGGGAAGGTGTGGGTGATGTGGTGATAAATATCATTGAGGCGATACAATGTCTCCACGATATGCCTTTTCAGAGATCTCGTATATATATCGTGATACAATGTTAATACAGAGATTCATTGCAGAATTAATTTAAACCTGCATTTCGGTCTAAATCAGTAGTTCTCAAACTTTAAAATATCATAGTCTCCACTTAACTCTGACAGTATACAAATGAAACCAAATGGACCCGTAAGGTTTCATTTGTATACTGTCAGAGTTACATAAGGGTCAATTTAGACCTCCCAAGGAACCCAGAGAGTCCCTGGACCTCACTTTGAGGACCACTGGTCTAAATGGTCTGTTACGGCTTTTTCTGTTAGTTTTTGTTACCTTGTAGGTGGTTGTACTGTTAAGTAACTTGACAGAAATAACCATAAAAAACAACATGAAAAAGAATCGCGATAAGATTGTGTATCGTGATAGCGTATCTTTCCATATAGCCCACCCCTACTTCCATGTGCCTCGTCTACATGGAGTCACCGGCCGGTTCTATTCACCTGACAGCAAGGAGTTGAGTTTCCTCTAACCCATTTAGAATGGGTACACATTATTGTGTATCATTATTTTATGATTTAACTATTGAAAAATAGCAGATATACAAGCTCACAGCGCGGCACCGAGTGCCGCGCTGCGAGCTTGTAGATCTGCTATTTTTGAAAAATCGTGAAACTTAGAATTTTGACCCGATTCTATAAGTGTCTTTCGAATCCTTCTAAGATTTTTAGAAAAACCTATGTTTCTATATGTCAGCAATCTGGCCAGCCATCGTCAAAGCAAAGGTTCTTTTCACTTAACTGGAGCTCAGTTAGTCTGTTCTTGAAGGACAGCAAGGAGTTTCTCTGGGAGGATGTAACATAACATGCACAGAGGTTTTGCAACGTCTTCCCCAGCCCCCCCCCCCCCCCTCTTGCTAAAACAGAGGGGCCGACTAGTACAGCGACATGGACACAGTCCCCTATACTGGCTTCTCACTGGCGAGCCAGGACAATACCAATGCCATGGAGTAAAGGTCCCTTTTCTCCTAAATTAAAAAAAATCAGGAAATGAAGAAGCGCCCTGTTGCAGTTGCACTGTAGTTCTTTCACTATTCATCTTTGCGTCTACCACAAGGCTGCTGCGAGCATCTTTTTTCAAACGCACTACATGTCGCGGACCCCCACGCCCTGGCCCTAACCCTAAGCGGTGACGTGAAATGCGCTTGAAAAAAGGACATTGCATTTAGTGTTTATTTTACTGCCGGCGCAGCTACTATACATCATGCAGACACTGTGATAGACAGATCCAATCACCTGCCAAATAGCTTGAAAAAATGGACCGCCTCCTTCAGCGGTTGGTCCTGAGCGATACCAGATGGAAGTATGAGGAACTCGATACGCCACCACCTCGCGGAGTCAGGTTAAACAGTTTGAGGATCCAATGGAGTTAGCTGGTTTTGTCAGAAGCCCTTTTTAATACTTTCCATTGGTTCAATGTTTTTTTTTAACACACAGACGATATATAATATACAGGCTGCTTTCCGCCAATGAAATGGATTAGAATACACAGGGAATCGGGAATAGGAAAAAGAATAATTGTCACAGCATTTTTTTTTTTCAAATTCCACCAGTCAATCTGGTTCTGCGGCGTTGAATGGAACTTCTTAATCGTTAATCCACACCAGCTTCCTTTCCTTGATAAAGGCACGAAATGTGAAACAAAGAGAATACCCATTTCTGTGTGTGTGTGCACCTGATTTTCCAGCTGTAGTTGTTTTTCTGGGTCAGCAGACAGCATTGCTACTTATAGCCTACCAAAGACAGCTTATCTCCACTATTTGCCATGAGGAACCTTCTTCAATTAACCGGAACTTGAACTTGGAGGAAAATGCACTGTACACCCATACTGCATGATCTTATCACGTTATAAGAAGTACACTGTGTAGTGCAGGGGTTCCCAAACTTTTTTGTCTCAGGGCACCCCATGAATATTTTTTTAATCCGAGGCACCCCTACATTATAATTTTCACTCCCAGCACCTTATATTTATAGCATATCGTCGTTGTCGGGTGGAAACCGTTAGTTTTGTATTTATCATCTACCCATATGGGTACTAAACTAGTGAAAACAGCAGATCTACAAGCACACAACGCCTCGCATTGTGAGGCGTTGTGCGACGGCCTTGTAACTTGGAATTACAAATTGTAACTTGGAAAGTTTCTGCCTAGTGACGATATTTTAGTGATTATGTTGCGAGGAAAACGTTGAGATAATAGCCATTTTGGTTAGAACTGACTGAAAATAACTTTGTACTTCAAGTTTAAAATGATACAAAATATTTTTTCAAGTGTCCAAATAAATTCCAAATATTATCGAATGATCTCGCGGCACCCCTGGACTGCCGTCGCGGCACCCCAGGGTGCCTCGTCACCCACTTTGAAGACCCCTGGTGTAGTGTAGAGTCTCCTGTCTTTGTCTTTATGGAAACCTTCTGTGACAACAAGTACATTTGTACTCTTTGAGATGACTTCCAAAGGCCAGCTGAAACATCATTGCCATTTGAAAAGGCCAGGTTTGACTCCAGTAGAGTGCATGGACTCACTCTAGGGATGGGACCATAAGCCATGTTATCGTTTATCTTGATAAAAAACACTCACAATAATCGCCTCGTGGAGATTTAATTTATCGTGATATCGTCCTCCGTCATGCACTGGGATCAATTCACCTTTTATTTGCCGAGCTGCATATCCGGTACCACTTAAACCCTCTATTGATGAATGTACTTATAATATACATACTTTATACAGTCTTTTTTCACTCTCTAGTCTCTACCAAATCTCTTAGCCAAAAATTAGCCGATAATGATAATGGATGTTGAGGATATTTTGATTATCGTGATAATATCGTAAATCGAGATTTCTTTGGTCACAATAATCGTGATATGAAATGTTCATATCGTCCAATCCCCAACTCACTCATACACCGACAGAGATACATATACTGATATGAACACTCCAGCTGAAGAAGGGCTTTACAGTATCACACAGCAGCCGCCCATCTGATTAAACATGATTCCGCATCTGCTTCCCCTAAGTATATGGAAACCCTATGGCAAGGCTCAAAGAAGCTAATGTCTTGGACAGGTGTCTCTGGAAAAAAAGACGTCTGTTTCTAACCAACCTCATTTTAAAGCCTTCTTTAGCTGCCTTTCTGGGTCATAATATGAGACTCTATACCAAAACCTGGCGGTGGCATGCCATTCCTATGCTGTCCATATGGAGAATGTTATTGTCACACTCTTCACCAACTCATCTATTTTGCTCCATAGCGAGACGAGCCATAAGAGGCAGAAGTCTGTTAAGTGCAAGTCGTGCAGTAATGTAAATAAACCCGACATGGGACGGATCCTTGAACATGCTATTTATGGGCTTTGGTAGCTAAGGAAGTTTTACTAGCCTGTCCACTCAAAGGTGTTCTTCCCCCAAGGCACAGTGAACACTGTCCATTCAATTAAGACTAGACTGCGGGATTCCACAAACCAGGGACCACACAACGTGTTTAACCCATTTAGGCCTAGAATTATTGAATGCTTTAACCAGTGAAAAATAGCAGATATACAAGCTCACAGCGCGGCACCGAGTGCCGCGCTGTGAGCTTGTAGATCTGCTATTTTTGAAAAAGTTGTGAAAATGTGTGCGAATCATTTATAAAGCGAACGTTTGTAACTCAAATTTTGCTTCTGGGTGGTCCCTGGAACTAAATATTTTGAGACGGGGTCCGTGGCCAAATAAATATCATTTTGGGGTCCTTCACATGAAAAGGTTTGAGAACCACTGACACAGTAGTCTCTCAAGAACAGACTAACTGAGCTCCAGTTGAAGTGAAAAGGACCTTTTCTTTGACGATGGCTGGCCAGATCGCTGACATAGAAACATAGGTTTTTCAAAAAATCTTAGAAGGATTCAAAAGACACTTATAGAATCGGGTCAAAATTCTAATTTTCGATTTTTCAAAAATAGCAGATCTACAAGCTTGCAGCACGGCACTCGGTGCCGCGCTGTGAGCTTGTATATCTGCTATTTTTCAATAGTTAAAGCATAAAATAATGATACACAATATAGTGTACCCGTTCTAAATGGGTTTTAAACATCCGTAGACGTAGATTTTCTTTCTTCACAACCTTATTGTGTTTTTTCGGCATAATAAAGGGTACGGGCACTTGTTTAGGTCTCCAGTTTCCAGGATGACCTTTTTTGTGGAAACGTTGTTGTTTACCCTTGAAGCCGAGTATAACAAACTTTATTTCATTGTGCTGACCTATACCATCTGCGGCGTTGCAGTCTCCTGGGGCTTTCCTGTAACACCAAAATGCCTGAGTCATCATCGGCGATCACTTTTTCTCCCTCGCTCTTGCCAGCATTTTCTTCTCTGCTCTCCTTCCCTCTGAATTTGCATGTCTTCCTCTTGTTTGGAGCTGTTTTGTTTATCTCCACGAAGGAGAAAGCCAGTGCGTGACTCACCTCTGGCCCTCCAGCTGCTGCGGTTCTCAACCCCCAACTGCCCCTAACCTAAGGGGCGTCACAATGGGGGGGGGGGGGGGGAAAGTGGGACTGAGTTACTAGGGGGCCAAGGTGGAGGGGCCAAGGAATTATTTTGTACTTTAGCTATTGAAAAAATAGCAGATCTACAAGCTCACAGCGTGGTACCGAGTGCCGTGCTGCGAGCGTGTAGATCTGCTATTTTTTTTTTTAACGTTGTGAAAATATGTGCAAATCTTGCTTCTGGGGGGGTCCCTGACTCCCTGGAACTAAATATTTTGACATGGGGGTCCGTGGCCAAATACATATAATTTTGGGGGTCCTTCACATGAAAATGTTTGAGCACCACTGACATAGAAACATAGGGTTTTCAAAAAACCTTGAAATATTCAGAGACTTTTTCATGATTTTTCAAAAATAGCAGATCTACAAGCTCGCAGCGGGGCACTCGGTGCTGCGCTGTGAGCTTGTATATCTGCTATTCTTCAATAGTTAAAGTACCCAGTGCCCAGAATTTGGTGCGACACCCCTGCCTACCCTGCACAACACCCCCTACCCCCCACCCAAAGTGCTGTCTCCCTTATCATTTAAAAGGGCACTGGGGAAAGGCATGACAAAAACCATGTCCAATCACTTGTTAGTCAGACTGAGAATAAATTAACAGAGGTTGTTCGCATGACGTTTGTATCTCTTGTTAAAGCCAGTATATAAATTCCTAACTTTTGAGGTGAGATGGTTATTTATGGGCCCCTGGAGGCCTTTTCTATTAAACCTCACCTGCACATAATGTTTATTTTGTTGTTCTTTAAGTGCTTTATAATTGTGTTTCGTTTGCCCCACCGCAGCGATTGCTGCGCAGGTGAATAAACTATGACTTAACACATTTAAGACTTGGAACCAATCATTAAGGACGATGATACACGAAAGAAGAAGACCTGGAATTATTTTATACTTTAGTTATTGAAAAATAGCAGATCTACACGCTCACACTGCGGCACCCGGTGCCACGCTGCAAGCTTGTAGATCTGCTATTTTTGAAAAATCATGACATTTTGTGCAAATCTTTGAATATATATTTTTTAAAGCGAACATTTGTAACTCAGATATTTGCTTCTGGGAGTCCCTGATTCATAATATTTTGAGACGGGGGGGTCGGCGGCCAAATACATATAATTCCAGGGGTCCTTGACGTGAAAAGGTTTGAGAACCACTGGCGTAGAAACATGCATTTTTCAAAAACCTTTCAGCTCCAAACAAGAGGATTTAGAAGACATTTATAGAATCGGCTCCAAAATATTCAAATATTCAGATCTAGTGCCGCGCTGTGAGCTTGTATATCTGCTATTTTTTAATAGTTAAAGGGATATTCCAATTTCAAAAAAACTTTTAGTCATTTTATCGTCTAATCAGGCTTTTATGAACACCCTGAACAGATTTTAATTTGCTTGATTCAATATTTAGATATTTGATGTAAATGTTACTAGGCCCTGCAGGCTCAGGACCTCTCCCCACACACACCCATTGTAACTTCATTTTAACCATGATAGATTCATTAAAAACACACATTATTTTTTCTGGTGACTCATACTACCCCCCTAATACGTGAGCAGGCCGTGTTTTTTCAATAACTTTTTTCTTTTATTTTTAATAATTCTTTGGGAAAATGAAAAAAATGAAATACAATAACGTTTGAAAAACATTATCGAACATTTTTTTAAAGTGAAATATCCCTTTAAAGCATAAAATAATGGTTGAAGTAATAATGCGTTCCCTGTCTTAAGACTCTTAATGCGTTCACTAAAAAAGCCTTTTTGTCTTTCTCTGCCATTACAGAGAGCATCATACCAGACAAGGACGTTGAGATAATGATGCAGATCGACTGTGAGGTCACCAACACCCGGATCATCCACATCAAGTCGTCCACCATTCCACCGCTGCTCCGCGTCAACCACACCGACACCCTCTACCAACCCTCACCAGGGGCCGAGGGGCAGGCCTCACCCCCCGTCGTTCTCATGGGTTCCGCATGAGAACCCCAGTCAAAACCAGGGACGTGCTGGCCATTGGGAAAAGCGGGACAACTCCCGAACGGCCGGTTCATTCCCGGCCGGTACAGGCCGGCCATTAGGAAAAAAATTAAACTGTTTGCACAAAAGTAGTGAAAACAGCAGATCTACAAGCACACAACGCCTCGCACAGCGAGGCGTTGTGTGCTTGTAGATCGGCTGTTTTCACTAGTTTAAATAATTTTTTAAATGATAAATACAAAACAAACCGTTTTTGGACATATAAGGTTTCCACCTGACAACGACGAAATATAACTCATGTAATTGGCCCGCTGGCTTGTCACTTGTCATGATCTGAAATGGCAACTCTTTGAGTAGCAGCAGCGCTATAGAGATATAGCGCGCAATGAGGGCCTCTACAACTCTTTTTCCCGGGCTGAATCAGGGGCCCAGCACGTCCCTGGTCAAAACTGATGCATTCTCTGTGATTCAGGAAAAAGGTGGAACTTCTACATGTTTGTTTATCCTCTGGGTACTTTTGACTAATCTTGTATCTTTTTTTTTATATATACACTGATTTAATTGTTCTGGTCTGACTTTGGATCTTCATCAGAATTAGCATGGGCTCACCTCGTGGGCCTCGGGAAGGGAACACAGTCGTTAGAAGGCTGCAGTAGCCCAGTTGAAATGGTCAGTGTCGGGCATTGATGTCCGGAGTAGGGCATTCATCAAATATTAGAATATTCGAATATCCGAATATCAAAGTCACTATTCGACGTTGTTCACCGAAGTCGAATATTCGCTTATTTTGATTTTATTGTATCGAGGGCAAATGTAGTCTCCTTGTGTGGTAAGACTGACTTTCCCCCCATATATCCCCAGATGCCCTGCCCAAAGGTTGTTGCAGAGCAGCTGGATATGAAGGGCACTAAACCCTCATCAGAACATGAATACTTTTAGAATGTTTCTTCAAGCCTGTTGTTCATCCTTTTCGGTTGTTGCTTTCTGGCCAAGCTACACTGCCCTACAAAGCCAGTGTGCAGTAACTACGAACAAAATAATGATGGACTGATACATGGGTTTAAAGGAGTAGTTCACCCCCAAAATGACTTTTTTTCTATTGATTAGTCACGCCATGGAGACTAGAGTTCAATAATATTTTTGTCGCATTCCTAAGACAAAAATGTGATAACAATAAATTTACCCCCATTCGTTCCGGATGGGGACCCGTTTCGAAACGGGTCCCCATCCGGAAATGAATGTGGGTAGATTTACTCGAATCAAATTTTTGTCTTAGGAATTTGACAAAAAACAAAAAATATTATTGAACTCTACTCTCCATGGCGTGACTAATCAATAGAAAAAAAGTCATTTGGGGGGTGAACTACACCTTTAAAAGTGTTTCAACTGGCCAGCCACATGAGATAAAGGCATACAAGTGATATTACACTAATTGTATATCTGTTATCACGAAGTCTAATTTGACCTTTGGCGTAAATAAGTTGGTGTGTCCAAAAACGTGGTTACTGCACGATAGCCATATTTTTCAACAAAAAAAATAAAAAGGTTGGGATCTCTATGTGCACCAAGCCTTGATAAATAGAGACAGAAAAATTACTTTTTCATTAGTTGAAATAAATGTCATTACTTTTGAAATTTACGGTGTGGCCTTGCCAGAAAGGGAACACTATTCTTGGATCTAATTTTTCTCTCTTGTTGTTTTTCTTCCTCTGTAAATGAAGGATATTATTTTATTTCTGAAGTAAATAATGGTAAACACTTGCAGCGGTAGAGGCATATACTCAGGAAGTCAGTGAAAATAGTAACCACTATTGTTTTTGATGGTTTGGGCTTCCATTTATTCATGAATGGAATTGAAATGCTTTATTCTCAATATTGTATTGATGCAAAATGTATGTGTGTTGTTTTTTTGTTTTTGTTTTAGGGTCTTTGTTTGCACTGGGCTTTGCTTAAATACCTAAATAGATTAAGAAAGATACATATTTATTTGGACTAACATGGAATAATTGTTATTATTGGGATATAAGCCACATAGCTACTTGCCGCTTAAATGTCTAGAAAAACAAATGTATGTACACAGTACATGTCAATTGTCAATTAGGCTTTCAAAAGATAATTCTATTCATTGGATAGATATTGTATTTGATTTTGTCATGTGTGTCCTACATTATGTTCCCTTCAACTGGGACTGATTTTGCTTGAAAAATGAAAAATCTATTTACTCTGATTTGAACATGTTGTGATACACTGAGCTCAAAAAGATAGACAACATTTGCAATCGGTAAATATGGTCAGAATGAAGATGCTGTATCAAATGTGATCTCTCTGTCCACTTGTCCTAATTGCACTCTTATTGTTAAACAGAATAATCCATGTTTAAAATGTGGCATAGAAGAAAAGCAATATCTAAAGAAATATTGAGCGACAAAATATTTCCTGATAGTGTAGTTTTATTTAGGTATAGAGGTGTGGAAATATACATTAGAATATTTAGCACCATCTCAATGCTATTCTAGGGGACTTAGTTTTGACTGGTATGGGTGAAAAGGATAATTGGGTTTTTGTATGGTGGGTTAGGCGAAGATGTGTTGAATAGGATGTTGCTATCTCATGTATATTCCAAAGTGTAAATCTTTTGACCGTGTTATAGCATGGACATTGCTATCCTAGGTCTAAGTAGCGTGTCCCATTCAGTTTTGTGATTTTAAGCACAGCCTTTCTATGTTTGTTGTGGCCGTTTGTTTCAGTTGATGTCAGCATTTTGTAACTACATCCCATGATTTTCTTAGGGACAAAGGAAGAACACAATTACTTTTTAAGCTTTTTTTCTTTCTTTTTTTTTGTATATCATATTACAAAAAACGGTGAGTCAATAAAACACTGGATTTACACTGAATATGCCTGTACGTCTGTTATGTGGGTTATTGGTTGAATACTTTATTAACAGTTTGCAAATAGTACAGTGTGGTATGTTTATACAATGGTGCTAAAAAGGATAACACAAAAAGCCAGTATGTACAGTATGTCCATTGTGGTCCTGTGTATTGAATTCATAGGATTGCGACTCCTTCATTGGATGCTAGTCTTTTTTTTTAAAGATGTTTTTTGGGTTTGTACACGCAGCAAAGGTGGGCGGGATCGGGACTCGAACCAGCGGCACGCTGTCAGGCTACACTGAGCCTATGTGGTTTGCGCCTGGACCGGTAGGCCAGCGGGCACCCCTAGTCTTTGTTTGATATTCACAGTGGGTTGAGATTGCTCCCTTTAGATATGTTGCGCTATAGTCTATATCTCAATTTAGGTAAGGGAGGAAATTACAGGGTAGCACATGACTTGTGCATAGTTCTGTACTTGTGGGTGTCCTTTGTAGGCAGCCTTTCTCTTTTTTTTTTATAGATCTGGTTGCCTTCCCCCTTGACTGTTCTGCAGATTGGATTACAGCTCACAGGAGGTAATTATGGCCACTTTGACTTTAACTGTGAATTAAACCAACAAAGGGGTCGATTTTTCAGTTAGTATTTTCAGACCTTTATTGCAGTCTCTTCAAGACGGTACAATCTGATATGCGGGGAGTACATAAGTGCTTTCATCGGACAAAGGTCGACAGATAGTCCCAGTTACTGGCAGAAGTCTTATGGTACACTACATGTACCAGAATGCAAAGGAAACGGTAATATAAAAATAAATGTGTATAAAACAGAACATGGAATGAGACGATTAGTCCATAACATCTGGTTGTTTGTAATGTTTGGAGGGTACAGATTGTGCAGTATGCTGTGATGAAGGCGTTTCTCTGAATTCATTGTTATAGCTTTATGTGTCCAAGTATTGATTTGGACCTTATTTCTCTACATTCATGTATTTCACAATGGTTTATATTACATTATATACAGTAAATGTGCTGCGTTGACTGAAGCATTTGTTTCATGTAGCTTCCCCACTCGATAGAAACGGAAACAATTATTTTCTCGCAGGAAAATAACAAATAGACCCAACATTGTATATTCATCACCAAGACAATTTACTTTATAAAATGGCATTTCATCACAATATACTGATGGCGTGGTGTGGACTGATCTACAATCCACTCCCGACGCACATATTTTACTTTGCTTCTCAACTAAACGGCTATCAAACCCTTACTAGGGGTTTACATAGGCTAATTTGATGTTGTACGTGACCTGGTGTCCATCGTCCCACGCGTACAAGACGCCCTCTTTGGGGTTGTAGTCAATTTGCGTGGTGTAGGTATAGTTATTGGTGAAGGGCATTCTCGGATGCATCTGAGTGTTGGTGTGCGTGTCGAAGGCGTACGCCAGGTTGGCGTCCCTCCGGTTGTAGCTGTCGACAGCGTAGAGGACGCCGCACACGATGAAGCAGTTCCCGTAGTGGTTGCGCCGCAGGCCCGTCCTCCACGTGGTCTCCCGCTGCGTGCTGAGGTCCGACGGGTCCAGCCGGGTCAGCACGATCACCTCCTGCAGATAGCCCTCGTCGTCCAGCGCCGGGTAGATGATCCACAGGCCGCTCTCGTCCACCGCAAAGTCGATGTCCGAGTGGCCGCGCCACTCCCACGGCGACGAGGACTCCTCGAACATGGCGTCGTGCAGGAAGGTCCAGGCGGCCACGTAGCGCAGGCGCAGGTCGTACTTGATGATGTCGCGGGAGAAGGCCCGGTTGTAGTAGAAGGCGCCGGCGTAGACCACGTGGCCTGTTCCGATCCAGTTGTACGGCAGCTTGTAGGAGTTGGTGAATCGGCCTAGAGAGGAGAAGAAACGAGAACAAGGATGTACTCGTGTCGATTGCAGGCCTCTGCCAACGGCCAAATAAAACTTCCCAGTTTGCTCACGGCAAAGTTAGGTCACAGCGTCACCCCAATCATTTGGTTTCTCCCTCTGGGGGTGCCTAAATGTGCACATATTATATGTGCAAATATTATATGAGATGCATAAAGGTTTCCTATGTAAATAAGCCAAAAGGCTTTCTTGGATCTCCTTTTAGTTGACCGTGTACCAGTGAACTGTACTGTCATGAAACTACCTTTTCCTAAGTAAGCTTCTAATAAAGTATTCAATCAATCAATCAAGCTAATATTGTGTCTCTTAACGACTAAAGGTTCAGGAATTTCACTCATTTGAAAAGTGATAATTTGCCTTGATGGTGGCACTAGAGGAAAGGTCAGAGTCACTCAGTCACAGTTCTTCGGAGCACGAAGGTGCTTGGCTAATTTCACGGCGATCCGGCAGTGACCGAGATACGGTCATAGACAAACAATCAAATGGGGGGCAAAAGCATAACCTTGTTTGCGAAGGTACAGTGAGCATACATTAAACAGATTCCTCAAGCTCGTTTCTGTAAGTGTATGTTTGGTCTGTGACCACTGACTCCTACCTTGCTTAAAGACCTCCATGTTGCGGAACTCCAACAGATTGTTTCCATAGTAGTAGTTTGCAACGTAGATCTTGTCATCGCCAGACTTTGGGTCCTTCATCCACGCTCCCTCGTTTCTGCCATAGGTGTTATGAGTTACTGGTTCTGAGATGGTAGCCAGCGTGTCTTTACATTCCTCTGTGAACGAGCCAGAGAGTTAGACAGAAGATGTATTACCCATTTAGGCCTAGAATTATTGACTGCTTTAACCAGTGAAAAATAGCAGACATACAAGCTCACAGCGCGGCACCGAGTGCCGCGCTGCGAGCTTGTAGATCTGCTATTTTTGAAAAAGTCGTGAAAATGTGTGCAAATCTTTGAATATATGTATTTTCAAAGCGAATGTTTGTAACTCAAACTTTGCTTCTGGGTGGTCCCTGGAACTAGATATTTTGAGATGGGGGTCCGTGGCCAAATAAATATCATTTTGGGGGTCCTTCACATGAAACATTATGAGAACCTCTGACATAGCAGTCTCTCGAGAACAGACTAACTGAACTCCAGTGAAGTGAAAAGGACCTTTTCTTTGACAATGGCTGGCCAGATTGCTGACATAGAAACATTGGGTTTTTCAAAAAATCTTAGAAGGATTCAAAAGACACTTATAGAATCGGGTCAAAATTCAAATTTTCACGATTTTTCAAAAATAGCAGATCTACAAGCTCGCAGCGCGGCACTCGGTGCCGCGCTGTGAGCTTGTATATCTGCAATTTTTTTAATATTTAAAGCATAAAATATTGCGTCATATTGTGTTCAGGCCTAAATGGGTTAAATAGCAGCATTTACTAGTAATGTTTACTGGATGGTTTGTTTTAGGTGTCATATCAGTGGGATTTATAACAGGAGAAATCATTTAACATTCCTAGGTGTCAAATCAGTGGGATTTACAACAGGAGAAATCAGTAAAAGTAAATGTTTATATACAGATCTCTGTGGGCGACAATACATCAAAGTCAACGCATTAGATCATTTCAGCTCGTTACAGTATGACGAACACTGAACAGTTGGGAGTTGATTGGGACCAGGGACGGATTAACCGCCACGAGGGCCCCAGGATGAAAAAGATTTAGAGCCCCCCTCACCCCCCACCATAACCCCCCCGACTGACTGACACACACTACTCAGCTCGGATTTTAAGCCATGATGATCATCTGTGGGACAAAAAAGCACCTGTAGACAACAGAGGAGGGGCCCACACATTTTATATTTGATTAACTTTAACATAAATTGTCGGCCCATTTCCCCCAAGGGCCCCTGAGAGCCAAGGGCCCCTGGCCCAGGCCCCGCCGGCCCAATGGCTAATCCAACCCTGATTGGGACACTTCAACACATTGAACAGGGCCAGGGGGCCGATCCAACCGGTGACGTTCTTATTACCAGATAACCTCTCTCTATCCACCGAGCTACAGTCACCCTGAACTCATAATTGGGTAAACTCCCAATGAATTTGGTAATTCAAGCCAGTTAATCACATTACAACACCTTTAACATTACAGCACTCTTCCTCAACAGGAAAGCATCACATACTGTACATACAGTACGTGTTACATACAAATCCAACCTACCAGATTTCTCTGGAGACCGTTCTTCGTTCCTCTGCATTGACTCGTCTGGTCCATTCTCTTCCTCCTCCCAGCTGATGCTGTACTTGCGTTTGGCAGGAGCAGTCGTCTGTCTAGTTGTGGTGGTGGTAGGAACAGTAGTAGTAGTAGTAGTAGTAGACGTAGCCGTGGTCATAGACCTGGTAAAGGGTGGAGAAGATGGTAAGCTGGTCTGCCTTTGTGTTGACATAGTCAGCCCAGAGGAGGAGGGGGTGGAGGCAGTTCCTTGCGCTGTAATTGCTGCTGCTCTGGTTGTGGTCGTCGTGACCACAGTGGAGGCGGTGGTTGTGGGTATGACCGGTGCAGAGCTCGTGGCAACATCTGTTAAGAAGGCTGTGATGGAATCCCCCATGGGTAGGCTTGGTGTACTGGGCTTAGTAGTGCCTGCAAAGGCTTGTGTTGTACTATCTTTCACATCTATAGTCTTTGGTGGTTGCAGTGAAGGGATGTCCATCGTGGTCGCGGTTTCTTCTGACAGGGCCTTGTGTGTGTGTGGCTTTGGTGTGATCGGGGTTTTGGTAATAGTGTTTTTGATTGGATCTTCTCTGGCCAGGCTTGGTGTGCTACTGTCTGGTTTGAGCATGATGGGAATGGGCCATTTAGTGGCTCTGGGATCGCTGCGAGTGCGAGCGTGGGTTGGAATAACAGTCGAACCCATGGCTGTGCTCCTGCTTGGCCGCGAGGTTGGCGACGATGGCCTCGCCGTGACACGTTCCGTTGTCCACTGAACGGTCTTTGACTCTGGTGACGTGGCGTCACTGGACACGCCCGCAGTTGTCGCGGCAAGTTCTGCTGTGTGCTTAGGCTTCACCGACTGGCTGGTCTTCTTGGCGGCGTCAGGTGCTTGAGCTTCCTTAGGCCACACCCGTGCTCTGCGTCTTGGAGGCACCTTGTGTTGGAGGAGGTGCTCCTCGATGAAGAGGTTGGTCGGCCCGTCGCCGCTGAATCCATGGTACTCAAAAACTGTAAGGGTGAGAATAACGCCACATGATTACACAGCATCCAAGCAGAATGTTATAACGTCACTGTCGTAAAGGAAACCATGTATGTCCAAGACCATTACTTTTCGGAAAATGTCAAAAAGAACCTGTGTTCAATGGATCGAATCATCCAATGTTATTATGTAGTCAGAAGAAGTTCTTGTTATTTTGAGCACGATGTCATTACATCGAAGATTGCCACCAAAAAACGGCGGATCTACAAGGCCATTTTTACTAATGTTGTCATATGATGAAGTATAAAAGATCTGACATTCATTTATGAAAAGATATGGAGATACAAAGTTTCTGCCGACTACAGTACAAGTATCATGACACGATAATAGGACATCACGAGGTGGCAAAGAGCAAAGTGACAGCATACACTTAAATTCAGAACTTTTTGTGTGAAGGAAATGTTATTTTTGACCAATCCGTATGGTCGACTCGAGTTTGCAAATACAATATAATACACAACTTTCATTGAGAAGTGTACTGCTGGTTGACAAGAGGTATTGCCTGAAGCTCAAAGTGCAATATCTCTCCTGCCTGCCCATGTGGGCATTCTGTGACTTAGCTCACCAGTAGACAAGCGAATATTTTTTATTATTTTTATTAACATTCTTTACTCCAATATAGCAAGGTGAGTTCAGAGAACTGAACAGCACAAAGACAAAACAGTAGAAAAGACAATGTTTGTCCGCAAACTGCAGCATACCTAAAGACATGGCAGTTCACTGAGCAGCTTGCTTGAGAATTGAGATGCTTATTTTTCCCAGCTTGGGTTTTATGAGAATACTTCTCCACGCAGTCCTCTACGCTGCACTTTCTGACCTGATTTACAATCTGCAGATGCTCTTGTTCAACAGCTGAAGTTAGCAACCCTGTGTGTCTCAAATAAACATCTTTATACAACATACCGAAAGATCTTCCTATGTGTGCAATCGCAATAGAATAGAAACATCGTCATTATTATCTACCAAGTTACAGACAAAAGGTTTCTTGTTTGTTATCTGTTTTTATCAGGGGTCTTCTACAGGGGGTCCGGGACCCCTAGGGGGTCCTCATAGTTACTACAGGGGGTCCTCCAAATCTTTGTGTGATAGAAACTTTTTTTCTCCTTTTCTATATTAACCACTTGACAAAAATAGCCGCATTGTGAGCTTGTAGATCGGCTATTTTCGGCAAAGAGGTTTATTGTAGAGGGGGGAAAGAGCAGACTAGTACAGAGTGAAAGGTCAAATGTATTAAGTATTGACGGTTCAAATGGTTAAATATCCGAAAACACAAATTGACATGAATCCAAAATACACTGATGATTGTGCGGTCAAACAATGAAACTATATGGAATCTATGAAAAGCTTGTGGGGGTCCCCATGCTTCATCTCTCTCTCAACTAAGGGGTCCTTGGCCTGAAAACGTTGAAGACCCCTGGTTTATATGACAAGTGATGGATGACATCCGTCGGGGTTGGCACTTACAGTTCTCACCGGGCTCCCCGTCATCAGCCACCATAGGATCAGGATCAGACTTATAGAAGGTCATTCCCCTGATGATCATCCCATTGGGACCAGTCTTCACCACATCAGGGGACTCCTGGTTTGTCACCTCCTGAGGATGTGTCTGAGGGGTTTGGAGAGGAGCGTCCCTCTTTAGGAAGGACTCAGGATCCCCGACGAACTTCTCCTCATACTTCTCCTGTAAGAGAGACATATAGACTTACTGTATGCTTAATTTATACTCTGTCCTACTATAGTACAGCGGTTCCCAAACGTTGAAATTTGGAGGTCTCCACTTAACTTTGACAAATGGAACCAAATGGACCCGTCAGGGTCCATTTGGTTCCATTTGTACACTGTCAAAGTTACAGACTTGCAAGGGTCAATGTAGGCCCCATAAAGGAATATAGAGAGTCTCTGAAATTTTGGGGAACCACTGCTATAGTATCGCACACTGAAAATAGTAGATCCACTTGTAGATCAGCTATTTTCAGTGCGTGACAAAGTACAGTATAAATCCAGGTTATGAAACTCTCATTAGCTGTGAAGAAAATAATGAACTGTGAAGTGGGCTGATAAACATTCTGTGCTAATCTATTCTGCCAAACAATTTCCACCTGGACCGTTTCCCGCGTTAATCTGATTTTTCAGTATTTTGGCATCTCAGCAATGCTTTGTGTGAGAGGTGAAGACAGGCCAGATCGAACACTTGGAAACAATTTCGAAACCAAGCCAAAATTGATATGATGACATGTCCAGTCCAGGTCCACCCGTCCCTGCTGGACAGGGCCTGTGAGCTTAGCTTAGCACTGGACTTGGATCAGAGTCCAGCAGTGCAGTGGCGTCAGTTCAGCAAAAGATAGGGTATGGCAAAGATGGGAGTCCTCATGGAAAAGAGGCATTACATTTTGTATAACACGGTTCTATTGTGAAAATAGCAGATCTACATGCTCACAACGCCTCACGCTGCGAGGCGTTGTGAGCATGTAGATCTGCTATTTTCACAATGTCTGAAAAAAAAAACGATTTTTGTCAGCTTTTTACACAGGTTTCTACGGTTTCTTTCTGGATATGGCAGCCTGGAACGGTTGTTCAAGTGCAGCTAAACTTAGCATGTTAGTAAACGTGCCACAATTAACAATAATGCATTGCACCAGTGCAGCTGACCTGCGGAACCTGGGAATATACCATGTTGTCAAGATGGGGAGAATACAAGTGTGGAGAATATAATTCTAATACCTTGTTAAAGTGACCATTTTGTTCAATTTTGAATTTGTAGTTATTTTACTGTAATTTAACAACATAATAACTAGCGCAGATAGACAAAGAGACATTCATGGATTTATATTTAAAAGTAACTTTTATTTCCCCCCCTGGACCCAGGGTATGGCAGCTGCATACCCCTGCCATACCCAATTGACGCCCCTGCAGCAGTGCAAGGCGTTACCTACATCAACTTCTCTGTGGTCTACTCTGCACAGATCACTAATGTCCACTCGGATGTGAAACACCGAGCGGCGCTGCCAAATCTTAGCATTACCTCAATAATTCTTAACGATTTATGGAAAGAACGCAATCATTGTTCATTCGTTTTTTGGAAGGCCGCACCTTTACGTACGCAGGATTTAGCCTCCGTTTTTACAGTCCAAGTACTCTGGGCAAAACATTGTGTTTCATGAGGAAAGCATACATAAGACACTTTGACACATCAGACCTCCCTCCTGTAGATGTGACGACACAGTGCTAGTGCTACAACATGTGGATTCAATCATTAGGCCTACTACCATCCACTTCTGGTCATTTAAGCATGTGAACCCTATAGCGTCCCTATCCTAGGGCTACATTTTGGCACAAAATAGCAGATCTACAAGCTCAAAGTCAAGAGCTAAAGCAGGAATAGGAATATCCGGTCAACTATGTACAGGGTTTAAGTGGTTATAAGCCTAGTTCAGACCAAAGATGTGCAATGAGACAACTTTTCTAAGTGTTGCACGTTGAAAATACCTCTATCTATATTGTGAGTAGATGTGCTATTTTCGGTGCGCAACACCATTGTACGATGGAGAATAAATTAAGCATTAGGACGTTGTGGAGAAAAATTGCAGTGGTCTGAACTCCCTTACCTTAAGGTCTCTGGTTAGCAGGGCTCCTGTATGTAATGTGCCAATTAGGAATGAAGGTCATAAGTTATACTATTATATTACTATTATTATTTGCATGAGAATTAAGGTCTGTCAAAGATAACATGACATGGGGAACACAAGTAGGTTAATGATTGGTGCTGGTTCGAGTCCAGCCGGTGCCATACATTGCACATCATTTTTGTTTACCCCCAGCTTGTTCCTGTCCCTCTACACCAGGGGTCTTCAACAGGGGGTCCGGGATCCATAGGGGGTCCTCAGAGTTACTACAGGGGGGGCCGCCAAATCTTTGTGTGATATCATCATGTTTTTTACATTAACCATTTGAACCCTAGCATCCCTATTCTGAGTGGAACATTAGCCAAAAGTAGCAGATCTACAAGCTTACAACGCCTCGCAGCGCGAGGCGTTGTAAGCTTGTAGATCTGCTACTTTTGGCAAAGAGGTTTGTAGAGGGAAAAGAAGAGCAGGATTAAGTATTTGACGGTTCAAGTGGTTAAATGTCTGAAAACAGACATTATTCCAACATGATGACAGTGCTGTCAAACAAGTCTAAACTGTCTAAGATTTTTTTTAATCTGCAATACAATTTTATACAATATGTAGTGGGGACACTGGGGGTCCCTGCTTCATCTCTCTCTCAACTAAGGGGTTCACTCTCCTATATAAAAATAATAATAATTTCACACCGTCCAAATCACACATGGACCCCAGTAGTGCCACCAGGTTGGACTTGCCTCTGGGTTTAGATATGCTGCAGCCCTGACGATGTCACTCTTCTCCTGAAGCACGTCATTAGGAGGGACAGCGGGGCTCTGTGTCACATGCGGCTGCACCAGAGGACTCCTCGTCTGGGGCTCTGCCTCAACCTTACTGTGGTTCCCAGAGACTGTCTGGATGGATTGATGGGCACAGCATGACGTGTTGTTACAGGACATGGAGCACTGAGTTTCATGAAAGTCCAACTTAACTCAGAGAGTGTAAAATGTATACAATTAAATCACATATTTTTGTCATATTCAAACGTCTGTCATAAGCTTTTCTTTTTCACAGATATAGCCTCTAGGCCAGGGTTCCCCAATAGGTGGCCCGCGGGCCATTTGCGGCCTGTGGGGGGGCTACTGTCTGGCCCCCACCAACCCCAGTAATAATGGTGGTATAAGAGCAGCAACAACACTAGTATATCGTCGTTGTCGGGTGGAAACCTCGTATCTCCACATTTGTGCGTTCTAAAGCCCTGCTTCATCATACAAGGCCGTCGAGGCGTTGTGTGCTTGTAGATCGGCTGTTAGCCTAACCTTGGACATAATTCGGCCCTTGGGGAAAACTAATTGGGGAACCCTGCTCAAGGCAATACCAGCATTTGTTTTAAATCTGTAATTGATCTTAGATGTTTGTGTTTCCTATAAAAAGTGAATGAAGACTTTCACTCTTGCTTCCTATACTAGCTCTGCTCAAGTTGTTGTACCCGAGGCAGCAGATTTTAATTTGTAACTTGACAAGCACAGTTTGGACCCATTTCAGGTCAGATGGGTGAGGAAGATGCCGTAATTAAACCTAAAATAAATTGGATCGTCCCAGGGTACCAGCTGATCCCAGTGCCTTCCCCCCCACAACATTTCCCATTTACAATCTATAGACATGTACATAACGCTCTTATCCAGAGGAACTTACCAAGTGCAAATTCACATTAAGAACCATGAACCCAAACCAACACATGATTACATGTGATGTGAATGTGATCTGTGTTTAATGTGAAACCAACACATGTTTACATGATTCAGTAGAGTGCTAAGAAAACAAGTATGTGCTACAGAGTAACTAGGACAGCAGGTAAATATAAATAGATTTGAAATGTAATACAGTAGACTATAATATAACACACAATGAATGTGAATTAATTTAATTTCATATATACATTTAACGCTAACCTTTAAATAAAATTGTGATTGGTAGGCCTACACCTGAATAATGAATAACCTACATTTGTAGTCGTACAAACATAGGCTTGCTTTAACCCATTAAAACTGTGAAAGCATCTGTGACTGTGTCATGTTCAGATGTACAAGCTCATAGCGCTGCATGAAGTGATGTGCTACAAGCTTGTATATCTGCTATTTTCTTTTTACTTTTTTGAAAAAACCCACATCCATATGACTATACATACTACCAGGGATGTGCAAAGAATGTTAGAGGCAGGGGCTGACATTTCTAAAAGGGCCTTTTGGTGGAAATATCAAAAATAGCAGACCTCCAAGCTCACAACGCGTCGCGCTGCGACACGTGAGCTTGGAGGTCGGCTATTTTCGGTACGAGATACCACACCGAACTAAGCATAATCAAGTCAATACTGGAGACAATGCTGCATTCAAGTTCAGGAGAGTTTGGACAACGCAATTCTCTTGGATGCTGCCTTCGGGTATGGCATGGAAAGGGGGCATTTGCATTTCTTTCACCATAGTAAAAACTGCATTCATGGTCTGGAGAGGGCACTTTTTACAGACGGATAAAAGGACAGGGGCTCAAGCTCCCTTTGATGTCTATGTGTGCACGTGGCTGCATATACTGATGCTTGTGCACATCCTGCTCACATGTGAAGGTACTAGGCTACTGGGTCTCCTCCCAGAGGAGCTCATTACCTTCTCAATGTGCTCCACACGGCCCAGCAGCTTGTTGGTGATGGAGTGCAGTTTCAGCAGATCCAAGCCGTAGAAGGATCCTTCCAGCAACTCGATGACCGAGGAGAGCTAGAAGACGGAGGACCAAGTAGATTCCAATCAAAACGTGTTACCCAATTATTCCAAATTCCATTATAATCTCATAAATTAAAAATATATCCCCAACCCATCCAAGAATTATGCGAGAGTGAGGATATTATCCAACTGCTCCGTCTGTGGATATACAGAGCGAAGGGAGTCCTTGGAGTTAAATGCTGTTTGCCACCAGTGATCAGGTTTGGCCATCTAACAAATAGATGAGGAACAGAAGAAGCCTTCAATCCTGTAGTGCATTGGTTCTCCCAAGTGGGGTCCGGGGACCCCCAGGGGTCCTTGAGGGAGTTCCAGTTGGTCCCACTCCCCAGCTAAATGATAGATAGTCAGGAACCAAATGGACCCTTACGGGTCTGTAACTCGGAGAGAGTACACATGGAACCAAATGGGCCCCAACGGGTCTATTTGGTTCCATGTGTACACTCTCCGAGTTAAATTGACGTTACAACAATAATAGATTTGGGTCTCAGTCAGAGATAGAATTGCCATTGAATGGGGGTCCGTAAAACTAATGCATGTCAAACTGGGGGTCTTTGAAAATAAAAATGGTTGGGAATCATTGCTAGAGCTGTAAAAATCTTCTCGGTTCCCTGGCATATCTTTTCACATGGGGGGGTCCGTGGGTTGATAAGTGTCAATTTGGGGGTCCTTGACATGAAAAGGTTTGAGAACCACTGGCCTATGTAGGCCTATATCTGAGGAACTTCAATCCTAGTATAGGAGTATATGGTAAATGAATGACGACCACCACTGGACTTCACTTCACCTTGACATTGTCCTTCCCAGCCTGTCTAAGTTTGTTCAGTCTGTACTCCCCCTCGCACGGGTTGACGGCCGACGGGGGAGCGACGCAGGCGCACTTGCACTGCTGGGGCCCCGACGAGACGGTCTCCACCGTGTAGAAGTCCTGCGCCGTGGCGTGGCCCTCCTCGATCCGCCGGCAGGCGCTCCTGCTCAGGGGTCTGACAACACATTTACACCGACAGTCAGAACCTTCCGAGAGGGCTTTCACTTTGTCATAATCACCCAGCAGCTACAAAGAGAAGAGGACGGATGTATAGTCTATAGGACCACGAACAATCAAGACACTTTTGAATGCACAATATAATAATAGCCTGGATCAGTGGTTCTCAAAGTGGATTGCAGGGACTCTGTGGGTTCTTTTAGGAGGGTCTAAATTGACCCATACAAGTCTGTAACTCTGACAGTGTACAAATGGAACCAAATGGACCCAGAGATTCCCTTGAAATGTGAAAGTTTGAGAAACACTGGCCTTTTTTTGCAATAAAATCCTTAGTAAATAATAGCTTCAATATGAACAACAAAGTGTGTGTGTGTGTGTGTGTGTGTGTGTGTGTGTGTTTGTTTTGTTTTATTTGGCTTACCTGTGACAGAATGTTCTCCTGACCGTCCAGCTCCTCTTGTAGGTGGTCGTTATGGTCATTCACATCAGGCCGGATAAAACTTTCAGATGTCCGATCTCTGGGCGCAGCATAGCACAGTGCGAAAAACACGCACAAACTGCGAACAATCCTATCCATGATATCCTACTGGGCCTACTGTACAATAATAGGCAAAATGATGCCGTCAATTCAGGCACAGCCTGTCAGTGATTATTTTAGCTGCCTTGGTAATTTCATAGCTTAATATTTGGCAGTGAAATCTATGAAAGCCATTAAACGTGCATGAGATCAAGCAACATGGCATGCTTCTCATCCTATTTTTCTTTTTTAATAGCCAGGTGAAATAGTAGGTGTAGTCCGGCTGCTGTCAGAAAGCAGTGCATTCAGGATGAGAACGCGCTCATTCTGTCCGCATCATCTCCAGTGCTCTGCTGCTGTTGGCGCACTGATGGAGGCAGTCTGTCTGCATGCGCTCTGCCTCTGCTCAGTGTGACGATCTGTGTGAATGGATGGAGGCGGAGGAGGCTCGTCTGTGTGTGCGTGCGCGCGCGCGCGTGTACGCTGTGCAGCACACAACATCCAGAACTGTAGGATACTCCCTAAGTGTCGCTATTCCAAACAAAAATAATGAATCCAAAAGCCATATCGGTTCTCCATGACCATGTTACCTGACGTTATGACGCACATGCTGTAGGTTAGTGGTTCTCAAACGTTTAAATTCCCAAGGACCTCTCTTACTTAACTCTCTCTGACAGTGGACCCGTAGGGTTCATTTGGTTCCATTTGTATACTGTCAAGAGTTACACTTTTAAAGGAGTAGTTCACCCCCAAAAGGATTTTTTTTCTATTGTTTAGTCACGCCATGGAGAGTAGAGTTCAATAATATTTTTAGTTTTTTGTCGCATTCCTAAGACAAAAATGTGATAACAATATATTTACCCCCATTCGTTCCGGAATCAATGGGGGTAAATTTACTCGAATTACATTTTTGTCTTAGGAACCAAAAAATATTATTGAACTCTACTTTCCATGGTATGACTAATCAATAGAAAAAAAGTCATTTTGAGGGTGAACTACTCCTTTTAGAACCCCCCCCCCCCCCCAAGCCCCAAGGACCTTGTGAGTCCCCCACTTTGAGAACCACTGCTGTAGGCTGTAGTGTAGGCTACATCTATGTAGAAACTTAAATCATTGCAGTTTATTCTAGAGGTTTAGCGTGCCATTACTAACGGGTAATGCACACTAAACTTCAATGTAATAAATGTAATTTCGGTTTGGAGTAACACTCAATTCCAATTCATTTAAATGCATTGGGCGAATTCAGGGTAGCAATAGTAGATGACCAGTATGGACGTACTGCCCCCTGGCGGCAATACGAATTATAACATACAATGAGCACAATACATTTAAAGGTTTATTTTTGTAAGGCACTTTACATGTCATTGATGCACGTCTTGTCATTTAAAAAGAACAAATAAACAAAACATTTTTTACAATTTCAGAAAATCCCTGACTTATCAAAGAATAAAAATAGTACTATAACCTGCAAGGTAATATAGTCTACCAAGAGGGGTGTTGCCTCACATTATTATTTAGTCATTTGTAACCAAACAATACTTCTAAATGTCATAACATGAGACCACAATCAACTATCCTTTTAAAAATAATTTGTACAAATCCTTCCAAATCAATAAAACATTTCAAATTTAAACACTGAAAGCTTAAAGAATAAAGTGCCAGAGACAAAGTTAATTTAAGTATTTTCTGAGATCAAGGTTTTCAAGATGAATTTTCTATACACAGCTTAAAAAAAAGGAAAAAAAAAGAAAAGCCCTTATACAGTAGTATACTGTACAGAAGGCCCCAAAACCTTCTGCTAACAATAACAATACAAGCACTGTGAAAGTCAATGTCAGGCAAACACCAACTAAAAGTGCGTGCGAGGCTGCGAGCGCGTGTATTTATTTAATAATAACCTTTTCATCCCGTGGGGGACGTTCCGTTTTCAGCTCACCCAGCAGAGTGCTGCCCATGGAGGAGTAGGCCGGGGGGCAGTATGTTCCCCGGGTTCTATATGTTCCTAAAGCTAATTCTAACCCATACATGGGCAGCTGACCGCAGGTTAACATTGGACTACTGATGATATATATAATTGATTTCAGCTGTGTTACAATTACAAACATGCAAACATGACCGCTTCAATTACTTCACCCTATATCAGTAGCTTAATGACTAGTTATTTATGTCCAATGTATTTGTATTTGAGTTCATGAAGTTAACATAATTGAAATAAAAAGATAATTTTCAGTATTCCAATTAAAAAAATAGCAAAAAATGATCCAGGATTCCAATTCAAGCTCAGGATCTACAAGCTCAAAACGTTGCATAGCGACGCGTTTTGAGATCGGATATTTTTGGTACTTTTGTGACATAGAATGACGAAGTATAGTGCATTCATTTACGAAAGAAATAAAATTAACATATGGAGATGGAGATGTTTCTGTCGGACAGTATGTATGTGCAGCGTGGCCCTGTGGAGTGAGTGTGGAAATATAGTAGCCGTCTCCATCATCAAAGTTCTAACCCTAAACCAACTAGGGAACACATGGGTGACCCAAGGGTCACGCACGCGTCTTGCACAGGGCTACCTTGACACGTTGCCGGGGCTCGAACCTGGGACCTTCTGCTTCCCAGGTGGGCATTTGCCAAAATGAGCTGATATACAAGCCATTTCTTTTTTTTTGTCTAAGAAATTTGGGGCCTATGTACACCTTACCCCTTGTGTGTGTGTGTGTGGGGGGGGGGGGGGGGGGGGGGAATAGTGAAATAAAACACAAAAAAAAACAGTACAGTTGTAACTCTGTACAACTGTAGATCCATTTTGACTAAGAATGGAGCCATGGAGGGTTTAAGTGGTTAGAAGAGCAGTTCAAATAAGGCCGTTAGGGCGGATTCACACTGAGGTCCGACTGATTCGAACTGTTCCCGAAAACAGTTGCCTGGTCCCCGCTGACCAGCATTCACATTGGCCAACATTCTTCTGTGCCTGGACTCCCAAGAGTACACTTCATTCAACTGTAATGGTATTCATGTGCCTCCCGGGGATGCTGTTGACTATGGGGCTTTGGGAGATATAAAATGTCATGTCACAGATCTTGTCAGAATTTAGAGCGAATATTAAGTGTTCCTGACGTTATCTTGAGTTGTATCAATAACAGAAAAACAATACACAACCAAAGCAGTGTGTGCCGACTGTCTTTGAAACATCACAATGTAACGTCATCTCTAATCATCGTATAACAGTAACGTCACTGGTGCATCCTTGGTATCTTAATGGTGACGACCGTGGACCAATACTTGTTCATTTCATCCTCGCAGAAGCGACACCACTTCCTTGTTCATGGAACGATAGCTTCACTTTGCAGCGCACCGTTCTCTCGTTCATCAAATATCAAAACATCTACCAAGTAGTCTTGAGTATGCACCCGAGCCCGCAGTGTGAATCCGCCCTTAGTGTCTCTATGTCTCTTGACAGCCTTCAAGTTCCATGGTCTCCTCTGGGGCCACAGGGAGAATAAGGTGTGAGATGCGGCTCCACAGGCCGCTGTATTTGTCCAGGTCCATCAGGTCGAAGGTGACGGGCTGGCCGGCGGAGAGGAACTTCTTCTTGAGGTGGTCGTCCACCATCTCCTCCACGGCGCAGAGACTGAGCCGCGTGGGAAGCTCCTCCTCGTCCGCCAGAAGCACCGTGAAGATCAGAGAGGTCTTCTTGTAGGCGGCGTTCTCGTGGTCGCAGTAGCGGTAGAAGATGAGGGTGGAGCCTGGAGGCAGTTCCTCGAATCGGTGGATGACGGCCACAGGCTTGTCCCCTTCGAAAGCTCTCCGCAGCTGGTTGTCAATGTCCAGCTTGACCGTGTCACTGTCCAGGTGGGCTTTGTTGGCCCCGTCGATGTGGAGGACGGAGGCGTTGTGGGCGGAGGAGAAGGCAGAGGCCAGGCCTCGGGCCAGGCAGTGCAGGGTCTTCTCTGCCTTACGACCGGCAGTCAGGATGAGGCTGACGGGCTCGGTGGGATGCTCCATCAGGAGGTGTCTCTCCAGGTGGATCCGGCCCCTCCGCCACAGCTCGGGGCGCTGCGTGGGGAACCTGGACTGGATCAGCTTCAGTTCCTGGAGGAAGACGTCTACCGGCCGCACCTCCTTCTGCTCAGGTGGAGACTGAGAGCTGAAGGCGTGAAGGCATACGGCCAGGACTGCAACCAGGACTACGCCCATGATACCCCACAATCTGTTGTTACCTACAGAGAACACAACACAGACAAGACAGTATAGAGGTCAGTTGTTTCTTCTGTAATTACGTCAACTGTTACTGTAAACTAGTCCTGTGCCGGGGGGTGTGCACAGTATCCAGGGGTTAAAGCCCCAAAAAATCCCAAGACTGAAATTTATTTTCAGACCATGTCCCAATATGTGACTTTAGAAACATGGCAGGTGCAACGCACACCAATATTTGGGGTGTTTCCCTGAAGTTCTGAACTGCCTTCACTGTGTGGGTGCCAATCCATGCTTAGAAGTATCTTCTGAAGTTCTGTTGTATTCTATGCTAGTCTGTATACTCATATCTTGAAATTATAACTGCTTTTTAGTTTGGAGATCACTTGACTAGCGTTTTGACGACTGTCATTCACGCCGCGGCCATCGTTACACCTCCCCCTTATTTATGTATTTTTTGCAGATCTGCACTGATCTCAGAAATAGCCCCTATGGAATCCTCAAGACTGAAATCAGTCCCCAGGACTGAGAACTTTAACCCCTGAGTATCTGAGAGATTGAATGTAGGAGTCTCAGAAGTAATGTTGGAGTGCCCGTTGGGCAGATCTTTATGCCCATACATGGTGTTCCGTGTCCAGGCCAGTCTGTGATGTCATTACTATGACGTGATGTCAGCATGCAGACAGACGGTTACCATGGCGGCAAAACTGTGTAGTGTGTAGTATCAGTGATGTCAGCATGCAGATGGTCAGACAGACATTCGCTAAATGAATAGTTAGATAACCATCTTTGGTGTGTCAGGCACTCAGCAATAGCTTGATGCAATCCTCAATGATGACAGACAATGAGACCAATGGTTTTCAAAAGCTGGTGCAAGGGGGAGAAGACGACAGCCAGCCACATGGCCTCCCCTAAGTAACAAGAAATCTTGTGAAATAAAATGTTGTAAACCAATCATCAAGGACGATGATACACGAAAGAAGAAGGACCCAGATCTTCAACGCATCCGACCTCAAGATTGCGAGAGGAAAAAGACGGGAAGCTTGAAGCCAGTGACAATCGCTAAAGTTAATTCACCCACAGTATTTAGACATATTATTATTATTATTATTATACGATACATATATGAAGTCCTAAAGTTCGATTTGTTTATTTGGTGCTACACACCAGAGTGCCTGTGTGCGTGTATGACCACATAAGTTCTTTCTTACGGTTGTTATATGTTGTCGCGTTATGAGGTTTGTGTATTCAGGCTAAAATAGCTGTAACTATTTTAGATCCATCTAAAAAAATAGAATATTGTGTAAAAAAGCATTGCAGATGCCATAGCACCCAAAATCATTACTGACATTTTTCTATTATAAATCCTTGTTTGAGTGGTCTTGTGTAATATTGTAATATTTTGAAATATGGACTTTTGATATTCGAGAGCTGTATGCCATAAGGATTTAACAAAAGAAAAAGTTTGGAATAATTCACTGAATGTGTAATGTATCTAGAATATATGAAGCTTTCAAGAAATATATTAAAGTTTCAAGAACATTTACTTTTACACAATATTCTTTATTTTTTATGGATCTGTACCTACATGCTCGCTAATAGTGGGTGACGGTCAGAGAATGCGATTGTTGGTTCTGATGCACTGTTACTAAACCACACACAACCCTGTGCTTGAGCTTGTAGATTAGCTATTTTCGGCTCACACATACATACACACACTGCATTACAGTAGAACCCTTCTGGTACAGTTTTTAGTTTAAATAGATTCCCTTAGGTTAACCTTTTGATTCAGTTCACCATTACCTTGATCTCCTGCAGGACTTTCTTGGTCCTTTACGACACCATCAGGCTTGTCTGTTGAACCTGTGGAGAGTTTGGAGAAGCCGGTTAAAAACAGCAAGTGTAAGCAAGAGACACATTGGTAAAGAGAAACAACATTTTGACATGTTCCCTCAAAAGATTTTAATATTTAACAGGAAAAAAAAGAAAAAAAAAAGTGATTATAGCCAATGTACAAGCTCACACTCACAGCGCATTGTGTGTGAGCTTGTTGATTAGCTATTTTCGGCTCACATACAAACATTGCATACAGTGGTACCTTTCTGACACTAATGACTGTACAGTTTTCAGTTTAAATCAATTTCTTTAGGTAACCTTTTGACTGCTTGGACTCCATTTCTGTGTCTTTCTCAGGGCCTTTATTTGCGTCTGGTGCTTCATCATGTTCTCCGTCTACTTCATTCTCTGATGTGCCTGTGTTATAAAGGTTTTTATAGATAACATGTTGTCACGTTATGAGCTTTGTGTATTCAAGATAAAATAGCTGTTGCTAACTCCCTGTCTCACATGCTCGCTAATAGTGGCAGACGGTCAGTTGGTTCTGATGCATAGGGCTGTCACGATATGACATTTTACATGACGATTAATTGTCACTCAAATAATTGGCGATTAACGATTTAATTGTGATTTTGTCGTGATAATTACATTTCTGTTTGGCTTGTAGGCTTTGAAGTTGTACATGGTAGATATGACACATAACCTAAATATACAAAGAAATTACTGACATATTTGACAACTTACTACTTAAAAAAATAACTTTGATAGTGGAAATAGCCGATCTACAAGCTCACAACGCGTCGCGATGCGACGCGTTGTGAGCTTGTAGATCTGCTATTTCCACTATTTCGGAGATTTTTCAACATTCACGATTATGACGATTATGACAAAATAATTGCGATAATGTCAAATAATCGCGATTAGACGATTATGTAATAATTGTGACAGACCTACTGATGCAGTTACTAACCCACACACAACCCTGCTGTTCACTTCAGTAGCATCAGTTTATTACGGAGAATAAATGCTCCTCGGACTCCACCATTGTTGTACGTGTCCTAATCAATGGACAAGGGCGAACACAACCTACCCAGTGATGATGAAAGGTCACTCTTCTTACTGCTGTGGTCTTCTTCTGGTGGAGGTTCTTCTGGTGGTGTCATCTCAGGCTGACTGACTGTAAGAAAGAGTAATAGAGAGTCACTATCAGGGAGAACAGCGATTTCTACTTCTGTTCAGAAAAGGTAAACTGTCGGCTCCAGTTTGGTTTCTGCAGCCTAAATGACTACATGTGACCTTTTTTGTCCACATTTGCCTGTGTTCTCTGTCATATATGTGGGCACAACAGGGACAAGCAAATACACACAACATAATATCCATCAGAAGGTAGAGAAACAATGGTAAGATAATGATTTAGAAGACACTGTAGCACTTATCAAAACTAAGTTATGAAGAGCTTTATAAAAGAAATGCGCAACAGAATAAAGAGACATGGCACAAAGCGTATAAAATGCGCTGTCAAATAAAACATTAAGGAAATTACAATTCATAAAAAGAATTGACATAAAATCAAGGTTCACCGTTACCTTGATCTCCAGCATGAGTTTCTGTTTTTTTTATGACACCGTCAGTCTTGTCTGTTGAACCTGTGGAGGTGAAGCCGGTTTAAAAAAAGCAGGTGTAAGGAAGAGACACATTGGTAAAGATAAACAACATTTTGACATTTTCCCTCAAAAAATCTAATATTTACCAGAAAGTAAATAAAAACAATATATATCAATAATAGTGTGAATAAAGCTCACACTCACAGCGCATTGTGATGCATTGTGAGCTTGTAGATTCGCTATTTTCGGCTCACACATACATAAAATGCATACAGTAGTACATTTCTTCTAAGGTTTTTAGTTTAAATAGATTCCCATAGGTTAACTTTACCATTTAATTCATGCCTGGACTCAGTTTCTTTGTCTTCCTCAGAGTCGCTGTTTCCATGTTCTTCACTCTTTAGTGGAGCTTCACAATATTCTTTATTTTTTATGGATCTGTACCTACATGCTCGCTAATAGTGGGTGACGGTCAGAGAATGCGATTGTTGGTTCTGATGCACTGTTACTAAACCACACACAACCCTGTGCTTGAGCTTGTAGATTAGCTATTTTCGGCTCACACATACATACACACACTGCATACAGTAGAACCCTTCTGGTACAGTTTTTAGTTTAAATAGATTCCCTTAGGTTAACCTTTTGATTCAGTTCACCATTACCTTGATCTCCTGCAGGACTTTCTTGGTCCTTTACGACACCATCAGGCTTGTCTGTTGAACCTGTGGAGAGTTTGGAGAAGCCGGTTAAAAACAGCAAGTGTAAGCAAGAGACACATTGGTAAAGAGAAACAACATTTTGACATGTTCCCTCAAAAGATTTTAATATTTAACAGAAAAAAAAAGAAAAAAAAAAGTGATTATAGCCAATGTACAAGCTCACACTCACAGCGCATTGTGTGTGAGCTTGTTGATTAGCTATTTTCGGCTCACATACAAACATTGCATACAGTGGTACCTTTCTGACACTAATGACTGTACAGTTTTCAGTTTAAATCAATTTCTTTAGGTAACCTTTTGACAGCTTGGACTCCATTTCTGTGTCTTTCTCAGGGCCTTTATTTGCGTCTGGTGCTTCATCATGTTCTCCGTCTACTTCATTCTCTGATGTGCCTGTGTTATAAAGGTTTTTATAGATAACATGTTGTCACGTTATGAGCTTTGTGTATTCAAGATAAAATAGCTGTTGCTAACTCCCTGTCTCACATGCTCGCTAATAGTGGCAGACGGTCAGTTGGTTCTGATGCATAGGGCTGTCACGATATGACATTTTACATGACGATTAATTGTCACTCAAATAATTGGCGATTAACGATTTAATTGTGATTTTGTCGTGATAATTACATTTCTGTTTGGCTTGTAGGCTTTGAAGTTGTACATGGTAGATATGACACATAACCTAAATATACAAAGAAATTACTGACATATTTGACAACTTACTACTTAAAAAAATAACTTTGATAGTGGAAATAGCCGATCTACAAGCTCACAACGCGTCGCGATGCGACGCGTTGTGAGCTTGTAGATCTGCTATTTCCACTATTTCGGAGATTTTTCAACATTCACGATTATGACGATTATGACAAAATAATTGCGATAATGTCAAATAATCGCGATTAGACGATTATGTAATAATTGTGACAGACCTACTGATGCAGTTACTAACCCACACACAACCCTGCTGTTCACTTCAGTAGCATCAGTTTATTACGGAGAATAAATGCTCCTCGGACTCCACCATTGTTGTACGTGTCCTAATCAATGGACAAGGGCGAACACAACCTACCCAGTGATGATGAAAGGTCACTCTTCTTACTGCTGTGGTCTTCTTCTGGTGGAGGTTCTTCTGGTGGTGTCATCTCAGGCTGACTGACTGTAAGAAAGAGTAATAGAGAGTCACTATCAGGGAGAACAGCGATTTCTACTTCTGTTCAGAAAAGGTAAACTGTCGGCTCCAGTTTGGTTTCTGCAGCCTAAATGACTACATGTGACCTTTTTTGTCCACATTTGCCTGTGTTCTCTGTCATATATGTGGGCACAACAGGGACAAGCAAATACACACAACATAATATCCATCAGAAGGTAGAGAAACAATGGTAAGATAATGATTTAGAAGACACTGTAGCACTTATCAAAACTAAGTTATGAAGAGCTTTATAAAAGAAATGCGCAACAGAATAAAGAGACATGGCACAAAGCGTATAAAATGCGCTGTCAAATAAAACATTAAGGAAATTACAATTCATAAAAAGAATTGACATAAAATCAAGGTTCACCGTTACCTTGATCTCCAGCATGAGTTTCTGTTTTTTTTATGACACCGTCAGTCTTGTCTGTTGAACCTGTGGAGGTGAAGCCGGTTTAAAAAAAGCAGGTGTAAGGAAGAGACACATTGGTAAAGATAAACAACATTTTGACATTTTCCCTCAAAAAATCTAATATTTACCAGAAAGTAAATAAAAACAATATATATCAATAATAGTGTGAATAAAGCTCACACTCACAGCGCATTGTGATGCATTGTGAGCTTGTAGATTCGCTATTTTCGGCTCACACATACATAAAATGCATACAGTAGTACATTTCTGCTAAGGTTTTTAGTTTAAATAGATTCCCATAGGTTAACTTTACCATTTAATTCATGCCTGGACTCAGTTTCTTTGTCTTCCTCAGAGTCGCTGTTTCCATGTTCTTCACTCTTTAGTGGAGCTTCACAATATTCTTTATTTTTTATGGATCTGTACCTACATGCTCGCTAATAGTGGGTGACGGTCAGAGAATGCGATTGTTGGTTCTGATGCACTGTTACTAAACCACACACAACCCTGTGCTTGAGCTTGTAGATTAGCTATTTTCGGCTCACACATACATACACACACTGCATTACAGTAGAACCCTTCTGGTACAGTTTTTAGTTTAAATAGATTCCCTTAGGTTAACCTTTTGATTCAGTTCACCATTACCTTGATCTCCTGCAGGACTTTCTTGGTCCTTTACGACACCATCAGGCTTGTCTGTTGAACCTGTGGAGAGTTTGGAGAAGCCGGTTAAAAACAGCAAGTGTAAGCAAGAGACACATTGGTAAAGAGAAACAACATTTTGACATGTTCCCTAAAAAGATTTTAATATTTAACAGAAAAAAAAAGAAAGAAAAAAAAAAAGGTGATTATAGCCAATGTACAAGCTCACACTCACAGCGCATTGTGAACTTGTTGATTAGCTATTGTCGGCTCACACATACAAACATTGCATACAGTGGTACCTTTCTGACACTAATGGACTGTACAGTTTTCAGTTTAAATCAATTTCTTTATGTAACCTTTTGACTGCGTAGACTCCTTTTCTGTGTCTTTCTCAGGGCCTTTATTTGCGTCTGTTGGTTCATCATGGTCTCCGTCTACTTCATTCTCTGATGTGCCTGTGTTATAAAGGTTGTTAAAGATAACATGTTGTCACGTTATGAGCTTTGTGTATTCAAGATACAATAGCTGTTGATAACTCCCTGTCTCACATGCTCGCTAATAGTGGCAGACGGTCAGTTGGTTCTGATGCATAGGGCTGTCACGATATGACATTTTACATGACGATTAATTGTCACTCAAATAATTGGCGATTAACGATTTAATTGTGATTTTGTCGTGATAATTACATTTCTGTTTGGCTTGTAGGCTTTGAAGTTGTACATGGTAGATATGACACATAACCTAAATATACAAAGAAATTACTGACATATTTGACAACTTACTACTTAAAAAAATAACTTTGATAGTGGAAATAGCCGATCTACAAGCTCACAACGCGTCGCGATGCGACGCGTTGTGAGCTTGTAGATCTGCTATTTCCACTATTTCGGAGATTTTTCAACATTCACGATTATGACGATTATGACAAAATAATTGCGATAATGTCAAATAATCGCGATTAGACGATTATGTAATAATTGTGACAGACCTACTGATGCAGTTACTAACCCACACACAACCCCGCTGTTCACTTCAGTAGCATCTGTTCATTACGGAGAATAAATGCTCCTCAGACTCGCCAATTTGTCGTAGGTGTCCTAATCAATGGACAAGGGCGAACACAACCTACCCAGTGATGATGCTTCCCCAAGGTCACTCTCCTTACTGCTGTGGTCTTCGTCTGGTGGAGGTTCTTCTGGTGGTGCCATCTCAGGCTGACTGACTGTAAGAATGGAGTCACTCTCCTTACTGCTGTGGTCTTCTTCTGGTGGAGGTTCTTCTGGTGGAGCCATCTCAGGCTGACTGACTGTAAGAATGGAGTCACTCTCCTTACTGCTGTGGTCTTCTTCTGGTGGAGGTTCTTCTGGTGGTGCCATCTCAGGCTGACTGACTGTAAGAAAGAGAAATGGATAGTCACTATGACTGACTTTAACCCATTTAGGCCTGAACACATTATGACGCAATATTTTATGCTTTAAATATAAAGAAATAGCAGATATACAAGCTCACAGCGCGGCACCGAGTGCCGCGCTGCGAGCTTGTAGATCTGCTATTTTTGAAAAATCGTGAAAATTAGAATTTTGACCCCGATTCTATAAGTGTCTTTTGAATCCTTCTAAGATTTTTGGAAAAAACCTGTTTCTATGTCAGCAATCTGGCCAGCCATCGTCATAGAAAAGGTCCTTTTCACTTCACTGGAGCTCAGTTAGTCTGTTCTTGAGAGACTACTATGTCAGTGGTTCTCAAACCTTTTCATGTGAAGGACCCCCAAAATGATATGTATTTGGCCACGGACCCCCATCTCAAAATTATCTAGTTCCGGGGACCACCCAGAAGCAAAATTTGAATTATAAAACGTTCGCTTTGAAAATACATATATTAAAAGATTTGCACACATTTTCAGGACTTTTTCAAAAATAGCAGATCTACAAGCTCACAGCGCGGCACTCGGTGCCGCGCTGTGAGCTTGTATATCTGCTATTTTTCACTGGTTAAAGCAGTCAATAATTCTAGGCCTAAATGGGTTAAGAAAGAGTAATGGCTTGTAGGCTTTGAAGTTGTACATGGTAGATATGACACATAACCTAAATATACAAAGAAATTACTGACATATTTGACAACTTACTACTTAAAAAATAACTTTGATAGCGGAAATAGCCGATCTACAAGCTCACAACGCGTCGCGATGCGACGCGTTGTGAGCTTGTAGATCTGCTATTTCCACTATTTCGGAGATTTTTCAACATTCACGATTATGACGATTATGGCAAAATAATTGCGATAATGTCAAATAATCGCGATTAGACGATTATGTAATAATTGTGACAGACCTACTGATGCAGTTACTAACCCACACACAACCCCGCTGTTCACTTCAGTAGCATCTGTTCATTACGGAGAATAAATGCTCCTCAGACTCGCCAATTTGTCGTAGGTGTCCTAATCAATGGACAAGGGCGAACACAACCTACCCAGTGATGATGCTTCCCCAAGGTCACTCTCCTTACTGCTGTGGTCTTCGTCTGGTGGAGGTTCTTCTGGTGGTGCCATCTCAGGCTGACTGACTGTAAGAATGGAGTCACTCTCCTTACTGCTGTGGTCTTCTTCTGGTGGAGGTTCTTCTGGTGGAGCCATCTCAGGCTGACTGACTGTAAGAATGGAGTCACTCTCCTTACTGCTGTGGTCTTCTTCTGGTGGAGGTTCTTCTGGTGGTGCCATCTCAGGCTGACTGACTGTAAGAAAGAGAAATGGATAGTCACTATGACTGACTTTAACCCATTTAGGCCTGAACACATTATGACGCAATATTTTATGCTTTAAATATAAAGAAATAGCAGATATACAAGCTCACAGCGCGGCACCGAGTGCCGCGCTGCGAGCTTGTAGATCTGCTATTTTTGAAAAATCGTGAAAATTAGAATTTTGACCCCGATTCTATAAGTGTCTTTTGAATCCTTCTAAGATTTTTGGAAAAAACCTGTTTCTATGTCAGCAATCTGGCCAGCCATCGTCATAGAAAAGGTCCTTTTCACTTCACTGGAGCTCAGTTAGTCTGTTCTTGAGAGACTACTATGTCAGTAGTTCTCAAACCTTTTCATGTGAAGGACCCCCAAAATGATATGTATTTGGCCACGGACCCCCATCTCAAAATTATCTAGTTCCGGGGACCACCCAGAAGCAAAATTTGAATTATAAAACGTTCGCTTTGAAAATACATATATTAAAAGATTTGCACACATTTTCAGGACTTTTTCAAAAATAGCAGATCTACAAGCTCACAGCGCGGCACTCGGTGCCGCGCTGTGAGCTTGTATATCTGCTATTTTTCACTGGTTAAAGCAGTCAATAATTCTAGGCCTAAATGGGTTAAGAAAGAGTAATGGAGAGTCACTATCAGGGAGAACAGCGATTTCTACTTCCGTTCAGAAAAGGTAAACTGTCGGCTCCAGTTTGGTTTCTGCAGCCTAAATGACTACATGTGACCTTTTTTGTCCACATTTGCCTGTGTTCTCTGTCATATATGTGGGCACAACAGGGACAAGCAAATACACACAACATAATATCCATCAGAAGGTAGAGAAACAATGGTAAGATAATGATTTAGAAGACACTGTAGCACCTATCAAAACTAAGTTATGAAGAGCTTTATAAAAGAAATGCGCAACAGAATAAAGAGACATGGCACAAAGAGTCACACAAAGACTCACACATACATAAACTGCATACAGTAGTAACTTTCTGGTAACGTTTTTAGTTTAAATAGATTCCCATAGGTCAACTTTACCATTTAATTCATGCCTGGCCTTGTCTTCCTCAGTGTCGCTGCTTGTGTCTCTTGATTCATCACGGTTTCCATGTTCTTCACTCTTTAGTGGAGCATCAATCTCCGTACTACCAGGGTCTTCTTCTGGTGGAGATTGTGCAGCTTCTGGTGGAGATTGTGCAGCTTCTGGTGGAGATTGTGCAGCTTCTGGTGGAGATTGTGCAGCTTCTGGTGGAGATTGTGCAGCTTCTGGTGGAGATTGTGCAGCAAAGGAGAGTACACTACATTAGCCTGTGTGTTCTTCTATGAGTATTAAAGGCTACATCGCTATATAAGGCTGACTGTCTGTAGGACAAAGTAATGGAGAGTCGCAGATATCCTGACTGATCAGAAATTTCTACTTCTCTGTTTCAGAACTGGCAAATTGTCAGCTCCAGCTTCAGACTGTCCCTTAACTCGTGAGAGGAAAAAGACGAGAAGCTTGAAGCCAGAGACAATCGCTAAAGGCAATTCACTCACAGTATTTAGACATATTATGATATTAAGCCCTGAAGTTTGATTTGTTTATGTTTGCTACACACCAGAGTGCCTGTGTGCGTGTATGACAGGCAAACTGTCAGTTCCAGTTTGATTTCTGAAGCCCAAATGACTACATGAGACTCAGACCTGCCAAC
This sequence comes from Nannobrachium achirus, assembly GCF_963921795.1. NCBI lineage: Eukaryota > Metazoa > Chordata > Actinopteri > Myctophiformes > Myctophidae > Nannobrachium > Nannobrachium achirus. The sequence goes on along the minus strand of NC_137810.1, from coordinate 58,434,287 downwards.
CCTGGCAAATTATTTTGAGTACTCATGCGCGGGCACTTCGTGCCCGCGCGGCACCCGCAGCGCCCGCGGTGCAATTTTTGTTGTTTTCCCGCACAAAACAGCATATATTTTGGGGGGTTCCATGCACCTTTTTGGGTGGGACCTTTACAGTTATGTTAACAAAATTTCACACCAGAAATGTAGCACATTGCATGTCTTGACTTACACTAATAGGAGGAGGCAAGATGTTAGAACAACCTTTTAAATAAAAATGCCATTTGGTCTGGAGAAAAAGTAGGCTAGTATTACCAGGCAATACAGTAATGTTGCTTTGGCAATATTGTTGACAAATCTTTAATAAAATATACTAAATGCACTTGCTCAGAGTTAGTTAACAATAGACTCGCAAAACAGTCACCAGTGACTTCAGGAATGATCATACATCAATATAATCCTGTTATTCAAATTGCAAAATAGCTTTTCATTGTAGGCTATTTACATAAACCTGTGTCTTTGTTAATTGAGCAGCCTAAATAAAACCATATTTCTGTGCATGATTTGCATGAAGTTGAAGGTATTCAACTCATGTAGGTTTCTAGTGCATTCATTAATTGATATATAGGCCTACATTGTGTATAGATCACATACAGCCTAGTCTGTATATTCATTCATATAGGCTGCAGGCTACTCATTGTTGATAGACCATTAATGTCTTCATATATTCAAAGGTGATAAATAATTTGTTCACTGTTAATGTGTTTGACAATACACATGGGCCTAATTCATTCATTCATACTCATTTAGAGATAAAGTGGAACAGGCAGCCCAGTATGTTATCCAATCATGGCCAATGTATGCTTCAGTTCATTGTACTAAGCCCTGGGTCACACGTTTTGACTGGTTGCTCGCTGCAACACCGTCGTATGACGAATTACAACACGGGCTTCATACACAACACCACAGCTCCAGGCGGACCACAGCCGCTCGTTGTTTTGTTTCACCAGCGTCGCAAGATAGGTTTAGGTTAGGCATAGTACGAGATTTCACCAATTCTCACCCTCGTGGCTGCTATGACATGTGAATTCACCTCAGAGGAGGGTTTTAAAAGTTTATTATTAGCTTACCTGTTAAGACTCGTTGGCAGCACACCACGGCCATTCTCCGTAGTATCTTCTTTATAAATTAATCTGATTAATATCGCCGCTATGTGAAATCCGAGCGATAACGCGTCGCTGTGAGATGTGTGCATGCTGAAACTAAACCAAAACCTTCTTCTTATAACTCGTCTATGACCAAAACAAAACAAACTCCGTCCGCGGCCATTCGGTTAAATTCTTCTTCTACCGACAAAATGAGCATCGCTTCCGTTCTAGTGCTCCGCAGCGCCATGCACCCCATTCACACACCATTCATGTGGTGCCTGGGAGAACTACACGGCATGGAGCAAAAATGTTGGCCTCACTTTGAGACACAACACAACGCAGAATGTGTTATGTGTTACCATCGGTTACCATCCCCCGAACCAAAAATGCGTAGCCGTTAGAGGAGTTTGCGTACCTGCGTACAGAGACCTAAAATGCGTGCTCAATACGCAAAATGCGTACAGGTTGGCAGGTCTGGACTTTTTTTGTCCACATTTGCCTGTGTTCTCTGTGTCATTATGTGGTGTATTTCTTTTAGTGTTTCTTGTATGCTGGCACTTGTTGCACATTACAACACATTTCTGTGTAAACAGACAATAAACTGACTTGAACTTGAACAGGGACAAACAAATACACACAACATAATATCCATCAGATGGTAGAGAAAAGATGGTAAGATAATGATTTATACATTGTAGTACTTTATAAAAAATACAAGGCACAAAGCGTATACAATGCAGTGTCAAATAAAACATTAAGGAAACTGCCAATAAACAATTCATAAAAAGAATTGACATAAAATCAAGGTTCACCATTACCTTGATCTTCCGCAGGACTTTCTTGGTCCTTTACGTCAGGCTTGTCTGTTGGACCTGTGGAGGTGGTGGACTTTGGAGAGGCTGATAGAAAAAAGCAGGTATAAGGAAGAGACACTTTGTTAAAGTTTAAAATAATATAACAAAATGTAATATTTTCCCTAAAATAAATCGAATATTTAGCATAGTTTAACAAAATATATAAAAAATAGTTAATATAGCCAATGAACAAGCTCACACTCAGCGCATTGTGAGCTTGTTGATTAGCTATTTTCGGCTCACACGTACATACTGTACACTGCATACAGTAGTACCTTTCTGACACTCCAATGACTCTACAGCTTTTAGTTTAAATCAATTTCTTTAGTTAACCATTTGACTGCGTAGTCCAGGGTTTCCCAAAGTGGGTGCTGTGATTCCAGTCCAGGGGTGCCTCAGAATAATCTGATATTTGGAATATTTGGAATTTATCAATATCACTACATCGATATCACTTCACTATACCTAGTAAAAAAAGACCTGATTTGCACTGTACTTGATGAGTTCTTTTTCCATCTACAGCTAACTCTCTTCACCAAAAATAGCAGATCTACAAGCTCAAAACACGTCACATTGTGGTGCGTTGAGCTTGAGTCAAAAAAGTTTGTAAACCCCTGGCTCCATCTACATTATTCTATGATGCACGCCACTGTTAGGCCTATAGGCTACACGAATCTGGATCTTTCTGAATCTGGACCTTTCTTTGTGCGATTGGGGCTTGCAGCCACACGAAGCTGGAGATTTCTGCCACTAAACCGTATCTTTTTGAAACCAGATAAACAAGTGAAGATTTACCAAAATATCCGATTCTCAGTGGATCCGTGTAGGCATGGATTTTTTTTAGACCTAGATATTTTGGTTGTGTGGACATGGATATCTCAGTTTAGAAAAAGATCCAGATTAGTGTAGCCTTGGTCTTAGAGAGACTGCACCCTCTCCGTCTCTCTCAGCTCACTTCTCGCTCTCTTCTCCCGATTATCGATTCACGCTCACTCGGCTGATTGCCGAGGTCATATTAGATCACGTCGGATTTCAAAACTCCTACAACTATTCTGAACAAGTTCCATGATCCTGTCATCGCCATCATTCCAATATTGTCTAATCATTTAATCATACAAAACACCACACTGAAATGTCAAGTAACCAGGACAAGTCTTACGCTGCAGAGTAGTAACGCAGGAATCTTCTGTTTGGGTCATTTGCTGGTCTTCAGCATTTTCTGAATGATCATCCTTTTCCTCGACTTCCATTTCATCACCGTCATGCGTTGCTCCCACAGTCTCCACTTTGATGTTCTTGTTGGGGGATTCTGAGTCAGTCAGAGAAATGTAATTTACACAACCTGGAACCAAGTACCTTTGAGTGAGAGTGAATCGATATTCGTTGGTCCAGGACTCTCAAAAATCAAGATTAGCGTCGATCGACTCAACATTCTAAGAAACATTTAATTACATACAAATATACAATAGGCTACTAATAAACATTAAAGTTCTGAAGGCTACAAGTGATATGAACATGCTAGAACAATTGACATTTAAGGCCTATTTATCTTTACAATTGCTAGACAATTATGGGCACAAAAAAAGCCAATTTAACATCGAAGTGTCCACAGGTGCCCACTCTTCTTGTATCCAATGCACTATACTGTCCACCACTGGGCCTTACCTGGCGGAGGATTCTCTGTGAGTGTGCCATCAGGGTCTTCCATGATTCATTGGAAGTGAGGGCTTTCAAAGCTACATTTGGACAGTGGGGGGTCAAGACAAGTGGTTAAAATCATGATAAATCAGATAAAAAAATAATAATAAAAAAAACGTTTCTTCCGGGTGTTTGAGCCAAGAAAGACTATAACAGTAACGTTAACCTAGCGTTAGCTATCATAGATGTTTTTATCGAGTCCAACTTCTGCTTTCGTATCCGAGTTACGAAAGTCAGACTATCAGATCTTGATCCAAGGCTAAGCTAGTGCTAAAAAAAAAAACAAATACTACACATCACCGGCCCTCTCTCTTACTTTCTATGAACAAATGTGCTCAGTGTCTCTCTCGTTCAGTTCTTCTAGACTGCCAAAGTTAATGTATTAGCACCAGATTAGAGTTATGATTGGCACACATTCAGCTGGACACTGGACAGTCGGCTGATCAGTGTTGACATCAGGCTAACCTCGCGTCACCACCAGGCTATTCAGCACGACGGGGCGGGCGGAAAAACATCAGGCAACGGGGGGTTTCCAAACATAAAGTATTCATCAAACACGTTTTAATTAAAACTACGTCGCAGCGCACATCTCAACGTATAAGTAAGTAAAGTGACTATATCTTACCGGGTCCTCTTTTAAGCAATACGGTGGAATTTGACCCATATGTCACCAGACAGACATACGTACAGGCGGAAGGGAACGCTTCTTTCTCTTTCGTTTCTTTACATGTTTACAACGAGATCTCATGTGGTCGTACCTAAGACCGGAAATAGCAACCAAGACGAAAATAGCAAGACCAGACACGCCATCTTTGGTTTGCTTCCCTTGTCTGCGTGAAGTAGGTTGACACCTTTTTAGGAGGCAGGAAGCAGGTTGGAGTTAACTTGGGAGATGGGTACAGCCCATACTCTATGGTACAGCCCCGGCAATCACAGTGGGTCACTCACTGAACTAAATATTGGACCCAATCGTCACAATTAGCCACACAATATTCCCCAAATGTATGTACGCCATTTCAGGAGGTGTAGTTTAATACAGAAAAGTTGTCCGGCTACACGTGTACCTCTACGGCAGGGGTGGGCAAGTTTGACTCCAGAGGCAGAGGGCATAATACAGACTAAGCAATTTTCCCTTTTTTTATGTATGTTCTTATGTTAACTTGTCTTTATGAACTTAAATACAAATACATTGGACATAAAGAAAATGCTAGTTTAAGTAATTAAAGAAAGTGGGTCATGATGTTCACATGTTTGGAATATTGGAATTGTAACAGCTGAAATCAATAACCAATTGAAATAGCTGAAATCAGCATTATGTGAAGGTGGGGGGCGCATTTGTCCCCACTCCCCAGCGTCGCCAGCTATCTAGTTGTCCATGTATGCTCCAGTCTTAGCCATAAATTATAACTTCCAGTAGAGGGCGCTAATATGCGGAGGTTACGTCTCTCCTGGAGTTATAAAGCAGAGTCAAATAGCTCTGGCTGGTTGAGCCTCCACGTCCCTAATCGCCTCAAAACATGTTTAAATCATGAAGTTGCTCACCTCATCGTCGAAACAGCTTTATATCTACCTATGAGCCCACTCGATGGCATGTGTTAGTCCATATGTTTCTAATAAATTAATGTTTACTAAAACTTCACCGAGTCTCATCGCTTTCCTTGTTTTTGAACTGCTTGGGTAAAAATGGCCGAACATCACGTGACGTTGATCGCCGTTGCGATTCGCTCATACTAGGACATGACGTTTTATTGTATGCGGAAGTATTCCAACGTTCTGTAGTTCTGAAGCGTTCTGAAGGCGGAAGGATTCCGACGAGGAAACGCGAGTCTCGGAGAAGTTTTAGTAAACATTAATTTATTAGAAACATATGGACTAACACATGCCAACGAGTGGGCTCATAGGTAGATATAAAGCTGTTTCGACGATGAGGTGAGCAACTTCATGATTTAAACATGTTTTGAGGCGATTAGGGACGTGGAGGCTCAACCAGCCAGAGCTATTTGACTCTGCTTTATAACTCCAGGAGAGACGTAACCTCCGCATATTAGCGCCCTCTACTGGAAGTTATAATTTATGGCTACTCCAGTCTAGTGGATACAATTGAGATTGCGTATGATCTTCCTATATTAAAACCAAAACTCTTTGGTAGTTCTTGACTTCCTCACATGCATTTCCTGTGTTCTGCCTAAAACGTCCCCCTACAACCCACCGCTCGCCGTTGTGTTTGCGTTCGGGACGGTGGACGACGAGGAAGGAAGCTGTCGTGTTGAAACTACCATGTTTTATTGTTTTTGTTGCAATGTTTAGCTAGCTGTATTTAGTACTATAACGGTACACGTTGATTTGATCACAACAACATGGATAACAACAAGGATTCGGGAAAGACGGTCGCTCGTCCTCGGGGAAGACCAGCGACACGGTCGTCGAAGAAAGGTCTGTTATTATCATCCATCATTATCACAAGCTTTCGGTTTCACATTCATATCTCTCGAATATATAACGGCTCATTCAAAGATGCCCTCGCAGATTTTGCGGGTTTATTCAGTATTATATTTGTTATGGATATGTTCTGACTTCTGAGCAGTAACAACAAGTTAACTTGCTTCACACGTTGTTGACTCATTCAGGAAAGAAACTGCTACACATGTACAGATCCATCTAAAAAATAAAATATTGTGTAAAAGTAAATTTTCTTGAAACTTTCATATATTTCTTGAAACTTTTTTGCTTGTTAAAATTGAATATCAAAAGTCCATATTTCAAAAGTATTACAATAATTACAAGAGACCACTCAAAACAAGGATTTGTAGAGAAATGTCAGCCTTCTGAAGTCAGAGTTGCGTGATGCCTGTGGGGAATTTGCCTAAGTCAGTTATGATTTGGGGTGCTATGGCATTTGCATGATTTTCTTTTTACTCAATATTCTATTTTTAGATGGATCTTGAGTTTTCCCTAAAGTTGTTTATTGGGCTGTGTTGTTTGCTTCACAATGACTGATATGAATTATTGAGTTAATACTCAATAAGTCGTGTTTTGCAGTGACTGCTGACTTGGCACCCAGACCTACTCTCAAAAGGAAACGGAGACGGACAGAGGACCAAATCCCAGCCATGGATGTCAACGGTTCCAAAGATGCAGACAGTGAATCTGAATCAGAGGATGGTGGTAAGAGTCAGGAAATGCACTAGTAACTAGTTAACAGCATTTTGGTAATTGTCATTATCCTAAAGCAGTGGTTCCCAAACTGAGGGTCGGGACCCGTAATGTGCAACATTGTTTTCTCACTCAACGGTAAACAAACAAACATGCAGTATAAGTGTTTATATACAGGTTATCTGCACATTTCTTAAGTTAAAATTGTATAACAGGAGTAGAGGTAAAGAAGGTGGAATCTTTTAAGTACTTAAGGTCAACATTCCAGAGCAATGGAGAGTGTGGACAAGAGGTGAAGAAACAAGTGCAAGCAGGTTGGAACGCGTGGAGAAAAGTGTCGGGTGATGTGATGTGTGATAGGAAAGTATCAGCAAGGATGCAACTTAAGGGAAGGTGTACAAGACAGTGGTGAGAACAGCTATGTTGTACGGTTTAGAGACAGTCGCAATGAGGAAAAGACAGGAAGCAGAGCTGCCTGGAGGTAGCAGAGGCTAAAATGTTGAGGTTCTCTCTGGGAGTAACAAGGATGGATAGGATCAGGAACGAGTACATTAGAGGGTCAGCGCATGTCAGATGTTTTGGAGATAAAGCCAGAGAGGCCAGACTGAGATGGTTTGGACATGTTTGTTTTGCACAACATATGAATGAATGGACCATTGTAAAGCGCTTTGAGTTCACAACTTGCTTAGAAAAGCGGGCAGGAGCCCTAAAGGAAGACCAAAGAGGAGATTTATGGATGTTGTAAAAGAGGACATGAAGTCGGTGTGAAAGAAGAGGAGGCAGAGGACAGGGTGAGATGTAGGCAGATGATTCGCCGCTGCGACCCCTGAAGGAAACAGCTGAAAGGAAAAGAAGAATTTAATAACTTGAGTTTAATAACTCACAACGCCTGTGAACATTTTCACAATATTTATCTGTGGAACCAAACTAAATGTGTTGCCTACAATTCCAAGTGCTTGTCTGGTGGTGGTGGTGGTGGGGGGGGGGGGGGGGTCCCCAGTTCAAATATGATATTCAAATATGATTAAATGTTTGGGAACCCTTGTCCTAAATGTACTTGGTTCCAGGTTGTGTAAATTCAATTTCTCTGACTGACTCAGAATCCCCCAACAAGAAGAGCAAAGTGGAGACTGAAGGAGCAATGCATGACGGTGATGATGAGGATGAAATGGAAGTCCAGGAAAAGGATGATCATTCAGAAAATGCTGAAGACCAGGAAATGACCCAAACAGAAGATTACCGCGTTACTACTCTGCAGTGTAAGATGTGTCCTAGTTACTTGACATTTCATTGTGGTGTTTTGTATGATTAAGTGATGATTAGATCATGGAACTTGTTCAAAATAGTCTTTTGAGTTTTGAAATCCGACGTGATCTAATAAGACCTCGTCAATCAGACGAGTGAGTGTGATCAATTCGAGCAAATCCGTTATGAGCTGACAGAAGCTGAGCCTGTAGTAGTGTTACACAATTAGAACATCTTTACATGTTTCACAAACAATTATGTAGCCGAAAACCTGGCAATTAATTCAGGCATCTTATTTTGTCAGCTTCCCATGACTCCGCACCACTACTCGAGAGCATTCCAGCTGGTCACATGAATCCCCGTGTGATGTTACAACGTCGTCCACCCATCCGTACTGAAGATCCGGCCACAGTTCCGACAAGAACCAACAGAGGTACGGTAGTGTCTAAGTGTTACTTAGATTTCATGCAGGCTGATATGATGTAAAAGTAGCGTAAATACATCTCACATATTCTTGTGAGAGCCCCTGCTATCCCTATATTATGCATAGGCTAAACAGCTAACCACAGAGCTCAATATCTCTCTCTCTCTCTGCGCTCCTTTCCGCCAAGGTAGGCCTGAAGGTAGAAAAGGGGAAATATAATTTTGTGACAATCCATGGGAGTACTCGAAATAACAAATAATAACACCTTAATACAACTCTATTCTGTATTTCTGACGCTGGTTAAGAGAAGCCAGTATAGGGGAGATGTGGTCCCTCGTATCAGCAGCTGCATTTTGAACTGTAGCCCAAATAGAGATGACTGACTGACTCCCATGTAAATGGAATCATAGTAAACAATAAGGGAGGAATAATGAAGGCTATGATTGGCTTATGACCGTTTACCAAATAGAAGCTAGCAGTGTGATAGTGTTACTGCCACATACCTCAACGTTACAATTTTCAGCATCACTTCAAACTGCATTTGTAATGTGTGCTGCTTTTGTTAAGTCACATTTCTACTGCCTATCCAAAGATCATTACACACCAGGAGCAACACGAAACTTCACATGAAACTTTATTTTGGTGATGCCTCATTGACCTCATATGACCTTTAACTGAATTATTTCTACTTATTTCAGCTCCCTTGTGTTCAGATGAAACGGATAGGGCTGTGCCTGCAAGAATGCAACCTACCAGGCTTGTTCCCCAGCGCAGACCAGCAGAGAACATGTCCAAGGTCCCCAGCTCCATGAGCAGCATGGCACAGTACAGAGAGAAGATGGAGGCCAAAGCCAAGAGCAATGGTAACTCAAGACTTGTGTATTTATTACCTTGGTTTTGGAAGAATTCAAATCTATGTACGTGTTAGATGATTCAGCTAATTTTGAAATTCCTTAATAGTGCCCATAAGAACATTTTAAGAAATATGATGTTCTCATATTAATAATATTTACCACACATTTGAAGATATTCCGAGGATTTACCCTGACATAAAGAGGCCCCCGCCCCCCACCTCAACACGACAATGTGTCAATAACATTCCTGCTAAAAGAAAACCTGAGAAGAGTTTACACAAATCACAGGGTAAGACATTTTCATCTTTGCTACTACTTGAATGAGAACATTTGGTTGTCTATTTGCCAGTAGTTTGCTAAGAATGTATGTATTTTGAAGGTGTAAAGAAGTCTGCCGTCAAGGGAAGTGCTGAATCACCTTCTAGAGGTAAGCTTGAACTCTTAATAGACAGTTAATAAACCTAAACTTTAGTTGTAAGACTTGAACGTATAACTTAGCAGTGGTTGCAGAGAAATTAGTTGTCTTTTGCTTTCAGTTTGAAATGTTTTTTTGTTGTTATTATTATTTTTTTGCCTTTTTTTGGGGGTTACGGGTTAAAACGTCTCATATCCAACTATGTTAACTCCACAGGGTGCATATGGTGGTTGGTCCCCCTGTTACTGCTACTCTGCTCTGCAGCCCTCTTGGCCTACAACAAGGACCTCGTCCTCGAAGACGGCAGAGAGCATATCGCCAGATCCGTGGTGCTCGACGGGTTTGCGGCTCACATGTCGGCGCTAGAGGCCCAGTTCCCCAGCCAGCGTGCTGAGCTGTGGAAGAGGAGCAGGATCCACCTGGGCAAGCATCTGGAAATGGAGCAGCCGACCGAGCCCGTCAGCCTCATGCTGACTGCCGGTCGTAAGGCAGAGAGGACCCTGCACTGCCTGGCCCGAGGCCTGGCCTCTGCCTTCTCCTCCGCCCTCAACGCCTCCGTCCTCCACATCGACGGAGCCGGTAAAGCCCACATGGACAGTGACCAGGTCAAGCTGGACATTGACAACCAGCTGCGGGGAGCTTTCGAAGGGGACAAGCCCGCGGCCGTCATCCACCGATTCGAGGAGCTGCCTCCGGGCTCCACACTCATCTTCTACCGTTACTGCGACCACGAGAACTCCGCCTACAAGCAGGTGTTCTTGGCCTTCACGGTGTTGCTTCCCCAAGAAGAGGTGCAGGAGCATACGAGCATGAAGGATGCTGAGGAGTTGGTGCACGATTACATTAACAAACGCTTCGTGGACCCTGACCAACAGACTCAGAGTGACTTCAACACGATGGATGTGAACAAGCTCAGTGGACTGTGGAGCCGCATTTCACACCTTATCCTGCCAGTGGCAGCAGAGGACGAGGTAGAGCAGAAGGGATGCCAGTGAACTAGCCTCTTGAACGAGACTGTAGGCTCACACACACTTTACAAATGCTTCCGCCGAAACGGTCTATGCAACAGAATCGATGAAAATGAGAGGGAGTTGGCGGATTACCTCCCCCTTGACCTTCGTTTTGACATTGCAGTTACACAATTTTGTACTGTAAATCAAATTTGTTGAAGCCTATATAATAAATAGCTTGCTGCTTAGCAGAAATGAAAATGCCAAAATATATTTTTAAGATATTTGAATTTTTATTTTGGTGAACCGAAATGACAAACACATAACATCTTCTGTTATTGGCATTCAGGAGGCACAGTTACAAACTAAGTATGGATCATTCAGACTTGGAATGGTTGTCTGGCTGAACTGAACTGAACTGGCAACTTTGAGGATATCAGGAAGGATACCGCTTAAACTGTTTAGCTTTGTTCTTCTAGTCTCGCTGAAGGAGTTCTGGAGAAAAGAGCAGCTAAAATACCAAAGTGGTGATGAGGTCAGTCTGCCTTCTGTGTTATCAAACCCCACCAATGGACATGGAGGACGAAATATTTGAAGGTTGCATTTGTGCCCCTCTCAGGATAATATATTATTATTTTCCTATGTTTGCAAACTTACGTTACAATTAGGCACAACTGTACTATGTACCACTCTTGTTCTGTACTTATTCTTCATGGCAGTAAAACCAGAAGACATTTGACAACCAATGTGAGTGAGGTACCCATACTGAAGGCTTTTCCATTCATTTTTATTACATACCCAGAGTTTGTGGCTTTTCCATTCATTTTTATTACATACCCAGAGTTTGTTCATTACATGAGCTTGATTCTTTTTTTTTTGTATACAGTATATCCCGTTATGGTTTATTTTGTCTCTTGTCTGAATTACAAACTGATAGCACCTTGTTCAACCACTTCGTAAGGGATAACCTTTCAATCGTGTAAAGAGTTGGGTGGATCTACACAACACCACTAGATCATTTCATTCCATCCCTTTTGTAATTGATTAGATTTGCTTTTGCTATAGTACTGTATCTTCTGATTTTAACCTTTGCAGTAGCTACTGATTCCATGCTGCATTTGGTAAGTATATATTTGTGATAGCGTCTTATGGAGTGGAGTGTTTTTAAACCTCTGTATATAATATATTTGTGTGACTGTTCACACAATGTTTATTTTTTGACACAAAGAGCTCTGAAAAAAATTAGCTTGGGGACACAAAATGACATTTACAAATGTTAATATTTGATATGGTAATATTTTGACTAAATCTTAGTCAGCAAATCGCAGATTGTGCCTTACATTCTCACAAAGAGAAGATTATTTTGACATTTACTATGAACTACTTGATTATGGCAATATCAGGTTTTCCAGATATTACAACATGAAAATCTACAATCCAAGACTTGACAAACAAAATGTACTTTAACCAATCTGTATGGTAGTTTATATATGTTAATACAATATAACTAGCACATCTGCAGTGGTTGAAACGACTACTCCATGTAGAACCTGGTATTATGTATTACGCATTGGTTAACAATGTCAAGTAAAGTTATTTGAAGTAGACAGTGTATCGGATTGGACACTAGATGCACCCCCATATTTATGTAGTTCAGTCATCGCTGCAGCTCTATCTGGAAAGTGAGATAACGGGCATGATGAAACTTATGGAATGTAACTTTAAATGGTTTGACCATTTCCCCACTCCTTCACTCTGTTTGCTATTGGTCATATTGAGATGGTTTGTTTTTTGTAGTGCTATTGCTTATGAATAGATGTTAAGTTGTGAATACTTTCTCAATAAAGATTATTTTGCTACTTGCCAGTGCATTTGTATAAACCAGGGTTGAGGTTTCTCAGTGGTCCAAAGGAGGTGTTCATTTCTTAGAATCACAGCTAGTCTTCGTTGGGGTCCACTGTCCACACTTAAAAACACCCAGACCGGTGCCCGTTGGGCAGAATAGTCACCATCGATGTCCAGTTGGGCAATACCCGTTGTATCCGTCTGGCTGGCTGTCACTCTTTTATGCCCATATATGGTGTTCCGTGTCCAGGCCAGTCTGTGATGTCATCTCCAAATTTGGGCATTGTAGTGATGTCAGTCAGTTGGGCATTGTTACCATGGTGGCGACACTCTTTAGTATCTGTGATGTCAGCATGCAGACAGGCGGTCAGACATTCGGTAAATTAATAGATATTGAATGCACTTAGTGCACTTTTTTTTAAACTACAAACAGTTAGTTGCAATACGAGGCGAAATATGAGTCATTTACAAAGTGGTTACTAACTGCACCTACAGTATGTGTCTGTTCTGTATCTTGCCCAGAGATTTGTTTTCTAGGCATTACCTCACTTGAGCTGCCTGACACTATGCTATTGTTTTGCCAAACTCACAAATATCAGAAGTAAACATTTTCACTAGCTCTACTTTCTTTTTATTTTATTTTAACTGTATAATGAAAATGTAGGCAGCTAGCAATACAGGGACTTTAACGAGTTTCCATTTGAACATTGCATCAAGGTTGTCATTTGTTTACATTAGTCTGTTCTTTGTTAATTTTGTTACAATGCAATGAGTCTCACAATAATCCATGTTGTAACTTCAGCTAATTAATGATTATATCAATTACTCAGGCAACACATTCGGTGAAGATGACGTATGTCTGTCTTCAGTCCATCAAATCATAAAATTTGTAACAGCTCCAGCAGGGGGTGCCATAATGCTTTACAATGTATGTGCAATGGCTTGACAAATACAGGACCTGGAGCACAATAAGGGAACACATTTTACTGTTTTATTATTAACTGAAATTGAGGGAATGGGTGTGATGAGTACGTGACCTACTTGAGTAAAAGTACAAAAGTATTGGCATCACAATGTACTTAAAGTACCAAAAATAGAAAGTACTCATTATGCACAATGTCCCTTTTCACGAGTTTTAAAATGTATAAAAATCTTTTGAAAATAGCAGATCTACAAGCTTGTTGATCGGCTATTTGCAAATGTCTGAACTATAAATAGGGTAGAAGTGGTTAATGTATGTTTTGAAATAAATTAAAAAAAGTAAAGTTTTCAAATAATTGTAGTTGTGTAATATTTGCCTCTAAGATTAGTGGAGTAGGAGTAAAAATACTGAAAACTGAGTCATTGTGGGTGCAAAGTAAATACTCATAAACCCTTTGAATCATTCATGTGGGTTAATGATACACAGACACAGACAGGTCTAAGTTTGATATAAATTTATATTGAGCCATTCAGCCTTTACCCTGTGAAACAGCACCCCACCCTCACTGAAACCTGTTACAGTTGTAATGTTATGAATGCCATTCAAACAAAAATAAAAAGTTATATTTATTTTCTAAATATTGAATTACCTCTTAGAATATCAACAGTGTTTAGTATCAAGAAATGCTTTCATCCTCACATTGCATTGCAGGCAACGCCACAACAAACTAATAGGCTACCCCAGGCACGGTAATCTGGGTTCCCAGAAGCTTCTCATTTAGGCACGGTAACATTGACCACATTATTAGATCAACAGTCCAACTGATGTATATGTCACGGTTAGATAGAGAAACGGTTAGATAGAGAAACGGAGCGCTCGTCGTGCGCCGCGAGGCGGAACAAGCGGTCGCTTTGCGCCACAACAACGTCGCGTCGGCAGGAATGATAGCGCGCACCCCACGGAGGTTAGGGTTAGGGTTAGGCATAGTTTTACTGAGGTTAGGGTTAGCAGGGCCGGTTCTAGGATTCTGGTGGCCCTAAGCTAGATTTATTTTGGTGGCCCCCAAAAACTAGGGTTGAAAGTAGCTTGAAGTTCTTGCCGGAACCCCCGGAGATAAAAAATCAGGGTTGAGTAAAAATCATGAAATATGAAAATGAATGATAGTGATCCACAAATAAGCCTTAATAATTTTGATAGTTTAATCTGTTAAAAAGCCTGTGAAAAAAACCTACAGTAGCAAGTTCACACTTTTGAGTGTTACTTGCATAATATCCTATGCAAACAACACTTCACAGAAGTTCACACCCAAATATGTCTGAGAAATGTTAACATTTCCTTCTTTTGCTGCGTGGTTTTAAAAGTGTTGCCCTCATTTTCGTGCCCTCTGGTTTTAACACGAAACTGCCGTGCTTGACTAAAACGTTTTCACTTATCAGGATGAGAAAGCAAAGCAACCTAACCTACAGACATTGTATTGAATGAGAGCAGGGTGGAGAGCAACTGTGGTTCAACAAGATTGATATTGATTTATGTTAATTATGCATTGTAATTATGTATTTATTTACATGTTTTTATAGGATATTTGAACCGTGTGTATCTTATATGGACCCCAGGAAGATTAGCTGTCCCTACAACGTCAGCTAATGGATCCCCTACAACATGTGCACCTGCACCTGATGGAGGCAATGCATGCTGCACAAGTCACAGGTTAAACTGCATGCTAAACAGGGACTAGGGAGTCAGTCGCTGCCAAAGACATTAGTGCTGAATTGCCAGATGTCATAAAAGCTGTGAAGAAGCTGTGAAGAACACACTGCTCTACTTCTCCATTCTGAGGCTTGGTGGATTTTACATTGTCACGCATTTTTAAGTCATGTATCTCGTCAGGAGTTTTTACTTCTCCAAATTAACTGCACAGAGCTGGCTGACAATTTCAATGACAATGGCCGGGTTTCCCAAATCGATTTTAGCCCATCGTAAGCCCATCATAGCACACGCATGGTCGTAGAGACCAAGCCCCAATCGTCATGTTCCCGTGTAAAATTGGTTCGGGCAGAGCGACCTATTTAGTGAGGCTTAATAAAGTCTCACACCTGTCTACCTCTGTTTTCTTTAACTCTTATTCTGCCAGATGTTGTTATTTATTATTGGGTTTTGTGCCAGCAAAAGCACCTTACCTTTGCGATGATATAGACAAAGGTGTATTCTTTTTTTTTTTGAAATATTCTCTTAAAGAGTGTGCCGTGGCTCTACCAGCAGTAGGGGGCAGCCTCATGCAAGAATTAATGTGAAAATGGTCTCAGATCGACTCTTGCTTGTCAAGGCTGTTCAAGGCTGATGAGTCGCTACAGAGCAATAGATCCAGAGAAAAACACATGGAAGAGTGTTGTGACTCCATTGATGTTAACGTCCAGTTGGATTTTAAGAGTACTTTTATGGGAGCTGTTTCAACGGTAGACACCCGCGCGACACCTCAACAGGTTACAGACATCAAACCAAGGTACAAAAGAACGAGCCAAAGAACGTACAATTGGCATTATCGGGCCGTCAAAAATGGGGCGAACGGGAACGTTCAAAGCGTGGATAGAGTTAATAAGAAGCCTTTTTATCCGATCGCTGTCTGTTTATCTCAATGGGGTTGGTGCGCATGGAGAACGCCAGGAAATACATGGGAAAACAGAACGCGATCGGATAAAAAGGCTTCTTATTAAAGAACACGGAGAATACGGGTAATTATAGAATGCCGTACCGTATTTAGACAGGTGTGAGACTTCATTAAGCACTTTGTGAAATCTGAATGTTAGTGTAGTTGTAGGGGGTTAAATAAGTCGCTCTGCTCGAATCCATGTAAACACGGGAACATGACGGTCGGGGCTTGGTCTCTACGACTATGCGTGAGCTACGATGGGCTAAAATCGCTTTGGGAAAACCGGCCAATGTCTGGGTTGTGCCGTGCACTGCACAGAATGTTAAGGTTCTATGCAAGGCTACAATGCAAGCACCATTCACGTATGACAGAATGGAAAGCATTCGAATATACAGTATGTCCCTGCTTCATCTCTCTATCAGCTAAGGGGTCCTTGGCCGGAAAAACGTTGAAGACACCTGATCTACATAAAAGCAGAAATACTTCATCCAGGACAGGTGCGCAATCCTATCCATACTGTATACCTAATAATACCTAACACTCCCAACACAACCCTGCTCTGATGTGGCCCCCCTAGTGGTTGTGGCCCTAAGCGACCGCTTATATTGTTTATAGCAGAAACCGGCCCTGAGGGTTAGGGTTAGGGTTAAGCCCGTATCAGAGTGGTGTAGTGCTGTGTAGTCTTTTTGAGCGTTAACGTTGTAGTTTTATGACTCAAAAAGACTACACGGCACTACACCGCGGACCCGACTCTGATACGGGCTTTAGAGTAAGGCATAGTAAGCTAATGGCTAAACACTGCCGAGCTAGGCTAGTAAATAAACGAAAGAGAGTCGCAAACGAGTGACGTCAGCCCCTCACTAGTGAACGGCTGTTGCCGCCATCTGGTGGTGATTGGTGTGTGGTGAACGACAAAACAAGTGCTCTTACCATGATCTCACTGAGTTACCCAAACTGACTGTAACATATAGACCCATTCGTTATAAAGCTTTATTGGGGTCTTATTTTTTAATGACTTTGCCCTTCAATAAACATGCCATCAGTGTTTGCTTATAGAGTTTGTCATGCAAAGAAAGTTAGTTGATACAAAGCTTTCAGCTCTACAATTAAAGAAATATGGAAATTAAGACACAATGTGTTGATTTATTTATTGTTTGTACACTTTATTAACATGTGCACTTTGATTATAAATGGATGGCATTTTTCATAGTTGTGGGCTTGTGGCACATTTGAATGTGATGTAGGCCTAATAGTCAGGTTCAGTATGTATTTTTGTTGGATTTCTTTGGGGATTAGTAAAAGTATACATTTTTGGAATCTTCAGAGCATGGGGAATCCAAAAATCTTTGTTGCCATTTGCACAGACACCTGCAAAGCCACCACTTTGGACGTTCAAAATGTCCGACATTAAATACATAATGTGTGCTATCTTGGCTTCTAGACAACCTAGAAACTTAATTAAACATGCCAATCCTATGTTTTCTGGGTCAAGGAATCAAATTAGTAAATGATGGGTGTAAAATGTTCCGGACCCTCACCCCCTTTCTGAGGGTTATCTATCTATCCTATTATCTATCTAGCCTAGCTCAGCTATACCATCCACCCATGTTAAAACAAGGAGGGGATGATATGCAGTTAGTTAGCTGCATTAGTATATAGTCTGGCTATGCCAGGCTAGGTTTATCCTGTTTGTGACGTAGTTGACACAGGGGATATATGGTAGCAGTGCAGCACGAGTTGGAGGGAGCATCTCACCCTCCAAGTTCATTGACAGGAACAGTTCCCATCTGAGTATTTGCAGGGTTGTTGTTGGACCTTTTGAACTGTAAACATGGCTGCAAAGTTGATGGAAGCTCACCATTAATAAGCTCAGGAGGAATAGACCCCTTGCCAAGGTCCTTGAAGCGGTTAATGACTTTGTCATCATTATCAGGCTTCAAGTAGGCGTTGACCCATGTCTTTTTGGAGATTCCAACAAATGATCTTCCCCAGTCAGCACCAGAAAAATTGCGTAAGCCAAGGAACCCTTGACATTTGTGACATCCAATAACTTGAACTTGCTAGAACAGGGGTCCTCAAATACAAATCTTGAAGGTCCACAACTATTTTTTTGAAACATATATATATATATATATATATAATTTATTTATTTATTAAAAGGGTCTTAAGTCCTTAAATTATGACTTCACTTTCATCTGGCCTGGGGACTCCTCCAAAATCATTTGGGGACCTCTTTGACCCAAAAGTTGACTCACTTGACTGAAGAGCAACCCGTTGAAGGGAGAACAGAATGTAACATCAAGGTGGAGCAGAGATATTTATTTTACGAAAATTAGATGTTTGCGCTATTGTTTATTTCTTTTAACAAACTGGGATAATCTTCGCGTGCTTATGCTTGTGTCGCAACGTGAATATTGATCTGAAAACAAGGTGTCGCGCGTCGGAGACGATGCGGCTCGTGGCTCACTCCTATACCGAGTAATGCGTGTGGCTCGTAGCTGGCTTTGCTGCATGGCTCGCTGGCTGCATATCCATGGAGAAAGAGAGAGGCAGCCATGGCTGTGGCACCTCGCGACAAACTCTCTGGAGAGAAGATTATAATCCTCATCCTGCAAACGTATTCACGTTGATGTTGTGCTTGTGCGCGAATGAAACCCACTGATTTATAACTAGTTTACAGGCTGCAGTTAACCGCTGCTTCTGCCTGCTTCGAAAAGCTTCCACAGTCTGTGAAATGAACGGAGGTGGTAACAGCCTATCAGCGCGTCGTTGCCATAGAGATGACAACCCATAATACTCTATGGCCCAGCATCAGCCAATCAGCGTGCCGTTCTCTCTCTCTCTCTCTCGCACTCAGACTTCAGAGCGCATGTAATGAAGTGAATGAATACAGCGAGAAGTGGGAACAAAGCGTGGAGATATTTTTCCACGTTTTTTTTTCTTTTTATATATAATTCGTCCTGGGTCCGGTCGGCGGTGACTCGCGGTCCGGACGTGGACCGCGGTCCGCCTATTGAGGACCCCTGTGCTAGAATATATCTATTTCCATTTTTTTGTACCTTTTTGACTGTTAACAGCAGGGGGACATCAGTCAGGTGACTACTGCATGTGCCTCACATATTATGCTACCACTACCAATCAGATTGCCTTTTTACACCTTTACTTTATGTCTGCTAAGATCTTTTCAGTAGTTGAGTGTCTAGCATCGTTCATCTAAGTAAAGCCTATTTACAGCAGTTCTCCCATTATATTCAACTTAAAAAGTTGAATATAATGTTGGTTATGAGACATGCTGCTGAACCTTGTGATCAAACAATGTAGTCTGGTAGGAAGGTAGGCCTCCCGCGCACCCGAGTTATATATTTTTCTAACCTACCTTTTTAGAATCCTTAAGGTGTCTAGTTAATGAATTTTGATGTTCCCAGATCCAATTATTGTCCCATATATGTTTTTTTTAACCATATGTTGTGTCCGTCCTGGATTTTTGGCTGTGAAAACGAATAACTTTAAATCAACATAGCTCCTGAACCATACATCCGACAGAAACCATTCACCCCATTTTATGTTCGTCTTTGCAAGATGAATTGATTGATATGAAGATTTGCCATGGTTCCATCATGTTTAGTGCATTAAAACCCAAATATACACAAAAAAAGTTAGAATTTGCCTAAACTGGATCACAGCAACTCCTCCCCCATGCACCCTATTGATATATTTTTTCTAACATTTGCATTTTTACAATCTTCAAGATGTGTAGTAAACAAATGTTGATTGTCCCCACTTGAAATATTTACACATGTATGTTTATTCTGGCATAGTGTTTGCTATAGTGAATATTTGCAAATGCAAAAAAGAGAATGTAAAATCTACATAAGGTCTTAACTATACATTATTCTGAGACAAATGTCCAATTTGTCTGTTTCATTTTGTCATGAGGCATTAAGGGAGATGGCTAGTGACATAATATGTACATTTATGGATCATCAATACTCAAATAAATGCTAAAATGCAGACAATTCAATAGGCAGATTTACATAAGGTCTTAACTATACATTTTTCTGAGACAAATGACCAAGTGGTCTGTTTCATTTTGGCATGAGGCATTGAGGGAGATGGCTAGTGATGGATCATCAATACTCAAACTAAAATGCAGACAATTCAAGAGCCTGGGCCTACGCCGTAGGCCCAGGCTCCCAGCTGAGCGATGTGGGGGAGTAGGGTACTGTGGCCTCGTCCGGGTCAGGTTCCGTAGGTGATGACGGATCATATGTGGGATCGTAGTCTGTATCCCTCTGACTGGGTTCATGCCACTGCACCTCATTCTCCGTTGCCACTCTCTCCGTTGCCCCCTGGTGGTGTCCTGGTGACCCATCCTCATCATTAACTGCATCATTAATTGCCTCAATTGGTGCAATTAGACGTCGGACCTCCTCCAACCTCCCTGAGCTCCACCCTGATTGACTGACAGTGTGTTCACCAGACCGCAACAACCGCAAACCCTCGTCAAACATGTCCATTTCTCTCTGCCAAGACTCTCTTTGCCTAGGGTCTAAACAGAATCTCTCAGCTAACTCTCTGCTGCTGATGTTTCTGTCAACATCCCCACTGCCCTGTGTCACATTTTCAGCTAACCTTCCCTCACTACGAGTAGACTGAGAGGTGCCCTCTTCGCTTCTTCTCTGTACTATTCTTAATCGTCTTGGAACTGGGAAATCCTCCTCCTCGCTGTCACTCCCTACAATATATATATATATATATATATAGGGGGTTCCCCAACATTACTGCGTCGCTCTACAACCCTTGCGGCTGGAGTCCACAGTTCCCTCAAAGCTGCCCTACGTTGTTCCCTATTCTGCCCTAGTCCTGACGATCCCTCTCCTGGGTCGTCCCTATTCTGGGTGGATTGGGGAGGGGCTGCTGCCTGAGTTTGGGTTGGGGCGTACCTGGGCTTGGGGCCTTACCATGGGCTTCACTGTCACAACAGGTCGTTCGTACTTTCGTTTACGTGGGCTGCATGCGGGCTCGTTGTTCGCTAAGAACCATTTGTTACTCAAGGGGTCACGTGCGATCCTGACCGTCGAACCGTAGGGTATTGGGGTGCATTCGGCGTCAGAGTGGAGGGTATGGGAGTCTTGCCCTCCCTGCTCCAAATGCATTTTTTTCATTGATTGAAGTATTTATTAGAGGTTTTGCATAGGTAACCTGCCTTGCACTCCTCCCTGCAAATGCTATGGTGGAGACGGTCAACACTATTAGGGAGCTCTAAGAGGATAGGGTTCGGCTTTTGGGTTGACGATAACAAGTTAGTGTGTGTGTTGTGTTGTCAGTGTGAGTGCAGTGCAATAAATGGACACGTTGTTCTGCGCACTCAAAATGAGAAGTTGCAATACTTTCATTATTGTGGGCTCGCCAGTACCTGGCGAGCACACTTTAGATATTGTCATTATTAAGTGTGCCTATGCATAGCATGGGCAGACTTATTGTTATCACTCATACTTAAGCCAGACATGGACACACACACACACATGTATTTCCCCAAAGTTTGGCACGCTACTCCTCCCACAGTTTTTGCACCACACACTCGCGCCATATGTCAAATCGACCGGCTTACGCGGGAATCGTGTGCTATCAACTTGCTAAGAGAAAGGTTCTATAGTTTAATTGATATGAATTTATTAAGAAATTAATTAACCCTTACCTGTCCCCATTGACTTATAATGGGAATCGCATTCAATAATTTTTCTCTCGCAAACCATAGGGGCTACAGTTTCAAGACTCAGAGAGGAGGTTCATAATGATTACAAGGAATAAATAAAAAATAATAGCGTCATTTGGCCTCATGGTGGCGCTATAACAGCCCAGTGTACGTTTTGGCCTGTAACTGTTGAACCGTAGGTCGGAAAATTAAACTTATTTTTTCCCCGGATTCCTTGGGCCAAGACGCATCTCCCCATATAGGCCACGCCCATTTGCGCCAGGATAGATTTTCCGCCATCTTGAATTTTCTCCGAAACACACTTTTTGCTCCTTTTCCTACATATTTTCTTCAAATGTCTTAAAAACCGGTACACGTGATCTATGAAGCCACGCGATAAACATAGTCAAAGGATATTTCGATAGTCTATACCGTTCATTCGTAACGTGCTTCCAAAGTTAGCGGGAGGGGCCCGTTTTGCAAACAATAGCCATAAATCACAAACAAAAGGTCCATTCAACACTGAATTTCAACCACAGTTCGGGGGTGGCATACTCAACGAATCCCAAAAAGCATTTCCACTTGGCCACATGGTGGCGCTATAACGGACCGCTTGCCTCGTAACTCTTGAACCGTAGGTCACAGAATTACAATTCTTTTTTCCCTGGATTCCTTGGGTCACGACGCATCTCTCCATATAGGATACGCCAATTTGCACATGGGAAGATTTTCCGCCATCTTGAATTTTCTCCTAAACACACTTTTTACTCCTTTTGCTACATATTTTCTTCAAATGTCTTAAAAACCGGTACACATGATCTATGAAGCCACGCGATAAACACAGTCAAAGGATATTTCGATAGTCCCTACCGTTCGTTCGTAACGCGCTTCCAAAGTTAGCGGGAGGGGCACGTTTCGCAAACGATAGCCATAAATCACAAACGATAAGTCTAGTCAACACTGAATTTCAACCACAGGTGGGGGGTGGCATACTCAACGTTTCCCCAAAAGCATTTCCACTTCGACCCATAGGGGGCGTCACAAACGCGCGAAACGTAACCGTTTCGTGCCAGAACGCGTTTTTCACGGGGACCGACCCTCTCACAACGAAACACAGACAACTTGGCGGATGGTCTCACCGTCCAAACCGCTACACAAGGTCGTGCATTGCAGGCACACTTGTAAAAATTGACTCTGTCAATTCTAGTTTATTTATTTATTTGTTTATCTAGTAAGTAGACGGGATTTTCGGTTCCTTTCTACTCCTACATACTTAGTGAGAAAATGAAAATAAAAACATCAATGTGTTCAGTTTACAGTGGCGAAGTGTGCTATCATTTTCTATAGCAATCGGCCAAATGGTGGCGCTGTAGGAAGCCTTCGAAAGTGCGATCTTTGAACAGGTATAGCTCATGCTGTGTTTTAGGTACAGCCATGAAACCTGTATACACGTATGCGTCTCCTCATGCCGAACAACTTTTACCCTCTAACTTTTGACCTCTGACCTTTAGGTCTCCCACAATTCGGAATTATATGAAAAACAGTAAAAATCTATCTCCTCCTGGGATTTTCGCGTCAAGTGCACGAAACTTTTTTTCACATGAACTTTGAACCTATATCTACACAGGCTATGTGGTGAGAAGTTTGTACGTTAAATAATGATTTTTTAATAATTCAATATATGTTGCGGTTTTATGCAAATTATTCTTCGGCCTCTAAATCATACATGCAAAGTTACACGTTCATGGCATTTGGCAAAGATGTGGAGGGTTAGTCAAAGTATCACTGAAACCAATTTTATTCCAATTGGCCAAAGGGGGGCGCTATACGAAGCGTCTGAAAATTCAAACTTCAAACAGGCATAAGTCATGACTCGTTTCGTTTGAAGACATGCAACTTGTTACACGCGTGCTTTGACTCAAGCGGAAGACATCTGTGTTGTTGTTAAGTAAGCTCCGCCCTTCGATTTTCCGCCATTTTGAGCAGTTTGTAAAACGCGTAAACCCGCTTTTATTCTGGAATTTTCGCGTCACGTGCACAAAACTTTTTTTACGTGAACTTTGGACCGATATCTAAAGATCTGTCAGATCGGATTTCTTTAACATTGAAACATGCTTTTTTAAATAATTCAAACAATATTGCAGTTTTATGCAAATTATTCTTCTGCCTCTAAAACATACATACAAAGTCACATTTTCATGACAAAATAGTGTAGAGGGTTAGTTCAAATATCACTGAAACCAATCTTACCCCAAATGGCCAAAGGGGGGCGCTATATAATTTTGAGCAGTTTGTAAAACGCTTAAACCCGTTTTTATTCTAGGATTTTTTTTGCAATTTGCATGAAACATTCTACACGCAATCTAAGGACCTTTATCTAACATGCCTATGAAGTGCACACAAAAAAAATATAAAATAATAATAATAAATCTAGCTGCAAGCAGCGATAAAGTGGCCAAAGCCAAAAACACCTCAAATCATGAACACAGCCTGCAATGTGCGTGAAATCTTGCAAGCACATTCCCAATAGGTCAAGGAACAGATACCACCCTTCTCACATTGGCCTGTTATAGCGCCACCAGCGGGTCAACTTTTGCATAACACATTTTTGGAACAAAATGGACCAATCTTTGACGTCAGTAACGTCAAAGTGAGCACTGCCTGCGATCTTGACATTTTGTACTTTTATAGCCATTGTTTTCTGGCTTGAAGCGAGCCCACAATTGTTTCGAAGGAACAATATTTTTCTAGTTGTGGGCTCGCCTATAAGGCGAGCACACTTTAGATATTGTCATTATTGTGGGCTCGCCAGTACCTGGCGAGCACACTTTAGATATTGTCATTATTTATTTATTTATCTAATAAGTAGACGGGATTTTCGGTTCCTTTCTACTCCTACATACTTAGTGAGAAAATGAAAATAAAAACATCAATGTGTTCAGTTTACAGTGGCGAAGTGTGCTATCATTTTCTATAGCAATCGGCCAAATGGTGGCGCTGTAGGAAGCCTTCGAAAGTGCGATCTTTGAACAGGTATAGCTCATGCTGTGTTTTAGGTACAGCCATGAAACCTGTATACACGTATGCGTCTCCTCATGCCGAACAACTTTTACCCTCTAACTTTTGACCTCTGACCTTTAGGTCTCCCACAATTCGGAATAATATGAAAAACAGTAAAAATCTATCTCCTCCTGGGTTTTTTTCGTTATGCGCACAAAACTTTTTTCACATGAACTTTGGACCAATACGGTCAAACTAATCTCGGCGGATTTCTTTTAAAGTGAAACATAATTTTTTAATAATTCAATTAATATTGCGGTTTTATGCAAATTATTCTTCTGCCTCTAAATCATACATGCAAAGTTACACGTTCATGGCATTTGGCAAAGATGTAGAGGGTTAGTCAAAGTATCACTGAAACCAATTTTATTCCAATCGGCCAAAGGGGGGCGCTATACGAAGCGTCTGAAAATTCAAACTTCAAACGGGCATAAGTCATGACTCGTTTCGTTTGAAGACATGCAACTTGTTACACGCGTGCTTTGACTCAAGCGGAAGACATCTGTGTCGTTGTTAAGTAAGCTCCGCCCTTCAATTATCCGCCATTTTGAGCAGTTTGTAAAACGCGTAAACCCGCTTTTATTCTGGAATTTTCGCGTCACGTGCACAAAACTTTTTTTACGTGAACTTTGGACCGATATCTAAAGATCTGTCAGATCGGATTTCTTTAACATTGAAACATGCTTTTTTAAATAATTCAAACAATATTGCAGTTTTATGCAAATTATTCTTCTGCCTCTAAAACATACATACAAAGTCACATTTTCATGACAAAATAGTGTAGAGGGTTAGTTCAAATATCACTGAAACCAATCTTACCCCAAATGGCCAAAGGGGGGCGCTATATAATTTCGAGCAGTTTGTAAAACGCTTAAACCCGTTTTTATTCTAGGATTTTTTTTGCAATTTGCATGAAACATTCTACACGCAATCTAAGGACCTTTATCTAACATGCCTATGAAGTGCACACAAAAAAAATATAAAAATAATAATAATAAATCTAGCTGCAAGCAGCGATAAAGTGGCCAAAGCCAAAAACACCTCAAATCATGAACACAGCCTGCAATGTGCGTGAAATCTTGCAAGCACATTCCCAATAGGTCAAGGAACAGATACCACCCTTCTCACATTGGCCTGTTATAGCGCCACCAGCGGGTCAACTTTTGCATAACACATTTTTGGAACAAAATGGACCAATCTTTGACGTCAGTAACGTCAAAGTGAGCACTGCCTGCGATCTTGACATTTTGTACTTTTATAGCCATTGTTTTCTGGCTTGAAGCGAGCCCACAATTGTTTCGAAGGAACAATATTTTTCTAGTTGTGGGCTCGCCAGTACCTGGCGAGCACACTTTAGATATTGTCATTATTTATTTATTTATCTAGTAAGTAGACGGGATTTTCGGTTCCTTTCTACTCCTACATACTTAGTGAGAAAATGAAAATAAAAACATCAATGTGTTCAGTTTACAGTGGCGAAGTGTGCTATCATTTTCTATAGCAATCGGCCAAATGGTGGCGCTGTAGGAAGCCTTCGAAAGTGCGATCTTTGAACAGGTATAGCTCATGCTGTGTTTTAGGTACAGCCATGAAACCTGTATACACGTATGCGTCTCCTCATGCCGAACAACTTTTACCCTCTAACTTTTGACCTCTGACCTTTAGGTCTCCCACAATTCGGAATTATATGAAAAACAGTAAAAATCTATCTCCTCCTGGGATTTTCGCGTCAAGTGCACGAAACTTTTTTTCACATGAACTTTGGACCAATACGGTCAAACTAATCTCGGCGGATTTCTTTTAAAGTGAAATATAATTTTTTAATAATTCTATCAATATTGCGGTTTTATGCAAATTATTCTTCTGCCTCTAAATCATACATGCAAAGTTACACGTTCATGGCATTTGGCAAAGATGTGGAGGGTTAGTCAAAGTATCACTGAAACCAATTTTATTCCAATCGGCCAAAGGGGGGCGTTATACGAAGCGTCTGAAAATTCAAACTTCAAACGGGCATAAGTCATGACTCGTTTCGTTTGAAGACATGCAACTTGTTACACGCGTGCTTTGACTCAAGCGGAAGACATCTGTGTCGTTGTTAAGTAAGCTCCGCCCTTCGATTTTCCGCCACTTTGAGCAGTTTGTAAAACGCGTAAACCCGCTTTTATTCTGGAATTTTCGCGTCACGTGCACAAAACTTTTTTTACGTGAACTTTGGACCGATATCTAAAGATCTGTCAGATCGGATTTCTTTAACATTGAAACATGCTTTTTTTAATAATTCAAACAATATTGCATTTTTATGCAAATTATTCTTCTGCCTCTAAAACATACAAGCAAAGTCACATTTTCATGACAAAATAGTGTAGAGGGTTAGTTCAAATATCACTGAAACCAATCTTACCCCAAATGGCCAAAGGGGGGCGCTATATAATTTTGAGCAGTTTGTAAAACGCTTAAACCCGTTTTTATTCTAGGATTTTTTTTTGCAATTTGCATGAAACATTCTACACGCAATCTAAGGACCTTTATCTAACATGCCTATGAAGTGCACACAAAAAAATTATAAAATAATAATAATAAATATAGCTGCAAGCAGCGATAAAGTGTCCAAAGCCAAAAACACCTCAAATCATGAACACAGCCTGGGATGTGCGTGAAATCTTGCAAGCACATTCCCAATAGGTCAAGGAACAGATACCAACTTTCTCACATTGGCCTGTTATAGCGCCACCAGCGGGTCAACTTTTGCACAACACATTTTTGGAACAAAATGGACCAATCTTTGACGTCAGTAACGTCAAAGAGAGCACTGCCTGCGATCTTGACATTTTGTGCTTTTATAGCCATTGTTTTCCGGCTTGAAGCGAGCCCACAATTGTTTCGAAGGAACAATATTTTTCTAGTTGTGGGCTCGCCTATAAGGCGAGCACACTTTAGATATTGTCATTATTGTGGGCTCGCCAGTACCTGGCGAGCACACTTTAGATATTGTCATTATTTATTTATTTATTTATTTGTTTATCTAGTAAGTAGACGGGATTTTCGGTTCCTTTCTACTCCTACATACTTAGTGAGAAAATGAAAATAAAAACATCAATGTGTTCAGTTTACAGTGGCGAAGTGTGCTATTATTTATTATAGCAATCGGCCAAATGGTGGCGCTGTAGGAAGCCTTCGAAAGTGCAATCTTTGAACAGGTATAGCTCATGCTGTGTTATACATACAGCCATGAAACCTGTATACACTTATGCGTCTCCTCATGCCGAACAACTTTTACCCTCTAACTTTTGACCTCTGACCTTTAGGTCTCCCACAATTCGGAATTATATGAAAAACAGTAAAAATCTATCTCCTCCTGGGATTTTCGCGATACGCGCATAAAACTTTTTTCACATGAACTTTGGACCAATGCGGTCAAACTAATCTCGGCGGATTTCTTTTAAAGTGAAATATAATTTTTTAATAATTCAATCAATAGTGCGGTTTTATGCAAATTATTCTTCGGCCTCTAAATCATACATGCAAAGTTACACGTTCATGGCATTTGGCAAAGATGTGGAGGGTTAGTCAAAGTATCACTGAAACCAATTTTATTCCAATCGGCCAAAGGGGGGCGCTATACGAAGCGTCTGAAAATTCAAACTTCAAACGGGCATAAGTCATGACTCGTTTCGTTCGAAGACATGCAACTTGTTACACGCGTGCTTTGACTCAAGCGGAAGACATCTGTGTCGTTGTTAAGTAAGCTCCGCCCTTCGATTTTCCGCCATTTTGAGCAGTTTGTAAAACGCGTAAACCCGCTTTTATTCTGGAATTTTCGCGTCACGTGCACAAAACTTTTTTTACGTGAACTTTGGACCGATATCTAAAGATCTGTCAGATCGGATTTCTTTAACATTGAAACATGCTTTTTTAAATAATTCAAACAATATTGCATTTTTATGCAAATTATTCTTCTGCCTCTAAAACATACATGCAAAGTCACATTTTCATGACAAAATAGTGTAGAGGGTTAGTTCAAATATCACTGAAACCAATCTTACCCCAAATGGCCAAAGGGGGGCGCTATATAATTTTGAGCAGTTTGTAAAACGCTTAAACCCGTTTTTATTCTAGGATTTTTTTTGCAATTTGCATGAAACATTCTACACGCAATCTAAGGACCTTTATCTAACATGCCTATGAAGTGCACACAAAAAAATTATAAAATAATAATAATAAATATAGCTGCAAGCAGCGATAAAGTGTCCAAAGCCAAAAACACCTCAAATCATGAACACAGCCTGGGATGTGCGTGAAATCTTGCAAGCACATTCCCAATAGGTCAAGGAACAGATACCAACCTTCTCACATTGGCCTGTTATAGCGCCACCAGCGGGTCAACTTTTGCACAACACATTTTTGGAACAAAATGGACCAATCTTTGACGTCAGTAACGTCAAAGATAGCACTGCCTGCGATCTTGACATTTTGTGCTTTTATAGCCATTGTTTTCCGGCTTGAAGCGAGCCCACTATTGTTTCGAAGGAACAATATTTTTCTAGTTGTGGGCTCGCCTATAAGGCGAGCACACTTTAGATATTGTCATTATTTATCTATCAGTCAGTCAGACAGTAGACGGGAACTTCGGTTCCTTTCTACTCCTACATACTTAGTGAGAAAATGAAAATAAAAACATCAATGTGTTCAGTTTACAGTGGCGAAGTGCGCTATTATTTTTTATAGCAATCGGCCAAATGGTGGCGCTGCACGAAGCCTTCGAAAGTGCGAACTTTGAACAGGTATAGCTCATGCTGTGTTATACATACAGCCATGAAACCTGTATACACTTATGCGTCTCCTCATGCCGAACAACTTTTACCCTCTAACTTTTGACCTCTGACCTTTAGGTCTCCCACAATTTGGAATTATATGAAAAACAGTAAAAATCTATCTCCTCCTGGGTTTTTTTCGATACGCGCACAAAACTTTTTTCACATGAACTTTGGACCAATACGGTCAAACTAATCTCGGCGGATTTCTTTTAAAGTGAAATATAATTTTTTAATAATTCTATCAATATTGCGGTTTTATGCAAATTATTCTTCTGCCTCTAAATCATACATGCAAAGTTACACGTTCATGGCATTTGGCAAAGATGTGGAGGGTTAGTCAAAGTATCACTGAAACCAATTTTATTCCAATCGGCCAAAGGGGGGCGCTATACGAAGCGTCTGAAAATTCAAACTTCAAACGGGCATAAGTCATGACTCGTTTCGTTTGAAGACATGCAACTTGTTACACGCGTGCTTTGACTCAAGCGGAAGACATCTGTGTCGTTGTTAAGTAAGCTCCGCCCTTCGATTTTCCGCCACTTTGAGCAGTTTGTAAAACACGTAAACCCGCTTTTATTCTGGAATTTTCGCGTCACGTGCACAAAACTTTTTTTACGTGAACTTTGGACCGATATCTAAAGATCTGTCAGATCGGATTTCTTTAACATTGAAACATGCTTTTTTAAATAATTCAAACAATATTGCATTTTTATGCAAATTATTCTTCTGCCTCTAAAACATACAAGCAAAGTCACATTTTCATGACAAAATAGTGTAGAGGGTTAGTTCAAATATCACTGAAACCAATCTTACCCCAAATGGCCAAAGGGGGGCGCTATATAATTTTGAGCAGTTTGTAAAACACTTAAACCCGTTTTTATTCTAGGATTTTTTTTTGCAATTTGCATGAAACATTCTACACGCAATCTAAGGACCTTTATCTAACATGCCTATGAAGTGCACACAAAAAAATTATAAAATAATAATAATAAATATAGCTGCAAGCAGCGATAAAGTGTCCAAAGCCAAAAACACCTCAAATCATGAACACAGCCTGGGATGTGCGTGAAATCTTGCAAGCACATTACCAATAGGTCAAGGAACAGATACCAACCTTCTCACATTGGCCTGTTATAGCGCCACCAGCGGGTCAACTTTTGCACAACACATTTTTGGAACAAAATGGACCGATCTTTGACGTCAGTAACGTCAAAGAGAGCACTGCCTGCGATCTTGACATTTTGTGCTTTTATAGCCATTGTTTTCTGGCTTGAAGCGAGCCCACAATTGTTTCGAAGGAACAATATTTTTCTAGTGACAATATCTAACCGTCATATCAAGTTCTCCTCAAAACTTCGGTTCCTTTCTACTCCTACATACTTAGTGAGAAAATGAAAATAAAAACATCAATGTGTTCAGCTTACTGTGGCGACGTGTGCTATTACTTTTTACAGCAATCGGCCAAATGGTGGCGCTGTAGGAAGCCTTCGAAAGTGCGAACTTTGAACAGGTATAGCTCATGCTCTGTTATACGTACAGCCATGAAACCTGTATACACGTATGCGTCTCCTCATGCCGAACAATTTTTACGCTCTGACTTTTGACCTCTGATCTTTAGATCCCTCAGAATTTGGAATTATATGAAAAACAGTAAAAATCTATCTCCTCCTGGGATCTTTGCGATACGCGCATGAAACTTTTTTCACATGAACTTTGGACCAATACGGTCAAACTAGTCTCGGCGGATTTCTTTTAAAGTGAAATATATTTTATTAATAATTCAATCAATGTTGCGGTTTTATGCAAATTATTCTTCGGCCTCTAAATCATACATGCAAAGTTACACGTTCATGGCATTTGGCAAAGATGTGGAGGGTTAGTCAAAGTATCACTGAAACCAATTTTATTCCAATCGGCCAAAGGGGGGCGCTATACGAAGCGTTTGAAAATTCAAACTTCAAACGGGCATAAGTCATGACTCGTTTCGTTTGAAGACATGCAACTTGTTACACGCGTGCTTTGACTCGAGCGGAAGACATCTGTGTTGTTGTTAAGTAAGCTCCGCCCCCTGATTTTCCGCCATATTGAGCAGTTTGTAAAACGCGTAAACCCGCTTTTATTCTGGAATTTTCACTCCACGTGCACAAAACTTTTTTTACGTGAACTTTGGACCGATATCTAAAGATCTGTCAGATCGGATTTCTTTAAAATTGAAACATGCTTTTTAAAATAAATTCAATGAATATTGCAGTTTTATGCAAATTATTCTTCTGCCTCTAAATCATACATGCAAAGTAACATGTTCATGGCATTTGGCAAAGATGTAGAGTGTTAGTCCAAATATCACTAAAACCAATCTTACCCCAATTGGCCAAAGGGGGGCGCTATATCATTTTGAGCAGTTTGTGAAACGCTTAAACCCGTTAGGATTTATTTTTGCAATTTGCATGAAACATTCTACACACAATCTAAGGACCTTTATCTAATATGCCTATGAAGTGCACACACACAAAAAAAATAATAATAATGAATATAGCTGCAAGCAGCGATAAAGTGGCCAAAGCCAAAAACACCTCAAATCATGAACACAGCCTGCAATGTGCGTGAAATCTTGCAAGCACATTCCCAATAGGTCAAGGAGCAGATACCACCCTTCTTACATTGGCCTGTTATAGCGCCACCAGCGGGTCAACTTTTGCACAACACATTTTTGGAACAAAATGGACCAATCTTTGACGTCAGTAACGTCAAAAAGAGCACTGCCTGCGATCTTGACATTTTGTACTTTTATAGCCATTGTTTTCTGGCTTGAAGCGAGCCCACAATTGTTTCGAAGGAACAATATTTTTCTAGTTATTTATCTATCAGACATATCAAGTTCTCCTCAATACTTTGTCCGCTATCAACTCCTACATACCTAGTGAGAAAATGAAAATAAAAACATCAATGTGTTCAGCTTACTGTGGCGACGTGTGCTATTACTTTTTACAGCAATCGGCCAAATGGTGGCGCTGTAGGAAGCCTTCGAAAGTGCGAACTTTGAACAGGTATAGCTCATGCTGTGTTTGAGGTACAGGCATGAAACCTGTATACACGTATGCGTCTCCTCATGCCGAACAACTTTTACCCTCTAACTTTTGACCTCTGACCTTTAGGTCTCCCACAATTCGGAATTATATGAAAAACAGTAAAAATCTATCTCCTCCTGGGATTTTCGCGTCAAGTGCACGAAACCTTTTTCACATGAACTTTGGACCAATACGGTCAGATTGATCAACCAGATTTTTTTTAAAGTGAAATATAATTTTTTAATAATTTAATCAATATTGCGGTTTTATGCAAATTATTCTTTGGCCTCTAAATCATACATGCAAAGTTACACGTTCATGGCATTTGGCAAAGATGTGGAGGGTTAGTCAAAGTATCACTGAAACCAATTTTATTCCAATCGGCCAAAGGGGGGCGCTATACGAAGCGTTTGAAAATTCAAACTTCAAACGGGCATAAGTCATGACTCGTTTCGTTTGAAGACATGCAACTTGTTACACGCGTGCTTTGACTCGAGCGGAAGACATCTGTGTCGTTGTTAAGTAAGCTCCGCCCCTCAATTTTCCGCCATTTTGAGCAGTTTGTAAAACGCGTAAACCCGCTTTTATTCTGGAATTTTCGCTCCACGTGCACAAAACTTTTTTTACGTGAACTTTGGACCGATATCTAAAGATCTGTCAGATCGGATTTCTTTAAAATTGAAACATGCTTTTTAAAATAAATTCAATGAATATTGCAGTTTTATGCAAATTATTCTTCTGCCTCTAAATCATACATGCAAAGTAACATGTTCATGGCATTTGGCAAAGATGTAGAGTGTTAGTCCAAATATCACTAAAACCAATCTTACCCCAATTGGCCAAAGGGGGGCACTATATCATTTTGAGCAGTTTGTGAAACGCTTAAACCCGTTAGGATTTTCTTTTGCAATTTGCATGAAACATTCTACACACAATCTAAGGACCTTTATCTAATATGCCTATGAAGTGCACACACACACACAAAAAAATAATAATAATGAATATGGCTGCAAGCAGCGATAAAGTGGCCAAAGCCAAAAACACCTCAAATCATGAACACAGCCTGCAATGTGCTTGAAATCTTGCAAGCACATTCCCAATAGGTCAAGGTACAGATACCACCCTTCTTACATTGGCCTGTTATAGCGCCACCAGCGGGTCAATTTTTGCACAACACATTTTTGGAACAAAATGGACCAATCTTTGACGTCAGTAACGTCAAAGAGAGCACTGCCTGCGATCTTGAAATTTTGTACTTTTATAGCCATTGTTTTCTGGCTTGAAGCGAGCCCACAATTGTTTCGAAGGAACAATATTTTTCTAGTTTATTTATCTATCAGGCAGGCAATCAGTAGACGGGAACTTCGGTTCCTTTCTACTCCTACATACTTAGTGAGAAAATGAAAATAAAAACATCAATGTGTTCAGCTTACAGTGGCGAAGTGTGCTATTATTTATTATAGCAATCGGCCAAATGGTGGCGCTGTAGGAAGCCTTCGAAAGTGCGAACTTTGAACAGGTATAGCTCATGCTGTGTTTGAGGTACAGGCATGAAACCTGTATACAAGTATGCGTCTCCTCATGCCGAACAACTTTTACCCTCTAACTTTTGACCTCTGACCTTTAGGTCTCCCACAATTCGGAATTATATGAAAAACAGTAAAAATCTATCTCCTCCTGGGATTTTCGCGTCAAGTGCACAAAACTTTTTTCACATGAACTTTGGACCAATACGGTCAAACTAATCTCGGCGGATTTCTTTTAAAGTGAAATATATTTTTTTAATAATTCCCCCAATATTGCGGTTTTATGCAAATTATTCTTCGGCCTCTAAATCATACATGCAAAGTTACACGTTCATGGCATTTGGCAAAGATGTGGAGGGTTAGTCAAAGTATCACTGAAACCAATTTTATTCCAATCGGCCAAAGGGGGGCGCTATACGAAGCGTCTGAAAATTCAAACTTCAAACGGGCATAAGTCATGACTCGTTTCGTTTGAAGACATGCAACTTGTTACACGCGTGCTTTGACTCAAGCGGAAGACATCTGTGTCGTTGTTAAGTAAGCTCCGCCCTTCAATTTTCCGCCATTTTGAGCAGTTTGTAAAACGCGTAAACCCGCTTTTATTCTGGAATTTTCGCGTCACGTGCACAAAACCTTTGTTACGTGAACTTTGGACCGATATCTAAAGATCTGTCAGATCGGATTTCTTTAACATTGAAACATGCTTTTTTAAATAATTCAAACATTATTGCATTTTTATGCAAATTATTCTTCTGCCTCTAAAACATACATGCAAAGTCACATTTTCATGACAAAATAGTGTAGAGGGTTAGTTCAAATATCACTGAAACCAATCTTACCCCAAATGGCCAAAGGGGGGCGCTATATAATTTTGAGCAGTTTGTAAAACGCTTAAACCCGTTTTTATTCTAGGATTGTTTTTGCAATTTGCATGAAACATTCTACACGCAATCTAAGGACCTTTATCTAACATGCCTATGAAGTGCACACAAAAAAATTATAAAATAATAATAATAAATATAGCTGCAAGCAGCGATTAAGTGGCCAAAGCCAAAAACACCTCAAATCATGAACACAGCCTGGGATGTGCGTGAAATCTTGCAAGCACATTCCCAATAGGTCAAGGAACAGATACCAACCTTCTCACATTGGCCTGTTATAGCGCCACCAGCGGGTCAACTTTTGCACAACACATTTTTGGAACAAAATGGACCAATCTTTGACGTCAGTAACGTCAAAGAGAGCACTGCCTGCGATCTTGACGTTTTGTGCTTTTATAGCCATTGTTTTCTGGCTTGAAGCGAGCCCACAATTGTTTCGAAGGAACAATATTTTTCTAGTTGTGGGCTCGCCTATAAAGGCGAGCACACTTTAGATGTTGTCATTATTTATCTATCAGTCATATCATGCATACTGTAGACGGGAACTTCGGTTCCTTTCTACTCCTACATACTTAGTGAGAAAATGAAAATAAAAACATCAATGTGTTCAGCTTACAGTGGCGAAGTGTGCTATTATTTTATACAGCAATCGGCCAAATGGTGGCGCTGTAGGAAGCCTTCGAAAGTGCGAACTTTGAACAGGGATAGCTCATGCTGTGTTTTAGGTACAGCCATGAAACCTGTATACATGTATGCGTCTCCTCATGCCGAACAACTTTTACCCTCTAACTTTTGACCTCTGACCTTTAGGTCTCCCACAATTCGGAATAATATGAAAAACAGTAAAAATCTATCTCCTCCTGGGTTTTTTTCGTTACGCGCACAAAACTTTTTTCACATGAACTTTGGACCAATACGGTCAGATTTATCTCGGCGGATTTCTTTTAAAGTGAAATATAATTTTTTAATAATTCAATCAATATTGCGGTTTTATGGAAATTATTCTTCGGCCTCTAAATCATACATGCAAAGTTACACGTTCATGGCATTTGGCAAAGATGTGGAGGGTTAGTCAAAGTATCACCGAAACCAATTTTATTCCAATCGGCCAAAGGGGGGCGCTATACGAAGCGTTTGAAAATTCAAACTTCAAACGGGCATAAGTCATGACTCGTTTTGTTTGAAGACATGCAACTTGTTACACGCGTGCTTTGACTCAAGCGGAAGACATCTGTGTCGTTGTTAAGTAAGCTCCGCCCTTAAATTTTCCGCCATTTTGAGCAGTTTGTAAAACTGCTCAAAATGGAATTTTCGCTCCACGTGCACAAAACTTTTTTTACGTGAACTTTGGACCAATCTCTAAAGATCTGTCAGATCGGATTTCTTTAAAATTGAAACATGCTTTTTTAATAAATTCAATGAATATTGCAGTTTTATGCAAATTATTCTTCTGCCTCTAAATCATACATGCAAAGTAACATGTTCATGGCATTTGGCAAAGATGTAGAGTGTTAGTCCAAATATCACTAAAACCAATCTTACCCCAATTGGCCAAACGGGGGCGCTATATCATTTTGAGCAGTTTGTGAAACGCTTAAACCTGTTAGGATTTCTTTAGCAATTTGCATGAAACATTCTACACACTATCTAAGGACCTTTATCTAATATGCCTATGAAGTGCACACACACACACACACACAAAAATATTATAATAATAAATATAGCTGCAAGCAGCGATAAAGTGGCCAAAGCCAAAAACACCTCAAATCATGAACACAGCCTGCAATGTGCGTGAAATCTTGCAAGCACATTCCCAATAGGTCAAGGAACAGATACCACCCTTCTCACATTGGCCTGTTATAGCGCCACCAGCGGGTCAACTTTTGCATAACAATTTTTTGGAACAAAATGGACCAATCTTTGACGTCAGTAACGTCAAAGTGAGCACTGCCTGCGATCTTGACATTTTGTGATTTTATAGCCATTGTTTTCTGGCTTGAAGCGAGCCCACAATTGTTTCGAAGGAACAATATTTGTCTAGTTTATCTATCAGTCAGTCAGTCAGACAGTAGACGGGAACTTCGGTTCCTTTCTACTCCTACATACTTAGTGAGAAAATGAAAATAAAAACATCAATGTGTTCAGTTTACAGTGGCGAAGTGCGCTATTATTTTTTATAGCAATCGGCCAAATGGTGGCGCTGCACGAAGCCTTCGAAAGTGCGAACTTTGAACAGGTATAGCTCATGCTGTGTTTGAGGTACAGGCATGAAACCTGTATACACGTATGCGTCTCCTCATGCCGAACAACTTTTAGCCTCTGACTTTTGACCTCTGACCTTTAGATCTCCCACAATTCGGAATTATATGAAAAACAGTAAAAATCTATCTCCTCCTGGGTTTTTTTCGATACGCGCACAAAACTTTTTTCACATGAACTTTGGACCAATACGGTCAAACTAATCTCGGCGGATTTCTTTTAAAGTGAAATATAATTTTTTAATAATTCAATAAATATTGCAGTTTTATGCAAATTATTCTTCGGCCTCTAAATCATACATGCAAAGTTACACGTTCATGGCATTTGGCAAAGATGTAGAGGGTTAGTCAAGGTATCACTGAAACCAATTTTATTCCAATCGGCCAAAGGGGGGCGCTATACGAAGCGTCTGAAAATTCAAACTTCAAACGGGCATAAGTCATGACTCGTTTCGTTTGAAGACATGCAACTTGTTACACGCGTGCTTTGACTCAAGCGGAAGACATCTGTGTCGTTGTTAAGTAAGCTCCGCCCTTCGATTTTCCGCCACTTTGAGCAGTTTGTAAAACGCGTAAACCCGCTTTTATTCTGGAATTTTCGCGTCACGTGCACAAAACTTTTTTTACGTGAACTTTGGACCGATATCTAAAGATCTGTCAGATCGGATTTCTTTAACATTGAAACATGCTTTTTTAAATAATTCAAACAATATTGCATTTTTATGCAAATTATTCTTCTGCCTCTAAAACATACAAGCAAAGTCACATTTTCATGACAAAATAGTGTAGAGGGTTAGTTCAAATATCACTGAAACCAATCTTACCCCAAATGGCCAAAGGGGGGCGCTATATAATTTTGAGCAGTTTGTAAAACGCTTAAACCCGTTTTTATTCTAGGATTTTTTTTGCAATTTGCATGAAACATTCTACACACAATCTAAGGACCTTTATCTAACATGCCTATGAAGTGCACACAAAAAAATTATAAAATAATAATAATAAATATAGCTGCAAGCAGCGATAAAGTGTCCAAAGCCAAAAACACCTCAAATCATGAACACAGCCTGGGATGTGCGTGAAATCTTGCAAGCACATTCCCAATAGGTCAAGGAACAGATACCAACCTTCTCACATTGGCCTGTTATAGCGCCACCAGCGGGTCAACTTTTGCACAACACATTTTTGGAACAAAATGGACCAATCTTTGACGTCAGTAACGTCAAAGAGAGCACTGCCTGCGATCTTGACATTTTGTACTTTTATAGCCATTGTTTTCTGGCTTGAAGCGAGCCCACAATTGTTTCGAAGGAACAATATTTTTCTAGTTGTGGGCTCGCCAGTACCTGGCGAGCACACTTTAGATATTGTCATTATTTATTTATTTATCTAGTAAGTAGACGGGATTTTCGGTTCCTTTCTACTCCTACATACTTAGTGAGAAAATGAAAATAAAAACATCAATGTGTTCAGTTTACAGTGGCGAAGTGTGCTATCATTTTCTATAGCAATCGGCCAAATGGTGGCGCTGTAGGAAGCCTTCGAAAGTGCGATCTTTGAACAGGTATAGCTCATGCTGTGTTTTAGGTACAGCCATGAAACCTGTATACACGTATGCGTCTCCTCATGCCGAACAACTTTTACCCTCTAACTTTTGACCTCTGACCTTTAGGTCTCCCACAATTCGGAATTATATGAAAAACAGTAAAAATCTATCTCCTCCTGGGTTTTTTTTGTTACGCGCACAAAACTTTTTTCACATGAACTTTGGACCAATACGGTCAGATTTATCTCGGTGGATTTCTTTTAAAGTGAAATATCATTTTTTAATAATTCAATCAATATTGCGGTTTTATGCAAATTATTCTTCGGCCTCTAAATCATACATGCAAAGTTACACGTTCATGGCATTTGGCAAAGATGTGGAGGGTTAGTCAAAGTATCACTGAAACCAATTTTATTCCAATCGGCCAAAGGGGGGCGCTATACGAAGCGTTTGAAAATTCAAACTTCAAACGGGCATAAGTCATGACTCGTTTCATTTGAAGACATGCAACTTGTTACACGCGTGCTTTGACTCAAGCGGAAGACATCTGTGTCGTTGTTAAGTAAGCTCCGCCCTTCAATTATCCGCCATTTTGAGCAGTTTGTAAAACGCGTAAACCCGCTTTTATTCTGGAATTTTCGCGTCACGTGCACAAAACTTTTTTTACGTGAACTTTGGACCGATATCTAAAGATCTGTCAGATCGGATTTCTTTAACATTGAAACATGCTTTTTTAAATAATTCAAACAATATTGCAGTTTTATGCAAATTATTCTTCTGCCTCTAAAACATACATACAAAGTCACATTTTCATGACAAAATAGTGTAGAGGGTTAGTTCAAATATCACTGAAACCAATCTTACCCCAAATGGCCAAAGGGGGGCGCTATATAATTTCGAGCAGTTTGTAAAACGCTTAAACCCGTTTTTATTCTAGGATTTTTTTTGCAATTTGCATGAAACATTCTACACGCAATCTAAGGACCTTTATCTAACATGCCTATGAAGTGCACACAAAAAAAATATAAAATAATAATAATAAATCTAGCTGCAAGCAGCGATAAAGTGGCCAAAGCCAAAAACACCTCAAATCATGAACACAGCCTGCAATGTGCGTGAAATCTTGCAAGCACATTCCCAATAGGTCAAGGAACAGATACCACCCTTCTCACATTGGCCTGTTATAGCGCCACCAGCGGGTCAACTTTTGCATAACACATTTTTGGAACAAAATGGACCAATCTTTGACGTCAGTAACGTCAAAGTGAGCACTGCCTGCGATCTTGACATTTTGTACTTTTATAGCCATTGTTTTCTGGCTTGAAGCGAGCCCACAATTGTTTCGAAGGAACAATATTTTTCTAGTTGTGGGCTCGCCAGTACCTGGCGAGCACACTTTAGATATTGTCATTATTTATTTATTTATCTAGTAAGTAGACGGGATTTTCGGTTCCTTTCTACTCCTACATACTTAGTGAGAAAATGAAAATAAAAACATCAATGTGTTCAGTTTACAGTGGCGAAGTGTGCTATCATTTTCTATAGCAATCGGCCAAATGGTGGCGCTGTAGGAAGCCTTCGAAAGTGCGATCTTTGAACAGGTATAGCTCATGCTGTGTTTTAGGTACAGCCATGAAACCTGTATACACGTATGCGTCTCCTCATGCCGAACAACTTTTACCCTCTAACTTTTGACCTCTGACCTTTAGGTCTCCCACAATTCGGAATTATATGAAAAACAGTAAAAATCTATCTCCTCCTGGGATTTTCGCGTCAAGTGCACGAAACTTTTTTTCACATGAACTTTGGACCAATACGGTCAAACTAATCTCGGCGGATTTCTTTTAAAGTGAAATATAATTTTTTAATAATTCTATCAATATTGCGGTTTTATGCAAATTATTCTTCTGCCTCTAAATCATACATGCAAAGTTACACGTTCATGGCATTTGGCAAACATGTGGAGGGTTAGTCAAAGTATCACTGAAACCAATTTTATTCCAATCGGCCAAAGGGGGGCGCTATACGAAGCGTCTGAAAATTCAAACTTCAAACGGGCATAAGTCATGACTCGTTTCGTTTGAAGACATGCAACTTGTTACACGCGTGCTTTGACTCAAGCGGAAGACATCTGTGTCGTTGTTAAGTAAGCTCCGCCCTTCGATTTTCCGCCACTTTGAGCAGTTTGTAAAACGCGTAAACCCGCTTTTATTCTGGAATTTTCGCGTCACGTGCACAAAACTTTTTTTACGTGAACTTTGGACCGATATCTAAAGATCTGTCAGATCGGATTTCTTTAACATTGAAACATGCTTTTTTTAATAATTCAAACAATATTGCATTTTTATGCAAATTATTCTTCTGCCTCTAAAACATACAAGCAAAGTCACATTTTCATGACAAAATAGTGTAGAGGGTTAGTTCAAATATCACTGAAACCAATCTTACCCCAAATGGCCAAAGGGGGGCGCTATATAATTTTGAGCAGTTTGTAAAACGCTTAAACCCGTTTTTATTCTAGGATTTTTTTTTGCAATTTGCATGAAACATTCTACACGCAATCTAAGGACCTTTATCTAACATGCCTATGAAGTGCACACAAAAAAATTATAAAATAATAATAATAAATATAGCTGCAAGCAGCGATAAAGTGTCCAAAGCCAAAAACACCTCAAATCATGAACACAGCCTGGGATGTGCGTGAAATCTTGCAAGCACATTCCCAATAGGTCAAGGAACAGATACCAACTTTCTCACATTGGCCTGTTATAGCGCCACCAGCGGGTCAACTTTTGCACAACACATTTTTGGAACAAAATGGACCAATCTTTGACGTCAGTAACGTCAAAGAGAGCACTGCCTGCGATCTTGACATTTTGTGCTTTTATAGCCATTGTTTTCCGGCTTGAAGCGAGCCCACAATTGTTTCGAAGGAACAATATTTTTCTAGTTGTGGGCTCGCCTATAAGGCGAGCACACTTTAGATATTGTCATTATTTATTTATCTATCAGGCAGGCAATCAGTAGACGGGAACTTCGGTTCCTTTCTACTCCTACATACTTAGTGAGAAAATGAAAATAAAAACATCAATGTGTTCAGCTTACAGTGGCGAAGTGTGCTATTATTTATTATAGCAATCGGCCAAATGGTGGCGCTGTAGGAAGCCTTCGAAAGTGCGAACTTTGAACAGGTATAGCTCATGCTGTGTTTGAGGTACAGGCATGAAACCTGTATACAAGTATGCGTCTCCTCATGCCGAACAACTTTTACCCTCTAACTTTTGACCTCTGACCTTTAGGTCTCCCACAATTCGGAATTATATGAAAAACAGTAAAAATCTATCTCCTCCTGGGATTTTCGCGTCAAGTGCACAAAACTTTTTTCACATGAACTTTGGACCAATACGGTCAAACTAATCTCGGCGGATTTCTTTTAAAGTGAAATATATTTTTTTAATAATTCCCCCAATATTGCGGTTTTATGCAAATTATTCTTCGGCCTCTAAATCATACATGCAAAGTTACACGTTCATGGCATTTGGCAAAGATGTGGAGGGTTAGT
Source organism: Nannobrachium achirus (assembly GCF_963921795.1). Lineage (NCBI taxonomy): Eukaryota > Metazoa > Chordata > Actinopteri > Myctophiformes > Myctophidae > Nannobrachium > Nannobrachium achirus. The sequence continues at coordinate 58,391,749 of NC_137810.1, read as the reverse complement.
CAAAGTATCACTGAAACCAATTTTATTCCAATCGGCCAAAGGGGGGCGCTATACGAAGCGTCTGAAAATTCAAACTTCAAACGGGCATAAGTCATGACTCGTTTCGTTTGAAGACATGCAACTTGTTACACGCGTGCTTTGACTCAAGCGGAAGACATCTGTGTCGTTGTTAAGTAAGCTCCGCCCTTCAATTTTCCGCCATTTTGAGCAGTTTGTAAAACGCGTAAACCCGCTTTTATTCTGGAATTTTCGCGTCACGTGCACAAAACCTTTGTTACGTGAACTTTGGACCGATATCTAAAGATCTGTCAGATCGGATTTCTTTAACATTGAAACATGCTTTTTTAAATAATTCAAACATTATTGCATTTTTATGCAAATTATTCTTCTGCCTCTAAAACATACATGCAAAGTCACATTTTCATGACAAAATAGTGTAGAGGGTTAGTTCAAATATCACTGAAACCAATCTTACCCCAAATGGCCAAAGGGGGGCGCTATATAATTTTGAGCAGTTTGTAAAACGCTTAAACCCGTTTTTATTCTAGGATTGTTTTTGCAATTTGCATGAAACATTCTACACGCAATCTAAGGACCTTTATCTAACATGCCTATGAAGTGCACACAAAAAAATTATAAAATAATAATAATAAATATAGCTGCAAGCAGCGATTAAGTGGCCAAAGCCAAAAACACCTCAAATCATGAACACAGCCTGGGATGTGCGTGAAATCTTGCAAGCACATTCCCAATAGGTCAAGGAACAGATACCAACCTTCTCACATTGGCCTGTTATAGCGCCACCAGCGGGTCAACTTTTGCACAACACATTTTTGGAACAAAATGGACCAATCTTTGACGTCAGTAACGTCAAAGAGAGCACTGCCTGCGATCTTGACGTTTTGTGCTTTTATAGCCATTGTTTTCTGGCTTGAAGCGAGCCCACAATTGTTTCGAAGGAACAATATTTTTCTAGTTTATCTATCAGTCAGTCAGTCAGACAGTAGACGGGAACTTCGGTTCCTTTCTACTCCTACATACTTAGTGAGAAAATGAAAATAAAAACATCAATGTGTTCAGTTTACAGTGGCGAAGTGCGCTATTATTTTTTATAGCAATCGGCCAAATGGTGGCGCTGCACGAAGCCTTCGAAAGTGCGAACTTTGAACAGGTATAGCTCATGCTGTGTTTTAGGTACAGGCATGAAACCTGTATACACGTATGCGTCTCCTCATGCCGAACAACTTTTAGCCTCTGACTTTTGACCTCTGACCTTTAGATCTCCCACAATTCGGAATTATATGAAAAACAGTAAAAATCTATCTCCTCCTGGGTTTTTTTCGATACGCGCACAAAACTTTTTTCACATGAACTTTGGACCAATACGGTCAAACTAATCTCGGCGGATTTCTTTTAAAGTGAAATATAATTTTTTAATAATTCAATAAATATTGCAGTTTTATGCAAATTATTCTTCGGCCTCTAAATCATACATGCAAAGTTACACGTTCATGGCATTTGGCAAAGATGTAGAGGGTTAGTCAAGGTATCACTGAAACCAATTTTATTCCAATCGGCCAAAGGGGGGCGCTATACGAAGCGTCTGAAAATTCAAACTTCAAACGGGCATAAGTCATGACTCGTTTCGTTTGAAGACATGCAACTTGTTACACGCGTGCTTTGACTCAAGCGGAAGACATCTGTGTCGTTGTTAAGTAAGCTCCGCCCTTCGATTTTCCGCCACTTTGAGCAGTTTGTAAAACGCGTAAACCCGCTTTTATTCTGGAATTTTCGCGTCACGTGCACAAAACTTTTTTTACGTGAACTTTGGACCGATATCTAAAGATCTGTCAGATCGGATTTCTTTAACATTGAAACATGCTTTTTTAAATAATTCAAACAATATTGCATTTTTATGCAAATTATTCTTCTGCCTCTAAAACATACAAGCAAAGTCACATTTTCATGACAAAATAGTGTAGAGGGTTAGTTCAAATATCACTGAAACCAATCTTACCCCAAATGGCCAAAGGGGGGCGCTATATAATTTTGAGCAGTTTGTAAAACGCTTAAACCCGTTTTTATTCTAGGATTTTTTTTGCAATTTGCATGAAACATTCTACACACAATCTAAGGACCTTTATCTAACATGCCTATGAAGTGCACACAAAAAAATTATAAAATAATAATAATAAATATAGCTGCAAGCAGCGATAAAGTGTCCAAAGCCAAAAACACCTCAAATCATGAACACAGCCTGGGATGTGCGTGAAATCTTGCAAGCACATTCCCAATAGGTCAAGGAACAGATACCAACCTTCTCACATTGGCCTGTTATAGCGCCACCAGCGGGTCAACTTTTGCACAACACATTTTTGGAACAAAATGGACCAATCTTTGACGTCAGTAACGTCAAAGAGAGCACTGCCTGCGATCTTGACATTTTGTACTTTTATAGCCATTGTTTTCTGGCTTGAAGCGAGCCCACAATTGTTTCAAAGGAACAATATTTTTCTAGTTGTGGGCTCGCCAGTACCTGGCGAGCACACTTTAGATATTGTCATTATTTATTTATTTATCTAGTAAGTAGACGGGATTTTCGGTTCCTTTCTACTCCTACATACTTAGTGAGAAAATGAAAATAAAAACATCAATGTGTTCAGTTTACAGTGGCGAAGTGTGCTATCATTTTCTATAGCAATCGGCCAAATGGTGGCGCTGTAGGAAGCCTTCGAAAGTGCGATCTTTGAACAGGTATAGCTCATGCTGTGTTTTAGGTACAGCCATGAAACCTGTATACACGTATGCGTCTCCTCATGCCGAACAACTTTTACCCTCTAACTTTTGACCTCTGACCTTTAGGTCTCCCACAATTCGGAATTATATGAAAAACAGTAAAAATCTATCTCCTCCTGGGTTTTTTTTGTTACGCGCACAAAACTTTTTTCACATGAACTTTGGACCAATACGGTCAGATTTATCTCGGTGGATTTCTTTTAAAGTGAAATATCATTTTTTAATAATTCAATCAATATTGCGGTTTTATGCAAATTATTCTTCGGCCTCTAAATCATACATGCAAAGTTACACGTTCATGGCATTTGGCAAAGATGTGGAGGGTTAGTCAAAGTATCACTGAAACCAATTTTATTCCAATCGGCCAAAGGGGGGCGCTATACGAAGCGTTTGAAAATTCAAACTTCAAACGGGCATAAGTCATGACTCGTTTCATTTGAAGACATGCAACTTGTTACACGCGTGCTTTGACTCAAGCGGAAGACATCTGTGTCGTTGTTAAGTAAGCTCCGCCCTTTAATTTTCCGCCATTTTGAGCAGTTTGTAAAACGCGTAAACCCGCTTTTATTCTGGAATTTTCGCGTCACGTGCACAAAACTTTTTTTACGTGAACTTTGGACCGATATCTAAAGATCTGTCAGATCGGATTTCTTTAACATTGAAACATGCTTTTTTAAATAATTCAAACAATATTGCATTTTTATGCAAATTATTCTTCTGCCTCTAAAACATACATGCAAAGTCACATTTTCATGACAAAATAGTGTAGAGGGTTAGTTCAAATATCACTGAAACCAATCTTACCCCAAATGGCCAAAGGGGGGCGCTATATAATTTTGAGCAGTTTGTAAAACGCTTAAACCCGTTTTTATTCTAGGATTTTTTTTGCAATTTGCATGAAACATTCTACACGCAATCTAAGGACCTTTATCTAACATGCCTATGAAGTGCACACAAAAACATTATAAAATAATAATAATAAATATAGCTGCAAGCAGCGATAAAGTGTCCAAAGCCAAAAACACCTCAAATCATGAACACAGCCTGGGATGTGCGTGAAATCTTGCAAGCACATTCCCAATAGGTCAAGGAACAGATACCAACCTTCTCACATTGGCCTGTTATAGCGCCACCAGCGGGTCAACTTTTGCACAACACATTTTTGGAACAAAATGGACCAATCTTTGACGTCAGTAACGTCAAAGAGAGCAATGCCTGCGATCTTTACATTTTGTGCTTTTATAGCCATTGTTTTCTGGCTTGAAGCGAGCCCACAATTGTTTCGAAGGAACAATATTTTTCTAGTTGTGGGCTCGCCTATAAGGCGAGCACACTTTAGATATTGTCATTATTTCTATACTATACTAGTCATATCAAGTTCTCCTCAAAACTTCGGTTCCTTTCTACTCCTACATACTTAGTGAGAAAATGAAAATAAAAACATCAATGTGTTCAGTTTACAGTGGCGAAGTGTGCTATTATTTTTTATAGCAATCGGCCAAATGGTGGCGCTGTAGGAAGCCTTCGAAAGTGCGATCTTTGAACAGGTATAGCTCATGCTGTGTTATACATACAGCCATGAAACCTGTATACACTTATGCGTCTCCTCATGCCGAACAACTTTTACCCTCTAACTTTTGACCTCTGACCTTTAGGTCTCCCACAATTCGGAATTATATGAAAAACAGTAAAAATCTATCTCCTCCTGGGATTTTCGTGTCAAGTGCACAAAACTTTTTTCACATGAACTTTGAACCTATATCTACACAGGCTATGTGGTGAGAAGTTTGTACGTTAAATAATGATTTTTTAATAATTCAATATATATTGCGGTTTTATGCAAATTATTCTTCGGCCTCTAAATCATACATGCAAAGTTACACGTTCATGGCATTTGGCAAAGATGTGGAGGGTTAGTCAAAGTATCACTGAAACCAATTTTATTCCAATCGGCCAAAGGGGGGCGCTATACGAAGCGTCTGAAAATTCAAACTTCAAATGGGCATAAGTCATGACTCGTTTCGTTTGAAGACATGCAACTTGTTACACGCGTGCTTTGACTCAAGCGGAAGACATCTGTGTCGTTGTTAAGTAAGCTCCGCCCTTCGATTTTCCGCCATTTTGAGCAGTTTGTAAAACGCGTAAACCCGCTTTTATTCTGGAATTTTCGCGTCACGTGCACAAAACTTTTTTTACGTGAACTTTGGACCGATATCTAAAGATCTGTCAGATCGGATTTCTTTAACATTGAAACATGCTTTTTTAAATAATTCAAACAATATTGCATTTTTATGCAAATTATTCTTCTGCCTCTAAAACATACATGCAAAGTCACATTTTCATGACAAAATAGTGTAGAGGGTTAGTTCAAATATCACTGAAACCAATCTTACCCCAAATGGCCAAAGGGGGGCGCTATATAATTTTGAGCAGTTTGTAAAACGCTTAAACCCGTTTTTATTCTAGGATTGTTTTTGCAATTTGCATGAAACATTCTACACGCAATCTAAGGACCTTTATCTAACATGCCTATGAAGTGCACACAAAAAAATTATAAAATAATAATAATAAATATAGCTGCAAGCAGCGATAAAGTGTCCAAAGCCAAAAACACCTCAAATCATGAACACAGCCTGGGATGTGCGTGAAATCTTGCAAGCACATTCCCAATAGGTCAAGGAACAGATACCAACCTTCTCACATTGGCCTGTTATAGCGCCACCAGCGGGTCAACTTTTGCACAACACATTTTTGGAACAAAATGGACCAATCTTTGACGTCAGTAACGTCAAAGAGAGCACTGCCTGCGATCTTGACGTTTTGTACTTTTATAGCCATTGTTTTCCGGCTTGAAGCGAGCCCACAATTGTTTCGAAGGAACAATATTTTTCTAGTTGTGGGCTCGCCAGTACCTGGCGAGCACACTTTAGATATTGTCATTATTTATTTATCTAGTAAGTAGACGGGATTTTCGGTTCCTTTCTACTCCTACATACTTAGTGAGAAAATGAAAATAAAAACATCAATGTGTTCAGTTTACAGTGGCGAAGTGTGCTATTATTTTATATAGCAATCGGCCAAATGGTGGCGCTGTAGGAAGCCTTCGAAAGTGCGATCTTTGAACAGGTATAGCTCATGCTCTGTTATACGTACAGCCATGAAACCTGTATACACTTATGCGTCTCCTCATGCCGAACAACTTTTACCCTCTAACTTTTGACCTCTGACCTTTAGGTCTCCCACAATTCGGAATTATATGAAAAACAGTAAAAATCTATCTCCTCCTGGGATTTTCGCGTCAAGTGCACAAAACTTTTTTCACATGAACTTTGAACCTATATCTACACAGGCTATGTGGTGAGAAGTTTGTACGTTAAATAATGATTTTTTAATAATTCAATATATATTGCGGTTTTATGCAAATTATTCTTCGGCCTCTAAATCATACATGCAAAGTTACACGTTCATGGCATTTGGCAAAGATGTGGAGGGTTAGTCAAAGTATCACTGAAACCAATTTTATTCCAATCGGCCAAAGGGGGGCGCTATACGAAGCGTCTGAAAATTCAAACTTCAAACAGGCATAAGTCATGACTCGTTTCGTTTGAAGACATGCAACTTGTTACACGCGTGCTTTGACTCAAGCGGAAGACATCTGTGTTGTTGTTAAGTAAGCTCCGCCCTTCGATTTTCCGCCACTTTGAGCAGTTTGTAAAACGCGTAAACCCGCTTTTATTCTGGAATTTTCGCGTCACGTGCACAAAACTTTTTTTACGTGAACTTTGGACCGATATCTAAAGATCTGTCAGATCGGATTTCTTTAACATTGAAACATGCTTTTTTAAATAATTCAAACAATATTGCATTTTTATGCAAATTATTCTTCTGCCTCTAAAACATACAAGCAAAGTCACATTTTCATGACAAAATAGTGTAGAGGGTTAGTTCAAATATCACTGAAACCAATCTTACCCCAAATGGCCAAAGGGGGGCGCTATATAATTTTGAGCAGTTTGTAAAACGCTTAAACCCGTTTTTATTCTAGGATTTTTTTTGCAATTTGCATGAAACATTCTACACACAATCTAAGGACCTTTATCTAACATGCCTATGAAGTGCACACAAAAAAATTATAAAATAATAATAATAAATATAGCTGCAAGCAGCGATAAAGTGTCCAAAGCCAAAAACACCTCAAATCATGAACACAGCCTGGGATGTGCGTGAAATCTTGCAAGCACATTCCCAATAGGTCAAGGAACAGATACCAACCTTCTCACATTGGCCTGTTATAGCGCCACCAGCGGGTCAACTTTTGCACAACACATTTTTGGAACAAAATGGACCAATCTTTGACGTCAGTAACGTCAAAGAGAGCACTGCCTGCGATCTTGACGTTTTGTGCTTTTATAGCCATTGTTTTCTGGCTTGAAGCGAGCCCACAATTGTTTCGAAGGAACAATATTTTTCTAGTTGTGGGCTCGCCTATAAAGGCGAGCACACTTTAGATGTTGTCATTATTTATCTATCAGTCATATCATGCATACTGTAGACGGGAACTTCGGTTCCTTTCTACTCCTACATACTTAGTGAGAAAATGAAAATAAAAACATCAATGTGTTCAGCTTACAGTGGCGAAGTGTGCTATTATTTTATACAGCAATCGGCCAAATGGTGGCGCTGTAGGAAGCCTTCGAAAGTGCGAACTTTGAACAGGGATAGCTCATGCTGTGTTTTAGGTACAGCCATGAAACCTGTATACATGTATGCGTCTCCTCATGCCGAACAACTTTTACCCTCTAACTTTTGACCTCTGACCTTTAGGTCTCCCACAATTCGGAATAATATGAAAAACAGTAAAAATCTATCTCCTCCTGGGTTTTTTTCGTTACGCGCACAAAACTTTTTTCACATGAACTTTGGACCAATACGGTCAGATTTATCTCGGCGGATTTCTTTTAAAGTGAAATATAATTTTTTAATAATTCAATCAATATTGCGGTTTTATGGAAATTATTCTTCGGCCTCTAAATCATACATGCAAAGTTACACGTTCATGGCATTTGGCAAAGATGTGGAGGGTTAGTCAAAGTATCACCGAAACCAATTTTATTCCAATCGGCCAAAGGGGGGCGCTATACGAAGCGTTTGAAAATTCAAACTTCAAACGGGCATAAGTCATGACTCGTTTTGTTTGAAGACATGCAACTTGTTACACGCGTGCTTTGACTCAAGCGGAAGACATCTGTGTCGTTGTTAAGTAAGCTCCGCCCTTAAATTTTCCGCCATTTTGAGCAGTTTGTAAAACTGCTCAAAATGGAATTTTCGCTCCACGTGCACAAAACTTTTTTTACGTGAACTTTGGACCAATCTCTAAAGATCTGTCAGATCGGATTTCTTTAAAATTGAAACATGCTTTTTTAATAAATTCAATGAATATTGCAGTTTTATGCAAATTATTCTTCTGCCTCTAAATCATACATGCAAAGTAACATGTTCATGGCATTTGGCAAAGATGTAGAGTGTTAGTCCAAATATCACTAAAACCAATCTTACCCCAATTGGCCAAACGGGGGCGCTATATCATTTTGAGCAGTTTGTGAAACGCTTAAACCTGTTAGGATTTCTTTAGCAATTTGCATGAAACATTCTACACACTATCTAAGGACCTTTATCTAATATGCCTATGAAGTGCACACACACACACACACACAAAAATATTATAATAATAAATATAGCTGCAAGCAGCGATAAAGTGGCCAAAGCCAAAAACACCTCAAATCATGAACACAGCCTGCAATGTGCGTGAAATCTTGCAAGCACATTCCCAATAGGTCAAGGAACAGATACCACCCTTCTCACATTGGCCTGTTATAGCGCCACCAGCGGGTCAACTTTTGCATAACAATTTTTTGGAACAAAATGGACCAATCTTTGACGTCAGTAACGTCAAAGTGAGCACTGCCTGCGATCTTGACATTTTGTGATTTTATAGCCATTGTTTTCTGGCTTGAAGCGAGCCCACAATTGTTTCGAAGGAACAATATTTGTCTAGTTTATCTATCAGTCAGTCAGTCAGACAGTAGACGGGAACTTCGGTTCCTTTCTACTCCTACATACTTAGTGAGAAAATGAAAATAAAAACATCAATGTGTTCAGTTTACAGTGGCGAAGTGCGCTATTATTTTTTATAGCAATCGGCCAAATGGTGGCGCTGCACGAAGCCTTCGAAAGTGCGAACTTTGAACAGGTATAGCTCATGCTGTGTTTGAGGTACAGGCATGAAACCTGTATACACGTATGCGTCTCCTCATGCCGAACAACTTTTAGCCTCTGACTTTTGACCTCTGACCTTTAGATCTCCCACAATTCGGAATTATATGAAAAACAGTAAAAATCTATCTCCTCCTGGGTTTTTTTCGATACGCGCACAAAACTTTTTTCACATGAACTTTGGACCAATACGGTCAAACTAATCTCGGCGGATTTCTTTTAAAGTGAAATATAATTTTTTAATAATTCAATAAATATTGCAGTTTTATGCAAATTATTCTTCGGCCTCTAAATCATACATGCAAAGTTACACGTTCATGGCATTTGGCAAAGATGTAGAGGGTTAGTCAAGGTATCACTGAAACCAATTTTATTCCAATCGGCCAAAGGGGGGCGCTATACGAAGCGTCTGAAAATTCAAACTTCAAACGGGCATAAGTCATGACTCGTTTCGTTTGAAGACATGCAACTTGTTACACGCGTGCTTTGACTCAAGCGGAAGACATCTGTGTCGTTGTTAAGTAAGCTCCGCCCTTCGATTTTCCGCCACTTTGAGCAGTTTGTAAAACGCGTAAACCCGCTTTTATTCTGGAATTTTCGCGTCACGTGCACAAAACTTTTTTTACGTGAACTTTGGACCGATATCTAAAGATCTGTCAGATCGGATTTCTTTAACATTGAAACATGCTTTTTTAAATAATTCAAACAATATTGCATTTTTATGCAAATTATTCTTCTGCCTCTAAAACATACAAGCAAAGTCACATTTTCATGACAAAATAGTGTAGAGGGTTAGTTCAAATATCACTGAAACCAATCTTACCCCAAATGGCCAAAGGGGGGCGCTATATAATTTTGAGCAGTTTGTAAAACGCTTAAACCCGTTTTTATTCTAGGATTTTTTTTGCAATTTGCATGAAACATTCTACACACAATCTAAGGACCTTTATCTAACATGCCTATGAAGTGCACACAAAAAAATTATAAAATAATAATAATAAATATAGCTGCAAGCAGCGATAAAGTGTCCAAAGCCAAAAACACCTCAAATCATGAACACAGCCTGGGATGTGCGTGAAATCTTGCAAGCACATTCCCAATAGGTCAAGGAACAGATACCAACCTTCTCACATTGGCCTGTTATAGCGCCACCAGCGGGTCAACTTTTGCACAACACATTTTTGGAACAAAATGGACCAATCTTTGACGTCAGTAACGTCAAAGAGAGCACTGCCTGCGATCTTGACATTTTGTACTTTTATAGCCATTGTTTTCTGGCTTGAAGCGAGCCCACAATTGTTTCGAAGGAACAATATTTTTCTAGTTGTGGGCTCGCCAGTACCTGGCGAGCACACTTTAGATATTGTCATTATTTATTTATTTATCTAGTAAGTAGACGGGATTTTCGGTTCCTTTCTACTCCTACATACTTAGTGAGAAAATGAAAATAAAAACATCAATGTGTTCAGTTTACAGTGGCGAAGTGTGCTATCATTTTCTATAGCAATCGGCCAAATGGTGGCGCTGTAGGAAGCCTTCGAAAGTGCGATCTTTGAACAGGTATAGCTCATGCTGTGTTTTAGGTACAGCCATGAAACCTGTATACACGTATGCGTCTCCTCATGCCGAACAACTTTTACCCTCTAACTTTTGACCTCTGACCTTTAGGTCTCCCACAATTCGGAATTATATGAAAAACAGTAAAAATCTATCTCCTCCTGGGTTTTTTTTGTTACGCGCACAAAACTTTTTTCACATGAACTTTGGACCAATACGGTCAGATTTATCTCGGTGGATTTCTTTTAAAGTGAAATATCATTTTTTAATAATTCAATCAATATTGCGGTTTTATGCAAATTATTCTTCGGCCTCTAAATCATACATGCAAAGTTACACGTTCATGGCATTTGGCAAAGATGTGGAGGGTTAGTCAAAGTATCACTGAAACCAATTTTATTCCAATCGGCCAAAGGGGGGCGCTATACGAAGCGTTTGAAAATTCAAACTTCAAACGGGCATAAGTCATGACTCGTTTCATTTGAAGACATGCAACTTGTTACACGCGTGCTTTGACTCAAGCGGAAGACATCTGTGTCGTTGTTAAGTAAGCTCCGCCCTTCAATTATCCGCCATTTTGAGCAGTTTGTAAAACGCGTAAACCCGCTTTTATTCTGGAATTTTCGCGTCACGTGCACAAAACTTTTTTTACGTGAACTTTGGACCGATATCTAAAGATCTGTCAGATCGGATTTCTTTAACATTGAAACATGCTTTTTTAAATAATTCAAACAATATTGCAGTTTTATGCAAATTATTCTTCTGCCTCTAAAACATACATACAAAGTCACATTTTCATGACAAAATAGTGTAGAGGGTTAGTTCAAATATCACTGAAACCAATCTTACCCCAAATGGCCAAAGGGGGGCGCTATATAATTTCGAGCAGTTTGTAAAACGCTTAAACCCGTTTTTATTCTAGGATTTTTTTTGCAATTTGCATGAAACATTCTACACGCAATCTAAGGACCTTTATCTAACATGCCTATGAAGTGCACACAAAAAAAATATAAAATAATAATAATAAATCTAGCTGCAAGCAGCGATAAAGTGGCCAAAGCCAAAAACACCTCAAATCATGAACACAGCCTGCAATGTGCGTGAAATCTTGCAAGCACATTCCCAATAGGTCAAGGAACAGATACCACCCTTCTCACATTGGCCTGTTATAGCGCCACCAGCGGGTCAACTTTTGCATAACACATTTTTGGAACAAAATGGACCAATCTTTGACGTCAGTAACGTCAAAGTGAGCACTGCCTGCGATCTTGACATTTTGTACTTTTATAGCCATTGTTTTCTGGCTTGAAGCGAGCCCACAATTGTTTCGAAGGAACAATATTTTTCTAGTTGTGGGCTCGCCAGTACCTGGCGAGCACACTTTAGATATTGTCATTATTTATTTATTTATCTAGTAAGTAGACGGGATTTTCGGTTCCTTTCTACTCCTACATACTTAGTGAGAAAATGAAAATAAAAACATCAATGTGTTCAGTTTACAGTGGCGAAGTGTGCTATCATTTTCTATAGCAATCGGCCAAATGGTGGCGCTGTAGGAAGCCTTCGAAAGTGCGATCTTTGAACAGGTATAGCTCATGCTGTGTTTTAGGTACAGCCATGAAACCTGTATACACGTATGCGTCTCCTCATGCCGAACAACTTTTACCCTCTAACTTTTGACCTCTGACCTTTAGGTCTCCCACAATTCGGAATTATATGAAAAACAGTAAAAATCTATCTCCTCCTGGGATTTTCGCGTCAAGTGCACGAAACTTTTTTTCACATGAACTTTGGACCAATACGGTCAAACTAATCTCGGCGGATTTCTTTTAAAGTGAAATATAATTTTTTAATAATTCTATCAATATTGCGGTTTTATGCAAATTATTCTTCTGCCTCTAAATCATACATGCAAAGTTACACGTTCATGGCATTTGGCAAACATGTGGAGGGTTAGTCAAAGTATCACTGAAACCAATTTTATTCCAATCGGCCAAAGGGGGGCGCTATACGAAGCGTCTGAAAATTCAAACTTCAAACGGGCATAAGTCATGACTCGTTTCGTTTGAAGACATGCAACTTGTTACACGCGTGCTTTGACTCAAGCGGAAGACATCTGTGTCGTTGTTAAGTAAGCTCCGCCCTTCGATTTTCCGCCACTTTGAGCAGTTTGTAAAACGCGTAAACCCGCTTTTATTCTGGAATTTTCGCGTCACGTGCACAAAACTTTTTTTACGTGAACTTTGGACCGATATCTAAAGATCTGTCAGATCGGATTTCTTTAACATTGAAACATGCTTTTTTTAATAATTCAAACAATATTGCATTTTTATGCAAATTATTCTTCTGCCTCTAAAACATACAAGCAAAGTCACATTTTCATGACAAAATAGTGTAGAGGGTTAGTTCAAATATCACTGAAACCAATCTTACCCCAAATGGCCAAAGGGGGGCGCTATATAATTTTGAGCAGTTTGTAAAACGCTTAAACCCGTTTTTATTCTAGGATTTTTTTTTGCAATTTGCATGAAACATTCTACACGCAATCTAAGGACCTTTATCTAACATGCCTATGAAGTGCACACAAAAAAATTATAAAATAATAATAATAAATATAGCTGCAAGCAGCGATAAAGTGTCCAAAGCCAAAAACACCTCAAATCATGAACACAGCCTGGGATGTGCGTGAAATCTTGCAAGCACATTCCCAATAGGTCAAGGAACAGATACCAACTTTCTCACATTGGCCTGTTATAGCGCCACCAGCGGGTCAACTTTTGCACAACACATTTTTGGAACAAAATGGACCAATCTTTGACGTCAGTAACGTCAAAGAGAGCACTGCCTGCGATCTTGACATTTTGTGCTTTTATAGCCATTGTTTTCCGGCTTGAAGCGAGCCCACAATTGTTTCGAAGGAACAATATTTTTCTAGTTGTGGGCTCGCCTATAAGGCGAGCACACTTTAGATATTTGTGGGCTCGCCTATAAGGCGAGCACACTTTAGATATTGTCATTATTTATTTATTTATTTATTTATAAGTAGACGGGATCTTCGGTTCCTTTCTACTCCTACATACTTAGTGAGAAAATGAAAATAAAAACATCAATGTGTTCAGTTTACAGTGGCGAAGTGTGCTATTATTTTTTATAGCAATCGGCCAAATGGTGGCGCTGTAGGAAGCCTTCGAAAGTGCGATCTTTGAACAGGTATAGCTCATGCTGTGTTATACATACAGCCATGAAACCTGTATACACTTATGCGTCTCCTCATGCCGAACAACTTTTACCCTCTAACTTTTGACCTCTGACCTTTAGGTCTCCCACAATTCGGAATTATATGAAAAACAGTAAAAATCTATCTCCTCCTGGGTTTTTTTCGTTACGCGCACGAAACATTTTTCACATGAACTTTGGACCAATACGGTCAGATTTATCTCGGCGGATTTCTTTTAAAGTGAAATATAATTTTTTAATAATTCAATAGATATTGCGGTTTTATGCAAATTATTCTTCTGCCTCTAAATCATACATGCAAAGTTACACGTTCATGGCATTTGGCAAAGATGTAGAGGGTTAGTCAAAGTATCACTGAAACCAATTTTATTCCAATCGGCCAAAGGGGGGCGCTATACGAAGCGTTTGGAAATTCAAACTTCAAACGGGCATAAGTCATGACTCGTTTCGTTTGAAGACATGCAACTTGTTACACGCGTGCTTTGACTCGAGCGGAAGACATCTGTGTCGTTGTTAAGTAAGCTCCGCCCTTCGGTTTTCCGCCATTTTGAGCAGTTTGTAAAACGCGTAAACCCGCTTTTATTCTGGAATTTTCGCTCCACGTGCACAAAACTTTTTTTACGTGAACTTTGGACCGATATCTAAAGATCTGTCAGATCAGATTTCTTTAAAATTGAAACATGCTTTTTTAAATAAATTCAATGAATATTGCAGTTTTATGCAAATTATTCTTCTGCCTCTAAATCATACATGCAAAGTAACATGTTCATGGCATTTGGCAAAGATGTAGAGTGTTAGTCCAAATATCACTAAAACCAATCTTACCCCAATTGGCCAAAGGGGGGCGCTATATCATTTTGAGCAGTTTGTGAAACGCTTAAACCCGTTAGGATTTTTTTTTGCAATTTGCATGAAACATTCTACACACAATCTAAGGACCTTTATCTAATATGCCTATGAAGTGCACACACACAAAAAAAATATAATAATAATGAATATAGCTGCAAGCAGCGATAAAGTGTCCAAAGCCAAAAACACCTCAAATCATGAACACAGCCTGCAATGTGCGTGAAATCTTGCAAACACATTCCCAATAGGTCAAGGAGCAGATACCACCCTTCTCACATTGGCCTGTTATAGCGCCACCAGCGGGTCAACTTTTGCACAACACATTTTTGGAACAAAATGGACCAATCTTTGACGTCAGTAACGTCAAAGAGAGCACTGCCTGCGATCTTGACATTTTGTACATTTATAGCTATTGTTTTCCGGCTTGAAGCGAGCCCACAATTGTTTCGAAGGAACAATATTTTCTAGTGACAATATCTAACCGTCATATCAAGTTCTCCTCAAAACTTCGGTTCCTTTCTACTCCTACATACTTAGACAGAAAATGAAAATAAAAACATCAATGTGTTCAGTTTACAGTGGCGAAGTGTGCTATTATTTTTTATAGCAATTGGCCAAATGGTGGCGCTGTAGGAAGCCTTCGAAAGTGCGAACTTTGAACAGGTATAGCTCATGCTGTGTTTTAGGTACAGCCATGAAACCTGTATACACGTATGCGTCTCCTCATGCCGAACAACTTTTACGCTCTGACTTTTGACCTCTGACCTTTAGATCCCCCAGAATTTTGAATTATATGAAAAACAGTAAAAATCTATCTCCTCCTGGGATTTTTGCATAACGCGCACAAAACTTTTTTCACATGAACTTTGGACCAATACGGTCAAACTAGTCTCGGCGGATTTCTTTTAAAGTGAAATATATTTTTTTTAATAATTCAATCAATATTGCGGTTTTATGCAAATTATTCTTCGGCCTCTAAATCATACATGCAAAGTTACACGTTCATGGCATTTGGCAAAGATGTGGAGGGTTAGTCAAAGTATCACTGAAACCAATTTTATTCCAATCGGCCAAAGGGGGGCGCTATACGAAGCGTTTGAAAATTCAAACTTCAAACGGGCATAAGTTATGACTCGTTTCGTTTGAAGACATGCAACTTGTTACACGCGTGCTTTGACTCAAGCGGAAGACATCTGTGTCGTTGTTAAGTAAGCTCCGCCCTTCGATTTTCCGCCATTTTGAGCAGTTTGTAAAACGCGTAAACCCGCTTTTATTCTGGAATTTTCGCTCCACGTGCACAAAACTTTTTTTACGTGAACTTTGGACCGATATCTAAAGATCTGTCAGATCGGATTTCTTTAAAATTGAAACATGCTTTTTTAAATAAATCCAATGAATATTGCAGTTTTATGCAAATTATTCTTCTGCCTCTAAATCATACATGCAAAGTAACATGTTCATGGCATTTGGCAAAGATGTAGAGTGTTAGTCCAAATATCACTAAAACCAATCTTACCCCAATTGGCCAAAGGGGGGCGCTATATCATTTTGAGCAGTTTGTGAAACGCTTAAACCCGTTAGGATTTTTTTTTGCAATTTGCATGAAACATTCTACACACAATCTAAGGACCTTTATCTAATATGCCTATGAAGTGCACACACACAAAAAAAAATAATAGTAATGAATATAGCTGCAAGCAGCGATAAAGTGGCCAAAGCCAAAAACACCTCAAATCATGAACACAGCCTGCAATGTGCGTGAAATCTTGCAAGCACATTCCCAATAGGTCAAGGAACAGATACCACCTTTCTTACATTGGCCTGTTATAGCGCCACCAGCGGGTCAACTTTTGCACAACACATTTTTGGAACAAAATGGACCAATCTTTGACGTCAGTAACGTCAAAGAGAGCACTGCCTGCGATCTTGACATTTTGTACTTTTATAGCCATTGTTTTCTGGCTTGAAGCGAGCCCACAATTGTTTCGAAGGAACAATATTTTTCTAGTGACAATATCTAACCGTCATATCAAGTTCTCCTCAAAACTTCGGTTCCTTTCTACTCCTACATACTTAGACAGAAAATGAAAATAAAAACATCAATGTGTTCAGCTTACAGTGGCGAAGTGTGCTATTATTTTTTACAGCAATCGGCCAAATGGTGGCGCTGTAGGAAGCCTTCGAAAGTGCGAACTTTGAACAGATAGAGCTCATGCTCTGTTATACGTACAGTCATGAAACTTGTATACACGTATGCGTCTCCTCATGCCGAACAACTTTTGCACTCTGACTTTTGACCTCTGACCTTTAGATCCCCCAGAATTTTGAATTATATAAAAAACAGTAAAAATCTATCTCCTCCTGGGATTTTTGCGTTACGCGCACAAAACTTTTTTCACATGAACTTTGGACCAATACGGTCAAACTAGTCTCGGCGGATTTCTTTTAAAGTGAAATATAATTTTTTAATACTTCAATCAATATTGCGGTTTTATGCAAATTATTCTTCAGCTTCTAAATCATACATGCAAAGTTACACGTTCATGGCATTTGGCAAAGATGTGGAGGGTTAGTCAAAGTATCACTGAAACCAATTTTATTCCAATCGGCCAAAGGGGGGCGCTATACGAAGCGTTTGAAAATTCAAACTTCAAACGGGCATAAGTCATGACTCGTTTCGTTTGAAGACATGCAACTTGTTACACGCGTGCTTTGACTCAAGCGGAAGACATCTGTGTCGTTGTTAAGTAAGCTCCGCCCTTCGATTTTCCGCCTTTTTGAGCAGTTTGTAAAACGCGTAAACCCGCTTTTATTCTGGAATTTTCGCTCCACGTGCACAAAACTTTTTTTACGTGAACTTTGGACCGATATCTAAAGATCTGTCAGATCGGATTTCTTTAAAATTGAAACATGCTTTTTTTAAATAAATTCAATGAATATTGCAGTTTTATGCAAATTATTCTTCTGCCTCTAAATCATACATGCAAAGTAACATGTTCATGGTATTTGGCAAAGATGTAGAGTGTTAGTCCAAATATCACTAAAACCAATCTTACCCCAATTGGCCAAAGGGGGGCGCTATATCATTTTGAGCAGTTTGTGAAACGCTTAAACCCGTTAGGATTTCTTTTTGCAATTTGCATGAAACATTCTACACACAATCTAAGGACCTTTATATAATATGCCTATGAAGTGCACACACACACAAAAAAATAATAATAATGAATATAGCTGCAAGCAGCGATAAAGTGGCCAAAGCCAAAAACACCTCAAATCATGAACACAGCCTGCGATGTGCGTGAAATCTTACAAGCACATTCCCAATAGGTCAAGGAACAGATACCACCCTTCTTACATTGGCCTGTTATAGCGCCACCAGCGGGTCAACTTTTGCACAACACATTTTTGGAACAAAATGGACCAATCTTTGACGTCAGTAACGTCAAAGAGAGCACTGCCTGCGATCTTGACATTTTGTACTTTTATAGCCATTGTTTTCTGGCTTGAAGCGAGCCCACAATTGTTTCGAAGGAACAATATTTTTCTAGTGACAATATCTAACCGTCATATCAAGTTCTCCTCAAAACTTCGGTTCCTTTCTACTCCTACATACTTAGACAGAAAATGAAAATAAAAACATCAATGTGTTCAGCTTACAGTGGCGAAGTGTGCTATTATTTTTTACAGCAATCGGCCAAATGGTGGCGCTGTAGGAAGCCTTCGAAAGTGCGAACTTTGAACAGATAGAGCTCATGCTCTGTTATACGTACAGTCATGAAACTTGTATACACGTATGCGTCTCCTCATGCCGAACAACTTTTGCGCTCTGACTTTTGACCTCTGACCTTTAGATCCCCCAGAATTTTGAATTATATAAAAAACAGTAAAAATCTATCTCCTCCTGGGATTTTTGCGTTACGCGCACAAAACTTTTTTCACATGAACTTTGAACCAATACGGTCAAACTAGTCTCGGCGAATTTCTTTTATAGTGAAATATAATTTTTTAATACTTCAATCAATATTGCGGTTTTATGCAAATTATTCTTCAGCCTCTAAATCATACATGCAAAGTTACACGTTCATGGCATTTGGCAAAGATGTGGAGGGTTAGTCACAGTATCACTGAAACCAATTTTATTCCAATCGGCCAAAGGGGGGCGCTATACGAAGCGTTTGAAAATTCAAACTTCAAACGGGCATAAGTCATGACTCGTTTTGTTTGAAGACATGCAACTTGTTACACGCGTGCTTTGACTCGAGCGGAAGACATCTGTGTCGTTGTTAAGTAAGCTCCGCCCTTCGATTTTCCGCCATATTGAGCAGTTTGTAAAACGCGTAAACCCGCTTTTATTCTGGAATTTTCGCTCCACGTGCACAAAACTTTTTTTACGTGAACTTTGGACCGATATCTAAAGATCTGTCAGACCGGATTTCTTTAACATTGAAACATGCTTTTTTAAATAATTCAAGCAATATTGCATTTTTATGCAAATTATTCTTCTGCCTCTAAAACATACATGCAAAGTCACATTTTCATGACAAAATAGTGCAGAGGGTTAGTTCAAATATCACTGAAACCAATCTTACCCCAAATGGCCAAAGGGGGGCGCTATATAATTTTGAGCAGTTTGTAAAACGCTTAAACCCGTTTTTATTCTAGGATTTTTTTTGCAATTTGCATGAAACATTCTACACGCAATCTAAGGACCTTTATCTAACATGCCTATGAAGTGCACACAAAAAAAGTATAAAATAATAATAATAAATATAGCTGCAAGCAGCGATAACGTGTCCAAAGCCAAAAACACCTCAAATCATGAACACAGCCTGGGATGTGCGTGAAATCTTGCAAGCACATTCCCAATAGGTCAAGGAACAGATACCAACCTTCTCACATTGGCCTGTTATAGCGCCACCAGCGGGTCAACTTTTGCACAACACATTTTTGGAACAAAATGGACCAATCTTTGACGTCAGTAACGTCAAAGAGAGCACTGCCTGCGATCTTGACATTTTGTGCTTTTATAGCCATTGTTTTCCGGCTTGAAGCGAGCCCACAATTGTTTCGAAGGAACAATATTTTTCTAGTTTATATACTAGTGCAAGTATCAAAAACTTTGGTTCCTTTCTACTCCTACATACTTAGTGAGAAAATGAAAATAAAAACATCAATGTGTTCAGTTTACAGTGGCGAAGTGTGCTATTATTTTTTATAGCAATCGGCCAAATGGTGGCGCTGTAGGAAGCCTTCGAAAGTGCGAACTTTGAACAGGTATAGCTCATGCTGTGTTTTAGGTACAGCCATGAAACCTGTATACACTTATGCGTCTCCTCATGCCGAACAACTTTTACCCTCTAACTTTTGACCTCTGACCTTTAGGTCTCCCACAATTCGGAATTATATGAAAAACAGTAAAAATCTATCTCCTCCTGGGATTTTCGCGTCAAGTGCACAAAACTTTTTTCACATGAACTTTGGACCAATACGGTCAGATTGATCAACCAGATTTTTTTTAAAGTGAAATATATTTTTTTAATAATTCAATTAATATTGCGGTTTTATGCTAATTATTCTTCGGCCTCTAAATCATACATGCAAAGTTACACGTTCATGGCATTTGGCAAAGATGTGGAGGGTTAGTCAAAGTATCACTGAAACCAATTTTATTCCAATCGGCCAAAGGGGGGCGCTATACGAAGCGTTGTGAAAATTCAAACTTCAAACGGGCATAAGTCATGACTCGTTTTGTTTGAAGACATGCAACTTGTTACACGCGTGCTTTGACTCGAGCGGAAGACATCTGTGTCGTTGTTAAGTAAGCTCCGCCCTTCGATTTTCCGCCATAATGAGCAGTTTGTAAAACGCGTAAACCCGCTTTTATTCTGGAATTTTCGCTCCACGTGCACAAAACTTTTTTTACGTGAACTTTGGACCGATATCTAAAGATCTGTCAGATCGGATTTCTTTAAAATTGAAACATGCTTTTTTTAATAAATTCAATGTATATTGCAGTTTTATGCAAATTATTCTTCTGCCTCTAAATCATACATGCAAAGTAACATGTTCATGGCATTTGGCAAAGATGTAGAGTGTTAGTCCAAATATCACTAAAACCAATCTTACCCCAATTGGCCAAAAGGGGGCTATATCATTTTGAGCAGTTTGTGAAACGCTTAAACCTGTTAGGATTTTTTTTTTGCAATTTGCATGAAACATTCTACACACAATCTAAGGATCTTTATCTAATATGCCTATGAAGTGCACACACACAAAAAAAATGATAATAATGAATATAGCTGCAAGCAGCGATAAAGTGTCCAAAGCCAAAAACACCTCAAATCATGAACACAGCCTGCAATGTGCGTGAAATCTTGCAAGCACATTCCCAATAGGTCAAGGAACAGATACCACCCTTCTTACATTGGCCTGTTATAGCGCCACCAGCGGGTCAACTTTTGCACAACACATTTTTGGAACAAAATGGACCAATCGTTGACGTCAGTAACGTCAAAGAGAGCACAGCCTGCGATCTTGACATTTTGTGCTTTTATAGCCATTGTTTTCTGGCTTGAAGCGAGCCCACAATTGTTTCGAAGGAACAATATTTTTCTAGTGTCATTATTTATTTATCTATCAGGCAGGCAATCAGTAGACGGGAACTTCGGTTCCTTTCTACTCCTACATACTTAGTGAGAAAATGAAAATAAAAACATCAATGTGTTCAGCTTACAGTGGCGAAGTGTGCTATTATTTATTATAGCAATCGGCCAAATGGTGGCGCTGTAGGAAGCCTTCGAAAGTGCGAACTTTGAACAGGTATAGCTCATGCTGTGTTTGAGGTACAGGCATGAAACCTGTATACAAGTATGCGTCTCCTCATGCCGAACAACTTTTACCCTCTAACTTTTGACCTCTGACCTTTAGGTCTCCCACAATTCGGAATTATATGAAAAACAGTAAAAATCTATCTCCTCCTGGGATTTTCGCGTCAAGTGCACAAAACTTTTTTCACATGAACTTTGGACCAATACGGTCAAACTAATCTCGGCGGATTTCTTTTAAAGTGAAATATATTTTTTTAATAATTCCCCCAATATTGCGGTTTTATGCAAATTATTCTTCGGCCTCTAAATCATACATGCAAAGTTACACGTTCATGGCATTTGGCAAAGATGTGGAGGGTTAGTCAAAGTATCACTGAAACCAATTTTATTCCAATCGGCCAAAGGGGGGCGCTATACGAAGCGTCTGAAAATTCAAACTTCAAACGGGCATAAGTCATGACTCGTTTCGTTTGAAGACATGCAACTTGTTACACGCGTGCTTTGACTCAAGCGGAAGACATCTGTGTCGTTGTTAAGTAAGCTCCGCCCTTCAATTTTCCGCCATTTTGAGCAGTTTGTAAAACGCGTAAACCCGCTTTTATTCTGGAATTTTCGCGTCACGTGCACAAAACCTTTGTTACGTGAACTTTGGACCGATATCTAAAGATCTGTCAGATCGGATTTCTTTAACATTGAAACATGCTTTTTTAAATAATTCAAACATTATTGCATTTTTATGCAAATTATTCTTCTGCCTCTAAAACATACATGCAAAGTCACATTTTCATGACAAAATAGTGTAGAGGGTTAGTTCAAATATCACTGAAACCAATCTTACCCCAAATGGCCAAAGGGGGGCGCTATATAATTTTGAGCAGTTTGTAAAACGCTTAAACCCGTTTTTATTCTAGGATTGTTTTTGCAATTTGCATGAAACATTCTACACGCAATCTAAGGACCTTTATCTAACATGCCTATGAAGTGCACACAAAAAAATTATAAAATAATAATAATAAATATAGCTGCAAGCAGCGATTAAGTGGCCAAAGCCAAAAACACCTCAAATCATGAACACAGCCTGGGATGTGCGTGAAATCTTGCAAGCACATTCCCAATAGGTCAAGGAACAGATACCAACCTTCTCACATTGGCCTGTTATAGCGCCACCAGCGGGTCAACTTTTGCACAACACATTTTTGGAACAAAATGGACCAATCTTTGACGTCAGTAACGTCAAAGAGAGCACTGCCTGCGATCTTGACGTTTTGTGCTTTTATAGCCATTGTTTTCTGGCTTGAAGCGAGCCCACAATTGTTTCGAAGGAACAATATTTTTCTAGTTTATCTATCAGTCAGTCAGTCAGACAGTAGACGGGAACTTCGGTTCCTTTCTACTCCTACATACTTAGTGAGAAAATGAAAATAAAAACATCAATGTGTTCAGTTTACAGTGGCGAAGTGCGCTATTATTTTTTATAGCAATCGGCCAAATGGTGGCGCTGCACGAAGCCTTCGAAAGTGCGAACTTTGAACAGGTATAGCTCATGCTGTGTTTTAGGTACAGGCATGAAACCTGTATACACGTATGCGTCTCCTCATGCCGAACAACTTTTAGCCTCTGACTTTTGACCTCTGACCTTTAGATCTCCCACAATTCGGAATTATATGAAAAACAGTAAAAATCTATCTCCTCCTGGGTTTTTTTCGATACGCGCACAAAACTTTTTTCACATGAACTTTGGACCAATACGGTCAAACTAATCTCGGCGGATTTCTTTTAAAGTGAAATATAATTTTTTAATAATTCAATAAATATTGCAGTTTTATGCAAATTATTCTTCGGCCTCTAAATCATACATGCAAAGTTACACGTTCATGGCATTTGGCAAAGATGTAGAGGGTTAGTCAAGGTATCACTGAAACCAATTTTATTCCAATCGGCCAAAGGGGGGCGCTATACGAAGCGTCTGAAAATTCAAACTTCAAACGGGCATAAGTCATGACTCGTTTCGTTTGAAGACATGCAACTTGTTACACGCGTGCTTTGACTCAAGCGGAAGACATCTGTGTCGTTGTTAAGTAAGCTCCGCCCTTCGATTTTCCGCCACTTTGAGCAGTTTGTAAAACGCGTAAACCCGCTTTTATTCTGGAATTTTCGCGTCACGTGCACAAAACTTTTTTTACGTGAACTTTGGACCGATATCTAAAGATCTGTCAGATCGGATTTCTTTAACATTGAAACATGCTTTTTTAAATAATTCAAACAATATTGCATTTTTATGCAAATTATTCTTCTGCCTCTAAAACATACAAGCAAAGTCACATTTTCATGACAAAATAGTGTAGAGGGTTAGTTCAAATATCACTGAAACCAATCTTACCCCAAATGGCCAAAGGGGGGCGCTATATAATTTTGAGCAGTTTGTAAAACGCTTAAACCCGTTTTTATTCTAGGATTTTTTTTGCAATTTGCATGAAACATTCTACACACAATCTAAGGACCTTTATCTAACATGCCTATGAAGTGCACACAAAAAAATTATAAAATAATAATAATAAATATAGCTGCAAGCAGCGATAAAGTGTCCAAAGCCAAAAACACCTCAAATCATGAACACAGCCTGGGATGTGCGTGAAATCTTGCAAGCACATTCCCAATAGGTCAAGGAACAGATACCAACCTTCTCACATTGGCCTGTTATAGCGCCACCAGCGGGTCAACTTTTGCACAACACATTTTTGGAACAAAATGGACCAATCTTTGACGTCAGTAACGTCAAAGAGAGCACTGCCTGCGATCTTGACATTTTGTACTTTTATAGCCATTGTTTTCTGGCTTGAAGCGAGCCCACAATTGTTTCGAAGGAACAATATTTTTCTAGTTGTGGGCTCGCCAGTACCTGGCGAGCACACTTTAGATATTGTCATTATTTATTTATTTATCTAGTAAGTAGACGGGATTTTCGGTTCCTTTCTACTCCTACATACTTAGTGAGAAAATGAAAATAAAAACATCAATGTGTTCAGTTTACAGTGGCGAAGTGTGCTATCATTTTCTATAGCAATCGGCCAAATGGTGGCGCTGTAGGAAGCCTTCGAAAGTGCGATCTTTGAACAGGTATAGCTCATGCTGTGTTTTAGGTACAGCCATGAAACCTGTATACACGTATGCGTCTCCTCATGCCGAACAACTTTTACCCTCTAACTTTTGACCTCTGACCTTTAGGTCTCCCACAATTCGGAATTATATGAAAAACAGTAAAAATCTATCTCCTCCTGGGTTTTTTTTGTTACGCGCACAAAACTTTTTTCACATGAACTTTGGACCAATACGGTCAGATTTATCTCGGTGGATTTCTTTTAAAGTGAAATATCATTTTTTAATAATTCAATCAATATTGCGGTTTTATGCAAATTATTCTTCGGCCTCTAAATCATACATGCAAAGTTACACGTTCATGGCATTTGGCAAAGATGTGGAGGGTTAGTCAAAGTATCACTGAAACCAATTTTATTCCAATCGGCCAAAGGGGGGCGCTATACGAAGCGTTTGAAAATTCAAACTTCAAACGGGCATAAGTCATGACTCGTTTCATTTGAAGACATGCAACTTGTTACACGCGTGCTTTGACTCAAGCGGAAGACATCTGTGTCGTTGTTAAGTAAGCTCCGCCCTTTAATTTTCCGCCATTTTGAGCAGTTTGTAAAACGCGTAAACCCGCTTTTATTCTGGAATTTTCACGTCACGTGCACAAAACTTTTTTTACGTGAACTTTGGACCGATATCTAAAGATCTGTCAGATCGGATTTCTTTAACATTGAAACATGCTTTTTTAAATAATTCAAACAATATTGCATTTTTATGCAAATTATTCTTCTGCCTCTAAAACATACATGCAAAGTCACATTTTCATGACAAAATAGTGTAGAGGGTTAGTTCAAATATCACTGAAACCAATCTTACCCCAAATGGCCAAAGGGGGGCGCTATATAATTTTGAGCAGTTTGTAAAACGCTTAAACCCGTTTTTATTCTAGGATTTTTTTTGCAATTTGCATGAAACATTCTACACGCAATCTAAGGACCTTTATCTAACATGCCTATGAAGTGCACACAAAAACATTATAAAATAATAATAATAAATATAGCTGCAAGCAGCGATAAAGTGTCCAAAGCCAAAAACACCTCAAATCATGAACACAGCCTGGGATGTGCGTGAAATCTTGCAAGCACATTCCCAATAGGTCAAGGAACAGATACCAACCTTCTCACATTGGCCTGTTATAGCGCCACCAGCGGGTCAACTTTTGCACAACACATTTTTGGAACAAAATGGACCAATCTTTGACGTCAGTAACGTCAAAGAGAGCAATGCCTGCGATCTTTACATTTTGTGCTTTTATAGCCATTGTTTTCTGGCTTGAAGCGAGCCCACAATTGTTTCGAAGGAACAATATTTTTCTAGTTGTGGGCTCGCCTATAAGGCGAGCACACTTTAGATATTGTCATTATTTCTATACTATACTAGTCATATCAAGTTCTCCTCAAAACTTCGGTTCCTTTCTACTCCTACATACTTAGTGAGAAAATGAAAATAAAAACATCAATGTGTTCAGTTTACAGTGGCGAAGTGTGCTATTATTTTTTATAGCAATCGGCCAAATGGTGGCGCTGTAGGAAGCCTTCGAAAGTGCGATCTTTGAACAGGTATAGCTCATGCTGTGTTATACATACAGCCATGAAACCTGTATACACTTATGCGTCTCCTCATGCCGAACAACTTTTACCCTCTAACTTTTGACCTCTGACCTTTAGGTCTCCCACAATTCGGAATTATATGAAAAACAGTAAAAATCTATCTCCTCCTGGGATTTTCGTGTCAAGTGCACAAAACTTTTTTCACATGAACTTTGAACCTATATCTACACAGGCTATGTGGTGAGAAGTTTGTACGTTAAATAATGATTTTTTAATAATTCAATATATATTGCGGTTTTATGCAAATTATTCTTCGGCCTCTAAATCATACATGCAAAGTTACACGTTCATGGCATTTGGCAAAGATGTGGAGGGTTAGTCAAAGTATCACTGAAACCAATTTTATTCCAATCGGCCAAAGGGGGGCGCTATACGAAGCGTCTGAAAATTCAAACTTCAAATGGGCATAAGTCATGACTCGTTTCGTTTGAAGACATGCAACTTGTTACACGCGTGCTTTGACTCAAGCGGAAGACATCTGTGTCGTTGTTAAGTAAGCTCCGCCCTTCGATTTTCCGCCATTTTGAGCAGTTTGTAAAACGCGTAAACCCGCTTTTATTCTGGAATTTTCGCGTCACGTGCACAAAACTTTTTTTACGTGAACTTTGGACCGATATCTAAAGATCTGTCAGATCGGATTTCTTTAACATTGAAACATGCTTTTTTAAATAATTCAAACAATATTGCATTTTTATGCAAATTATTCTTCTGCCTCTAAAACATACATGCAAAGTCACATTTTCATGACAAAATAGTGTAGAGGGTTAGTTCAAATATCACTGAAACCAATCTTACCCCAAATGGCCAAAGGGGGGCGCTATATAATTTTGAGCAGTTTGTAAAACGCTTAAACCCGTTTTTATTCTAGGATTGTTTTTGCAATTTGCATGAAACATTCTACACGCAATCTAAGGACCTTTATCTAACATGCCTATGAAGTGCACACAAAAAAATTATAAAATAATAATAATAAATATAGCTGCAAGCAGCGATAAAGTGTCCAAAGCCAAAAACACCTCAAATCATGAACACAGCCTGGGATGTGCGTGAAATCTTGCAAGCACATTCCCAATAGGTCAAGGAACAGATACCAACCTTCTCACATTGGCCTGTTATAGCGCCACCAGCGGGTCAACTTTTGCACAACACATTTTTGGAACAAAATGGACCAATCTTTGACGTCAGTAACGTCAAAGAGAGCACTGCCTGCGATCTTGACGTTTTGTACTTTTATAGCCATTGTTTTCCGGCTTGAAGCGAGCCCACAATTGTTTCGAAGGAACAATATTTTTCTAGTTGTGGGCTCGCCAGTACCTGGCGAGCACACTTTAGATATTGTCATTATTTATTTATCTAGTAAGTAGACGGGATTTTCGGTTCCTTTCTACTCCTACATACTTAGTGAGAAAATGAAAATAAAAACATCAATGTGTTCAGTTTACAGTGGCGAAGTGTGCTATTATTTTATATAGCAATCGGCCAAATGGTGGCGCTGTAGGAAGCCTTCGAAAGTGCGATCTTTGAACAGGTATAGCTCATGCTCTGTTATACGTACAGCCATGAAACCTGTATACACTTATGCGTCTCCTCATGCCGAACAACTTTTACCCTCTAACTTTTGACCTCTGACCTTTAGGTCTCCCACAATTCGGAATTATATGAAAAACAGTAAAAATCTATCTCCTCCTGGGATTTTCGCGTCAAGTGCACAAAACTTTTTTCACATGAACTTTGAACCTATATCTACACAGGCTATGTGGTGAGAAGTTTGTACGTTAAATAATGATTTTTTAATAATTCAATATATATTGCGGTTTTATGCAAATTATTCTTCGGCCTCTAAATCATACATGCAAAGTTACACGTTCATGGCATTTGGCAAAGATGTGGAGGGTTAGTCAAAGTATCACTGAAACCAATTTTATTCCAATCGGCCAAAGGGGGGCGCTATACGAAGCGTCTGAAAATTCAAACTTCAAACAGGCATAAGTCATGACTCGTTTCGTTTGAAGACATGCAACTTGTTACACGCGTGCTTTGACTCAAGCGGAAGACATCTGTGTCGTTGTTAAGTAAGCTCCGCCCTTCGATTTTCCGCCACTTTGAGCAGTTTGTAAAACGCGTAAACCCGCTTTTATTCTGGAATTTTCGCGTCACGTGCACAAAACTTTTTTTACGTGAACTTTGGACCGATATCTAAAGATCTGTCAGATCGGATTTCTTTAACATTGAAACATGCTTTTTTAAATAATTCAAACAATATTGCATTTTTATGCAAATTATTCTTCTGCCTCTAAAACATACAAGCAAAGTCACATTTTCATGACAAAATAGTGTAGAGGGTTAGTTCAAATATCACTGAAACCAATCTTACCCCAAATGGCCAAAGGGGGGCGCTATATAATTTTGAGCAGTTTGTAAAACGCTTAAACCCGTTTTTATTCTAGGATTTTTTTTGCAATTTGCATGAAACATTCTACACGCAATCTAAGGACCTTTATCTAACATGCCTATGAAGTGCACACAAAAAAATTATAAAATAATAATAATAAATATAGCTGCAAGCAGCGATAAAGTGTCCAAAGCCAAAAACACCTCAAATCATGAACACAGCCTGGGATGTGCGTGAAATCTTGCAAGCACATTCCCAATAGGTCAAGGAACAGATACCAACCTTCTCACATTGGCCTGTTATAGCGCCACCAGCGGGTCAACTTTTGCACAACACATTTTTGGAACAAAATGGACCAATCTTTGACGTCAGTAACGTCAAAGAGAGCACTGCCTGCGATCTTGACATTTTGTGCTTTTATAGCCATTGTTTTCCGGCTTGAAGCGAGCCCACAATTGTTTCGAAGGAACAATATTTTTCTAGTTGTGGGCTCGCCTATAAGGCGAGCACACTTTAGATATTGTCATTATTTATTTATTTATCTATCAGGCAGGCATATCAAGTATCAAAAAACTTCGGTTCCTTTCTACTCCTACATACTTAGTGAGAAAATGAAAATAAAAACATCAATGTGTTCAGTTTACAGTGGCGAAGTGTGCTATTACTTTTTACAGCAATCGGCCAAATGGTGGCGCTGTAGGAAGCCTTCGAAAGTGCGAACTTTGAACAGGTATAGCTCATGCTGTGTTTGAGGTACAGGCATGAAACCTGTATACACGTATGCGTCTCCTCATGCCGAACAACTTTTAGCCTCTGACTTTTGACCTCTGACCTTTAGATCTCCCACAATTCGGAATTATATGAAAAACAGTAAAAATCTATCTCCTCCTGGGTTTTTTTCGATACGCGCACAAAACTTTTTTCACATGAACTTTGGACCAATACGGTCAAACTAATCTCGGCGGATTTCTTTTAAAGTGAAATATAATTTTTTAATAATTCAATAAATATTGCAGTTTTATGCAAATTATTCTTCGGCCTCTAAATCATACATGCAAAGTTACACGTTCATGGCATTTGGCAAAGATGTAGAGGGTTAGTCAAGGTATCACTGAAACCAATTTTATTCCAATCGGCCAAAGGGGGGCGCTATACGAAGCGTCTGAAAATTCAAACTTCAAACGGGCATAAGTCATGACTCGTTTCGTTTGAAGACATGCAACTTGTTACACGCGTGCTTTGACTCAAGCGGAAGACATCTGTGTCGTTGTTAAGTAAGCTCCGCCCTTCGATTTTCCGCCACTTTGAGCAGTTTGTAAAACGCGTAAACCCGCTTTTATTCTGGAATTTTCGCGTCACGTGCACAAAACTTTTTTTACGTGAACTTTGGACCGATATCTAAAGATCTGTCAGATCGGATTTCTTTAACATTGAAACATGCTTTTTTAAATAATTCAAACAATATTGCATTTTTATGCAAATTATTCTTCTGCCTCTAAAACATACAAGCAAAGTCACATTTTCATGACAAAATAGTGTAGAGGGTTAGTTCAAATATCACTGAAACCAATCTTACCCCAAATGGCCAAAGGGGGGCGCTATATAATTTTGAGCAGTTTGTAAAACGCTTAAACCCGTTTTTATTCTAGGATTTTTTTTGCAATTTGCATGAAACATTCTACACGCAATCTAAGGACCTTTATCTAACATGCCTATGAAGTGCACACAAAAAAAATATAAAATAATAATAATAAATATAGCTGCAAGCAGCGATAAAGTGTCCAAAGCCAAAAACACCTCAAATCATGAACACAGCCTGGGATGTGCGTGAAATCTTGCAAGCACATTCCCAATAGGTCAAGGAACAGATACCAACCTTCTCACATTGGCCTGTTATAGCGCCACCAGCGGGTCAACTTTTGCACAACACATTTTTGGAACAAAATGGACCAATCTTTGACGTCAGTAACGTCAAAGAGAGCACTGCCTGCGATCTTGACATTTTGTGCTTTTATAGCCATTGTTTTCCGGCTTGAAGCGAGCCCACAATTGTTTCGAAGGAACAATATTTTTCTAGTTGTGGGCTCGCCTATAAGGCGAGCACACTTTAGATATTGTCATTATTTCTATACTAGGCAGGCAGTCAGTGCAAGTATCAAAAAACTTCGGTTCCTTTCTACTCCTACATACTTAGTGAGAAAATGAAAATAAAAACATCAATGTGTTCAGCTTACTGTGGCGACGTGTGCTATTACTTTTTACAGCAATCGGCCAAATGGTGGCGCTGTAGGAAGCCTTCGAAAGTGCGAACTTTGAACAGGTATAGCTCATGCTGTGTTTGAGGTAAAGCCATGAAACCTGTATACACGTATGCGTCTCCTCATGCCGAACAACCTTTACGCTCTGACTTTTGACCTTTGACCTTTAGATCTCCCACAATTTGGAATTATATGAAAAACAGTAAAAATCTATCTCCTCCTGGGTTTTTTTCGTTACGCGCACGAAACTTTTTTCACATGAACTTTGGACCAATACGGTCAAACTAGTCTCGGCGGATTTCTTTTAAAGTGAAATATATTTTTTTAATAATTCAATCCATATTGCGGTTTTATGCAAATTATTCTTCGACCTCTAAATCATACATGCAAAGTTACACATTCATGGCATTTGGCAAAGATGTAGAGGGTTAGTCAAAGTATCACTGAAACCAATTTTATTCCAATCGGCCAAAGGGGGGCGCTATACAAAGCGTTTGAAAATTCAAACTTTAAACGGGCATAAGTCATGCCTCGTTTCGTTTGAAGACATGCAACTTGCTTACACACGTGCTTTGACTCAAGCAGAAGACATCTGTGTCTTTTTTAAGTAAGCTCCGCCCTTAGATTTTCCGCCATATTGAGCAGTTTGTAAAACGCTTAAACCCGCTTTTAATCTGGAATTTTCGCGTCACGTACACAAAACCTTTTTTTACATGAACTTTGGACCAATATCTAAAGATCTGTCAGATCGGATTTAAAAGAAAAATTGAAACATGCTTTTTTTAATAATTCAATGAATATTGCAGTTTTATGCAAATTATTCTTCTGCCTCTAAATCATACATGCAAAGTAACATGTTCATGGCATTTGGCAAAGATGTAGAGTGTTAGTCCAAATATCACTAAAACCAATCTTACCCCAATTGGCCAAAGGGGGGCGCTATATCATTTTGAGCAGTTTGTGAAACGCTTAAACCCATTAGGATTTTTTCGCAATTTGCATGAAACATTCTACACACAATCTAAGGACCTTTATCTAATATGCCTATGAAGTGCACACACACAAAAAATATAATAATAATTATAAATATAGCTGCAAGCAGCGATAAAGTGGCCAAGGCCAAAAACACCTCAAATCATGAACACAGCCTGCAATGTGCGTGAAATCTTGCAAGCACATTCCCAATAGGTCAAGGAACAGATACCACCCTTCTCACATTGGCCTGTTATAGCGCCACCAAAGGGTCAACTTTTGCACAACACATTTTTGGAACAAAATGGACCAATCTTTGACGTCAGTAACGTCAAAGAGAGCACTGCCTGCGATCTTGACATTTTGTACTTTTATAGCCATTGTTTTCTGGCTTGAAGCGAGCCCACAATTGTTTCGAAGGAACAATATTTTTCTAGTTGTGGGCTCGCCTATAAGGCGAGCACACTTTAGATATTGTCATTATTTCTATACTAGGCAGGCAGTCAGTGCAAGTATCAAAAAACTTCGGTTCCTTTCTACTCCTACATACTTATTGAGAAAATGAAAATAAAAACATCAATGTGTTCAGCCTACAGTGGCGACGTGTGCTATTATTTTATACAGCAATCGGCCAAATGGTGGCGCTGTAGGAAGCCTTCGAAAGTGCGAACTTTGAACAGGTATAGCTCATGCTGTGTTTGAGGTAAAGCCATGAAACCTGTATACACGTATGCGTCTCCTCATGCCGAACAACTTTTACGCTCTGACTTTTGACCTTTGACCTTTAGGTCTCCCACAATTAGGAATTATATGAAAAACAGTAAAAATCTATCTCCTCCTGGGTTTTTTTCGATACGCGCACGAAACTTTTTTCACATGAACTTTGGACCAATACGGTCAAACTGTCTTCACGGATTTCTTTTAAAGTGAAATATAATTTTTTAATAATTCAATCAATATTGCGGTTTTATGCAAATTATTCTTCGCCCTCTAAATCATACATGCAAAGTTACACGTTCATGGCATTTGGCAAAGATGTGGAGGGTTAGTCAAAGTATCACTGAAACCGATTTTATTCCAATCGGCCAAAGGGGGGCGCTATACGAAGCGTCTGAAAATTCAAACTTCAAACGGGCATAAGTCATGACTCGTTTCGTTTGAAGACATGCAACTTGTTACACGCGTGCTTTGACTCAAGCGGAAGACATCTGTGTCGTTGTTAAGTAAGCTCCGCCCTTCGATTTTCCGCCACTTTGAGCAGTTTGTAAAACGCGTAAACCCGCTTTTATTCTGGAATTTTCGCGTCACGTGCACAAAACTTTTTTTACGTGAACTTTGGACCGATATCTAAAGATCTGTCAGATCGGATTTCTTTAACATTGAAACATGCTTTTTTAAATAATTCAAACAATATTGCATTTTTATGCAAATTATTCTTCTGCCTCTAAAACATACAAGCAAAGTCACATTTTCATGACAAAATAGTGTAGAGGGTTAGTTCAAATATCACTGAAACCAATCTTACCCCAAATGGCCAAAGGGGGGCGCTATATAATTTTGAGCAGTTTGTAAAACGCTTAAACCCGTTTTTATTCTAGGATTTTTTTTGCAATTTGCATGAAACATTCTACACGCAATCTAAGGACCTTTATCTAACATGCCTATGAAGTGCACACAAAAAAATTATAAAATAATAATAATAAATATAGCTGCAAGCAGCGATAAAGTGTCCAAAGCCAAAAACACCTCAAATCATGAACACAGCCTGGGATGTGCGTGAAATCTTGCAAGCACATTCCCAATAGGTCAAGGAACAGATACCAACCTTCTCACATTGGCCTGTTATAGCGCCACCAGCGGGTCAACTTTTGCACAACACATTTTTGGAACAAAATGGACCAATCTTTGACGTCAGTAACGTCAAGGAGAGCTCTGCCTGCGATCTTGACATTTTGTGCTTTTATAGCCATTGTTTTCTGGCTTGAAGCGAGCCCACAATTGTTTCGAAGGAACAATATTTTTCTAGTTGTGGGCTCGCCTATAAGGCGAGCACACTTTAGATATTGTCATTATTTATTTATTTATTTATCTATCAGGCAGGCATATCAAGTATCAAAAAACTTCGGTTCCTTTCTACTCCTACATACTTAGTGAGAAAATGAAAATAAAAACATCAATGTGTTCAGTTTACAGTGGCGAAGTGTGCTATTACTTTTTACAGCAATCGGCCAAATGGTGGCGCTGTAGGAAGCCTTCGAAAGTGCGAACTTTGAACAGGTATAGCTCATGCTGTGTTTGAGGTACAGGCATGAAACCTGTATACACGTATGCGTCTCCTCATGCCGAACAACTTTTAGCCTCTGACTTTTGACCTCTGACCTTTAGATCTCCCACAATTCGGAATTATATGAAAAACAGTAAAAATCTATCTCCTCCTGGGTTTTTTTCGATACGCGCACAAAACTTTTTTCACATGAACTTTGGACCAATACGGTCAAACTAATCTCGGCGGATTTCTTTTAAAGTGAAATATAATTTTTTAATAATTCAATAAATATTGCAGTTTTATGCAAATTATTCTTCGGCCTCTAAATCATACATGCAAAGTTACACGTTCATGGCATTTGGCAAAGATGTAGAGGGTTAGTCAAGGTATCACTGAAACCAATTTTATTCCAATCGGCCAAAGGGGGGCGCTATACGAAGCGTCTGAAAATTCAAACTTCAAACGGGAATAAGTCATGACTCGTTTCGTTTGAAGACATGCAACTTGTTACACGCGTGCTTTGACTCAAGCGGAAGACATCTGTGTCGTTGTTAAGTAAGCTCCGCCCTTCGATTTTCCGCCACTTTGAGCAGTTTGTAAAACGCGTAAACCCGCTTTTATTCTGGAATTTTCGCGTCACGTGCACAAAACTTTTTTTACGTGAACTTTGGACCGATATCTAAAGATCTGTCAGATCGGATTTCTTTAACATTGAAACATGCTTTTTTAAATAATTCAAACAATATTGCATTTTTATGCAAATTATTCTTCTGCCTCTAAAACATACAAGCAAAGTCACATTTTCATGACAAAATAGTGTAGAGGGTTAGTTCAAATATCACTGAAACCAATCTTACCCCAAATGGCCAAAGGGGGGCGCTATATAATTTTGAGCAGTTTGTAAAACGCTTAAACCCGTTTTTATTCTAGGATTTTTTTTGCAATTTGCATGAAACATTCTACACGCAATCTAAGGACCTTTATCTAACATGCCTATGAAGTGCACACAAAAAAATTATAAAATAATAATAATAAATATAGCTGCAAGCAGCGATAAAGTGTCCAAAGCCAAAAACACCTCAAATCATGAACACAGCCTGGGATGTGCGTGAAATCTTGCAAGCACATTCCCAATAGGTCAAGGAACAGATACCAACCTTCTCACATTGGCCTGTTATAGCGCCACCAGCGGGTCAACTTTTGCACAACACATTTTTGGAACAAAATGGACCAATCTTTGACGTCAGTAACATCAAAGAGAGCACTGCCTGCGATCTTGACATTTTGTGCTTTTATAGCCATTGTTTTCCGGCTTGAAGCGAGCCCACAATTGTTTCGAAGGAACAATATTTTTCTAGTTGTGGGCTCGCCTATAAGGCGAGCACACTTTAGATATTGTCATTATTTCTATACTAGGCAGGCATATCAAGTATCAAAAAACTTCGGTTCCTTTCTACTCCTACATACTTAGTGAGAAAATGAAAATAAAAACATCAATGTGTTCAGCTTACTGTGGCGAAGTATGCTATTACTTTTTACAGCAATCGGCCAAATGGTGGCGCTGTAGGAAGCCTTCGAAAGTGCGATCTTTGAACAGGTATAGCTCATGCTGTGTTATAAATACAGCCATGAAACCTGTATACACTTATGCGTCTCCTCATGCCGAACAACTTTTACCCTCTAACTTTTGACCTCTGACCTTTAGGTCTCCCACAATTCGGAATTATATGAAAAACAGTAAAAATCTATCTCCTCCTGGGATTTTCGCGTCAAGTGCACAAAACTTTTTTCACATGAACTTTGGACCAATACGGTCAAACTGTCTGGTCGGATTTCTTTTAAAGTGAAATATAATTTTTTAATAATTCAATCAATATTGCGGTTTTATGCAAATTATTCTTTTGCCTCTAAATCATACATGCAAAGTTACGCGTTCATGGCATTTGGCAAAGATGTAGAGGGTTAGTCAAAATATCACTGAAAACAATCTTATTCCAATTGGCCAAAGGGTGGCGCTATACGAAGCGTTTGAAAATTCAAACTTCAAACGGGCATAAGTCATGACTCGTTTCGTTTGAAGACATG
Organism: Nannobrachium achirus; assembly: GCF_963921795.1. NCBI lineage: Eukaryota > Metazoa > Chordata > Actinopteri > Myctophiformes > Myctophidae > Nannobrachium > Nannobrachium achirus. Next base: position 58,355,480 of record NC_137810.1, on the reverse strand, counting down.
CAACTTGTTACACGCGTGCTTTGACTCGAGCAGAAGACATCTGTGTCGTTGTTAAGTAAGCTCCGCCCTTCGATTTTCCGCCATTTTGAGCACTTTGTAAAACGCGTAAAACCGCTTTTATTCTGGAATTTTCGCTCCACGTGCACAAAACTTTTTTTACGTGAACTTTGGACCGATATCTAAAGATCTGTCAGATCGGATTTCTTTAAAATTGAAACATGCTTTTTTAAATAAATTCCATGAATATTGCAGTTTTATGCAAATTATTCTTCTGCCTCTAAATCATACATGCAAAGTAACATGTTCATGGCATTTGGCAAAGATGTAGAGTGTTAGTCCAAATATCACTAAAACCAATCTTACCCCAATTGGCCAAAGGGGGGCGCTATATCATTTTGAGCAGTTTGTGAAACGCTTAAACCCGTTTGGATTTTTTTTTTTTGCAATTTGCATGAAACATTCTACACACAATCTAAGGACCTTTATCTAATATGCCTATGAAGTGCACACACACAAAAAAAATAATAATAATGAATATAGCTGCAAGCAGCGATAAAGTGGCCAAAGCCAAAAACACCTCAAATCATGAACACAGCCTGCAATGTGCGTGAAATCTTGCAAGCACATTCCCAATAGGTCAAGGAACAGATACCACCCTTCTTACATTGGCCTGTTATAGCGCCACCAGCGGGTCAACTTTTGCACAACACATTTTTGGAACAAAATGGACCAATCTTTGACGTCAGTAACGTCAAAGAGAGCACTGCCTGCGATCTTGACATTTTGTACTTTAATAGCCATTGTTTTCTGGCTTGAAGCGAGCCCACAATTGTTTCGAAGGAACAATATTTTTCTAGTGACAATATCTAACCGTCATATCAAGTTCTCCTCAAAACTTCGGTTCCTTTCTACTCCTACATACTTAGACAGAAAATGAAAATAAAAACATCAATGTGTTCAGCTTACAGTGGCGAAGTGTGCTATTATTTTTTACAGCAATCGGCCAAATGGTGGCGCTGTAGGAAGCCTTCGAAAGTGCGAACTTTGAACAGGTATAGCTCATGCTCTGATATACGTACAGCCATGAAACCTGTATACACGTATGCGTCTCCTCATGCCGAACAACTTTTACGCTCTGACTTTTGACCTTTGACCTTTAGATCTCCCACAATTTGGAATTATATGAAAAACAGTAAAAATCTATCTCCTCCTGGGATTTTCGCGTTACGCTCACAAAACCTTTTTCACATGAACTTTGGACCAATACGGTCAAACTAGTCTCGGCGGATTTCTTTTAAAGTGAAATATATTTTTTTAATAATTCAATCCATATTGCGGTTTTATGCAAATTATTCTTCGGCCTCTAAATCAAACATGCAAAGTTACACATTCATGGCATTTGGCAAAGATGTAGAGGGTTAGTCAAAGTATCACTGAAACCAATTTTATTCCAATCGGCCAAAGGGGGGCGCTATACAAAGCGTTTGAAAATTCAAACTTTAAACGGGTATAAGTCATGCCTCGTTTCGTTTGAAGACATGCAACTTGCTTACACGCGTGCTTTGACTCAAGCAGAAGACATCTGTGTCTTTTTTAAGTAAGCTCCGCCCTTAGATTTTCTGCCATATTGAGCAGTTTGTAAAACGCTTAAACCCGCTTTTAATCTGGAATTTTTGCGTCACGTCCACAAAACCTTTTTTTACATGAACTTTGGACCAATATCTAAAGATCTGTCAGATCGGATTTAAAAGAAAAATTGAAACATGCTTTTTTAATAATTCAATGAATATTGCAGTTTTATGCAAATTATTCTTCTGCCTCTAAATCATACATGCAAAGTAACATGTTCATGGCATTTGGCAAAGATGTAGAGTGTTAGTCCAAATATCACTAAAACCAATCTTACTCCAATTGGCCAAAGGGGGGCGCTATATCATTTTGAGCAGTTTGTGAAACGCTTAAACCCGTTAGGATTTTTTTTGCAATTTGCATGAAACATCCTACACACAATCTAAGGACCTTTATCTAATAAGCCTATGAAGTGCACACACACAAATAATAATAATAATAATAATAAATATAGCTGCAAGCAGCGATAAAGTGGCCAAAGCCAAAAACACAGCCTGCAATGTGCGTGAAATCTTGCAAGCACATTCCCAATAGGTCAAGGAACAGATACCACCCTTCTTACATTGTCCTGTTATAGTGCCACCAGCAGGTCAACTTTTGCACAACACATTTTTGGAACAAAATGGACCAATCTTTGATGTCAGTAACGTCAAAGAGAGCACTGCCTGCGATCTTGACATTTTGTACATTTATAGCCATTGTTTTCTGGCTTGAAGCGAGCCCACAATTGTTTCGAAGGAACAATATTTTTCTAGTGACAATATCTAACCGTCATATCAAGTTCTCCTCAAAACTTCGGTTCCTTTCTACTCCTACATACTTAGACAGAAAATGAAAATAAAAACATCAATGTGTTCAGCTTACAGTGGCGAAGTGTGCTATTATTTTTTACAGCAATCGGCCAAATGGTGGCGCTGTAGGAAGCCTTCGAAAGTGCGAACTTTGAACAGATAGAGCTCATGCTCTGTTATACGTACAGTCATGAAACCTGTATACACCTATGCGTCTCCTCATGCCGAACAACTTTTACGCTCTGACTTTTGACCTCTGACCTTTAGATCCCCCAGAATTTTGAATTATATAAAAAACAGTAAAAATCTATCTCCTCCTGGGATTTTTGCGTTACGCGCACAAAACCTTTTTCACATGAACTTTGGACCAATACGGTCAAACTAGTCTCGGCGGATTTCTTTTAAAGTGAAATATAATTTTTTAATAATTCAATCAATATTGCGGTTTTATGCAAATTATTCTTCCGCCACTAAATCATACATGCAAAGTTACACGTTCATGGCATTTGGCAAAGATGTGGAGGGTTAGTCAAAGTATCACTGAAACCAATTTTATTCCAATCGGCCAAAGGGGGGCACTATAAGAAGCGTTTGAAAATTCAAACTTCAAACGGGCATAAGTCATGACTCGTTTCGTTTGAAGACATGCAACTTGTTACACGCGTGCTTTGACTCAAGCGGAAGACATCTGTGTCGTTGTTAAGTAAGCTCCGCCCTTCAATTTTCCGCCATTTTGAGCAGTTTGTAAAACGCGTAAACCCGCTTTTATTCTGGAATTTTCGCTCCACGTGCACAAAACTTTTTTTACGTGAACTTTGGACCGATATCTAAAGATCTGTCAGATCGGATTTCTTTAAAATTGAAACATGCTTTTTTAAATAAATTCAATGAATATTGCAGTTTTATGCAAATTATTCTTCTGCCTCTAAATCATACATGCAAAGTAACATGTTCATGGCATTTGGCAAAGATGTAGAGTGTTAGTCCAAATATCACTAAAACCAATCTTACCCCAATTGGCCAAAGGGGGGCGCTATATCATTTTGAGCAGTTTGTGAAACGCTTAAACCCGTTAGGATTTTTTTTTTGCAATTTGCATGAAACATTCTACACACAATCTAAGGACCTTTATCTAATATGCCTATGAAGTGCACACACACAAAAAATAATAATAATAATGAATATAGCTGCAAGCAGCGATAAAGTGGCCAAAGCCAAAAACACCTCAAATCATGAACAAAGCCTGCAATGTGTGTGAAATCTTACAAGCACATTCCCAATAGGTCAAGGAACAGATACCACCCTTCTTACATTGGCCTGTTATAGCGCCACCAGCGGGTCAACTTTTGCACAACACATTTTTGGAACAAAATGGACCAATCTTTGACGTCAGTAACGTCAAAGAGAGCACTGCCTGCGATCTTGACATTTTGTACTTTTATAGCCATTGTTTTCTGGCTTGAAGCGAGCCCACAATTGTTTCGAAGGAACAATATTTTTCTAGTGACAATATCTAACCGTCATATCAAGTTCTCCTCAAAACTTCGGTTCCTTTCTACTCCTACATACTTAGACAGAAAATGAAAATAAAAACATCAATGTGTTCAGCTTACAGTGGCGAAGTGTGCTATTATTTTTTACAGCAATCGGCCAAATGGTGGCGCTGTAGGAAGCCTTCGAAAGTGCGAACTTTGAAAAGATAGAGCTCATGCTCTGTTATACGTACAGTCATGAAACCTGTATACACTTATGCGTCTCCTCATGCCGAACAACTTTTACGCTCTGACTTTTGACCTCTGACCTTTAGATCCCCCAGCATTTTGAATTATATAAAAAACAGTAAAAATCTATCTCCTCCTGGGATTTTTGCGTTACGCGCACAAAACTTTTTTCACATGAACTTTGGACCAATACGGTCAAACTAGTCTGGTCGGATTTCTTTTAAAGTGAAATATAATTTTTTAATAATTCAATCAATATTGCGGTTTTATGCAAATTATTCTTCGGCCTCTAAATCATACATGCAAAGTTACACGTTCATGGCATTTGGCAAAGATGTGGAGGGTTAGTCAAAGTATCACTGAAACCAATTTTATTCCAATCGGCCAAAGGGGGGCGCTATGCGAAGCGTCTGAAAATTCAAACTTCAAACGGGCATAAGTCATGACTCGTTTCGTTTGAAGACATGCAACTTGTTACACGCGTGCTTTGACTCAAGCGGAAGACATCTGTGTCGTTGTTAAGTAAGCTCCGCCCTTTGATTTTCCGCCATTTTGAGCAGTTTGTAAAACGCGTAAACCCGCTTTTATTCTGGAATTTTCGCGTCACGTGCACAAAACTTTTTTTACGTGAACTTTGGACCAATATCTAAAGATCTGTCAGATCGGATTTCTTTAACATTGAAACATGCTTTTTTAAATAATTCAAACAATATTGCATTTTTATGCAAATTATTCTTTTGCCTCTAAAACATACATGCAAAGTCACATTTTCATGACAAAATAGTGTAGAGGGTTAGTTCAAATATCACTGAAACCAATCTTACCCCAAATGGCCAAAGGGGTGCGCTATATAATTTTGAGCAGTTTGTAAAACGCTTAAACCCGTTTTTATTCTAGGATTCTTTTTGCAATTTGCATGAAACATTCTACACGCAATCTAAGGACCTTTATCTAACATGCCTATGAAGTGCACACAAAAAAAATATAAAATAATAATAATAAATATAGCTGCAAGCAGCGATAAAGTGTCCAAAGCCAAAAACACCTCAAATCATGAACATAGCCTGGGATGTGCGTGAAATCTTGCAAGCACATTCCCAATAGGTCAAGGAACAGATACCAACCTTCTCACATTGGCCTGTTATAGCGCCACCAGTGGGTCAACTTTTGCATAACACATTTTTGGAACAAAATGGACCAATCTTTGACGTCAGTAACGTCAAAGAGAGCACTGCCTGCGATCTTGACATTTTGTGCTTTTATAGCCATTGTTTTCTGGCTTGAAGCGAGCCCACAATTGTTTCGAAGGAACAATATTTTTCTAGTTGTGGGCTCGCCTATAAGGCGAGCACACTTTAGATATTGTCAATATTTATCTATCAGGCAGGCAATCAACAGTAGACGGGATTTCGGTTCCTTTCTACTCCTACATACTTAGTGAGAAAATGAAAATAAAAACATCAATGTGTTCAGTTTACAGTAGCGAAGTGTGCTATTATTTTCTATAGCAATCGGCCAAATGGTGGCGCTGTAGGAAGCCTTCGAAAGTGCGAACTTTGAACAGGTATAGCTCATGCTGTGTTTGAGGTAAAGCCATGAAACCTGTATACACGTATGCGTCTCCTCATGCCGAACAACTTTTACCCTCTAACTTTTGACCTCTGACCTTTAGGTCTCCCACAATTCGGAATTATATGAAAAACAGTAAAAATCTATCTCCTCCTGGGATTTTTGCGATACGCGCATGAAACTTTTTTTACATGAACTTTGGACCAATACGGTCAGATTTATCTCGGCGGATTTCTTTTAAAGTGAAATATATTTTTTTAATAATTCAATGTATATTGCGGTTTTATGCAAATTATTCTTCGGCCTCTAAATCATACATGCAAAGTTACACGTTCATGGCATTTGGCAAAGATGTAGAGGGTTAGTCAAAGTATCACTGAAACCAATTTTATTCCAATCGGCCAAAGGGGGGCGCTGTACGAAGCGTTTGAAATTTCAAACTTCAAACTGGCATAAGTCATGACTCGTTTCGTTTGAAGTCATGCAACTTGCTTACACGCGTGCTTTGGCTCGAGCGAAAGACATCTGTGTCTTTGTTAAGTAAGCTCCGCCCTTAGATTTCCCGCCATTTTGAGCAGTTTGTGAAACGCTTAAACCCGCTTTTATTCTGGAATGTTCGCGTCACGTGCACAAAACTTTTTTTAAGTGAACTTCGGACCGATATCTAAAGATCTGTCAGATCGGATTTTTTAAAAATTGAAACATGCTTTTTTAATAAATTCAATGAATATTGCAGTTTTATGCAAGTTATTCTTCTGCCTCTAAATCATGTATGCAAAGTAACATGTTCATGGCATTTGGCAAAGATGTAGAGTGTTATTCCAAATATCACTAAAACCAATTTTACCCCAATTGGCCAAAGGGGAGCGCTATATCATTTTGAGCAGTTTGTGAAACGCTTAAACCTGTTAAGATTTTTTTTGCAATTTGCATGAAACATTCTACACACAATCTAAGGACCATTATCTAATATGCCTATGCAGTGCACACACACAAAAAAAAAAATAATAATAAATATAGCTGCAAGCAGCCATAAAGTGGCCAAGGCCAAAAACACAGCAAAATCATGAACACAGCCTGCAATGTGCGTGAAATCTTGCAAGCACATTACCAATAGGTCAAGGAACAGATACCACCCTTCTCACATTAGCCTGTTATAGCGCCACCAGTGGGTCAACTTTTGCACAACACATTTTTGGAACAAAATGGACCAATCTTTGACGTCAGTAACGTCAAAGAGATCACTGCCTGCGATCTTGACATTTTGTACTTTTATAGCCATTGTTTTCGGGCTTGAAGCGAGCCCACAATTGTTTCGAAGGAACAATATTTTCTAGTGACAATATCTAACCGTCATATCAAGTTCTCCTCAAAACTTCGGTTCCTTTCTACTCCTACATACTTAGACAGAAAATGAAAATAAAAACATCAATGTGTTCAGCTTACAGTGGCGAAGTGTGCTATTATTTTTTACAGCAATCGGCCAAATGGTGGCGCTGTAGGAAGCCTTCGAAAGTGCGAACTTTGAACAGATGGAGCTCATGCTCTGTTATACGTACAGTCATGAAACCTGTATACACGTATGCGTCTCCTCATGCCGAACAACTTTTACGCTCTGACTTTTGACCTCTGACCTTTATATCCCCCAGAATTTTGAATTATATAAAAAACAGTAAAAATCTATCTCCTCCTGGGATTTTTGCATTACGCGCACAAAACTTTTTTCACATGAACTTTGGACCAATACGGTCAAACTAGTCTCGGCGGATTTCTTTTAAAGTGAAATATATTTTTTTAATAATTCAATCAATATTGCGGTTTTATGCAAATTATTCTTCGGCCTCTAAATCATACATGCAAAGTTACACGTTCATGGCATTTGGCAAAGATGTGGAGGGTTAGTCAAAGTATCACTGAAACCAATTTTATTCCAATCGGCCAAAGGGGGGCGCTATACGAAGCGTTTGAAAATTCAAACTTCAAACGGGCATAAGTCATGACTCGTTTCGTTTGAAGACATGCAACTTGTTACACGCGTGCTTTGACTCAAGCGGAAGACATCTGTGTCGTTGTTAAGTAAGCTCCGCCCTTCAATTTTCCGCCATTTTGAGCAGTTTGTAAAACGCGTAAACCCGCTTTTATTCTGGAATTTTCGCTCCACGTGCACAAACCCTTTTTTACGTGAACTTTGGACCGATATCTAAAGATCTGTCAGATCGGATTTCTTTAAAATTGAAACATGCTTTTTTAAATAAATTCAATGAATATTGCAGTTTTATGCAAATTATTCTTCTGCCTCTAAATCATACATGCAAAGTAACATGTTCATGGCATTTGGCAAAGATGTAGAGTGTTAGTCCAAATATCACTAAAACCAATCTTACCCCAATTGGCCAAAGGGGGGCGCTATATAATTTTGAGCAGTTTGTAAAACGCTTAAACCCGTTAGGATTTTTTTTTTGCAATTTGCATGAAACATTCTACACACAATCTAAGGACCTTTATCTAATATGCCTATGAAGTGCACACACACAAAAAAAAATAATAATAATGAATATAGCTGCAAGCAGCGATAAAGTGGCCAAAGCCAAAAACACCTCAAATCATGAACACAGCCTGCAATGTGCGTGAAATCTTACAAGCACATTCCCAATAGGTCAAGGAACAGATACCACCCTTCTTACATTGGCCTGTTATAGCGCCACCAGCGGGTCAACTTTTGCACGACACATTTTTTGAACAAAATGGACCAATCTTTGACGTCAGTAACGTCAAAGAGAGCACTGCCTGCGATCTTGACATTTTGTACTTTTATAGCCATTGTTTTCTGGCTTGAAGCGAGCCCACAATTGTTTCGAAGGAACAATATTTTTCTAGTGACAATATCTAACCGTCATATCAAGTTCTCCTCAAAACTTCGGTTCCTTTCTACTCCTACATACTTAGACAGAAAATGAAAATAAAAACATCAATGTGTTCAGCTTACAGTGGCGAAGTGTGCTATTATTTTTTACAGCAATCGGCCAAATGGTGGCGCTGTAGGAAGCCTTCGAAAGTGCGAACTTTGAACAGATAGAGCTCATGTTCTGTTATACGTACAGTCATGAAACTTGTATACACGTATGCGTCTCCTCATGCCGAACAACTTTTGCACTCTGACTTTTGACCTCTGACCTTTAGATCCCCCAGAATTTTGAATTATATAAAAAACAGTAAAAATCTATCTCCTCCTGGGATTTTTGCGTTACGCGCACAAAACTTTTTTCACATGAACTTTGGACCAATACGGTCAAACTAGTCTCGGCGGATTTCTTTTAAAGTGAAATATAATTTTTTAATACTTCAATCAATATTGCGGTTTTATGCAAATTATTCTTCAGCCTCTAAATCATACATGCAAAGTTACACGTTCATGGCATTTGGCAAAGATGTGGAGGGTTAGTCAAAGTATCACTGAAACCAATTTTATTCCAATCGGCCAAAGGGGGGCGCTATACGAAGCGTTTGAAAATTCAAACTTCAAACGGGCATAAGTCATGACTCGTTTCGTTTGAAGACATGCAACTTGTTACACGCGTGCTTTGACTCAAGCGGAAGACATCTGTGTCGTTGTTAAGTAAGCTCCGCCCTTCGATTTTCCGCCTTTTTGAGCAGTTTGTAAAACGCGTAAACCCGCTTTTATTCTGGAATTTTCGCTCCACGTGCACAAAACTTTTTTTACGTGAACTTTGGACCGATATCTAAAGATCTGTCAGATCGGATTTCTTTAAAATTGAAACATGCTTTTTTAAAATAAATTCAATGAATATTGCAGTTTTATGCAAATTATTCTTCTGCCTCTAAATCATACATGCAAAGTAACATGTTCATGGTATTTGGCAAAGATGTAGAGTGTTAGTCCAAATATCACTAAAACCAATCTTACCCCAATTGGCCAAAGGGGGGCGCTATATCATTTTGAGCAGTTTGTGAAACGCTTAAACCTGTTAGGATTTCTTTTTGCAATTTGCATGAAACATTCTACACACAATCTAAGGACCTTTATATAATATGCCTATGAAGTGCACACACACACAAAAAAATTATAATAATGAATATAGCTGCAAGCAGCGATGAAGTGGCCAAAGCCAAAAACACCTCAAATCATGAACACAGCCTGCAATGTGCGTGAAATCTTACAAGCACATTCCCAATAGGTCAAGGAACAGATACCACCCTTCTTACATTGGCCTGTTATAGCGCCACCAGCGGGTCAACTTTTGCACAACACATTTTTGGAACAAAATGGACCAATCTTTGACGTCAGTAACGTCAAAGAGAGCACTGCCTGCGATCTTGACATTTTGTACTTTTATAGCCATTGTTTTCTGGCTTGAAGCGAGCCCACAATTGTTTCGAAGGAACAATATTTTTCTAGTGACAATATCTAACCGTCATATCAAGTTCTCCTCAAAACTTCGGTTCCTTTCTACTCCTACATACTTAGACAGAAAATGAAAATAAAAACATCAATGTGTTCAGCTTACAGTGGCGAAGTGTGCTATTATTTTTTACAGCAATCGGCCAAATGGTGGCGCTGTAGGAAGCCTTCGAAAGTGCGAACTTTGAACAGATAGAGCTCATGCTCTGTTATACGTACAGTCATGAAACCTGTATACACCTATGCGTCTCCTCATGCCGAACAACTTTTACGCTCTGACTTTTGACCTCTGACCTTTAGATCCCCCAGAATTTTGAATTATATAAAAAACAGTAAAAATCTATCTCCTCCTGGGATTTTTGCGTTACGCGCACAAAACCTTTTTCACATGAACTTTGGACCAATACGGTCAAACTAGTCTCGGCGGATTTCTTTTAAAGTGAAATATAATTTTTTAATAATTCAATCAATATTGCGGTTTTATGCAAATTATTCTTCCGCCACTAAATCATACATGCAAACTTACACGTTCATGGCATTTGGCAAAGATGTGGAGGGTTAGTCAAAGTATCACTGAAACCAATTTTATTCCAATCGGCCAAAGGGGGGCACTATAAGAAGCGTTTGAAAATTCAAACTTCAAACGGGCATAAGTCATGACTCGTTTCGTTTGAAGACATGCAACTTGTTACACGCGTGCTTTGACTCAAGCGGAAGACATCTGTGTCGTTGTTAAGTAAGCTCCGCCCTTCAATTTTCCGCCATTTTGAGCAGTTTGTAAAACGCGTAAACCCGCTTTTATTCTGGAATTTTCGCTCCACGTGCACAAAACTTTTTTTACGTGAACTTTGGACCGATATCTAAAGATCTGTCAGATCGGATTTCTTTAAAATTGAAACATGCTTTTTTAAATAAATTCAATGAATATTGCAGTTTTATGCAAATTATTCTTCTGCCTCTAAATCATACATGCAAAGTAACATGTTCATGGCATTTGGCAAAGATGTAGAGTGTTAGTCCAAATATCACTAAAACCAATCTTACCCCAATTGGCCAAAGGGGGGCGCTATATCATTTTGAGCAGTTTGTGAAACGCTTAAACCCGTTAGGATTTTTTTTTTGCAATTTGCATGAAACATTCTACACACAATCTAAGGACCTTTATCTAACATGCCTATGAAGTGCACACACACAAAAAATAATAATAATAATGAATATAGCTGCAAGCAGCGATAAAGTGGCCAAAGCCAAAAACACCTCAAATCATGAACAAAGCCTGCAATGTGTGTGAAATCTTACAAGCACATTCCCAATAGGTCAAGGAACAGATACCACCCTTCTTACATTGGCCTGTTATAGCGCCACCAGCGGGTCAACTTTTGCACAACACATTTTTGGAACAAAATGGACCAATCTTTGACGTCAGTAACGTCAAAGAGAGCACTGCCTGCGATCTTGACATTTTGTACTTTTATAGCCATTGTTTTCTGGCTTGAAGCGAGCCCACAATTGTTTCGAAGGAACAATATTTTTCTAGTGACAATATCTAACCGTCATATCAAGTTCTCCTCAAAACTTCGGTTCCTTTCTACTCCTACATACTTAGACAGAAAATGAAAATAAAAACATCAATGTGTTCAGCTTACAGTGGCGAAGTGTGCTATTATTTTTTACAGCAATCGGCCAAATGGTGGCGCTGTAGGAAGCCTTCGAAAGTGCGAACTTTGAAAAGATAGAGCTCATGCTCTGTTATACGTACAGTCATGAAACCTGTATACACTTATGCGTCTCCTCATGCCGAACAACTTTTACGCTCTGACTTTTGACCTCTGACCTTTAGATCCCCCAGCATTTTGAATTATATAAAAAACAGTAAAAATCTATCTCCTCCTGGGATTTTTGCGTTACGCGCACAAAACTTTTTTCACATGAACTTTGGACCAATACGGTCAAACTAGTCTGGTCGGATTTCTTTTAAAGTGAAATATAATTTTTTAATAATTCAATCAATATTGCGGTTTTATGCAAATTATTCTTCGGCCTCTAAATCATACATGCAAAGTTACACGTTCATGGCATTTGGCAAAGATGTGGAGGGTTAGTCAAAGTATCACTGAAACCAATTTTATTCCAATCGGCCAAAGGGGGGCGCTATGCGAAGCGTCTGAAAATTCAAACTTCAAACGGGCATAAGTCATGACTCGTTTCGTTTGAAGACATGCAACTTGTTACACGCGTGCTTTGACTCAAGCGGAAGACATCTGTGTCGTTGTTAAGTAAGCTCCGCCCTTTGATTTTCCGCCATTTTGAGCAGTTTGTAAAACGCGTAAACCCGCTTTTATTCTGGAATTTTCGCGTCACGTGCACAAAACTTTTTTTACGTGAACTTTGGACCAATATCTAAAGATCTGTCAGATCGGATTTCTTTAACATTGAAACATGCTTTTTTAAATAATTCAAACAATATTGCATTTTTATGCAAATTATTCTTTTGCCTCTAAAACATACATGCAAAGTCACATTTTCATGACAAAATAGTGTAGAGGGTTAGTTCAAATATCACTGAAACCAATCTTACCCCAAATGGCCAAAGGGGTGCGCTATATAATTTTGAGCAGTTTGTAAAACGCTTAAACCCGTTTTTATTCTAGGATTCTTTTTGCAATTTGCATGAAACATTCTACACGCAATCTAAGGACCTTTATCTAACATGCCTATGAAGTGCACACAAAAAAATTATAAAATAATAATAATAAATATAGCTGCAAGCAGCGATAAAGTGTCCAAAGCCAAAAACACCTCAAATCATGAACACAGCCTGGGATGTGCGTGAAATCTTGCAAGCACATTCCCAATAGGTCAAGGAACAGATACCAACCTTCTCACATTGGCCTGTTATAGCGCCACCAGTGGGTCAACTTTTGCATAACACATTTTTGGAACAAAATGGACCAATCTTTGACGTCAGTAACGTCAAAGAGAGCACTGCCTGCGATCTTGACATTTTGTGCTTTTATAGCCATTGTTTTCTGGCTTGAAGCGAGCCCACAATTGTTTCGAAGGAACAATATTTTTCTAGTTGTGGGCTCGCCTATAAGGCGAGCACACTTTAGATATTGTCATTATTTATTTATTTATTTATCTATCAGGCAGGCATATCAAGTATCAAAAAACTTCGGTTCCTTTCTACTCCTACATACTTAGTGAGAAAATGAAAATAAAAACATCAATGTGTTCAGTTTACAGTGGCGAAGTGTGCTATTACTTTTTACAGCAATCGGCCAAATGGTGGCGCTGTAGGAAGCCTTCGAAAGTGCGAACTTTGAACAGGTATAGCTCATGCTGTGTTATACATACAGCCATGAAACCTGTATACACTTATGCGTCTCCTCATGCCGAACAACTTTTACCCTCTAACTTTTGACCTCTGACCTTTAGGTCTCCCACAATTCGGAATTATATGAAAAACAGTAAAAATCTATCTCCTCCTGGGTTTTTTTTGTTACGCGCACAAAACTTTTTTCACATGAACTTTGGACCAATACGGTCAGATTTATCTCGGTGGATTTCTTTTAAAGTGAAATATCATTTTTTAATAATTCAATCAATATTGCGGTTTTATGCAAATTATTCTTCGCCCTCTAAATCATACATGCAAAGTTACACGTTCATGGCATTTGGCAAAGATGTGGAGGGTTAGTCAAAGTATCACTGAAACCGATTTTATTCCAATCGGCCAAAGGGGGGCGCTATACGAAGCGTTTGAAAATTCAAACTTCAAACGGGCATAAGTCATGACTCGTTTCGTTTGAAGACACGCAACTTGTTACACGCGTGCTTTGACTCGAGCGGAAGACATCTGTGTCGTTGTTAAGTAAGCTCCGCCCTTCGATTTTCCGCCACTTTGAGCAGTTTGTAAAACGCGTAAACCCGCTTTTATTCTGGAATTTTCGCGTCACGTGCACAAAACTTTTTTTACGTGAACTTTGGACCGATATCTAAAGATCTGTCAGATCGGATTTCTTTAACATTGAAACATGCTTTTTTAAATAATTCAAACAATATTGCAGTTTTATGCAAATTATTCTTCTGCCTCTAAAACATACAAGCAAAGTCACATTTTCAAGACAAAATAGTGTAGAGGGTTAGTTCAAATATCACTGAAACCAATCTTACCCCAAATGGCCAAAGGGGGGCGCTATATAATTTTGAGCAGTTTGTAAAACGCTTAAACCCGTTTTTATTCTAGGATTTTTTTTGCAATTTGCATGAAACATTCTACACGCAATCTAAGGACCTTTATCTAACATGCCTATGAAGTGCACACAAAAAAATTATAAAATAATAATAATAAATATAGCTGCAAGCAGCGATAAAGTGTCCAAAGCCAAAAACACCTCAAATCATGAACACAGCCTGGGATGTGCGTGAAATCTTGCAAGCACATTCCCAATAGGTCAAGGAACAGATACCAACCTTCTCACAATGGCCTGTTATAGCGCCACCAGCGGGTCAACTTTTGCACAACACATTTTTGGAACAAAATGGACCAATCTTTGACGTCAGTAACGTCAAAGAGAGCACTGCCTGCGATCTTGACATTTTGTGCTTTTATAGCCATTGTTTTCTGGCTTGAAGCGAGCCCACAATTGTTTCGAAGGAACAATATTTTTCTAGTGACAATATCTAACCGTCATATCAAGTTCTCCTCAAAACTTCGGTTCCTTTCTACTCCTACATACTTAGACAGAAAATGAAAATAAAAACATCAATGTGTTCAGCTTACAGTGGCGAAGTGTGCTATTATTTTTTACAGCAATCGGCCAAATGGTGGCGCTGTAGGAAGCCTTCGAAAGTGCGAACTTTGAACAGATAGAGCTCATGTTCTGTTATACGTACAGTCATGAAACTTGTATACACGTATGCGTCTCCTCATGCCGAACAACTTTTGCACTCTGACTTTTGACCTCTGACCTTTAGATCCCCCAGAATTTTGAATTATATAAAAAACAGTAAAAATCTATCTCCTCCTGGGATTTTTGCGTTACGCGCACAAAACTTTTTTCACATGAACTTTGGACCAATACGGTCAAACTAGTCTCGGCGGATTTCTTTTAAAGTGAAATATAATTTTTTAATACTTCAATCAATATTGCGGTTTTATGCAAATTATTCTTCAGCCTCTAAATCATACATGCAAAGTTACACGTTCATGGCATTTGGCAAAGATGTGGAGGGTTAGTCAAAGTATCACTGAAACCAATTTTATTCCAATCGGCCAAAGGGGGGCGCTATACGAAGCGTTTGAAAATTCAAACTTCAAACGGGCATAAGTCATGACTCGTTTCGTTTGAAGACATGCAACTTGTTACACGCGTGCTTTGACTCAAGCGGAAGACATCTGTGTCGTTGTTAAGTAAGCTCCGCCCTTCGATTTTCCGCCTTTTTGAGCAGTTTGTAAAACGCGTAAACCCGCTTTTATTCTGGAATTTTCGCTCCACGTGCACAAAACTTTTTTTACGTGAACTTTGGACCGATATCTAAAGATCTGTCAGATCGGATTTCTTTAAAATTGAAACATGCTTTTTTTAAATAAATTCAATGAATATTGCAGTTTTATGCAAATTATTCTTCTGCCTCTAAATCATACATGCAAAGTAACATGTTCATGGTATTTGGCAAAGATGTAGAGTGTTAGTCCAAATATCACTAAAACCAATCTTACCCCAATTGGCCAAAGGGGGGCGCTATATCATTTTGAGCAGTTTGTGAAACGCTTAAACCTGTTAGGATTTCTTTTTGCAATTTGCATGAAACATTCTACACACAATCTAAGGACCTTTATATAATATGCCTATGAAGTGCACACACACACAAAAAAATTATAATAATGAATATAGCTGCAAGCAGCGATGAAGTGGCCAAAGCCAAAAACACCTCAAATCATGAACACAGCCTGCAATGTGCGTGAAATCTTACAAGCACATTCCCAATAGGTCAAGGAACAGATACCACCCTTCTTACATTGGCCTGTTATAGCGCCACCAGCGGGTCAACTTTTGCACAACACATTTTTGGAACAAAATGGACCAATCTTTGACGTCAGTAACGTCAAAGAGAGCACTGCCTGCGATCTTGACATTTTGTACTTTTATAGCCATTGTTTTCTGGCTTGAAGCGAGCCCACAATTGTTTCGAAGGAACAATATTTTTCTAGTTGTGGGCTCGCCTATAAGGCGAGCACACTTTAGATATTGTCATTATTTATCTATCAGGCAGGCAATCAACAGTAGACGGGATTTCGGTTCCTTTCTACTCCTACATACTTAGTGAGAAAATGAAAATAAAAACATCAATGTGTTCAGTTTACAGTGGCGAAGTGTGCTATTATTTTCTATAGCAATCGGCCAAATGGTGGCGCTGTAGGAAGCCTTCGAAAGTGCGAACTTTGAACAGGTATAGCTCATGCTGTGTTATACATACAGCCATGAAACCTGTATACACTTATGCGTCTCCTCATGCCGAACAACTTTTACCCTCTAACTTTTGACCTCTGACCTTTAGGTCTCCCACAATTCGGAATTATATGAAAAACAGTAAAAATCTATCTCCTCCTGGGTTTTTTTTGTTACGCGCACAAAACTTTTTTCACATGAACTTTGGACCAATACGGTCAGATTTATCTCGGTGGATTTCTTTTAAAGTGAAATATAATTTTTTAATAGTTCAATCAATATTGCGGTTTTATGCAAATTATTCTTCGGCCTCTAAATCATACATGCAAAGTTACACGTTCATGGCATTTGGCAAAGATGTGGAGGGTTAGTCAAAGTATCACTGAAACCAATTTTATTCCAATCGGCCAAAGGGGGGCGCTATACGAAGCGTCTGAAAATTCAAACTTCAAACGGGCATAAGTCATGACTCGTTTCGTTTGAAGACATGCAACTTGTTACACGCGTGCTTTGACTCAAGCGGAAGACATCTGTGTTGTTGTTAAGTAAGCTCCGCCCTTCAATTTTCCGCAATTTTGAGAAGTTTGTAAAACGCGTAAACCCGCTTTTATTCTGGAATTTTCGCGTCACGTGCACAAAACTTTTTTTACGTGAACTTTGGACCGATATCTAAAGATCTGTCAGATCGGATTTCTTTAACATTGAAACATGCTTTTTTAAATAATTCAAACAATATTGCATTTTTATGCAAATTATTCTTCTGCCTCTAAAACATACATGCAAAGTCACATTTTCATGACAAAATAGTGTAGAGGGTTAGTTCAAATATCACTGAAACCAATCTTACCCCAAATGGCCAAAGGGGGGCGCTATATAATTTTGAGCAGTTTGTAAAACGCTTAAACCCGTTTTTATTCTAGGATTCTTTTTTGCAATTTGCATGAAACATTCTACACGCAATCTAAGGACCTTTATCTAACATGCCTATGAAGTGCACACAAAAAAATTATAAAATAATAATAATAAATATAGTTGCAAGCAGCGATAAAGTGGTCAAAGCCAAAAACACCTCAAATCATGAACACAGCCTGGGATGTGCGTGAAATCTTGCAAGCACATTCCCAATAGGTCAAGGAACAGATAACACATTTTTGGAACAAAATGGACCAATCTTTGACGTCAGTAACGTCAAAGAGAGCACTGCCTGCGATCTTGACATTTTGTGCTTTTATAGCCATTGTTTTCCGGCTTGAAGCGAGCCCACTATTGTTTCGAAGGAACAATATTTTTCTAGTGACAATATCTAACCGTCATATCAAGTTCTCCTCAAAACTTCGGTTCCTTTCTACTCCTACATACTTAGACAGAAAATGAAAATAAAAACATCAATGTGTTCAGCTTACAGTGGCGAAGTGTGCTATTATTTTTTACAGCAATCGGCCAAATGGTGGCGCTGTAGGAAGCCTTCGAAAGTGCGAACTTTGAACAGATAGAGCTCATGCTCTGTTATACGTACAGTCATGAAACCTGTATACACATATGCGTCTCCTCATGCCGAACAACTTTTACCCTCTAACTTTTGACCTCTGACCTTTAGATCCCCCAGAATTTTGAATTATATAAAAAACAGTAAAAATCTATCTCCTCCTGGGATTTTTGCGTTACGCGCACAAAACTTTTTTCACATGAACTTTGGACCAATACGGTCAAACTAGTCTCGGCGGATTTCTTTTAAAGTGAAATATAATTTTTTAATACTTCAATCAATATTGCGGTTTTATGCAAATTATTCTTCAGCCTCTAAATCATACATGCAAAGTTACACGTTCATGGCATTTGGCAAAGATGTGGAGGGTTAGTCAAAGTATCACTGAAACCAATTTTATTCCAATCGGCCAAAGGGGGGCGCTATACGAAGCGTTTGAAAATTCAAACTTCAAACGGGCATAAGTCATGACTCGTTTCGTTTGAAGACATGCAACTTGTTACACGCGTGCTTTGACTCAAGCGGAAGACATCTGTGTTGTTGTTAAGTAAGCTCCGCCCTTTGATTTTCCGCCATTTTGAGCAGTTTGTAAAACGCGTAAACCCGCTTTTATTCTGGAATTTTTGCTCCACGTGCACAAAACTTTTTTTACGTGAACTTTGGACCGATATCTAAAGATCTGTCAGATCGGATTTCTTTAAAATTGAAACATGCTTTTTTAAATAAATTCAATGAATATTGCAGTTTTATGCAAATTATTCTTCTGCCTCTAAATCATACATGCAAAGTAACATGTTCATGGCATTTGGCAAAGATGTAGAGTGTTAGTCCAAATATCACTAAAACCAATCTTACCCCAATTGGCCAAAGGGGGGCGCTATATCATTTTGAGCAGTTTGTGAAACGCTTAAACCCGTTAGGATTTTTTTTTGCAATTTGCATGAAACGTTCTACACACAATCTAAGGACCTTTATATAATATGCCTATGAAGTGCACACACACAAAAAAAAATAATAATAATGAATATAGCTGCAAGCAGCGATAAAGTGGCCAAAGCCAAAAACACCTCAAATCATGAACACAGCCTGCAATGTGCGTGAAATCTTACAAGCACATTCCCAATAGGTCAAGGAACAGATACCACCCTTCTTACATTTGCCTGTTATAGCGCCACCAGTGGGTCAACTTTTGCACAACACATTTTTGGAACAAAATGGACCAATCTTTGACGTCAGTAACGTCAAAGAGAGCACTGCCTGCGATCTTGACATTTTGTACTTTTATAGCCATTGTTTTCTGGCTTGAAGCGAGCCCACAATTGTTTCGAAGGAACAATATTTTTCTAGTTGTGGGCTCGCCTATAAGGCGAGCACACTTTAGATATTGTCATTATTTCTATACTAGGCAGGCAGTCAGTGCAAGTATCAAAAAACTTCGGTTCCTTTCTACTCCTACATACTTAGTGAGAAAATGAAAATAAAAACATCAATGTGTTCAGCTTACTGTGGCGACGTGTGCTATTACTTTTTACAGCAATCGGCCAAATGGTGGCGCTGTAGGAAGCCTTCGAAAGTGCGAACTTTGAACAGGTATAGCTCATGCTGTGTTTGAGGTAAAGCCATGAAACCTGTATACACGTATGCGTCTCCTCATGCCGAACAACTTTTACCCTCTAACTTTTGACCTCTGACCTTTAGGTCTCCCACAATTCGGAATTATATGAAAAACAGTAAAAATCTATCTCCTCCTGGGTTTTTTTTGTTACGCGCACAAAACTTTTTTCACATGAACTTTGGACCAATACGGTCAGATTTATCTCGGTGGATTTCTTTTAAAGTGAAATATCATTTTTTAATAATTCAATCAATATTGCGGTTTTATGCAAATTATTCTTCGGCCTCTAAATCATACATGCAAAGTTACACGTTCATGGCATTTGGCAAAGATGTGGAGGGTTAGTCAAAGTATCACTGAAACCAATTTTATTCCAATCGGCCAAAGGGGGGCGCTATACGAAGCGTTTGAAAATTCAAACTTCAAACGGGCATAAGTCATGACTCGTTTCATTTGAAGACATGCAACTTGTTACACGCGTGCTTTGACTCAAGCGGAAGACATCTGTGTCGTTGTTAAGTAAGCTCCGCCCTTCGATTTTCCGCCATTTTGAGCAGTTTGTAAAACACGTAAACCCGCTTTTATTCTGGAATTTTCGCTCCACGTGCACAAAACATTTTTTACGTGAACTTTGGACCGATATCTAAAGATCTGTCAGATCGGATTTCTTTAAAATTGAAACATGCTTTTTTAAATAAATTCAATGAATATTGCAGTTTTATGCAAATTATTCTTCTGCCTCTAAATCATACATGCAAAGTAACATGTTCATGGCATTTGGCAAAGATGTAGAGTGTTAGTCCAAATATCACTAAAACCAATCTTACCCCAATTGGCCAAAGGGGGGCGCTATATCATTTTGAACAGTTTGTGAAACGCTTAAACCCGTTAGGATTTTTTTTTGCAATTTGCATGAAACATTCTACACACAATCTAAGGACCTTTATCTAATATGCCTATGAAGTGCACACACACAAAAATAATAATAATAATGAATATAGCTGCAAGCAGCGATAAAGTGGCCAAAGCCAAAAACACCTCAAATCATGAACACAGCCTGCAATGTGCTTGAAATCTTGCAAGCACATTCCCAATAGGTCAAGGAACAGATACCACCCTTCTTACATTGGCCTGTTATAGCGTCAACTTTTGCACAACACATTTTTGGAACAAAATGGACCAATCTTTGACGTCAGTAACGTCAAAGAGAGCACTGCCTGCGATCTTGACATTTTGTACTTTTATAGCCATTGTTTTCTGGCTTGAAGCGAGCCCACTATTGTTTCGAAGGAACAATATTTTTCTAGTGACAATATCTAACCGTCATATCAAGTTCTCCTCAAAACTTCGGTTCCTTTCTACTCCTACATACTTAGTGAGAAAATGAAAATAAAAACATCAATGTGTTCAGCTTACTGTGGCGACGTGTGCTATTACCTTTTACAGCAATCGGCCAAATGGTGGCGCTGTAGGAAGCCTTCGAAAGTGCGAACTTTGAACAGGTATAGCTCATGCTCTGTTATACGTACAGCCATGAAACCTGTATACACGTATGCGTCTCCTCATGCCGAACAATTTTTACGCTCTGACTTTTGACCTCTGATCTTTAGATCCCTCAGAATTTGGAATTATATGAAAAACAGTAAAAATCTATCTCCTCCTGGGATCTTTGCGATACGCGCATGAAACTTTTTTCACATGAACTTTGGACCAATACGGTCAAACTAGTCTCGGCGGATTTCTTTTAAAGTGAAATATATTTTATTAATAATTCAATCAATGTTGCGGTTTTATGCAAATTATTCTTCTGCCTCTAAATCATACATGCAAAGTTACACGTTCATGGCATTTGGCAAAGATGTGGAGGGTTAGTCAAAGTATCACTGAAACCAATTTTATTCCAATCGGCCAAAGGGGGGCGCTATACGAAGCGTTTGAAAATTCAAACTTCAAACGGGCATAAGTCATGAATCGTTTCGTTTGAAGACATGCAACTTGTTACACGCGTGCTTTGACTCGAGCGGAAGACATCTGTGTCGTTGTTAAGTAAGCTCCGCCCCCCGATTTTCCGCCATATTGAGCAGTTTGTAAAACGCGTAAACCCGCTTTTATTCTGGAATTTTCACTCCACGTGCACAAAACTTTTTTTACGTGAACTTTGGACCGATATCTAAAGATCTGTCAGATCGGATTTCTTTAAAATTGAAACATGCTTTTTAAAATAAATTCAATGAATATTGCAGTTTTATGCAAATTATTCTTCTGCCTCTAAATCATACATGCAAAGTAACATGTTCATGGCATTTGGCAAAGATGTAGAGTGTTAGTCCAAATATCACTAAAACCAATCTTACCCCAATTGGCCAAAGGGGGGCGCTATATCATTTTGAGCAGTTTGTGAAACGCTTAAACCCGTTAGGATTTATTTTTGCAATTTGCATGAAACATTCTACACACAATCTAAGGACCTTTATCTAATATGCCTATGAAGTGCACACACACAAAAAAAATAATAATAATGAATATAGCTGCAAGCAGCGATAAAGTGGCCAAAGCCAAAAACACCTCAAATCATGAACACAGCCTGCAATGTGCGTGAAATCTTGCAAGCACATTCCCAATAGGTCAAGGAGCAGATACCACCCTTCTTACATTGGCCTGTTATAGCGCCACCAGCGGGTCAACTTTTGCACAACACATTTTTGGAACAAAATGGACCAATCTTTGACGTCGGTAACGTCAAAGAGAGCACTGCCTGCGATCTTGACATTTTGTACTTTTATAGCCATTGTTTTCTGGCTTGAAGCGAGCCCACAATTGTTTCGAAGGAACAATATTTTTCTAGTGAGAACTTGATATTGTCATATCAAGTTCTCCTCAAAACTTCGGTTCCTTTCTACTCCTACATACTTAGTGAGAAAATGCAAATAAAAACATCAATGTGTTCAGCTTACAGTGGCGAAGTGTGCTATTATTTTATACAGCAATCGGCCAAATGGTGGCGCTGTAGGAAGCCTTCGAAAGTGCGAACTTTGAACAGGTAGAGCTCATGCTCTGTTATACGTACAGCCATGAAACCTGTATACACGTATGCGTCTCCTCATGCCGAACAACCTTTACGCTCTGACTTTTCACCTCTGACCTTTAGATCCCCCAAAATTTGGAATTATATGAAAAACAGTAAAAATCTATCTCCTCCTGGGATTTTCGCGTTATGCTCACAAAACTTTTTTCACATGAACTTTGGACCAATACGGTCAAACTAGTCTCGCCGGATTTCTTTTAAAGTGAAATATAATTTTTTAATACTTCAATCAATATTGCGGTTTTATGCAAATTATTCTTCGGCCTCTAAATCATACATGCAAAGTTACACGTTCATGGCATTTGGCAAAGATGTGGAGGGTTAGTCAAAGTATCACTGAAACCAATTTTATTCCAATCGGCCAAAGGGGGGCGCTATACGAAGCGTTTGAAAATTCAAACTTCAAACGGGCATAAGTCATGACTCGTTTTGTTTGAAGACATGCAACTTGTTACACGCGTGCTTTGACTCGAGCGGAAGACATCTGTGTCGTTGTTAAGTAGGCTCCGCCCTTCGATTTTCCGCCATATTGAGCAGTTTGTAAAACGCGTAAACCCGCTTTTATTCTGGAATTTTCGCTCCACGTGCACAAAACTTTTTTTACGTGAACTTTGGACCGATATCTAAAGATCTGTCAGATCGGATTTCTTTAAAATTGAAACATGCTTTTTAAAATAAATTCAATGAATATTGCAGTTTTATGCAAATTATTCTTCTGCCTCTAAATCATACATGCAAAGTAACATGTTCATGGCATTTGGCAAAGATGTAGAGTGTTAGTCCAAATATCACTAAAACCAATCTTACCCCAATTGGCCAAAGGGGGGCGCTATATCATTTTGAGCAGTTTGTGAAACGCTTAAACCCGTTAGGATTTTTTTTTTGCAATTTGCATGAAACATTCTACACGCAATCTAAGGAGCTTTATCTAACATGCCTAGGAAGTGCACACAAAAAAATTATAAAATAATAATAATAAATATAGCTGCAAGCAGCGATAAAGTGTCCAAAGCCAAAAACACCTCAAATCATGAACACAGCCTGGGATGTGCGTGAAATCTTGCAAGCACATTCCCAATAGGTCAAGGAACAGATACCAACCTTCTCACATTGGCCTGTTATAGCGCCACCAGCAGGTAAACTTTTGCCTAACACATTTTTGGAACAAAATGGACCAATCTTTGACGTCAGTAACGTCAAAGAGAGCACTGCCTGCGATCTTGACGTTTTGTGCTTTTATAGCCATTGTTTTCTGGCTAGAAGCGAGCCCACAATTGTTTCGAAGGAACAATATTTTTCTAGTGACAATATCTAACCGTCATATCAAGTTCTCCTCAAACCTTCGGTTCCTTTCTACTCCTACATACTTAGACAGAAAATGAAAATAAAAACATCAATGTGTTCAGCTTACAGTGGCGAAGTGTGCTATTATTTTTTACAGCAATCGGCCAAATGGTGGCGCTGTAGGAAGCCTTCGAAAGTGCGAACTTTGAACAGATAGAGCTCATGCTCTGTTATACGTACAGTCATGAAACCTGTATACACGTATGCGTCTCCTCATGCCGAACAACTTTTACGCTCTGACTTTTGACCTCTGACCTTTAGATCCCCCAGAATTTTGAATTATATAAAAAACAGTAAAAATCTATCTCCTCCTGGGATTTTTGCGTTACGCGCACAACACTTTTTTCACATGAACTTTGGACCAATACGGTCAAACTAGTCTCGGCGGATTTCTTTTAAAGTGAAATATAATTTTTTAATAATTCAATCAATATTGCGGTTTTATGCAAATTATTCTTCGGCCTCTAAATCATACATGCAAAGTTACACGTTCATGGCATTTGGCAAAGATGTGGAGGGTTAGTCAAAGTATCACTGAAACCAATTTTATTCCAATCGGCCAAAGGGGGGCGCTATACGAAGCGTTTGAAAATTCAAACTTCAAACGGGCATAAGTCATGACTCGTTTCGTTTGAAGACATGCAACTTGTTACACGCGTGCTTTGACTCAAGCGGAAGACATCTGTGTCGTTGTTAAGTAAGCTCCGCCCTTCGATTTTCCGCCTTTTTGAGCAGTTTGTAAAACGCGTAAACCCGCTTTTATTCTGGAATTTTCGCGTCACGTGCACAAAACTTTTTTTACGTGAACTTTGGACCGATATCTAAAGATCTGTCAGATCGGATTTCTTTAACATTGAAACATGCTTTTTTAAATAATTCAAACGATATTGCATTTTTATGCAAATTATTCTTCTGCCTCTAAAACATACATGCAAAGTCAGATTTTCATGACAAAATAGTGTAGAGGGTTAGTTCAAATATCACTGAAACCAATCTTACCCCAAATGGCCAAAGGGGGGCGCTATATAATTTTGAGCAGTTTGTAAAACGCTTAAACCCGTTTTTATTCTAGGATTTTTTTTGCAATTTGCATGAAACATTCTACACGCAATCTAAGGACCTTTATCTAACATGCCTATGAAGTGCACACAAAAAAATTATAAAATAATAATAATAAATATAGCTGCAAGCAGCGATAAAGTGGCCTAAGCCAAAAACACCTCAAATCATGAACACAGCCTGCAATGTGCGTGAAATCTTGCAAGCACATTCCCAATAGGTCAAGGAACAGATACCACCCTTCTTACATTGGCCTGTTATAGCGCCACCAGCGGGTCAACTTTTGCACAACACATTTTTGGAACAAAATGGACCAATCTTTGACGTCAGTAACGTCAAAGAGAGCACTGCCTGCGATCTTGACATTTTGTACTTTTATAGCCATTGTTTTCCGGCTTGAAGCGAGCCCACAATTGTTTCGAAGGAACAATATTTTTCTAGTGACAATATCTAACCGTCATATCAAGTTCTCCTCAAAACTTCGGTTCCTTTCTACTCCTACATACTTAGTGAGAAAATGAAAATAAAAACATCAATGTGTTCAGCTTACTGTGGCGACGTGTGCTATTACTTTTTACAGCAATCGGCCAAATGGTGGCGCTGTAGGAAGCCTTCGAAAGTGCGAACTTTGAACAGGTATAGCTCATGCTCTGTTATACGTACAGCCATGAAACCTGTATACACGTATGCGTCTCCTCATGCCGAACAATTTTTACGCTCTGACTTTTGACCTCTGATCTTTAGATCCCTCAGAATTTGGAATTATATGAAAAACAGTAAAAATCTATCTCCTCCTGGGATCTTTGCGATACGCGCATGAAACTTTTTTCACATGAACTTTGGACCAATACGGTCAAACTAGTCTCGGCGGATTTCTTTTAAAGTGAAATATATTTTATTAATAATTCAATCAATGTTGCGGTTTTATGCAAATTATTCTTCGGCCTCTAAATCATACATGCAAAGTTACACGTTCATGGCATTTGGCAAAGATGTGGAGGGTTAGTCAAAGTATCACTGAAACCAATTTTATTCCAATCGGCCAAAGGGGGGCGCTATACGAAGCGTTTGAAAATTCAAACTTCAAACGGGCATAAGTCATGACTCGTTTCGTTTGAAGACATGCAACTTGTTACACGCGTGCTTTGACTCGAGCGGAAGACATCTGTGTCGTTGTTAAGTAAGCTCCGCCCCCCGATTTTCCGCCATATTGAGCAGTTTGTAAAACGCGTAAACCCGCTTTTATTCTGGAATTTTCACTCCACGTGCACAAAACTTTTTTTACGTGAACTTTGGACCGATATCTAAAGATCTGTCAGATCGGATTTCTTTAAAATTGAAACATGCTTTTTAAAATAAATTCAATGAATATTGCAGTTTTATGCAAATTATTCTTCTGCCTCTAAATCATACATGCAAAGTAACATGTTCATGGCATTTGGCAAAGATGTAGAGTGTTAGTCCAAATATCACTAAAACCAATCTTACCCCAATTGGCCAAAGGGGGGCGCTATATCATTTTGAGCAGTTTGTGAAACGCTTAAACCCGTTAGGATTTATTTTTGCAATTTCCATGAAACATTCTACACACAATCTAAGGACCTTTATCTAATATGCCTATGAAGTGCACACACACAAAAAAAATAATAATAAATAATATAGCTCCAAAAACACCTCAAATCATGAACACAGCCTGCAATGTGCGTGAAATCTTGCAAGCACATTCCCAATAGGTCAAGGAGCAGATACCACCCTTCTTACATTGGCCTGTTATAGCGCCACCAGCGGGTCAACTTTTGCACAACACATTTTTGGAACAAAATGGACCGATCTTTGACGTCAGTAACGTCAAAGAGAGCACTGCCTGCGATCTTGACATTTTGTACTTTTATAGCCATTGTTTTCTGGCTTGAAGCGAGCCCACAATTGTTTCGAAGGAACAATATTTTTCTAGTGACAATATCTAACCGTCATATCAAGTTCTCCTCAAAACTTCGGTTCCTTTCTACTCCTATATACTTAGACAGAAAATGAAAATAAAAACATCAATGTGTTTAGCTTACAGTGGCGAAGTGTGCTATTATTTTTTACAGCAATCGGCCAAATGGTGGCGCTGTAGGAAGCCTTCGAAAGTGCGAACTTTGAACAGATAGAGCTCATGCTCTGTTATACTTACAGTCATGAAACCTGTATACACGTATGCGTCTCCTCATGCCGAACAACTTTTACGCTCTGACTTTTGACCTCTGACCTTTAGATCCCCCAGAATTTTGAATTATATAAAAAACAGTAAAAATCTATCTCCTCCTGGGATTTTTGCGTTACGCGCACAAAACTTTTTTCACATGAACTTTGGACCAATACGGTCAGACTAGTCTCGGCGGATTTCTTTTAAAGTGAAATATAATTTTTTAATAATTCAATCAATATTGCGGTTTTATGCAAATTATTCTTCGGCCTCTAAATCATACATGCAAAGTTACACGTTCATGGCATTTGGCAAAGATGTGGAGGGTTAGTCAAAGTATCACTGAAACCAATTTTATTCCAATCGGCCAAAGGGGGGCGCTATACGAAGCGTTTGAAAATTCAAACTTCAAACGGGCATAAGTCATGACTCGTTTCGTTTGAAGACATGCAACTTGTTACACGCGTGCTTTGACTCGAGCGGAAGACATCTGTGTCGTTGTTAAGTAAGCTCCGCCCTTCAATTTTCCGCCATTTTGAGCAGTTTGTAAAACGCGTAAACCCGCTTTTATTCTGGAATTTTTGCTCCACGTGCACATAACTCTTTTTTACGTTAACTTTGGACCGATATCTAAAGATCTGTCAGATCGGATTTCTTTAAAATTGAAACATGCTTTTTTAAATAAATTCAATGAATATTGCAGTTTTATGCAAATTATTCTTCTGCCTCTAAATCATACATGCAAAGTAACATGTTCATGGCATTTGGCAAAGATGTAGAGTGTTAGTCCAAATATCACTAAAACCAATCTTACCCCAATTGGCCAAAGGGGGGCGCTATATCATTTTGAGCAGTTTGTGAAACGCTTAAACCCGTTAGGATTTTTTTTTGCAATTTGCATGAAACATTCTACACACAATCTAAGGACCTTTATCTAATATGCCTATGAAGTGCACACACACAAAAAATATAAAATAATAATGAATATAGCTGCAAGCGGCGATAAAGTGGCCAAAGCCAAAAACACCTCAAATCATGAACACAGCCTGCAATGTGCGTGAAATCTTGCAAGCACATTCCCAATAGGTCAAGGAACAGATACCACCCTTCTTACATTGGCCTGTTATAGCGCCACCAGCGGGTCAACTTTTGCTCAACACATTTTTGGAACAAAATGGACCAATCTTTGACGTCAGTAACGTCAAAGAGAGCACTGCCTGCGATCTTGACATTTTGTACTTTTATAGCCATTGTTTTCTGGCTTGAAGCGAGCCCACAATTGTTTCGAAGGAACAATATTTTTCTAGTTGCAATCCCTGCAGTAACATCTGTCAACCATAACTGTCACAACACAAAAATGTTATAAATAATACTGAGAATACTAATAAACCATCAAAGTACAATACATAAACCCAGGATACATAAAAACATTCAAAGTTTCAAATGTAAAAAAAAAGATCCCATCAAGATTTGGCAGGCCCCCTGTTGTAACTGGACCCCCCAGGGATCCCGGACCCCCCGTGGAAGACCCCTGTTATTTGCTACTAATCCTTTTTGTTTTCAGAGCCCAGCTACAAAAACCTTATGATTCAATTATGATCTAATTTAACATTGTTCTGGAGCAGGAGCAGAGCGATTACTGAGATAGGCTCAGGGGTCCATCTGGGGGGTCCCAGGTGAGGAGTGACCCCAACCAAACATCAGAAAGGTTATTCTGGCTGCTTTAAAAGTGTAATACATGAACTCAGGATGTTTTAAACCAGGGGTGTCAAACTCATTTTGGGTTGAGGGCCACATTGGTCAAAAGGTTATTTGAGCTGGGCCGCAGCCAGCTCACGCGCACACACATCCAGCTAAGTGCCATTAAGTGTGCATATATATATATATATATATATATATATATATATATATATATATATATATATATATATATATATATAAAATAAACATATGTATATATATAAACATATGAATATATATATGTGTACACACACACACACACACACACACACACACACACACACACACACACACACACACACACACACACACACACACACACACACACACACACACACACATTTTCAAACAATTTTCCAAACTATTACACTCAGTGTGAATGGCTGTTATACCAGCATTGTTTTTCAATCTGTTGGCAGTCAGTTCTATAACTACAGTATTTATGAACAATAGTTAATTTATACAATTTGAAGGGAAAGAGATTACCTTTTTAACATTCCAACATTCCAGCATTTACATAAGCCGTTTCTGTTAGCTAATGGGTGGCTATCTGTAGTTATGGCAAGCAACAGGGAAGATCTAGCCAACTACACAACCCTATCATCATTATTCAGCATGTTCAAGAGGTGGGACATGTGCATACTGATATAACACGCACGCACACACACACACACACACACACACACACACACACACACACACACACACACACACACACACACACACACATCCACAATAAATCTATCTAAGTATTTTGTTGTGATTAAACATGTTTCACACAGTGACCACTAGATGGTATCATGAGACCAGGACTGTTCCTTAGAGCAACAGGAAGAGATATTAAAAGTTCCTCCCTTCCTATGAAACAACATGTTTGTCAGTTAAACACTTTGTTCCAGGATCCATTTTGAGAAGAACAGCAACGCAGAAGGACCAACACACACAGTTTAATGGAGGGTAAGTGTGTTTAATAATACTAATCCATCTGTTCTATAGGCTACATTAATGTAGATTACATTAAATACATGTAATATTATTCTATAAACTTATTGATTGATTGATTGAAGAATTTATTAGAAAAAAGAAAAAAGTACAGTTTCATGACAGTACAAATCACTGGTACAAGGTCAACTAAAAGGAGATCCTAGAAAGCCGAGGCTTATTTCCACAGGAGCAGTCGGAAGATACACGCACATCCCAGTGACTGCGACGGGTGCTGGATCCAAAAAATAGACTGGAGAAGAGGAGAAAGAATCCGCACACTGTCTCTCAGCTCCCAAGATTTTTATTAACACAGCGGGCAAAAGAATTAACACAACGTTTCGGCCTATCTGGCCTTCATCAGGTGTATACTGTCATCAGTAACATTGAATAACATTGAAAGACAGACGAAACCACTGTAATCTAAGATCACAGGGAGGGGCTGAGGCTTTGTTTATAGCAGGGATGTCAAATTCAAATACACAGTTATTCTTATGTCTCTGTCAGTAATTTCAAGTGAAAAAAAATGTCAACAGGCAAACAGCAACAAAACAAAATCCCTTAATAGCAAGATAAAAGGGGAGCCTAGGTAGATAAAATGGTCATTTTACGCTCATTCGATTAAAAGCGACAGAGACTTTTATTTGCCCCTTTTATCCCCCCCCCCCTCTAGAGAGAGAGAGAGAGAGAGAGAGAGAGAGAGAGAGAGAGAGGAGGAGGGGGGCCTGGAGGGGCCTGGAGGGGCCTGGAGGGGGCAGCTGCAGCAGCAGCAAACTTCCACTCACTGTTTCTGGGAAATGGTCAGGGCTGCTGTAGGTTTCGTTTCTGTCACATATTGTGCTACACCTCCTGAACTTGTGACGATTGGGTCCAATATTTAGTTCAGTGAGTGACCCACTGTGATTGCTGTGTTCATGTGCACTCTCCCAAGTTAACTCCAACCTGCTTCCTGCCTCCTAAAAAGGTGTCAACCTACTTCACGCAGACAAGGGAAGCAAACCAAAGATGGCGTGTCTGATCTTGCTATTTTCGTCTTGGTTGCTATTTCCGGTCTTAGGTACGACCACACGAGATCTCGTTGTAAACTAGCTCTGGTCCATAGCGTTAGTGGAGTTCTCCCTAACGCTATGTTCCTCTACCTCCGTATTCCTTGGCAAAACCAGAACACCCCGCCGTCTGGTCCAAAAATAACAAAAACTGTTTCGCCCCTCATCAAACCAAAGGTATCAGTGGCCAGTTGAAAGCTTACTCTACTTAGTGGACGAGGTCTGAGCCCCCCACCACACGATTAAAATACATTTCTAGGGCAAAATGAAAAATATTCCACCGGATGGAGACGC
Source organism: Nannobrachium achirus (assembly GCF_963921795.1). Taxonomy (NCBI): domain Eukaryota; kingdom Metazoa; phylum Chordata; class Actinopteri; order Myctophiformes; family Myctophidae; genus Nannobrachium; species Nannobrachium achirus. The sequence goes on along the minus strand of NC_137810.1, from coordinate 58,324,057 downwards.
TCTTCCAGGTTTTTACGAAACAGCGCTTCCAACGTCGCAGAGTTGAATAACACCCAGTGAGACTAATGCTCATTGTAATTCGGTCCTCTGACCTGCGCGGCAGTAGTGAGTTGGCACCTTGATGGCGACGACAAATAGTGAAAAACGAGAAGAAATTGAGTCTCCATCCGGTAGAATATTTTTTCATTTGGCCCTAGAAATGTATTTTAATCGTGTGGTGGGGGGCTCAGCCCGCGTCCACTAAGTAGAGTAAGCTTTCAACTGTCCACTGATACCTTTGGTTTGGTGAGGGGCGAAACAGTTTGTGTTATTTTCGGACCAGACGGCGGGGTTTTCCGGTTTTGCCAAGGAATACGGAGGTAGAGGAACATAGCGTTAGGGAGAACTCCACTAACGCTATGGACCAGAGCTAGTTGTAAACATGTAAAGAAACGAAAGAGAAAGAGAAGCGCTCCCTTCCGCCTGTACGTCTGTCTGTCTGGTGACACCGTATTGCTTAAAAGAGGACCCGGTAAGATATTTAGTCACTTTACTTACGTTGAGATGTGCGCTGCGACGTAGTTTTAATTAAAACGTGTTTGATGAATACTTTACGTTTGGAAACCCCCTGTTGCCTGATGTTTTTCCGCCCGTCATGCTGAATAGCCTGGTGGTGACGCGAGGTTTTAGCCTGATGTCACAACAACACTGATCAGCCGACTGTCCAGTGTCCAGCTGAATGAGAATCATAACTCTAATCTGGTGCTAATACATTAACTTTGGCAGTCTAGAAGAACTGAACGAGAGAGACACATGAGCACATTTGTTCATAGAAAGTAAGAGAGAGGCCGGATGTGTAGTATTTTTTTTTTATCACTAGCTTAGCCTTGGATCAAGATCTGATA
>NC_137810.1:58223173-58318173 GCF_963921795.1 Nannobrachium achirus | reverse complement strand
TAGGCTGGTTCTATACATTTCCCACCGTGTCTGTGTAAAATCCTGGACGTCTTCATTTAGGACAGATAAAAGGTGCATATAGCACCGTTTTGACCCCTTTTTGTGGACTTTTGCAGGCTTTTTTTTTTCTTTTCGCTTTCCTTTCTTCTTCCTCGCTCGAAGATGTTGTCGCCGCCATGTTGTTTGTGTTCTGAAGCTATGGAAACGAGACGCGGCTCCTATTGGACCATGTGACAAAAACCGCACCACCTCCTTGAAAATACTACTACGCGAGTTAAAATATCACCACGCAGCATAAGAAAATAGTTCCGGCACCGAAACACCGATTACTCATACTTGTGCAAATGACACGTGGAGAACTTTTGGTTTCTTACTTACTAGCATATAGTCTATACTTTTTTTTAATGTATAGTATATATTCTGCCCCTGGTATGGGAACGAACCAAGACAATGAGTTCTATGCAATTTAGCCTATTGTCTTGACCCCACTGTCCAAATGTAGCTTTGAAAGCCCTCACTTCCACTTGCCATCATGGAAGACCCTGATGGGCATGCCGCAACATCCACACTTAAATCTTTGGACTCTGTCTATCATTCATCAATTCGTTTTGTTACAGGTGATACTTATGTACCCACCACTGTATTCTGTTTCTGTATAACAAGGTTGGATGGTCCTCAATCCTCATTGACTGAGAGACGAGAGCTGCATTGGCATCTGTATTTATATAAAGCCATACTTGGAGATTGCCCTAAATATATTTCAGCTTTTTTGGAATGGGCCCCCGCTGGACCCTACCACACCCGATCGAGTGGTTTCCCCACTTTTAAAGTACCCACGGTTAATTCAGACTTTGGTAGAACTGCTTTCAGCTTCTGTGGCCCCACCACATGGAACAATTTGCAGGAAACATTAAAGTTGACCACTCTGATACCTTTCAATCGCTTTAGATCACTGGTGACCAAACCAAGCGAAATATGTAATTGTTTCTAACTTTTTTGTTTCTACTTTTATATGCCACATATGCCTTTTATTATTCACTATATTTCAATTTCTGTAATGTAATGTGTTTTTTGTTTTTGTTTTATCAACATTGATGTTGTTGACACCTCTAATGTACTGCTCGACGACACTGAAAATGAGTCTAACCACTCAGCTGTAACTTCGAGAATAAATAAATATTGAATGAATGAATGATGGCACACTCACAGAGATTCTTCCGCCAGGTAAGGCCCAGTGGTGGACAGTATAGTGCATTGGATACAAGAAGAGTGGGCACCTGTGGACACTTCAATGTTAAATTGGCTTTTTTTGTGCCCATAATTGTCTAGCAATTGTAAAGATAAATAGGCCTTAAATGTCAATTGTTCTAGCATGTTTTTTTTATTCTCTAATTTTTCTCATAGTACTGTGTTCTATTCGTCTGTCATTCAATGTTATATGAGATACTTAAATGGTTTCCTGTGGAAATAAGCTTAGTCTTTTCATGGATCTCCTTTTAGTAGACCTTGTACCAGTGAACTGTACCGTCATGAAACTGTACCTTTTCCTATGCGAACTTCTAATAAAGTCTTCAATCAATCAATTCATATCACTTGTAGCCTTCAGAACTTTTATGTGTATAAGTAGCCTATTGTATATTTGTATGAGTCCTGCGTTCCAGGTTGTGTAAATTACATTTCTCTGACTGAATCCCCCAACAAGAACATCAAAGTGGAGACTGTAGGAGCAACGCTTGACGGTGATGACACAGATGAGATGGAAGTCCAGGAAAAGGATGATCATTCAGAAAATGCTGAAGACCAGGAAATGACCCAAACAGAAGATTCCTGCGTTACTACTCTGCAGCGTAAGACGTGTCCTGGTTACTTGACATTTCAGTGTGGTGTTTTGTATGATTAAATGATTAGACAATATTGGAACGATGGCGATGACAGGATCATGGAACTTGTTCAGAATAGTTGTAGGAGTTTTGAAATCCGATGTGATCTAATATGACCTCGGCAATCAGCCGAGTGAGCGTGAATCGATAATCGGGAGAAGAGAGCGAGAAGTGAGCTGAGAGAGACGGAGAGGGTGCAGTCTCTCTAAGACCAAGGCTACACTAATCTGGATCTTTTTCTAAACTGAGATATCCATGTCCACACAACCAAAATATCTAGGTCTAAAAAAAATCCATGCCTACACGGATCCACTGAGAATCGGATATTTTGGTAAATCTTCACTTGTTTATCTGGTTTCAAAAAGATCCGGTTTAGTGGCAGAAATCTCCAGTTTCGTGTGGCTGCAAGCCCCAATCGCACAAAGAAAGGTCCAGATTCAGAAAGATCCAGATTCGTGTAGCCTAGGCCTAACAGTGGCACTGCATCATAGAATAATGTAGACGGAGACCATGGTGAACCACCAGACGCAAATAAAGGCCCTGAGAAAGACACAGAAATGGAGTCTATGCCAGGGGTTTCCAAACTTTTTTGACTCGAGCTCACAACGCGTCACGTTGAGCTTGTACATCTGCTATTTTTGGTGAAGAGAGTTAGCTGTAGATGGAAAAAGAACTCATCAAGTACAGTGCAAATCAGGTCTTTTTTGTATAGTGAAGTGATATTGATGTAGTGATATTGATAAATTCCAAATATTATCAGATTATTCTGAGGCACCCCTGGACTGGAATCACAGCACCCTATGGTGCCATGGCACCCACTTTGGGAAACCCTGGACTACGCAGTCAAAAGGTCAACTAGTCAAAAGATCAAAAGGCTCAGACAGGAAACATGGGACACACAGCTGGTGGAAACCAACACAGAGCAACTCAGGTGAGAACTTTGACATTTATAATTGTATTGAATTAGAACTAGGTTTCTGAGCTAGAATTAGAACTAGGTTTGAGTTTCTGTGGGGGGTTTCAGCTGAAAATCCTTTGTTTCACATCTGACTCTGTGAGTGGCTGCCTCTTCTCACATGTTCCAACTAATATGCATGTCAACCTGCATATAAATGGGGCAGGTGAAAAGACATGCTCACTCATGGCTCAGACAGGAAACATGGGACACACAGCTGGTGGAAACCAACACAGAGCAACTCAGGTGAGAACTTCGACACTTTAGAACTTGTATTGAATTAGAACCACTTGTATTGAATTAGAACCATTCAGTGAGTTAAAACATCAGCATGTGGACCATTCAGATCCGGCAATCTGAGCTATCAGTCAGGGCGGGTGGGGCTCTTAGCCATGGTAGGCAACCCACCTAGGAGAAGGTCACTCTGAGGTAAAAACCAGGACTGTGAGAATTTGCGACCCCACAGTCCTTAAACTAGCATTGAAAAGCCAACCATGAAGAACAAAGTCATCCCAAATCCTATACTTCCAGCGGCGGGAGTCCGCAGGAGCACCGCGGTGGATGGTGGTGCTGGTCCCCCTTCAGGAGGGCATCATGACGACAGGACCTCAAACCCACGGGAACGAGGGAGGGTTCTGTCTGACCACAGCATCCCATCCAATGCACTCATGCGTTGTCGGAGACCATTTGTAATGGGGACCTTCAACGCATGCACAGTGAGAGAAGAAGCTAGACTGGTGGAATTGGCACATTGTGCTGAAGAACAGGGGGTAGAGATCCTGGGAGTCCAGGAACACAGAAGAGTCCACACTGACGACCAGATAGTTTACAGCGAAGTGGAGAAACGCACGTTCATCACTGCATCTGCGTGGCGAAACGGGGCCCAGGCTGCAACAGGGGGTGTAGGACTATTGCTGGGGTCTCTGGCGCGCAGGGCCCTCCAACGGGTTCACAAGCACACCAAAAGGATCCTCATTGCTGAGTTCGCAGGTAACCCAGTAACAACAGTCATAGTGGTGTACTCGCCCACTAACACGGCACCACCTACGGATGTTGAGGAGTTCTACGAGGACCTCACAACAGCAGTCCGAGGTGTCCCAGCGCACAACTTCCTGGCAATCCTTGGCGACTTCAACGCCAGGATTGGACAGGAGGATGCACCATTCCCATACCATGAGTCCACCAACCGCAACGGAACATACCTCACAGCCCTTCTCATGGAACACCAGCTCCTGGCAGCGAACACCATGTTCCGGAAGAGAACAGGGAAGAGATGGACTTTCCGAGACCGAGCCTCACGTCCGGGGGAGCAACCTAGGCTATATCAGCTGGACTATATCCTAGTGAGGCAAAAGTGGAGGAATTCCATCCTGAACGCTGAGCCATACAGCACGTTCAGCTCTGTAGGCTCTGATCACCGTGTGGTCTCCATGAGGGTGCGACTGAGCCTCAGGGTCCCCAAGCCAAGCCCCAAGATTCGGCATGACTGGAAGGCATTCACGACCAATCCGGGCCTTCAAACCAGGTACACGGAGGAAGTCAGGAAGCGCTTTCGGCAGCTTGATAGGGGAGAGGAGCCTAGCCGTGAATATGGGAGATTCATCACAGCGAATGAGGAGGCGACCAGACTGTGCGTACCAGTGCTGAACAGAGTAAGAGCACCGCCACGGTCCAGACATCCGAAGGTTGTAGCAGCACGAGGCAGGATGGAGGAAGCACGACTCAACTTTGAGCGGGAACCAACAGAGGAGGGTCGCGAGACACTGAACGAAGCCAAACAGTCTCTCTTCAGCACCTACGACACCATCAAAGGGGAGGAAGTGATGGAAAGCGTGCGAAGAGTGCAGGCAGCGCAAGGTGAAAGGCAATACGGGGAGGCCTGGAAGGTAATAAATGAGATGACAGGGCGGAAGAGGGCCAAGGAGGGCCAGGTTGAGGGACACATCCCAGAAGAGAGAGTGGCAACATGGTTCGACCACTTCCAAAGGCTCCTGGGAACATCAGTGGAAGAGGGAGAAGAGGAAAATATACCAGCAGTCCTCCAGGGCCTGAACATCGACGATGGACCCTTCACAATCAGCGAGCTCGCCAGGGCAAAATCCACCCTGAGGGAGGGAAAAAGCGCTGGGCCGGATGGCATACCCCCAGAAGTCTTGAAGAACTGCGACCTAGACAACCTCATCCTAGACTTTTGCAACAATGCTCTACAGCACAACAAGCAACCTGAAATATGGTCTCTGTCTAACATCATCCCGGTGCCTAAAGCTGGGGACCTCTCAAAGCCAGACAACTACAGAGGCATCAGCCTGACATGTATCACTGCTAAGGTCTTCAACCGAATGATACTGAACAGGATACGGCATGCCATCGACCCTCACCTGAGAGAGAACCAAAATGGTTTTCGAGAGGAGAGAACAACCGTAGCACAGATCCTGGCATTAAGGAGATTAATAGAGGAGGTAAAAAAGGACAACCTAGCAGCTGTACTGTGCTTCATTGACTTCAAAAAGGCTTTTGACTCTATCCACAGAAGCAAGATGGTGAAAATCCTTGAGGCCTACAATGTCCCTCCCAATATTCTCCGGGCTATCGAGACCATGTACGCAAGAACAAGGGCCAAAGTGGTGACCCCAGACGGCAGCAGTGAAGCGTTTGACATCCGAGCTGGTGTAATGCAAGGAGACACCCTGGCCCCCTACCTCTTCATCATAGTTCTAGATTATGCGCTCAGGAAAGCCATAGGTGGACGAGAACAAGAGCTTGGCTTCACGCTAACACCAAGGAGGTCAAGGCGGCATCCCGCAGTAGTTCTGACAGACCTGGACTATGCGGACGACATCAGCCTGCTCTCCGACAGCATGGAACAAGCACAAGAACTCCTGAGCAGGGTGGAGATAGAGTGTGCCAAAGTTGGTCTCAGGCTAAATGCTAAGAAAACTGAGGTTATCACCTACAACCTACCTGATCACTCACCTCTGACAACAACAGAAGGAGCTGTGTTGAAGGAAGTCAAGGACTTCAAGTACCTGGGCGCATGATTCGACTCAACTGAGAAAGACCTCAAAGTAAGGAAGGCACTCGCTTGGAGGGCCCTGAACGGCATGAACAGTGTATGGAACTCTAACCTCCCCCGCCAAACCAAACTTAGCTTCTTCTTTGCAACAGTGGAGTCTGTTCTCCTCTATGGCAGTGAATGCTGGACCCTGAAGCCAACCCTGCAGAAGTCTCTAAATGGGTGCTACACTAGAATGTTGCGTGCAGTACTCAACATCGACAGGAGCGCACATGTTACCAACAGGAGCCTGTATGAGGGAATACCAAGGGTAAGCGAGAAAATTGCCACCAGAAGAATGAGACTTGCAGGACACTGCCAAAGACACCAGGAGCTTCCAGCCAGCAAATTGGTACTGTGGGAGCCAACACATGGGCACCGGTCGCGAGGACGTCCCACAAAAACATACGTGGACGTACTCAAGGAAGACGTAGGGACACAGAACACCAATGAGCTGGCCAGATGTATGGAGAACCGAGATGACTGGAAACAACGATGGAGGGCTCGTCTGAGGACGACCTAGATAGATAAAGAAATTGATTTAAACCAAAAGCTGTAGAGTCATTGGAGTGTCAGAAAGGTACTACTGTATGCAGTGTACAGTATGTACGTGTGAGCCGAAAATAGCTAATCAACAAGCTCACAATGCGCTGAGTGTGAGCTTGTTCATTGGCTATATTAACTATTTTTTATATATTTTGTTAAACTATGCTAAATATTCGATTTATTTTAGGGAAAATATTACATTTTGTTATATTTAAACTTTAACAAAGTGTCTCTTCCTTATACCTGCTTTTTTCTATCAGCCTCTCCAAAGTCCACCACCTCCACAGGTCCAACAGACAAGCCTGACAGTGTCGTAAAGGACCAAGAAAGTCCTGCGGAAGATCAAGGTAATGGTGAACCTTGATTTTATGTCAATTATTTTTATGAATTGTTTACCGGCAGTTTCCTTAATGTTTTATTTGACACTGCATTCTATACGCTAACTTAGTTTTTATTAAGTACTACAATGTATAAATCATTATCTTACCATCTTTTCTCTACCATCTGATGGATATTATGTTGTGTGTATTTGCTTGTTCAAGTTCAAGTCAGTTTATTGTCTGTTTACAAATGTGTTGTAATGTGCAACAAGTGCCAGCATACAAGAAACGCTAAAAGAAATACAACACATAATGACACAGAGAACACAGGCAAATGTGGACAAAAAAAGTCTCATGTAGTCATTTGGGCTTCAGAAATCAAACTGGAACTGACAGTTTGCCTGTCATACACGCACACAGGCACTCTGGTGTGTAGCACACATAAACAAATCGAACTTCAGGGCTTAATACCATAATATGTCTAAATACTATGAGTGAATTGCCTTTAGCGATTGTCTCTGGCTTCAAGCTTCTCGTCTTTTTCCTCTCACGAGTTAAGGGACAGTCTGAAGCTGGAGCTGACAATTTGCCAGTTCTGAAACAGAAGTAGAAATTTCTGATCAGTCAGGAAATCTGCGACTCTCCATGACTTTGTCCTACAGACAGTCAGCCTTATATAGCGATGTAGCCTTTAATTCTCATAGAAGAACACACAGGCTAATGTAGTGTACTCTCCTTTGCTTCACAATCTCCATCAGAAGAAGACCCCGGCAGTACGGAGATTGACGCTCCACTAAAGAGTGAAGAACATGGAAACCGTGATGAATCAAGAGACACAGGCAGCGACTCTGAGGAAGACAAAGAAACGGAGTCCAGGCATGAATTAAATGGTAAAGTTAACCTATGGGAATCTATTTAAACTAAAAACTTTGCCGAAAATAGCGAAAATAGCGCATCACAATGCGCTGAGAGTGTGAGCTTTATTCACACTATTATTCATATATATTGTTTTTATTTACTTTCTGGTAAATATTAGATTTTTTGAGGGAAAATGTCAAAATGTTGTTTATCTTTACCAATGTGTCTCTTCCTTACGCCTGCTTTTTTTTAAACCGGCTTCTCCAAACTCTCCATCACCTCCACAGGTTCAACAGACAAGCCTGACGGTGTCATAAAGAACCCAGACACTCATGCTGGAGATCAAGGTAATGGTGAATCTTGATTTTATGTCAATTCTTTTTATGAATTGTAATTTCCTTAATGTTTTATTTGACAGCGCATTTTATACGCTTTGTGCCATGTCTCTTTATTCTGTTGCGCATTTCTTTTATAAAGCTCTTCATAACTTAGTTTTGATAGGTGCTACAGTGTCTTCTAAATCATTATCGTACCATTGTTTCTCTACCTTCTGATGGATATTATGTTGTGTGTATTTGCCTGTCCCTGTTGTGCCCACATATACATGTATGACAGAGAACACAGGCAAATGTGGACAAAAAAGGTCACATGTAGTCATTTAGGCTGCAGAAACCAAACTGGAGCCGACAGTTTACCTTTTCTGAACAGAAGTAGAAATCGCTGTTCTCCCTGATAGTGACTCTCCATTACTCTTTCTTAAAGTCAGTCATAGTGACTCTCCATTTCTCTTTCTTACAGTCAGTCAGCCTGAGATGGCACCACCAGAAGAACCTCCACCAGAAGAAGACCACAGCAGTAAGGAGAGTGACCTTTTGGAAGCATCATCACTGGGTAGGTTGTGTTCGCCATTGTGCATTGATTAGGACACGTACAACAATGGTGGAGACTGAGGAGCATTTATTCTCCGTAATGAACAGATGCTACTGAAGTGAACAGCAGGGTTGTGTGTGGGTTAGTAACTGCATCAGAACCAACTGACCGCCTGCCACTATTAGCGAGCATGTGAGACAGGGAGTTAGCAACAGCTATTTTATCTTGAATACACAAAGCTCATAACGTGAAAACATGTTATCTTTAACAACCTTTATAACACAGGCACATCAGAGAATGAAGTAGACGGAGACCATGATGAACCACCAGACGCAAATAAAGGCCCTGAGAAAGACACAGAAATGGAGTCTACGCAGTCAAAAGGTTACATAAAGAAATTGATTTAAACTGAAAACTGTACAGTCATTAGTGTCAGAAAGGTACCACTGTATGCAATGTTTGTATGTGTGAGCCAAAAATAGCTAATCAACAAGCTCACAATGCACTGTGAGTGTGAGCGTGTACATTGGCTATAATCGCTTTTTTCCCCTTTTTTTTCCTGTTAAATATTAAAATCTTTTGAGGGAACATGTCAAAATGTTGTTTCTCTTTACCAATGTGTAACTTGCTGTTTTTAACCGGCTTCTCCAAACTCTCCACAGGTTCAACAGACAAGCCTGATGGTGTCGTAAAGGACCAAGAAAGTCCTGCAGGAGATCAAGGTAATGGTGAACTGAATCAAAAGGTTAACCTAAGGGAATCTATTTAAACTAAAAATTGTACCAGAAGGGTTCTACTGTATGCAGTGTGTGTATGTATGTGTGAGCCGAAAATAGCTAATCTACAAGCTCAAGCACAGGGTTGTGTGTGGTTTAGTAACAGTGCATCAGAACCAACAATCGCATTCTCTGACCGTCACCCACTATTAGCGAGCATGTAGGTACAGATCCATAAAAAAATAAAGAATATTGTGTAAAAGTAAATGTTCTTGAAACTTTAATATATTTCTTGAAAGCTTCATATATTCTAGATACATTGCACATTCAGTGAATTATTCTTTTGTAAATCTTTTATGGCATACAGCTCTCGAATATCAAAAGTCCATATTTCAAAATATTACAATATTACACAAGACCACTCAAACAAGGATTTAATAGAAGGATAATAGAGAAATGTCAGTAATGATTTTGGGTGCTATGGCATCTGCAATACTTTTTTACACAATATTCTATTTTTTTAGATGGATCTAAAATAGTTACAGCTATTTTAGCCTGAATACACAAACCTCATAACGCGACAACATATAACAACCGTAAGAAAGAACTTATGTGGTCATACACGCACACAGGCACTCTGGTGTGTAGCACCAAATAACCAAATCGAACTTTAGGACCTCATAATATGTATTGTATAATAATAATAATAATATGTCTAAATACTGTGGGTGAATTAACTTTAGCGATTGTCTCTGGCTTCAAGCTTCCCGTCTTTTTCCTTTCGCAATCTTGAGGTCGGATGCGTTGAAGATCTGGGTCCTTCTTCTTTCGTGTATCATCGTCCTTGATGATTGGTTTCAGTGGCGGACCGTGGGTTCAATACCCGGGCCTTCGCCATGGCTGCTGCGCATATGCACGCACGTGCACATGCACGCGCACCCGCGCACGTGCACATGCCTTCGCATACGATCTGCCAATATTGCGCCGTACAGAGTGCTGCTGCCTGCACTAGCAGCAGAGCCCGATACAACAATAAACTCAGTCACAACCATATTTTCATAGCCTACAACACAAAAGCACGCAAAATATATGTTGATATACACATGATTCAACAGGCCTCATCACAGCCAAGCTTCTGAGACTAGTTACACGCTGCAGTGCGTGCACACACACACACACACACACACACACACTCACAGCTGAGCGCAGAACGCAGGATGGATGAGCAAGGAAAAACGCGGAACATTAATATGATATAATGAATAAACAATGTGTTGAAACAAGAAGCATATGGATGAATTCGTTAAAGGAGGATCTTTAGTTAATTTAGGAGTAAAGAAAATTGACAGTTGATTCGCAGTTGACTGACATTAATTTATTTTTTACCCAAATTGACCCAGACACACACATTTCCCATTTCCAGCCAACTGAACTGAACCAAGCTTCGCACACACATGCACACACAGGGCCACGGCTGGCAGCAATAAGAACAAATACAAAACAATGAATGAATCAGCATAGCAAAACAACAAAATTATATAAACATGGATTAAACTCACCATGGTGAATGGCAATACAGTGCGTAGGAGGCAGCTCACATCCATCATTTAAAGACAAAATCCATCCTCCTTTCTTTCTTTAGAAACAGTTCAGTGACACGCCGTGTCACTGACACGGTCGTGCAGGTTAAATCCAACTTCTCTGCGCTTTAATTCCATTAAGAAGTCCCTCTCTATTAGTCAGGTCCACTGTGTAACTCTGAGGTCCTGGGGGGTCCTCAGAGTTACTACAGGGGGCCCACCAAATCTTGATGGGAAAGGATTTTCTTTTTTACATTTGAAACTTTGTTTTTATGTATCCTGGGTTTATGTATTGTACTTCGATGATTTATTAGTATTCTCAGTATTATTTATGACATTGTTAGACAGTTATGGTTGACAGCTGTTACTGCTGTCAACACATAATGACACAGAGAACACAGGCAAATGTGGACAAAAAAAGTCTCATGTAGTCATTTGGGCTTCAGAAATCAAACTGGAACTGTGCCTGTCATACACGCACACAGGCACTCTGGTGTGTAGCACACATAAACAAATCGAACTTCAGGGCTTAATACCATAATATGTCTAAATACTGTGAGTGAATTGCCTTTAGCGATTGTCTCTGGCTTCAAGCTTCTCGTCTTTTTCCTCTCACGAGTTAAGGGACAGTCTGAAGCTGGAGCTGACAATTTGCCAGTTCTGAAACAGAAGTAGAAATTTCTGATCAGTCAGGAAATCTGCGACTCTCCATGACTTTGTCCTACAGACAGTCAGCCTTATATAGCGATGTAGCCTTTAATTCTCATAGAAGAACACACAGGCTAATGTAGTGTACTCTCCTTTGCTTCACAATCTCCATCAGAAGAAGACCCCGGCAGTACGGAGATTGACGCTCCACTAAAGAGTGAAGAACATGGAAACCGTGATGAATCAAGAGACACAGGCAGCGACTCTGAGGAAGACAAAGAAACGGAGTCCAGGCATGAATTAAATGGTAAAGTTAACCTATGGGAATCTATTTAAACTAAAAACTTTGCCGAAAATAGCGAAAATAGCGCATCACAATGCGCTGAGAGTGTGAGCTTTATTCACACTATTATTCATATATATTTTTTTTATTTACTTTCTGGTAAATATTAGATTTTTTGAGGGAAAATGTCAAAATGTTGTTTATCTTTACCAATGTGTCTCTTCCTTACGCCTGCTTTTTTTTAAACCGGCTTCTCCAAACTCTCCATCACCTCCACAGGTTCAACAGACAAGCCTGACGGTGTCATAAAGAACCCAGACACTCATGCTGGAGATCAAGGTAATGGTGAATCTTGATTTTATGTCAATTCTTTTTATGAATTGTAATTTCCTTAATGTTTTATTTGACAGCGCATTTTATACGCTTTGTGCCATGTCTCTTTATTCTGTTGCGCATTTCTTTTATAAAGCTCTTCATAACTTAGTTTTGATAGGTGCTACAGTGTCTTCTAAATCATTATCGTACCATTGTTTCTCTACCTTCTGATGGATATTATGTTGTGTGTATTTGCCTGTCCCTGTTGTGCCCACATATACATGTATGACAGAGAACACAGGCAAATGTGGACAAAAAAGGTCACATGTAGTCATTTAGGCTGCAGAAACCAAACTGGAGCCGACAGTTTACCTTTTCTGAACAGAAGTAGAAATCGCTGTTCTCCCTGATAGTGACTCTCCATTACTCTTTCTTAAAGTCAGTCATAGTGACTCTCCATTTCTCTTTCTTACAGTCAGTCAGCCTGAGATGGCACCACCAGAAGAACCTCCACCAGAAGAAGACCACAGCAGTAAGGAGAGTGACCTTTTGGAAGCATCATCACTGGGTAGGTTGTGTTCGCCATTGTGCATTGATTAGGACACGTACAACAATGGTGGAGACTGAGGAGCATTTATTCTCCGTAATGAACAGATGCTACTGAAGTGAACAGCAGGGTTGTGTGTGGGTTAGTAACTGCATCAGAACCAACTGACCGCCTGCCACTATTAGCGAGCATGTGAGACAGGGAGTTAGCAACAGCTATTTTATCTTGAATACACAAAGCTCATAACGTGAAAACATGTTATCTTTAACAACCTTTATAACACAGGCACATCAGAGAATGAAGTAGACGGAGACCATGATGAACCACCAGACGCAAATAAAGGCCCTGAGAAAGACACAGAAATGGAGTCTACGCAGTCAAAAGGTTACATAAAGAAATTGATTTAAACTGAAAACTGTACAGTCATTAGTGTCAGAAAGGTACCACTGTATGCAATGTTTGTATGTGTGAGCCAAAAATAGCTAATCAACAAGCTCACAATGCACTGTGAGTGTGAGCGTGTACATTGGCTATAATCACTTTTTTCCCCTTTTTTTTCCTGTTAAATATTAAAATCTTTTGAGGGAACATGTCAAAATGTTGTTTCTCTTTACCAATGTGTCACTTGCTGTTTTTAACCGGCTTCTCCAAACTCTCCACAGGTTCAACAGACAAGCCTGATGGTGTCGTAAAGGACCAAGAAAGTCCTGCAGGAGATCAAGGTAATGGTGAACTGGATCAAAAGGTTAACCTAAGGGAATCTATTTAAACTAAAAACTGTACCAGAAGGGTTCTACTGTATGCAGTGTGTGTATGTATGTGTGAGCCGAAAATAGCTAATCTACAAGCTCAAGCACAGGGTTGTGTGTGGTTTAGTAACAGTGCATCAGAACCAACAATCGCATTCTCTGACCGTCACCCACTATTAGCGAGCATGTAGGTACAGATCCATAAAAAAATAAAGAATATTGTGTAAAAGTAAATGTTCTTGAAACTTTAATATATTTCTTGAAAGCTTCATATATTCTAGATACATTGCACATTCAGTGAATTATTCCAACTTTTTTTTTGTAAATCTTTTATGGCATACAGTTCTCGAATATCAAAAGTCCATATTTCAAAATATTACAATATTACACAAGACCACTCAAACAAGGATTTAATAGAAGGATAATAGAGAAATGTCAGTAATGATTTTGGGTGCTATGGCATCTGCAATACTTTTTTACACAATATTCTATTTTTTTAGATGGATCTAAAATAGTTACAGCTATTTTAGCCTGAATACACAAACCTCATAACGCGACAACATATAACAACCGTAAGAAAGAACTTATGTGGTCATACACGCACACAGGCACTCTGGTGTGTAGCACCAAATAAACAAATCGAACTTTAGGACCTCATAATATGTATTGTATAATAATAATAATAATATGTCTAAATACTGTGGGTGAATTAACTTTAGCGATTGTCTCTGGCTTCAAGCTTCCCGTCTTTTTCCTTTCGCAATCTTGAGGTCGGATGCGTTGAAGATCTGGGTCCTTCTTCTTTCGTGTATCATCGTCCTTGATGATTGGTTTCAGTGGCGGACCGTGGGTTCAATACCCGGGCCTTCGCCATGGCTGCTGCGCATATGCACGCACGTGCACATGCACGCGCACTTGCCCGGGCACGTGCACATGCCTTCGCATACGATCTGCCAATATTGCGCCGTACAGAGTGCTGCTGCCTGCACTAGCAGCAGAGCCCGATACAACAATAAACTCAGTCACAACCATATTTTCATAGCCTACAACACAAAAGCACGCAAAATATATGTTGATATACACATGATTCAACAGGCCTCATCACAGCCAAGCTTCTGAGACTAGTTACACGCTGCAGTGCGTGCACACACACACACACACACACACACACACACACACACACACTCACAGCTGAGCGCAGAACGCAGGATGGATGAGCAAGGAAAAACGCGGAACATTAATATGATATAATGAATAAACAATGTGTTGAAACAAGAAGCATATGGATGAATTCGTTAAAGGAGGATCTTTAGTTAATTTAGGAGTAAAGAAAATTGACAGTTGATTCGCAGTTGACTGACATTAATTTATTTTTTACCCAAATTGACCCAGACACACACATTTCCCATTTCCAGCCAACTGAACTGAACCAAGCTTCGCACACACATGCACACACAGGGCCACGGCTGGCAGCAATAAGAACAAATACAAAACAATGAATGAATCAGCATAGCAAAACAACAAAATTATATAAACATGGATTAAACTCACCATGGTGAATGGCAATACAGTGCGTAGGAGGCAGCTCACATCCATCATTTAAAGACAAAATCCATCCTCCTTTCTTTCTTTAGAAACAGTTCAGTGACATGGTCGTGCAGGTTAAATCCAACTTCTCTGCGCTTTAATTCCATTAACAAGTTCTGTTCAGATTCACTACACCTTCGTTCTGTTCGGGTCATTTTGACCCGGGGGATATTTGGTTTAAAAAAAACAACACTAATATAAATTCTAACTCAACAAATCATCATGATACATTGACTTTGACTCAATACCAAACAATTCATATGATATATATGGTAAATGTTTGCATTTCTGCTTTGCTATATCACATTAAACACTGAACAAGCTAGGCGTTTTTACTGATTTAGCTGGAATTCATGTAAAAAAACTACTTTATTTAATACTGGGCAATATTGCTCATGCTTATAGGAAAAAATGAAAATCAGACAGGGGGGCTTCGGAAGGGTGTTAGAAGGGGGGGGGGGCTGTGTGTCTGTGTTTTGGCACAATACTGTGTATTTCTGTGCATAATTATGTGCTTCCGGGTCAAAATGACCCGAACAGCACTTAAGGTTCAAAAAATATGAGGGGGGTGTAGCATGGGTGTAGTGCAAAAATATTTTTTTTACACGTTCATCTCAGAAGAATCTTTAAGGCCAGTGAGTTTCAGGTGGAAAAAAATTAAACTTCTACCTTTTTTTTTCAAATGAAAATGTAAAACGGGTCAAAATGACCCGAACAGAACTTAAGGGTTAAGAAGTCCCTCTCTATTGCCATGGAGGCCAACGCTGAGAGACGAGCCTGTCCAATCGTATTTCTTGCATATGTCTTAATGCGTTTTAGGGCTGAAAATGAACGCTCCACAGAGGTTGTGGATACTGGAATTGTCACTGCCAGACATGTCAATTTGTATAGCTGATGCAGACTTGTACGTAGATCCTCCTTCTGAAGGAAAAGAAGAAGATCAGAAGGGCTTTTCCCTGCGAAATCAGTGATGCCATACATTACTGTGAGCTCTGTTTTAAGCCGCGGGAGGTCGAAGAGGGGTCCGTGGCTCTCCGTGAGGCTCTTGAATGCCTCCTCCGGGAATGCTGTCCGATATGTAGGGAACTCTTTTGCGTTTATGAGAGAGAGGAATTTTATTTTCTCGTGGTCTTGAAACCTGTTTCTTAGCTGTCCAATAAGGTTATCCACAATCTCCCCATGCAGTGTTTTATAACTTGCGCGGATATTATCCCCTGCTCTGCCCCGCCGTGCACGTGGTTCACCTGTTGCGCTCACAGTGTCATCGTAAATGGCATCAAATCTTCCCCTCTCCCTCTCAATAGTGTCACAAAACTCATCTACTCTTTTTAGATAGAATTGTATGTGACTTGTTCTGAAGTACTCCAAAAACCACCTCGGAGTGAGCCAAAATGCCATTAAAAGTGGAGAGCAAAAAATTAAACTCAAAATTATTCAAGTGCTTAATGTATCCATCAGCACTGTTCACAGCATCATCATCATATTCATCATAATGGTCTATAATGTGCTCAAAACGCTCCTTTAGGGCCTCTCTCTTTTCGAATACAGTGCTGACCAATCTTGAATTATAATGCCAACGTGTAGGTGCAACGCGAGGCAGGCGCTTTTGACAGATCGCATCAAGAAGCTCTGTGCGTTTAGGAGATCTAGAAAAAACCGCAGACAGGCCATTGAGATTTGCAAAAAATATTTTGCATTCCCTAACCTTTGATGCTCCCTGGGTCAGAACTAAATTTAGTTTGTGGGCATAGCAATGTACAAATAAAGCCTGGGGACACCTCACCTTAACTTTAGCTTGTACCCCATTTAACCCGGAGGACATAACAGCTGCGCCATCATAGCACTGTGCAACCACCTTATCCAAACACTTATTTTCCTCCAGGAATCTGAAAATGAGAGTAGCAATGTCATCAGCCCGCTTACCACTAGAGACATTCTCAAATCTGATGAACCGTTCCTTAACACCATTGTCTGTCGCATAACGAACCATTAAAGAAAGCTGTGCTGCGTTGCTTGCATCTGTCGTTTCGTCCACCATAACGGCAAGAAACGGTGCTTTTTGTATCTCTCCTTTTATCTTCTCTCCCATCACTTCAGCTATGGCATTAATCAAATCGTTTTGTATCTTCCCTGAAGTCCCACTAAACACTTTGTTGGTTGTGAGATGATAATAAAAATCTGGGTCATGTTCCGCCAGATAATTAAGGAGCTCAACATAGTTTCCCTTGTTAGTGGATTCCCTGCTCTCATCATGGCCACGAAATGGGAGCTTGTTTCCCCAGGAAAATGACAGAGTTAATCAGCCTCTTCAAAATGTCCCTGATTTTCTTAACTTGTTCGTTGTGCAGTTCAGTTTCCCTTCGAACTTGTTCATTTAGTTGTAGGTCCACCCTGTCGCGACCAAACCTTTTCATGGTCACTGTTGCTTGGAGATGGCCTGCAGTACCCTGGTGCTTGCCTGCAGCTTTCGTTAGGCAGGTAAGATTTGCAAAACCATCGTGGCTCCAAGCACCATGCGCAGTTGAAAATAACATGCATTCCCAGCAATATAATTTAATAAGTTGCGCCGATCCAGTAAGCCACGGGTACCGTGCATAATTGGTAGACTGGAAATGTCGGACAAATCCTTTCTCTTGCTTGGTCAGCCTCGGCAGGTCTGGTGTAGGCCGACCCTTTGTTATAATGTCAAGCTTTTCTTGAAAAGGTCTCCTTGAAAACGGCCTTGCCAGTAAATCCGCCACTAATTCTGTCTCTTCTCCTCCTTCCGCCATTTTTCGTTTCTTTATGTGTTAATTGTTGTGAGTAAATGTAGAATGTAGCTCTGCTCAGGTCAAACGACAACTCCATGTGAATCAGGAAGCAATTCTCTTTTCTCATTGGACTAACAATATTTCGTCCCAGGGCTGGGATATGTGAATATCAGCAGTTCTCTTTTCTGATTGGACAATGTTTATTCCCAGAGATGGGATCTTTAGAACACTCTAGAAGGTGACCCCATTTGAAAAAATGCGCCCAGGAGGGAAAATTCAAAATGTGATTGGTTAAAGAACCAGCCAATAACAATACATTGCCCAACGACCATTCACTTCAAAGGCAGCAGACACTCTAACTGAGGTTCAGAGGGGCTCTATCTTACCTGGAGACAACACAAGAAAACACCTGATTGGTTAAAAAAAACAATTGCATTTTTAGACGTGCGCCCCTAGTGGAAGCAGTGTGTCCAGCCTGACTGAGTGAGAGAGAGAATGAAAGCAGCAAAATAAATGAATGAAAAATAGATATATATTATTAAATATACATTTCTTTATCAGGCAAGTAGGACCTTCACATAATACTTCGCTAGCCCTGACAGACCGCCACTGATTGGTTTACAACATTTTATTTCACAAGATTTCTTGTTACTTAGGGGAGGCCATGTGGCTGGCTGTCGTCTTCTCCCCCTTGCACCAGCTTTTGAAAACCATTGGTCTCATTGTCTGTCATCATTGAGGATTGCATCAAGCTATTGCTGAGTGCCTGACACAACAAAGATGGTTATTAACTATTAATTTAGCGAATGTCTGTCTGACCGTCTGCATGCTGACATCACTGATACTACACACTACACAGTTTTGCCGCCATGGTAACCGTCTGTCTGCATGCTGACATCACGTCATAGTAATGACATCACAGACTGGCCTGGACACGGAACACCATGTATGGGCATAAAGATCTGCCCAATGGGCACTCCAACATGACTTCTGAGACTCCTACATTCAATCTCTCAGATACTGTGCACACACCCCCCCCCCCCCCCCCCCCCCCGGGCACAGGACTAGTTTACAGTAACAGTTGACGTAATGACAAAAGAAACAACTGACCTCTGTACTGTCTTGTCTGTATTGTGTTCTCTGTAGGTAACAACAGATTGTGGGGTATCATGGGCGTAGTCCTGGTTGCAGTCCTGGCCGTATGCCTTCACGCCTTCAGCTCTCAGTCTCCACCTGAGCAGAAGGAGGTCCGGCCGGTAGACGTCTTCCGCCAGGAACTGAAGCTGATCCAGTCCAGGTTCCCCACGCAGCGCGCCGAGCTGTGGCGGAGGGGCCGGATCCACCTGGAGAGACACCTCCTGATGGAGCGGCCCACCAAGCCCGTCAGCCTCATCCTGACTGCCGGTCGTAAGGCAGAGAAGACCCTGCACTGCCTGGCCCGAGGCCTGGCCTCCGCCTTCTCCTCCGCCCACAACGCCTCCGTCCTCCACATCGACGGAGCCGGTAAAGCCCACCTGGACAGTGACCAGGTCAAGCTGGACATTGACAACCAGCTGCGGAGAGCTTTCGAAGGGAACAAGCCCGCGGCCGTCATCCACCGATTCGAGGAACTGCCTCCAGGCTCCACACTCATCTTCTACCGTTACCGCCACCACGTGAACTTCGCCTACAAGCAGGTGTTCTTGGCCTTCACGGTGTTGCTTCCCCAAGAAGAGGTGCAGGAGCATACGAGCATGAATGATGTTGAGGAATTGGTGCACGATTACATTAACAAACGCTTCGTGGACACTGGCCAACAGGGTGACTTCAACACGATGGATGTGAACAAGTTCAGTGGACTGTGGAGCAGCATTTCACACCTTATCCTGCCAGTGGCAGCAGAGGATGAGGTAGAGCAGAAGGGATGCCAGTGAACTAGCCTCTTGAACCAGACTGTAGGCTCACACACACTTTACAAATGCTTCTGCCGAAACGCTCTATGCAACAGAATCGATGAAAATGAGAGGGAGTTGGCAGATTCCCTCCCCCTTGACTTTCGTTTTGACATGGCAGTTACACAATTTTGTACTGTAAATCAAATTTTTTGAAGCCTATATAATAAATAGCTTGCTGCTTAGCAGAAATGAAAAACCCAAAATATATTTTTAAGATATTTGATTTTTTATTTTGGTGAACTGAAATGACAAACACATAACATCTTCTGTTATTGGCATTCAGGAGGCACAGTTACAAACTAAGTATGGATCATTCAGACTTGGAATCGTTGTCTGGCTGAACTGAACTGAACTGGCAACTTTGAGGATGTCAGGAAGGATACAGCTTAAAACATTTAGCTTTGTTCTTCTAGTCTCGCTGAAGGAGTTCTGGAGAAAAGAGCAGCTGAAATACCAAAGCGGTGATGAGGTCAGTTTGCCTTCTGTGTTGTCGACTTGATTAGATTAGAGGCTAAATATTTGAAGGTTGCATTTGTGCCCCTCTCAGGATAATATATTATTATTTTCCTACGTTTGCAGACTTGCGTTACAATTAGGCACAACTGTACTATGTACCACTCTTGTTCTGTACTTATTCTTCATGGCAGTAAAACCAGAAGACATTTGACAACCAATGTGAGTGAGGTACCCATACTGAAGGCTTTTCCATTACTTTTTATTACATACCTAGAGTTTGTTCATTACATGAGCTTGATTTTTTTTGTATACAGTATATCCTGTTATGGTTTATTTTGTCTCTTGTCTGAATTACAAACTGATAGCACCTTGTTCAACCACTTCGTAAGGGATAACCTTTCAATCGTGTAAAGAGTTGGGTGGATCTACACAACACCACTAGATCATTTCATTCCATCCCTTTTGTAATTGATTAGATTTGCTTTTGCTATAGTACTGTATCTTCTGATTTTAACCTTTGCTGTAGCTACTGATTCCATGCTGCATTTGGTAAGTATATATTTGTGATACCGTCTTATGTGTGGAGTGGAGTGTTTTTAAACCTCTGTATATAATATATTTGTGTGACTGTTCACACAATGTTTATTTTTTTACACGAAGAGCTCTGAAAATAATTTAGCTAATTGGGGACACAAAATGACATTTACAAATGTAATATTTGATATGGTAATATTTTGACTAAATCTTAGTCAGCAAATCGCAGATTGTGCCTTACATTCTCACAAAGAGAAGATTATTTTGACCTTTACTATGAACTACTTGATTATGGCAATATTAGGTTTTCCAGATATTACAACATGAAAAGCTACAATCCAAGACTTGACAAACAAAATGTACTTTAACCAATCTGTATGGTAGTTTGTAATACAATATAAAATACAATATAACTAGCACATCTGCAGTGGTTGAAACTACAACTCCATGTAGAACCTGGTATTGTGTATTACACATTGGTTGACAATGTCAAGTAAAGTTATTTGAAGTAGACGGCGTAATGGATTGGACACTAGATGTACCATCATCTTTATTGTAGTTCAGTCATCGCTGCAGTTACCTCTCTATCTGGAAAGTGAGATAACGGGCATGATGAAACTTATGGAATGTAACTTTAAATGGTTTGACCATTTCCCCACTCCTTCACTCTGTTTTCTCTTGGTCATATTGAGATGGTTTGTTTTTTGTAGTGCTATTGCTTATGAATAGATGTTAAGTTGTGAATAAATAAAGATTATTTTGCTACTTGCCAGTGCATTTGTATAAACCAGGGTTGAGGTTTCTCAGTGGTCCAAAGGAGGTGTTCATTTGTTAGGATCACAGCTAGTCTTCCTGGGGTCCACTGTCCTCATTTAAAGACAGGGTGAAATCAAAAACATGTTTTTCACACTTTTAGAGCATATCTGTAGTGATAATATGGCCATACCTAACACTAGATGCCAAAAAAAAAAAAAAAAATACAAAATGTTTTGTGTATATCAAAGGTCCCTAAATAGGCCATTCTTAATTACTTCCTGTGAACAGAAATTCAAAAAGTGATGACATAGATAGACTTTTTGAATATAAATGAACCTTTGATTACATTCACCTGTTTGTTTCCCATTGCTGGCTCCCATTACTACCATTACTCAGATTTTAAATTCCATCGCCTGAAGGGCTGGTCCCCTCGGATTGGTTCAGAAACACACAGGCTTCCTTTTTAAACTGAAACTTCAAAATAAAATACCCAAAATAGTCATTTCATTGGGTCTTTAAAAACACCCAGACCGGTGCCCGTTGGGCAGAAGTAGTCACCATTGATGTCCAGTTGTGCAAGTGCAATGCCTGTTGTATCTATCTGGCTGGCTGTCACTCTTTTATGCCCATATATGGTGTTCCGTGTCCAGGCATGTCTGTGATGTCATCTCCAAATTTGGGAACTGTTGTGATGTCAGTCAGTTGGGCATTGTTACCATGGTGGCGACACTCTTAATATCAGTGATGTAAGCATGCAGACAGACAGTCAGACATTCGGTAAATTAATAGATATTGAATGCACTTAGTGCACTTTTTTTGAAACTACAAACAACAGACACAACAAGGTAGTTGCAATACAAGGCGAAATATGAGTAATTTACAAAGTGGTTACTAACTGCACCTACAGTATGTGTCTGTTCTGTATCTTGCCCAGAGATTTGTTTTCTAGGCATTACCTCACTTGAGCTGCCTGACACTATGCTATTGTTTTGCCAAACTCACAAATATCAGAAGTAAACATTTTCACTAGCTCGTCTTTCTTTTTATTTTATTTTAACTGTATAATGAAAATGTAGGCAGCCAGCAATACAGGTACTTTAATGAGTTTCCATTTGAACATTGCATCAAGGTTGTCATTTGTTTACATTAGTCTGTTCTTTGTTAATTTTGTTACAATGCAATGAGTCTCACAATAATCCATGTTGTAACTTCAGCTAATTAATGATTATATCAATTACTCGGGCAACACATTTGGTGAAGATGAGGTATGTCTGTCTTCAGTCCATCAAATCATAAAATGTGTAACAGCTCCAGCAGGGGGTGCCATAATGCTTTACAATGTATGTGCAATGGCTTGACAAATACAGAACCTGGAGCACAATAAGGAAACACATTTTACTGTTTTATTATTAACTGAAATTGCATGTGAGGGAATGGGTGTGATGAGTATGTGACCTACTTGAGTAAAAGTACAAAAGTATTGGCATCACAATGTACTTTAAGTACCAAAAATAGAATGCAGAATGTCCCTTTTCACGAGTTTTAAAATGTATACAAATCTTTTGAAAATAGCAGATCTACAAGCTTGTTGATCGGCTAGTTGCAAATGTCTGAACTATAAATAGGGTAGAAGTGGTTAATGTATGTTTTGAAATAATCAAAATCTACAAAGTAAAGTTTTCAAATAATCGTAGTTGTGTAAAAGTACAATATTTGCCTCTAAGATTAGTGGAGTAGGAGTAAAACTACTGAAAACTGAGTCATTGTGGGTGCAAAGTAAATACTCATAAACCCTTTGAATCAATCATGTATATGGGTTAATGATACACAGACACAGACAGGTCTAAGTTTGATATAAAATTATATTGAGCCATTCAGCCTTTACCCTGTGAAACAGCACCCCACCCTCACTGAAACCTGTTACAGTTGTAATGTTATGAATGCCATTCAAACAAAAATAAAAAGTTGTATTTATTTTCTAAATATTGAATTACCTCTTATAATATCAACAGTGTTAAGTATCAAGAAATGCTTTCATCCTCACATTGCATTGCAGGCAACGCCACAACAAACTAATAGGCTACCCCCGGCACGGTAATCTGGGTTCCCAGAAGCTTCTCATTTAGGCACGGTAACATTGACCACATTATTAGATCAACAGTCCAACTGATGTATAGACCCATTAGTTATAAAGCTTTATTAGGGTCTTATTTTTGAATGACTTTGCCCTTCAATAAACATGCCATCTCTTGTGTTTGCTTATAGAGTTTGTCATGCAAAGAAAGTTAGTTGATACAAAGCTATTAGCACTACAATTAAAGAAATATGGAAATTAAGACACAATGTGAATTTATTTATTGTTTGTACACTTTATTAACATGTGCAATTTGATTATAAATGGATGGCATTTTTCATAGTTGTGGCACATTTGAACTATGTGATGTAGGCCTAAATAATGCTGCCAACATTCCTAGTCTACTGACTGGTGGTGCCTGGCACATGAAGATATTCAACCCCCATTTCAGGCAAGCAAAGTATTTCAGCGTTCAGCTTCAGGGAAGACAGCCAGTGACAACTCAACAATGTGTATTACTGTGTATGAACTATGAACATGGCATCCTCCATACCAGTACTGTAACTTTTACTGGGGGATCCTTTTTCTCTCGCATATAGTCACATGCAGTCTTGACTCGACTCTTGAATGTTATAATACTCCTGGATAACTTCCCTCCACACTCTCCTATCTAACATCAGGGTCTTGAGCTCTACGGTGTTGTTAAATAATAAGGTGTCGCTCCGCAGTGCATTCTTGCCTTTCCTGGCTTTGCCCTGGGTTGGCTCCCATAGAAGCAGTTTGCTTTCTGCTAGTTCTGGGTGCCTGACACAGTGCCCTGCCAGCCTCATACTTCCCCCTCTGACTTTGTCTGTGACCCATGGTAGGTCCCCCAGGGTTCCCACACATTTTTACCAATTAATTTCCCATACTTTTCCAAAAAAATTTACCCAATTTCCAGGACTATATAACAATAATTCAGCTCAATAACAGGTCGCTTACTCCTATGCGCAATGCCCAAAGACAGGTAGTGTATGCCAGTGGTTCTCAACCTTTTCAGGCCATGACCCCCGAAATAATCATGTTTTAACTGGGGACCCGGCACCCTGACGAGCACTAAGAGTTGAGGAATTTTGTGTAACACGGTTGTTCTATTGTGATAATAGCAGATCTACGTGCTCTATTGATTTTCACAATTTCTGCCTCTAATATTTGACAATTTGGCCCATGTTTAATTTGTCATTTCAGAGGTATTAACAAAATCAATAACCAAAGACAATGCATAGCTATTTTTTCCAGGACCTTGCAGGACCCTTGATAAATTCCAAAACTTTTCCAGTACTGGAAAAATATTTTTTCTAATTTCAAAATATTTCCAGGAATGTCATGACCGTGGGAACCCTCGTCCCCATAAAGGTCCACATATCTGATGTGGTCCGTCCATGTGACACCTAGTGCCATTCGTAGCATTCTTCACTCTCCATCCAGGGCTCCTTCCTGTTGTGCTGTGATACGCCCAGAAGTGTGTGTGAGTGTGACAAGTTCTGACAACCCTAATTTACTTACATTTACAGGACACATTAATTTATGCGATACAATAAGACGATAAGAGTTACAACAAAACAAATGTTTCCAAGGTAGAAGATAAAAGAGACGGCAGCATTGACTGTCCTGGCTCTTTTGCTGCGCCTGCGTGCCATCTGAAATTCAGACAGTAGTGGAAAAAGGCATGTTTACATTGCTGTCACAGTGCATGATCTGTTGAATTGAATTGATACTTCTTGCAGTTATTTAAATACAACTGGGTAAATCATTTATGTAAGTCATGAATATAAGGTGTGTGCTGATTCTCACCTCCTTCCATTCACCATTTCCTGCAACATCTATTAATCGATCACTGCCTGCTGTTTATTTAGATTTGTTTAATCTTTTGATGTGTATATTAAAGACTAAAACAGACGTAGTCTTCAATCATTTACATTCATCTAAAGTAAGACGACAAAAAATAAAGTTGACTATCCAAAAATCCAAGGTACATTCTTATGGTTGTGAGCCATTTCTTATGTTTTTACTTTGACAATACAGACACAGACATAACAATGCTTTACAGCATTCAAATGTAACAGTAAAATTGCCATACTTATTTTTATGATAATTCCGCAGTCTATACCGCATGCACATGGTCCTACAAATCTGCTAAGCACTGTTGTTTATCTACATCTCTTTTCATCAAAAAAACTTTGAATATGGTCTCCAAAAAATCTTGCAATTGCAATTCATTGTGGAAAGCCTGCATTTATCAAGAAGACACTAATATATTGATCCATGTGAATGAATGTTAGCGGTTCTGACCTGCTGTTCTTCCACTGGGCGCCACCTTGAATTCAGAAGTAATGACACAAGTGAAAGTGGCCTTATTATTTCTTATTATTAAAGTAATAATACATTATCTTGCCATGATTTAATACTTCATTAATGTAGTGTGTAAAGTCTCACTTTTATGTTGCCACCCTTCCTTATGTCACTCATTTGTAAACTTCCTGCAACTGAAAAAGTGTCCAAGAGTTTATTCTGCTTTTTAACCAAACAAGCTTGAATAGTATTTAAAACAGAAAACATATAGAATATAAAATTCACCTTTCTCGCACAGCCTGTTGTTTCTGTTGATATGGCTAATAAAGACTAATATGTAAAACAGGAACCTCCAAGTCGTATAGCCGCCCATCACTTTCAGCAGCAAGAGGGCTGTTGTATTATCCTGCAGGGTACAATCCTCAATCTCCCTCGAACCCACGAAGATGGCAGCAACTGTGTTTGAATCAGTCAAGTGTTATCTTTCTCTAAAACGACTTGACATGTTAACATTATGAAACATTATACACAGCAAGATCCCGAGTATTAATTTCACTTTATGTAAAGATGAACTCCTAAGAGTCTCTAAATTGACCCAAGACTGTGCCCAAATAAGCTCCAGTCATTTCATTGAGATAAAAAAAAATAGTAGGATTTCCTTACTGCTAAAAATCTCATGGATGAAGGAAACCACTTGGTCAGCACGAAGATAGATGTCCTTCCTTAAAAAGAATTAAAAAAGAACATTTGTGAAGATAGTTGCTGATGTTCTTGGTCAAGCTCCAAATGTGACTGGTTCTACTTTGGGCCATATTGCCCCTCAAAAATCTATCAATCACCCAATGTGTATATAGTAGGCCTACACAGTATATACACAGTATATATAATATTACATGTCTGTCTGTCTGTCTGTATTGATTCAGCAGAAACTTACAGTTCATGACTCGGTCCAATGCGTGGTAGGATGATACAACTTGATATCGACTTCACTACAGTAACAACAATCGCCACACAAACCAGAGCAATGAGAGTGACCTGAACACACAAATGCGCAGGCACGCACGCACGCACGCACGCACGCACGCACGCACGCACGCACGCACGCACGCACGCACACACACACACACACACACACACACACACACACACACACACACACACACACACAATGAGTAAGCAACAGTTTTGTTGTCCAAATAATCTCAGTACATAATCAGATGGCGTAGTAAACATTATTAACACTCACATTTCTGGATTCCAACAGAAAAAACATGATCAAGGCAATGATCTCAGCCATCAGAGTCAGCATCCAACAAAAGGTTACACACACCTACCAAAAATAAAGCATTATTATTTTCTTAATTCATGAACCTACGCACTTGTGTTGTTAGAGAAATGTACCGTAATCTTAAAATGTCTCACCCAATTTAGACGAAGGTAAGGATCGCCATCAAGCATGGATTCTGTGTCTATCTGTAGTAAGAGAGGGGGAGGTTGAACTTCTGTTAAGGCATCTCTTTTAGAACCAATTTGTATGTCATGGAACCAAATGTCATGGAAGTTATATGTTTCAAGAAAGCATACCAAAGTCAGTGTGTAGGAACATTTCCTTCCAATCAAGAACGCCAAGCCTAGCCGAAGAAAGGTCTGAATATAAACAAAGGAACAGGAGGTAAGACGTAAACAGGGAGAGAGCGAGACAACAGGTCATACAGATGAAGAGAGAGATAGTAGTACATTAGTAGTACATAGACAGTACATTAATTAACAAGAAAATGTTGCTGAATTTGTGTTACCAAGATGATTGGCGGACAAGGCGGACTTGTTGGAGTTGTTGCAGTTGTGCTGGTCTTTGCAGTTGGAGTTGTGGTGGACTGTGCTGTTGGAATTGTAGTGGGCTGTGCTGTTGGTATTGTGGTGGCCTGTGCTGTTGGTATTGTGGTGGCCTGTGCTGTTGGTATTGTGCTGGGTTGTGCTGTTGGTATTGTGGTGGCCTGTGCTGTTGGTATTGTGCTGGGCTGTGCTGTTGGTATTGTGCTGGGCTGTGCTGTTGGTATTGTGCTGGGCTGTGCTGTTGGTATTGTGGTGGGCTGTGCTGTTATTATTGTGGTGGGCTGTGCTGTTGGAATTGTGGTGGCCTGTGCTGTTGGAATTGTGGTGGGCTGTGCTGTTGGAATTGTGGTGGGCTGTGTAGTTGAAGTTATGGTGGACTGTGTAGTTGTAGTTATGGTGGTCTCTGTAGTTGGGGCGTTTGTAGTAGTGGTTGTGGTTGGAGTTGGAGCTTGTACAGTTTCATTGATTGGATTCCAAAATATATCATATTCCTCAAGAAATGTGGCTCTGAAAATAAAAATAAGAAACATAATAATACATTTAATAATAATGATGATGATGATGATGACGACGATGATGACTCAGATGTATAGAGCACTTTTCCGGGTACTCAAATTCTATATTTAGATTATGAATATTAATAAGGGGATAGGAGTAAATAAGTCTTTACTTAAGTTTATGTCTTTAGTCCTAGGCCTACTCCTCCTACAACACCACAACCATCACTTTCAGACTGAATGTGATCTGGCAGAAATTATGGTTGTTACATGCATTGCACATTGTATTAACCAAGTGTGCAAAAGTCTCTGTCTAAACCATTACATTATTTGATAGTACTATAAGCCTACAAAATTATTAAAACACTAACCTAAAAAAGATGTTTGGCTCCGTATCCATTCCAGTCCAGTTAACAACAATGGATGTCTTCCTTCTGTTGTTTTTATTACTAACAGTAGAAGCCTAAGAGACAAGTTAAGTCAAGTCACCTTTATTTGTATTTGTAGCACTCTTAAAAACCACAGGAGTTGATACAACATGCTTTTCCAGTCAAGAGAATGTGCCTCGTCAATGACATAATGCTCAAAACATAATGATGAACAAATAAACATAAGTATCAAAAGCAAACAGACAGATTAAAACAGAGAACAAAGAGGAAACCTAAACAGAGTAAAAGTTAGTATTTAAGTTTGATTTAACGTTTTCAATAGTGGGGCCGGAATTGATGTGTGGTGGAACATTGTTCCAGAGTTTGGGGCCTGCAGCAGAGAATGCTCGATCAACTTTTGTGAAGGCCATTTAAAGCTTTAAACCTAGGCCATTTAAAGCTTTAAACCTAGGCCATTTAAAGCTTTAAACCTAGGCTACATACTGAATACAATTAGAATAGAAAGCTAGCAGCAGTATGGGTCCCCATGGCTCGATTTGAGAATCACTGGCTTGCGTTCAAGTTAATTTATCACACAATCTAACGGATAATTGAGAATGAAAGCTAACAAAAGATGTGAACAACTATGACTCCTGCTCATATCAACACTGATGATGCGTAGTTGTAGTTGTAGTGGTGGTCTGTGTTGTTGTAGTTGTAGTGGTCTGTGTTGTTGTAGTTGTATTTTTCTCGGTTGTTGTAGTAGTGGTGGTACATGTATTTGGGGTTGTGGTCGTCTGTGTAGTTGGACTTATTGGTGGTCTGTGTTGTTGGAATTATGGTGGTGGTCTGTGTAGTTGGATTTGTGGTGGTCTGTGTTGGAGTTGTGGTGTTTTTTATGGGAGTTGTGGTGGTCTGTATTGGAGTTGTGGTGGTCTGTATTGGAGTTGTGGAGGTCTGTATTGGAGTTATGGTGGTCTGTATTGGAGTTATGGTGGTCTGTATTGGAGTTGTGGTGGTCTGTATTGGAGTTGTGGTGGTCTGTATTGGAGTTGTGGTGGTCTGTATTGGAGTTGTGGAGGTCTGTATTGGAGTTGTGGAGGTCTGTATTGGAGTTGTGGAGGTCTGTATTGGAGTTGTGGTGGTCTGTATTGGAGTTGTGGTGGTCTGTATTGGAGTTGTGAAGGTCTGTATTGGAGTTGTGGAGTTGTGTTGGGCTGTGTAGTTGGGGTGTTTGTAGTGGTGGTTGTGGTTGGAGTTGGAGCATGTACAGTTTCATTGATTGGATTCCAAAATATATCAAATTCCTCAAGAAATGTGGCTCTGAAACACAACAACAATAATAATAATAATAATAATCTCCATGTCGCCACTCCGAAATTGACTTCTTATTGTCGGAGTGGCAACACTTCCATAGAGGTTAAGTTTAGGGTTAGGTTAGGGTTAGTGTCGGAATGGAGACATGTCGGAAAGGAGACATGTCGGAGTGGCGGGGTGTAACCGCCATAATCAGGGAATTTAAACCTGCGGGACCCATGAATACAATTAGAATAGAAAGCTATTGCAGCATTATGGATCTAGATTTGAGAATCACAGGCTAGTGTTCAAGTTAATGTATAGCAAAATGTAATGGATAATTGAGAATGAAAGTTAAGCTAAATACGTACAACTATATGACTCCTGCTCATATCAACAATGGAGAAAAAAAATATATACACAATATACAGTATGCTTACTGGCAATCCATTGCACGTCAGGAGACGAGTCATTCCATGGTCCAACAAAGTGAATGTCCCCGCAGGGGCGCCTGTGTCTTGGTCCCGAGCCTCTAACATAAACCCCTTGAAATGATTGGTTGAGCTGCTTTTAAGAGTCACTGGAAAAGGATATAGACAGATACAGTAGCTTAAAGAGGCGGTGCCATGCTCCCCCCCCCCCTCCCCCCTAAAACATGATGATCAGGTATTATGATTATACTAGGAGGAAGATTTGTTTCCAAAAAAATGTACAGAAAGTGTTAAAATTATGTTTTTTATGTGACCGAGCTGAAGTTAGCCTTTTGACTCAGATGCTTTCAGCTTTCAGGAAGTACCCACAGGGAAGGCAAATTTGCACATTATAACCCGACCCCGTGGTCTATTAGAGTAATGTTAACTTCATAGACCCATACAAAACAGAAAAGGTACAAAACTATGGCACCACCTCTTTAAAGTACAACATTCAGGTTGTATTTTTACTACATATAATTGAAGAATAGGGTTTAGCCTGAATGTTCTGCTATGTACTTTAAGCTTGGTACAGGTCACGCAAGGCGTTCTGAGCTTGTGGATCGTCTATTTTCAAAACCTTTCCCCGTTTCTTAAATTATTTGAGAATTTTACCAATGTTTGACTAGTTTTTAATTTTAAAGTGTGTTAATTACTTTTGATGCAGGATTCTTTTAGGTATTAAAGAATAGGTAATAAGGTAATATATATATTTTTTAAAGTGGGGACCACAGGTTGAGAACCACTGGCATACTGTACCTGTAATCGGCTCTTTCAAGTTGGTTCTCTTGGTGTATGTGATCTCATATGGTGGCTTG
Organism: Nannobrachium achirus; assembly: GCF_963921795.1. Taxonomy (NCBI): domain Eukaryota; kingdom Metazoa; phylum Chordata; class Actinopteri; order Myctophiformes; family Myctophidae; genus Nannobrachium; species Nannobrachium achirus. Next base: position 58,287,150 of record NC_137810.1, on the reverse strand, counting down.
CTGCTGAGTGGTTCATAATAACCACCACCACCGAAATCTCGATGTTGTGGCAACATATCTGCACAAGCCTCTGGGAAATTACCGTCATTGTAGCCTGACACATTTGTAAAGATGTCAAGGGTAATTGAAATACCAAGGATCCCTGAGAAGATATACATCTGGAAACAAAACAATATGAATATACACATTTAAGTATACACAATAAAACATGATGTTATTACTGGTAGGCTAATCCAATGACTTTTACACACCTGAAGGTTTGGCAAAGGTTTCTTCATTTCAAAGGTCTAAAAGATAGGCCTATATCGTACAATTGGTGATTTGACAATGTCTAAAACCATGTATTATGTACATGTAAATCCTTTAGCTAAATATTTACCAGCCATATTTGTCCAAATATATAATATATTTTTTTATAAAGTTGACTTCAAGAAAATAAGTTAGACTATTTGGAAAAGGTAAATGTGTTATTAAAATATGTTTGATAAATTATTACATTTGTTTTAAAGTTAAAACTTTGCCTGTGAGGCAAGTTGAGCCACGACTACTTTTTTCCAGAAGTCATATTTTCATGGCCCTTTGTCATAGATGCATATCACGAAAGTAAATTTTCCTTGCCTCAAGTAAAACAATGTCATACAACTATCAACATGTTATTGGTCAAACTATCTCTATACTAGTAAACCAATACAGCCTCTGCTAATTTCCACCTGCATTTAATAGTCTATAATGGTTTGGGAGATGTTGTAACTTGTAAAGTAATAATAATAATAGATACCTATTTCCTCCCTCGAGGGAAATTCTGTATTTTCAGCCCAACCCAGCTGATTTGCAGCCCACAAGGAGCATGTGAGCAATTTGGGGTTAAGAGTCTTGCTCAGGGACACACATCAACATTGCTACCCTGGCCTGGAATCAAACCTGGGACAACCAGGGGCTGTGGTTCCCCAGGCGGGCTCCCTAACCATTCGAGAAACAACCATTCAGCTATGCTGCCCCAAAAGTAAAGTAGTTGTATAACTTAGCCTATGATAGCAACAGAAACTTTTCCTCTTACCTCAGAGCTGTTGTCTATGTGGCCTGCAACTTGACAGCTGACTGAATGTCCATGCATACAGGTGTAAATATCAAAGTCTGCTTTGCACCAACAAGAGATTTCAAAACCCTTGACAGTCAACTGGATGTTTAAACAGCGTTCCTCTGTGCTAAAGCCCAACGTAGGCTGTCTTTTATATTGTCACTTCAAAGAATCTTATCTCTGATTAATTCTTATGGAATTATTACCTCCATATATCCAAGAACATAGTACGTGACATGCCCTCTACAGGACTCTGTGAAAACAGCAGCCCTATGTTTACTGTCAAGAAAGATGCTGCTATTTATTCAATGGAAGTTTGGACCATGAAAGATGGACAGCCGCTGCTCGGGTCGTCCGCGTCTTGAATCATGGGCAGTGCCAAATTAAGACATGTAGGGAATTAAAGAACTAATTATTTGAATTTCATGGCATGGGCTGGCAGACAAGGATGTTTTTTTTTATTTTGTATTTGTATTCTTTATTTTCTTTTACCTATTTAGACCTGAGGCCGGTTTTGAAAAACTTAAAATGTTGCTATATACTGTAGTGGACATAGCAACAACACCCCAAAAATGGCACAAAGGTTTCTCTCATTTTTGTTGTGACATAAAATACTCACCCATGCATACATACAATCTCCAACACCAGCAGATTCTATGTTGTATCTGTCATTAACAGGCATTGTCTCTGTATGGTGTGTCTGTGTTCATGTCCCGTCTTCTTTGGTATAAGGAAGTGTGTTTACATCAGATAATTATAAGCTGTGACACAATGATTATTGCGACCGTTAGGTCGCAGTTTAGTATCAAAACCTCCACCGGCCGTCCGTCCGTCCGTCCGTCCGTCCGTCGGTCACAAGTCACACCTTTGTTTGTGTACGGTGTGATGTCATACTGATGTCAGCAGTGTGATGTCATACTGATGTCAGCAGCTATGTCTCTATATATGGAGTTATATGTTGTTTGTGTCCAAATATGGGGCTTGTGAGGTCAGACTTAGTGAGATTCGTCGGTTATCTCCATATATGGAGGGAGAACCAGCTTATGAGCCGATGAGTTGTGTCAGAGTCGAGATCCTGCTTGCATCTAATCTGTCGGTAGATAATGCCGGTCTTATATAAGGGTCATTTGTGTACGGTGTGATGTCATACTGATGTCAGCAGTGTGATGTCATACTGATGTCAGCAGCTATGTCTTTATATATGGAGTTATATGTTGTTCGTGTCCAAATATGGGGCTTGTGAGGTCAGACTTAGTGAGATTCGTCGGTATTAGGGAGTCTTACTGGTAGTGAATAAATATCATGTATTGTGTCTTGTGTGACACGGCCCTCTCAATCTGGCTACTGGGTCTTCCTGGTTGTTTTTCATTTTAGCTGATTGTGGTGCATTCTGGGTAAAGGGGCACATCACCTCATGCTTAATTCCTACTTTGTTGCGCGCAGCACACCCCAAAAAAGCTGATTTACAATCTCACAAAGCATTGCAACGCGTTATTAGCTTATAGATTGGCTATTGTCGGTTCACACATCCATGGGCTGCATTCATTTCTGTCATGATTTACTTCCACACTCCAATGAGTGATGGTGTTAAAACAGATGACATGAAAAGGAATAGAGTCTGGTGATGCTGAAAAAGCTCTGCTGTGTTTTTATTGCATCGTCAACGTTTCGGCCTATTCAGACCTTCATCAGGACATATGGGCCACGGATGTGCGTTCACTACACTCTTCATACGTTGACAGATGACACCATATCTCTGTCAGCTTTAAGGACAAGTTTATCTACAATATACAGATTTAGCCTGTGTAATTTTTCTTTGCAATTGCAGATTTGTCTGGCTACGCGAGGCTAATACAGATTCTCCAGAATTTACAGTACAAACAAAAGCACATTTACAAACAATAGCGTTATTTAATGTTCACTTATCTTACAGTATACAGTTTCACGTCTTAAATATTTTCGTCGCTGAATGTGCAAATTCAAATTCTTATAACCTTGCTAGGTTGGATGGGATCCCTGAATGTGTGCTGATGTCAGGCATATCAGGGTATAATCTGGCTGCCTGCCACAGATAGACACTCATCCTGAACTCTATAGTCAAGTATGTGAAAGTCGTGTACTGTAAAAAGCACAGTGATGGAGGTGTAGTTTGCCTCATTTGTTGGAGAGAATAGCATTCACATCTTTAGTATGAAAAAAAGAGCCTGAAATAGGCCTACTAATGCTGCTTTCTACTTTGCTTGCTGGGGATTTGGTTCAAATGTCAGACAGGAGTTTAATTGTGAATGGTGGAGGCAAGAATTGGAGAATGGTGCTGAGCATGTTTCAACAAGATGGGGTCTCATGTTTCAAAAACCTCCCGGTCACACAAGGACAGTTTAATTTGCTGAGACAGCTAAGGAGCACGTCTATCTCAAGGCAATTGTTGTACAGCAGTTAGAGAGAGAGATGGAGTTTCACGGAAACTACAAACTAGCGTAACATGAGAGAACATGCAAGGTGTTTGGCGATGAAGAAATTAAGCAATACCATTTCGAAGTCATGACGAAATAGAGGGTGAAAAATGGAAAGGTATAGTTGGCCCGGACGACATACCGTGGAGGTGTGGAAATGTTAAGGAGAGACGGCAGTAGACTCACTAGACAAAATCTTGGAAGGCAAGAAGATGGAGGAACAGTGGAGAAAAGTATACTAGTAGCCTTCTGATTTTCAAGAACATGGTGGATGTACAGAGTTGTAGTAACTACAGAGGTACAAAGCTGATAAGCCACAGCATGAAACTATACAGGAAAGAGTAGAGAAGAGGCACTTCACGACCTGGCTCCCCCCTAGCCTCGTAAACCGCACTTTTCCGGAAAGTATGTTTACTAGGCTAGCTCCCTCCTACCTCTCTGACCTCCTTGAACCACACGTCCCAACACGTTCCCTCAGGTCCAGTGAGGCTGGCCTCTTCGTGGTCCCCAGGACCAAGCGCCGAACGGGAGCGTTTCACTGTTACTACGTGTCATCTTTTCGACACCCAAACCTAACCCTTACCCTAACCCTAACCTCCGTGGGGTGAGTCGCTAACCCTCCCGACGCTCCTTTGTCGAAATGATGGTCGTTCGAAAGAGCGACATTTCCCTGCGCCGAACCTGGGGTGACAGGGCCTTCTCTGTGGCCGACCCCACCCTCTGGAACGAACTCCCCAAACCCATCAGAGATGCCCCCTCCCTCCCTACCTTCAAAACCGCCCTGAAAGCCACCCTGGCCACAATAGCCGATGAAAACGGCATGAACCTACAGACACCGGAAGTGGCGGAAGTGCTGCGCTTAACGAAAGTTACGTCATGCGTTGCAGTCCGTTCACATAAAGATTGTAGCTCTTAACTCGCTCTTAAAAGGTGTCCTTTGTCAGAATCCATGTTTTTGTTTGGATATTGTTTATTACGAGCGCAACCGATGGGTCGGGAGAAGTAGAACAGTTTTCTTTGCCAGCGGGGAATATGAAAAAACAATACCATCCGGTGAAATTCTCCCGGCGGAAGTAGCACTGTTTCATGCCGTTTCAGCCTATGGTAGTTACCTGGCTTTTCTCTTCGCAGATGAGTAAGCCTGGCTGCGCGAGGCTACCCGAAAGCCCATCTGTTTACAATTGCCTTCCGCAGTTGACCTCGTATGAACTCTTGTTTTTATTGTCTTATGTTTTTATCTCTTATTGCACTTTCCTTTCTTAGTTATTTTTCCTTTGAGTAATCAGATAAGCGCTATATAAATCCCAGATATTATTATTATTATTATGAGGTGATAATTAGCAGCAGTATGGGCACTAACAGGACTCAGGAGACAGGAGGCGGAGTTGGAGGTGGCAGAATTAAGGATGCTACGATTCTCATTAGGAGAGAGAACACGATCATAAATAACTTACATTAGATGGTCAGCCCATGCTAGAAGGTTTGGGGATAAAGCAAGAGAGGCGAGGTTGAGGTCGGTTCAGAGATGTGAAAAGGAAGGATGCTGATAAAAATGGAACTGCCAGGTAAGAGGAGAAGAGGGTGGCCAAACAGAGGTTTGTGGATGAGGTGACAGACGACATGCAGGTGATAGGAGTCATGCAGGAAACAGAATCAGGGGACGCCCGCTGGCCTAGCGGTCGAGACGCATACCACATATGGGGCTTTTAAGCTGTGACATCATTTTGTAGTCAGACCTCCAAGCAGATTTATTGTCAATATGTGTCCCTCGCTATTTCAACAGATCCGAGACAAAACTAACGACTAAAGTATAATTCTACCACTTTCCTGTCAACAAGAAAGAGAAGACAAATTAGTAAATAGTAAAAATAGTTAAAAGATTCACGGGCACTGGGGCCTTTTGGCCCCAAAAGTTCTCCTCTGCCTACAAAATGATGTCATGCAGACTTAGGGGCCCCTATGGCTCAGTGTCGACTGACAGCATGCATGTCAGTGGTTCAAGTCCCAATCCTGACTGCCTTTGCTGCGTGTCACTCCCCATCTCTCTCCCCAATTCCTGTCCTATCATCAATAAAGGCTATATCTTAAAAAAAACATAACCTGATGGAAGATGATTATCCGCTGTGGCAACCCTGATGGGATTTAGCCAAAAGAAGAAGAAACCTGTAGCAGAAGCCCACATGTCAAAAAGGTTTATTTTGCCATTGAGTCCAGCTTATAGCAGGCTGCCTGAAAGCCACCTCTGTGTCACACTTGCCATGCAGTCCTAGTGTGAATTCCCCTGGCTGCCATCCAATGGCAGGCTGGCAAGCTTGCCCTGTCTGGCAAGATGAGCCCAGAAACATGACTGGCACATCCTTCATGACACCACAATGACTGTCCAAGCAGACTCAAGTCCCGCCACCCGCCCACCCCTACAATAAGGCAGCGCAATAGATGCTCCATACTGTCTCTGAGGACGTGTCCATAAGTTAACGGCTGGCGGCATCTTTTACATTTGCAGCAGAAGGGGGTGACAGCTGTGGGTTCCTTCAGAAAATGTAGCAGCCACAAAGAAAGCCTTTACAGCATTTCTTTCAGTAGCTGCAACATTACATTATGTACAACTTTGCAGTATCTTCTATAAAGTGCAAGAAAGGGACAAGAGAGGAGGTGTGAGGAATGGGGGGGAATACTGCAGACTACTAAAAAGACTACTGAACATATAATCCTGAGGATTATACCAGTAAAGCAACCTTTTGTGGACTGACTAATGACGTGGTTGAATTTAACACCTGCCGATACTCCGCACCTTAATCTCATGCAACGCAGTGCACTGGTACTTTTCATAAGTTAATGTCTACACAGTATGTCATGAACAGTAAATATTAGCTGCTATGCTCATGCAATTTATTTCAAAACCTCATGAACACATTGTTTGGATGGATATGCTATGTGTGAATATGTACATATCCTCTCTTGTTTGATTCTATTCTTTTTTCCTCCCCCTGCCGACCCCTGATTCTGAACATAATTACCAGCTGCTCTGCCCCTATAAAGTACTGTATATTGAGTGCATTACATGCTACCTGCTGTTGCACAACCTTCGTAAGAAAGGTCTGTGACACTATAAACACATGCTTACGTATTTGATGTGAGTAAACGTTATGTCAGTTGTCAGATTCTTGGCTTTATACCCTCCAGCATACTGTACACAGCTGCAATTTGGCTGACTCTGCTCCCTGAAACCGTTCTGGGTTGGCAACTTGGCTTTATTAGCCTATGGGGTTGATGATAGGTCTCATTTGATTCAGTATCGTGTGTGTGTGTGTGTGTGTGTGTGTGTGTGTGTGTGTGTGTGTGTGTGTGTGTGTGTGTGTGTGTGTGTGTGTGTGTGTGTGTGTGTGTGTGTGTGTGTGTGTGTGCGTGTGATAGAGAAAGAGAGAGTGAGAATCGAGAGTGTTTGGCATCATATCATACTGGCATGCCGTGTTGGGCATGCTGTCAAGGAAGCTGAATAGAATAATTGTCCCTAAAAAGAATTGTTGTCTTGGCTACGTCTTACAAGGAAAAAACATGGAGGTATAAATTCCTGTCTAATTGGAAAAAACGCACTGAAAAGTGCACTCGCACCATGATCCCTGAATTCTCGGGGAGAGACAATCCTGGCAATTTTCACGATTTGGTTTGCGGGTGTTATTTACACACTTATCCCAAGGGGGAACTTCAGTCTTGCTCAGGGACAATTCCTGTCTAATTGGAAAAAACGCACTGAAAAGTGCACTCGCACCATGATCCCTGAATTCTCGGAGAGAGACAATTCTGGCAATTTTCACGATTTGGTTTGCATGTGTTTTTTACACACTTATCCCAAGGGGGAACTTCAGTCTTGCTCAGGGACACTTCGACACATTGCTGGCCTGACCTGGAATCGTACCTGTGACAACCAGGGATCTGGTTCCCCAGGCAGGCTCACTAACCACTCAACTATGGCCGCCCCGCCTGCGCATGCGTGTGCGTGTGTGAGAGAGAGAAAGATTGTGTGATTACATGTGTTAGCCTACTTTTATTTTGCAGTGCATGAGCCATGTGCATTTATGTCTCAAGTTCATGCAATCGATGTAAATGTGCTTGTTACTTTCTACCACTGACAAGCACACATATTGATGATGAGCAATAAAATTTGAGTGGATTGTTCCTTTGAAGGACAGGCTTCCATCATGAAAACATGAAAAGACGAGGCCACATGTAGTTTGAAGTTTGATAGTTCCAAAAGTGTAAAGAATTATCAAACATTTGATCACAGCACTTCAAGTCCTAAGATATAGCTCAACATCTTCAAGTTTAAATGGAGTCTTTAAAGCATGTTGATTGTTGAAGTAAGCAAACAAAAAGAAAGGAAAAAAAGCTGTTGAGCTTGAAATCTCCATAAAGAGCTCTAGGAGACAATATGGAGTTGTGAGGTGCCACATTCTTCCATTGACATTGCATTATGCTTTTAAAGTTAAATTATTTCAAAAACTACAAAACATCATAACATGAAAGTGACATGAACAAATTATTTGACACAAATCTGAAAGTGCTACATGGCATAAACGAAAAATAAATACATAAAAAACAAAACAATGAATTAATTCAATTCAGATCAATGGGAAGAGACCCCCTCCCCAACTATAGATAGCGAAGAAAAAGTGTCAAGATTAAAACACACAAACAAAGGCATCTTTAAGTCCTTCATGGCAGAGGCCTGACAGTGAAGGCCCGGTCCCCTAGCCTCGTAAACCAGCCTCTTCTGGAAGCTACATTCCATTTGCTCTCTCAGAATATCCTAGAAATCGAATCAGAATTTCAGGAGAAGGCTGGTTTACGAGGGGTGTTACGGAATTTCCAGTAAGCTATAAACTCATCCCTTTCCCCCAATGTGGGGTACAATCACACATCCACTTTCACTTCGTCAAATGGAGTGGGGGTCTGGGGGACAGTGCGTGGGCTTCAAATAGGGGAGGGGTTGGAGGACCATATATGGTCCTACCATAAGTCGTATTGTGCCAGCTTATTACGCAGCCGTCTTATTCATCATGATGAATAAGATGCTGTACTCTGTCATCTACCCGGAGCCACCCCACGCTACTGGTGAATAGGGGTGAGGTGAGTCCGGGGATGCAAGACCCAGATGATTTAGTTTTGGGCTGTTTGGAGCCTTGTTTTCAGGGCCTTTGAGGCGTTGCGATCACAGACCGTACAAAGATATGGACGGTGGGAACCGGCAGGTGACCCACTGCTTTCTATCAGAGCGAAAATGACACTTTTTTTGCCCTCATATGGGTGTCCGCCAGAAATGCGAGAAGTCTCTGCGTGCGTGCGTGTCTGTCTGCGTGTCTGTCTGTAATCCGCGTATCTCGAGAACCGTTCGTCCACCCGCTTCAGATTCGGCACGCACGTTCCCCGCCGCGGCACGGAGTGCAGTGCCGGGCCTCGACCCGACCCGACGTGCGGTTTTCCCTAACCGGCGCGAAACGTTCGGAATCTCCTTATGCGGGCTGATTGTTGACATCAGGCTGTTCCGGAGGAAATCGGCGCAAGCGCTGACTCATTGTGACATCACATCATAAAAGGCTCTGAGATCACGTACGCCACATGAGTCAACAAAAAATGTCATGGTTACGTATTCTGATGTTCCTATATGGGCATAAAAGGACACAGGCAAACATATGGTCAAAACGGCTCTTATGACAACAGGTATAATGGGGTTTGCATTAAAGGGTGGGGCATTCATTCCCTATTTCAAATTCGGCACGCGCGTTCCCCGCCGCAGCAGGTAGTGCAGTGCCCGGCCTCGACTCGATCCGATACGTGATTTTCTGGAACCAGCACGAAAGGTTCGGATTCTGATGTCTGACATCAGGGTTTTCCGGAACCGGCACTGTGTCTGCATAGATCTCCATTTATGGGCATAAAATGGATGCAGACAGACAGATACGGATATCTCCCTATATGAGCATAAATGGACACAGGCAAACAGATGGTTAAAGATCTCCATATATGGGCATAAAATGGACGCAAAAAGACAGATACATATATCTCCATACACTCTAAGAAAGAATTCTGTGACCGAGTAAATAGCACTATTAGAAAAAGTTATATTTACTCAATAAAATCACTGAATATCATGTATGTGATTGTTTGAGTAGGTCACACCAAACAAAATGAGTACAAATCCAACTGTTCTTTTTGAGTTAGATGTACATATATTATTTGAGTTAATTTCATGAGAATAAATTAGTATTTGACCAACTGATTTTATTCATGAATTATACTCAATTTGTTTTGGTAATTTTCCTTCATAATGTTTGAGTATGGAGTACTTATATGGATCAATTTAAAAAGACCCTTAATTATTATTCATTCCAACTTAATAATCTTTCATCTCTCACAACAACTTAAACAATTGAGTAGATATGACTAAGATTCAAAATTGTACACAAGGGTTCATGGGAAAGTTCTACTGGAACATTCTGTCAACAAACAGCAGCAGCACACATCTTCTTCAACAAGAAACCTGGAGAGTGTTTGCAAATATTGGTAAGTAGATTTACTGTATCTTTGTGCATATAGGCTACACAAATGTATTGGGTATAACTTATGTTCTTTACAAAGGTTTGCAGCTAGTTAAGGTTACAGTGAGAGGAATGTGCAAGCCCTCTAGTCATTGTGACTTTTTGCATTTATTACAAGCTATGCACAGCTGCATACAATGGTGTGTACAATGAAGATAAAATGCACAGGTATAGGCCTACATTATTATCTACATGTCTTCTTTTTTACTCTCTTCCCCTCATCTCTGTCTTCCAGGTTAGTGCAAAGTTCAGGATGATCGCCACACTGAATCTTGAGCCAAAATGTATGGCAATGTTGGACTTCTATACCCCCAAACTACTGTCCATGTTCCAGTCCAAGAAGGGCAGTTTGGGCACAAATGAGTATTGTACTTCAGGTATGAAACTTTCATTTACTCTAACTGCTTTAATTATATTTCACCTGGCTAATGACAATAATTACTATATTAATTTATGCTAAACTCATCTTTATCCCCTGCAACTCTCTCTCTCCTGATTATTCATTTCTAAATGTATGTCTTAATAGCTACTAAGGACAGTCTCCCAGCTTCCGTTGCTAAAACTGGGTTGTGGAAACAATTGTATTGCCAAAGTTTATGTTAGTTATGAAAGTGCAGTCATACTTTTTCTTTATTGTTCAAATAATTATTTTTCTATTCTGCAGAGAGGAATCCCCAATCAACGAACACGAGAGGTCATCATCCGATGTCTCATCGACCATCTGGAAGAAGATAGTGTCAAGATCAAGGACTTTCAAGTTAGTAAAATAAATGTTTTGACGTTTTAATGTCATCGTGGATGAGACCATCACATGCAAAGGAACAGCATAGTGATGTCCAGAGAATGAGGTTGTGACATTGGCTGAATGGCTGTTGCATCCGTTGCATGTCTGGTCCAACTGATTCAAGATTATGCCCAGGGCTGCATGTGTGGAGACAGCTAGGATTGCTCAATGTGTGTCTGTGTGTCTTGTAACATTTAGCCTGAAAGTGAGCTCTAAACAATTATCTTCACAATGTGTGCAGGAAGGAAGCTGCTGGTGCACCTGTCAGAGTAGAAGAGAAGTTGACAGAGGAGGTGATGATGAAGATGAAGATCTACCTGCTGCAGAACCAAGAGGACTCAATGAATGAACCTACTGATGTAGGTATTGTGATTAAGGGCATCACTGCCCTCAACAATCTTGGGGGTCTGCTGCTATCTGTTGGGACTGTTCTATGCCTTTAATCTGAGATACCCCAAGAACCTCAGATATGGTCTTGAGATGTTCCAAAAAGTACTAGTTGAGTTGGATCCTGGACACCTTTCAGCCAAAGTTCAGAGACTGACAAAATGTCTGCTTGCCGACTACTGTTCAGCAAGATGCTCTCAGAAAGTGGGTATAACCTACTGAAAGTGGATTTATTGTCAAAACAGCATTTTTGCAATGGTATTTGTTGCTGATAGTAATTAGTTAATGTAAAGTGTTTGTTTCTGGTGCATTCGAGTCATAATGCAAACAGGTCAGTTTAGCATATAGACATTACACGTGTGCATAGTCAATATGTTTAAATGTTGAGCTACTGTAAATGCTTATTTATTATTTCATATTCCAAGTTGTGATTTTCTTTCATGCCAAATGGCCTCTGACTGTCTTTAATGTATTTTGTGGTTATGACTTACTGTTCATTTGATGGGCTCATTGTTCTTATGGTGCATAATGTTTGACAGACTGCTTACTTACAGTATGCACAGTTCAATTAGAGGTACTTATATACAGTATTGTGAACACACACTGCTCTTTAGTAAACAGAATTTTAAAAGTGTCAGGGATACCCCTTTCCTGATCATTATCTTTAAACATATTGTTTTTGCAGGCATTGTTGCATGTCATTTACATACTAAAGTATGTTGAATGTTCATACTTGATGTGGTGTTACACTGGTCAAAATTAGTTGATTAAAAACATAATTATCTGCATAATTATTTCATGTGTATTCATTTGACATCATGTACTCCTGGAGTAAAAGGTAAAGTAAATGAAAGGGGTAAATGGTACTATATGAATTAAATCAATAAAAGTAAATGAATAAAGTAAATGTGACATATTTGTTTTGTTAAATCATACTCTAATATTCAATTAGATCTACTTAATATTTCAATGTATTTACTTGTAGTCTTTTGTGGCATTGACTGAATAATTTAATTATATCTACTCAATTTCTTTAGGTCATTGTACTCAATTTTAGTTGTTAATAAGTACGTAAAAGTTTTGGTTACTTTTACTCAAATTAATTGAGTATCATCTACCTGATTTCATAACAGTAATATTTACTCAATATTTTTGAGTGTAAAAATGTTTCACCAATAAAATTGAGTAGAGCCTAGTTTTTGTTTTTAGAGTGTATATGGGCATAAATGGACACAGGCAAACAGATGGTCAAAACGGGTCCTACAGAGATCTCCATATATGGACATAAAATGGACGTAGACAGATAGATATCCCCATATATGGGCATAAATGGACACATGCCAACAGATGGTCAAAACAGATCCTATGACAACAGGTATAATGGGGTTTGCATTAAAGGGCGGGGCATTTATCCCCCATTTACATTGTTCCCGAGTTGGCCAGGGCGCCGACTAGACGCTCGGCCGCCCGAAGGGCGGCCGAGCTTCTAGTTGTATTAATATGCAGTTTAAGCAGCCCATTTCTACAACCGCAACGCGAGGCAGGACTACGGCTGCTATGGCATAATCGCCGTAGCAGTCAAAATCGTTAAGCAAACAGCCATCGGTGACCGGGTCCCACCTCTTTTACTGAACTCTTTGGTTCCCATGGCGACGCGTATACGCAGCAGACATTCCAGCCACTACGTGGGAAGGGAGCTTCTGGCATTGCAGAGACGGCGGCGAGCGATGATCGAGCGATGATCATTTCCGGTTGCCGTTGTCATCTGCCGTAGCCGTCAAAAGCTTAAAGTCGCTATTGGTACCCAATAATGCAACCGCAGGGATACTTGGGACATTGTCTTGAGCTTGCCGAAAATGAAACACACAAAGAAGAATCATCACAAACTATGATCACAAGCCCCTCCTACAGCATACCCTTGTTTAACATCAATTATAAAATAATAAATGGGACCATATTTTCACAAAACGCATATCTTGAAACGAGGCCTTAAACTAGCGACAGGAACCATATTTTCCATATTTATTTATATGAGCCGGGCCGGGGTCTGGATTTCGCGGCGAAATTATAGTATACGTTGTCTCCCGGATCTTACACTACCGGCCAATCACAGCGCGGACGTAGAGGGATGCGAGACCCCTCTACGGATGCGTCTCGGCGAGGCGCAGGCGGACGCGCTGGTCCGCGGCCCCACACCCGTGGGCTGCGGCGGCCCCGGGTGAAAAACGGCAGAAAAAAGCAGACGCGACCGCGGTTTTCTGTAAAATACCTGCAATACCGCTACTGACCAGTTGTTGAGCAACTTACACAGTATAGCTTTATAGAGTGATCTACGGTGTCAAATGCCTTCTGGAGGGCCAGCATGACCATGCCGCAATATTTGCCCAAATCCACCTTGTGTTTGATTTGGTCATACAAATAGAGAAGGCGTGTGTCAGTGGAATGGGATTCTCTGAAGCCAGGAACTCATAAATCAGTTTATTCTCTTCATATCTTGCAACCTGTTCGGGTAAACTATTTTTTCCATGACTTAAATTGAAATAGGGCGGTAGTTGCCAGGGTCTAGTTTTTTTTGCTAGTTCAAAGTCCTAGGGGACATGACCCTGCATGGTTGATAGATGTATCAATTTTGCAGGAATTGTAATTTCATTGTTTCAGCATTTCCAGTATATCAAACTCATCCCTTTCCCCCAAAGTGGGAGTCAGTGGGACACAATAGCACACTCACTTTCACTTCATCAAATGGAGTGGTGGTGGGGGTCTGTCTGTGAGACAGTGCGTGGGCTTCAAATAGAGGGGAGGGATTGCAACTCAGTTTATTTGGCTGCACACACGCGCCTGACAGCCACAGAACTCCTGCACTCACCGATAGAGTCTACAAGCTGCAGCCTGCACTATAGCCACTATACTGTACCTGCTGCACCGCACGAACGTCAATGGCTTTAAAATATAAGCCATGGCAGAGATGGCTTTTGTGTGTTGTCTTACTTTGTGCAGTCGCTCTCATCATCATGGCTGTGTGCATTGCCTTGCTAGTGGACAAACCATGTGCCCATGGCACTTTCAAACGCGCTGCTGTAGCTGCGGACTCTCTGCGTTGCTCTGAGATTGGCAGGTAGGCTACGTTTATGTATTGCTTTTGATTAAATAAAGGGATATCATATTCTACTTTGAAACATGTTTGAAAGTGGAATATCCCTTTAAACAGACTGTTTTAACGACCGATGACTCCAATAGTGTGCACCATGGCTTTTTTCTTTGTGGTGAGGGTCCATACGTTATTATCTCGTGGACAGGAATAATTAGCCTACTTTGTAAAGTAGACTAATTAATAATTAGTCTACTTATGTATAATTATTAGTAATTATTAGTAGGCTAGTTTTCAGCAACTTTAGGCTACTCTGAGGGTGCGTTCGGATCCACCACTTAGCGCACTGGCCAACTACTTGAGTGCGCTCCCGGTGCGCATATCCGAACGCACTAAATATTCATGAGTTTGGTGAGTTATGATTGTGAAAACCATAGTTTTATTGTTTCTCCAGGTAGGCTACATGTGACTATATCGTGACATTTGATTTGTTGCTCTGCCTGATCTGATATCATTCGAGGGACCAGGTGTCAAGCTTGTCCAGTTGTTCGGTAACATGTGTGCACCAAGAGTGGGCACCTCAATTGGCAATTTTTTGGATAAAATTGCCAATTATATATATATATATATATAGACTATATATATATATTTGGAAAATGTTTTTAAATAAAGCATGCATTATTAGAAATGTATTTATTTATTTATTTATTTTACATTTTGGACAAAATAGCCAATTTTACCTTGAGGTGCCCAGATGTCCCTTTAGTGCCCACATATCCTGTATCTGTTAGTTCTGTTAAAAAAAAAAAAAAAAAGGTTTGAAGTGAGCGGTGGTGCGTGTGTGTGTGTGTGTGTGGCCGTGTGTGGCCGTGTGTGTGTAGCAGTTTAGGGTCGCGTGCGTATGTGTGTGTGTGTGTGTGTGTGTGTGTGTGTGTGTGTGTGTGTGTGTGTGTGTGTGTGTGTGTGTGTGTGTGTGAGAGAGACACAACAGCGCCACTTGGTCACCAGCGGTATTGCAGCTGATGCTGCAGACTATATATGATAGCAAGGAACCTACAAACCTACACACACACACTCACGCTTAGGAGTGGTGTGACCACCGCTCAGTTAAACCACACCTCCTCAGCTCTCTGCCAGATTTTCAGGAGTATTCCATCTTCTTGTTTCCTGTAGTAAAACGATACTTTGTTCTGTATGCTTGATTCCCTTCACTACACATGTCATGGATCTGACCTTAGGCTGGACATCCTGTTAGCTGATGAACAATGAGAGGAAATGTCTATCTCCAGCCACAGTGGCCTGGGAAGAGACAACAATAAAACAATTATAATGTTTATTGTCCCGGAGGGGACATTTGTCTTCAGAAGTCTGTTAAAAAAACACAAAAACCCAACACATGACCAAAGCCAATAACACAAAACAATCATATCACCAAGACAATTACACGAGGTCAACAGATGTTAAAGAGATGAATTCAATAGCACTTTCGTCTCATTCAGGTTTAGTATAATTGTAATATCTCTCCCGGGCCGAAGGTATAGAGATTATGTTTTTGCCTCTGTTTGATGGTGTGTGTGTGTGTGTGTGTGTGTGTGTGTGTGTGTGTGTGTGCGTGTGCGTGTGCGTGTGCGTGTGTGTGTGTGTTGTGATTCCGGATTGAATCACTGGACTAATCAGTCAGACCAAGGAAGGACACTTGAATGTCCATGCCTCATGGTGGAGCGATACCAACCTCAATATATATTTTCGCGTATAACTCTTGAACTAGGTCAAAATATTTTTACTCTGGTTGGATCATGAAGAAACTCCCCTGATACACCCATCTCCGGCCAACTAGATTTTCGTCAATTTAGCATTATTTTCAAAACACATCACTTTCTGCTCCTCTTTTGTTCAAAACTCACACAAATTGACATACACATAAAACATTTTTATATTCCATATACGTATTGGCAAAGTTTGAAGGAGGAGCCTATTTAACAAAAGAATGGCAAAAATCATGAAGTATTGACCCCAAACCTTAATCACATAATGAGGGGCCTCTAAACAATGCAGAACTTAAAATGCTTCACTTGGACCCATAGGGGGCGCCACAAATGCAATAAATGTCACTGTAACATTTAGGATCTTGAGTGAGTTATGTGGCAATGGGTGTCAAACAGTTTTTCCTGATATTCCATACTGTTGGCCTGTAAATGGCTCCCACAATTGATGGGAGGGGCCTCTTTTTTTTTTTACAAAAAATAGCCAATATTATCACACAACATCCTATCAACCTTAACTTGGAATCGCATGTTGAGGCGCATCTATTCTATAGTACCGTATGCACCTCCAGATAAAATCCTTATTTAACGCTTATGGATCCATTGGTTACATTTGTACACTCTTGGAGTAACAATTGCATAATAATAAATACAAAGGATTTACAGGGTTTTCCTGTGTAGTCTATAGTCACAGCATTCCTATCGCCAAAATAAAATGCCTGGGTTTCCGAGGCTACAGCATTTGTGATGCTCCATGCCATCCTCCATGCCATTTGCAATTTCACATTAGAAGGGGCTGTGTCCACAGAGTCATTTCTTTTTTTCAGCATATGTTTTGAATTGTTTCCAACGCTATGCTGAAGACAAGCAGGCGTGTGACGAGGCACTGAGCGTCTGTTCTGGCTCACTTCGCAACGAACTTGGAATACAAGACGGTTTCTCTGTCTCATGTTATCTAGAGAAGTGGTTCTCAAACCTTTTCTTGTCAATGTCTGACATGTATTTGGCCGTGGACTCCCAACTGAAAAGGGTTTGTGCCAAGAACCCCCAGAAGAGAAGATCTGTTAAAAAGAAATCTATTCAAATTATTCAAAAACTTTAAAAAATCTTTGATATTTTTCAAAAATGTTCAAAAATAGCAGATGTAGGCTCACTATGAGCTTGTACATCTGCTATTTTTGAATAGCCAACGGTAAAAACAAAAGGATTGTGATGTATTAACAAATGTAACGTAGCTGGGAACCCCCTGGAACCCCTGAAGGACCCCTGGGGGTCCCTGGGCCCACTTTGAGAACCAATGATCTATTGAATGAATTAGGCTAAATTATCATGATCTTTTCCTGGCCTCTGCGGATCATGTGCTCATTAACACAAGACTGAGGTCTTATACTCCATTCAGAAGTGTTCTAGAAACCCATTCCAGAAGTTCTACAAATCCATGACCCTTCATGGTTCCACAGAACTTTAGATAACATATACTGGATGTACATTGTACAGCATTTGACTTACCAAGGCCATTGCTAATAGTTATATCATGCTTCTCCCGGGCCCTCCAATTACAGTATAAGAGTTTCTCCAGTCCTCGAGTCAAATTCACCGAGGAAAGAAACATTGGACCCCGGCCAGGATCATAGAAAACATATTTGGGTGGGTGACGTGACGTAACGTTTTCGCTGTCCTCGGTGTCAAACATGTATAAATAAAAAATATATTTGTCAAAAACCTTCTGAATATTGTGCAGGACATTAAGCTTTATGTGAACGTACTCAAGATTAAAGCATTTCATTCCTCATTTCTTCAGAATGTTCAACCAAACATGGCAAAACTCATATGGTGTGACTGTCCTGACCTTGTTTCTCAAAGTGGGAACTTGAATAAAACTAAGAAAAAGAATTGCTAAAAATCATTTGAAAATGAATTTAGGCTAAAAAAATGTCTATTTGTGAGCCTATATCTTTTCAAAGTCAAAGCATAATGTTTTCAGTCATTTCTGATCAAAAACATTTTGTCCCCCAAACCAAAATCATTTGGTGTGACACTAGTTTGGACAAATTAAACAGGCAATTATTTGGACACCTATTGGCTAGAGAGGTCCTTCTTCTGTAAGGCTATTCAGCACTCCCAGCACAACTGCAAGACAGGTGTCTGAGGTGAGTTATGATTTTAACATTTTCATGAAATGCCATCTTGTTGAAACTTTGACAAACTCACCACTTTGGATGTCTGTTGGTGTGACACCTTTTCATTAAAAAAAGCTTAAGTTATTTGAAGTTTTGGTCATATTTCCATGTAGATCTAGGTTGCTTTGTTATAGCTAGCATGCTGTTAGCATGCTAATGTGTACATAGTAGCCTCAAGGTAAACCTAAATGCAGAAAAACGTAATATGGTGTGACACTTAATCATAATGGTGTGACATCTGCTTGTCACGCCATATGACTTGATTGTCACACCATATGATTTATACTGTATTTAACTACAGATATAACAATAAATAACAAAGTTCCATGTTTCTTTTGTACATTTAAACATTTGTTTTAAACATTTCTACATAAAATGTAATTTAGCTTCATTCAGTGATACTTCAAATTCATCAGACAGAGCAGAAACCCCTTCACAGAAACCTTAACATATTGTTTCAATCTAAACAATATTTTCTCTTTGTCTTAAACTATACATTCCATTTTCTTTTGTCAGCTGGAAAATGACAAGTGCTGAGAGAACGAGAAAGTACAGGGAGAAACTAAACAATGACCCAGCAAGGAGAGAGGAGCCAAAGGGGCGAGACTGCATTTTCTACGAAGAGCAGGAGGTTGTCTGTGGCATAGCAGAACCGCAACAAGGCAGCCGGTTTGCTACCCTCACCAAATACGACTGGCTGATGTACAATACAGTCTAAATGTATAATCTAATCTGATCTAATACTTTTGTACTTTCACTCACTGGACTGGACAGTGGACAGTGTTAAGGTAGGACCCGAGACAAAACTAGCGAAAATAGCTGATCTACAAGCTCTCAACACGTTGTGCTGCGAGAGCTTGTAGATCAGCTATTTTTGGAGTTGCGCAACCCAGCACTCTTTAGCTAGTGGAGATGTGGTGTAATGTCATGATTCCTAATTACATTTGTTCAACACAAAATGCTGTGTTCAAGTTCAGGAGACTTCGGAAAAAAGCAATTTACCTGAATGCTGAGTTCTGTTTCCACTAATTGGTGTTAATAAAATGTTGCCTTGGCTCCAAGTGTGGCTATGCGCCTTATTGTCTCTTTAGGATCCTTCTGCCGTGGGCCGGCAGAAGACTTAGGTGTGCGTAGCATTCCTGTGCACATCCTCATCATCCATCTACTACTACAATTCTTTCTTATCCCATGTTAAAGCCCTACAATAATATCCTGTTCAGAAATATTAAGGCCATGTTATCCTGGGTAATTGTTTAATCAATCAGTAAAGTTCAGTACTCACTAATAGGTAGGTTAAAACACAGTTTGCTTTGACAGATGAAGATATGATCATACGGTGTGACACTAAATCATTTGGTGTGACATTCCAAATAGTGAAAAATCATACCTTTATTAATGATTAAACCAAAAAAATGTTTATGGATTACATAGAGAATATTATCAGGAAGAGTCACAAATATTTGTGTAATTTTAGAGAAAGTTTTGACAGAATACATTTAAAATATGTTGTAAGATCATGAACATGGGCCTCACACAGAGTGTCGATTATGAAAAAAATATACAGATATAATTAATTTTCAAAAAACTATAGTGGATCACTGGTTAGTTATGATAAAGGACTTTGATAAAGTGAGTAACTTAAGAAAGATGTACTCCATTTTCATTTTATAAACAATTATTTTCATGTCACACCATATGACGATTTTAGGCACAAGTACAACAAACTGCTGAATAAAGTCTGATTCCAATAAAATATCTAAAAACAAAATGTATTTCCATAAGGTTGAGAGTGAGTAGAACAAAAGTAAATAACTTTTATGCCTGCATTTTAAAGTTTTTTTAAAAACACATTTTTTGGGGCGTCACGTCACTGACCCATTTACAGAAGGCTTTAGGGGCTGAAATTAACGGAGTGGGTGTTCTAAAACTTTAGCGATTTAATAGTTAGGACAACTTTAAGATTTGTTTTATAAGAAAAAGTTACATAGTATAATTTTTTGTTGCGACCATAGGTCGCACTTACTACAGAAAGCTCCACCAGGTGTCCGTGCGTCAGTCAGTCCGTCACACGTCAGACGTCACACTTTTGCCCTGCTCATATCTCCGCAACCGTTGCCCCGATCCATGCCAGATTTTGCACACACACTCCTTACCTGCCAAACTACAACCTCCAAGGACCCCCGGAGTTCCAGGGACCCCCAGGTCCCTGGGGGACCCCCAGGTGTAAAAAAAATACCCAATGTGCAAAAATGACCAAATGACCACCCCCACGGGGCTGCTCACGGGGAATTCCTGGGGACCACCCACTCCTGCTACTCCAGAACGGATGCAAAAGTGGTGGCGCCCCGAGTGGAGGACCCCCTCCACTGCAGCTCACATAAAATGCCCTAACTCGGCCTAGGAGCGGCCGGGAGAGCCGGGGCCGGTACCTATTCGTCCGCCAAGGCAACGCGGAGACCCCACCCCTCATTTCTCACATGGCCCTCTTCTAGCGAGACCTACGGTCGCTTATCTCCCGATTAGGGAGTCTTACTGGTATAATTGTTGAGTTCTGGAAGAATAAATGGCAGAACCAAAATGATAAAATAGCAGTATAATGGTCAGACATGGGTTAGGATGTTCTGAGGTTGTCAGTACATTGGAAAACTCCCCCCCCCCCGTTTCCATTCCATTAGAGAAATGACCTAATTAACCTTTCCATGAAAAGCCCATTCAGCATTCAGACACTTCAATATAAGAAGAAAAATGAAAGTAGCACATGGTGAGCGAGGTTGCGGTATGAGATCTGGCAGGAGAATTTGTTTCTGTATGAACTTGCCTCATCGCATTGTAATTTTGACACGTTGGTTTATTGAAGCGGATATGTGTGTGTGTGTGTGTGTGTGTCTGTGTGTGTGTGTGTGTGTGTGTCCTAATTATCTGACTGCACTGGCATTGTTTATGTCCTTTGTACAAGGCATTGTACCTCTGTTTATGTGGACATAAATAAACATTTCAAATGTGTTTGTGCATGCTAGTGTGTGAGTGTGCGTGTGTGCGTGTGTGCGTGTGTGCGTGTGTGTGTGTGTGTGTGTGTGTGTGTGTGTGTGTGTGTATTCCTGACACAGGCCACATTCTGAGACAAATGTTCAACTTGAAACCTCGACCTGGGATCGACTTGTGACATTGGGGACAACATTGGTCAAAATAGGTTAGGGTCAGGTTGGGGTAGGGAATGCTGAGTACAAAACTCACACGTTGCAAAACGAACGTGTGTGTCCGTGCATGCCTGCCTGCCTATGTGTGTGTGAACTGAATCCCTGTGTGGATGTACTATTGCACAACCTCTGGCCTGCACCCTAATCTAATCCAATCCACTTATATGGCACATTTGACAACTCAAGGTTTACATAGTGCTTCACAGAAAACCAAAAGCTAAATACAAGGCTAACACACAGAAAACAACAGCAAAAGACTGTTGCAGGCAGACATCGAACACAAGACTATACACGGTTATACGTTTATTTTTTACTCAACCTTTCACTTTGCTTTTCAATTTGGTTTCGTTTAGATTCTAACCCTAACCCTAACCCAAGTGGGTGTAATGTTTCAGTTTTAAAATGTTCTGTTTTTGTTTAGTTTAGTTCTTTTTTTTTAATTTCAGCTTTTTATAATAAGATAAAGAAAACTTTATCGTTCATAAAATGTAACACTGTATAAAATGCATTCCCATAATGCAACAGCAGTGATCAAGGTCTTTAGGGATCATTAGGCGGTAGAGTAGAGCTATTTAAACATTTTCTTATTTAACCCATTTAGAACGGGTACACATTTTGTGTATCATTATTTTATGCTTTAACTATTGAAAAATAGCAGATCTACGAGCTCACAGCGCGCTGCGAGCTCGTAGATCTGCTATTTTTGAAAAGTTGTGAACATTAGAATTTTGACCCGATTCTATAAGTGTCTTTTGAATCCTTCTAATTCTAGGCCTAAATGGGTTTAAAATGTCCACTGCAGTTGGCACAAGACATGTCTTCTTTTTAGCTTTTTTTTTTTCTTTTCTTTTTTTATGATTGATGATGATGATTAAAAGTGAGAACACTCTCTCTCAGTGAGTGACTAATAGCCTATGGGGGTATTTGTCACGGCCAAGATTGAACAAGTTCAGAATGGATATTGTGTAATACTCATGTTTACACTGAATTGACTGATAACAATGAATATAATGATGCACCAACACTTAAAACCCCAGACTCGGAAACCAGAGTCCCTCTGCTTGAGGCTACTTTTACTCAGGAATGTAATAAGTTACTCTTTACTTACTCCTTTAAAGAATATGACTATTACTTTACTTATGACTTGGAATACAACATAATGACACTCATTATCTTATTACTATTAATTCCTATCTCAACTGTCTATACTCCTTATAATCCTTATACCTACAAGGGCCCCCCTTTATTTTCAGCTTCTGAAAAAGAGAATTGTAATACAACCTGTTTAGCCAGCTGCCTAACTGAATCCACTTTATCGGAACACTAACTAACGTTAGCCAAACTGCCAGTGGTGTAAAGTAAGTAGGCTACATTTATTTAATTACTGCAGTACAATTTTACAATTGTGAGCTATTTGTACTTTACTTGATTATTTCCAATACTTTTACATCTACTCCACTAAATCTCAGATCCAAATATTGTAATTTTACTCCACTAAATTTATTTGAAAACTTCAGTTACTAGTTACTTTGTAGATTTGGATTTCTATTACAAAACTTCAGCCATATACATTTTGACCAATTGAAAATAGTCGATCTACAAGCTTGTATCTTAGATCTGCTATTTTCAAAAGATTTTTATACATTTGAAAAGTTCACATGGGACATTCTGCTTAATGAGTACTTTCTACTTTTGGTACTTTAAGTACATTTTGATGCCAATACTTTTGTACTTTTACTCTAGTACAGCTTGAATTACGGAAGTTTATAACAGAGCATTTCTACATTGCAGTAATTGATATAGTAAAATATTTGAGTACTTTTTCCACCACTGCAAAGTGCACACACTGCAGCCTCTCAAACCCTCGAATGTAAGAAAAAAATAACGCACATCCTCAGTTTCTTGGTGCTGAGCCAAACTGCAAAAACAGAATCCTGAAAAACAAGAGGGGGGCTCGGCAACTTTTCATTCACAGCACAGCAGCGATGTACAACGTTTCGACCTTGCACAAGCTTTAGTTATCTCTATAGACGATCTTTTCCCATGCATAGAAATCTATGGGAATAAGCCTGGAACCAAAGTCATGTAGGCTCACGGTGAATCGACCACAAAACATTTGATTCAATGTTTTTGTGGTTTTGAAATATTTCTTTTCACTGAATCACATGTTTCATGGTCATGATTCACCAGGTGCCTGGATGGCTTGGTTCCAGGCTAGGCCTAGAATTATTGAATGCTTTAACCAGTGAAAAATAGCAGATATACAAGCTCACAGCGTGGCACCGAGTGCTGCGCTGCGAGCTTGTAGATCTGCTATTTTTGAAAAAGTCGTGAAAAGTGTGCAAATCTTTGAATATATGTATTTTCAAAACTCAGATTTTGCTTCTGGGTGGTCCCTGGAACTAAATATTTTGAGATGGGGGTCCGTGGCCAAATAAATATCATTTTGGGGGTCCTTCATATGAAAAGGTTTGAGAACCACTGACATAGTAGTCTCACAAGAACAGACTAACTGAGCTCCATTTAAGTGAAAAGGACCTTTTCTTTGACGATGGCTGGCCAGATTGCTGACATAGAAACATAGGTTTTTCAAAAAACCTTAGAAGGATTCAAAAGACACTTATAGAATCGGGTCAAAATTTTAATTTTCACAATTTTTCAAAAATAGCAGATCTACAAGCTTGCAGCGCGGCACTCAGTGCCGCGCTGTGAGCTTGTATATCTGCTATTTTACAATAGTTGAAGCATAAAATAATGATACACAATAATGTGTACCCGTTCGGGATATTTCACTTTAAAAAAAAAAATTGGTCATTTTATCAGTGTTTATTCAGTGTTTTTTGTGAACACCCTGTACAGTTTTGAAGTTGTTTGATTCAGTATTTACAGTAGATATTTGATATTCATTTTATCAGACCACGCCCCTTCCTATACAAACCCATTTTTCTGGTGAGTCCTGACGGACGTCCTAATATGTGAGCTGGCCGTGTTTTTCGATACATTTTTTCATTTATTTTTGTATAATTTTTTTATCAAAAAATAAATGAAAAAAGTTATCGAAAAAACATGTCCAGCTCATGTATTAGGAGGGTGTATCAGGAGTCACCAGAAAATTCATCTATCATAGTTAAAATAGAAGTTAGAATGGGTTTATATAGGAAGCGGGCGTGGTCTGATAAAATGAATATCAAATATCTAAATACTGAAACTTAAAAACTGTACAGACCCTGATTGAAAACTGTACAAACCCTGATTAGATGATAAAATGACCGTTTTTTTTCAAAGTGAAATATCCCTTTCAAATGATTAATATAAACATTTTCAGAAATCTCTATGCGAATAAAAAGAATGAGCTGTCGATTTGTGGCACCACAATGGCTGCCACTGGTATGCCCTATAACCATGTTGTGCATGTGTGTGGTGAGCTGACGCAAAGTTGATCCAATAAATATATATTTTTCTATTTTGCTTTCTAAGAGATATGCTGCTACAGGGAGGCTCAGCAGTAGATGGAGCCATAGCAGCTCTTCTGTGTACCTCTCTGGTGAATCCCCAGAGCATGGGACTTGGGGGCGGGTCCATATTCACAATAAAGGATAAAACAGGTGAGTGTCTTCATATCTTAGTTTTCTCCCCTAATTTCACCCTTGCTCAAAATGTGGTCTATGGCTGTTTGTAATCATTAACTAGGTTATCATGTCTATATCTATTGCTAGGTGAAGTAAAAGTCTTCAACTCCAGAGAGACTGTCCCGCAGTCATTCAAGGCCAATCTGCTTAAAGATTGCCCCACCAGCAGTATGACACTTACCACAGGTAGGAATATTGTTTGTTTGTTTGCTCTACTCATACTACTAAACTAGACCAGGTCAACCTGGTTGTGCCAGACCCCCTGTCTGTCATCATCATTTATGACATCATGCCTTTTGTAGGCATGTCATCATCATGTCATCATCATATATACCCTTTATATAGAAAACCAGGACAGACAGACAGACCGACATTTGCTTATGTAGGCCTACCCATTTCATGGGTCTGGCAAACAATAAATAAATAAAGATTGTATATAAATATGCAAACATATAAAATATACATATATCATATATAAATACATTGTGTATGCATCTATACACATGGTGACGTTCAGAACTAGGCCAGATCACAGCCCATATGGGGATGATTTTGACGTCATTAGCAGGACGTCATGTGGACTTTTTTGTTTGACAGGATTATTGTTATTGTTTGTAATGTTAGTTGAAATATGAGCATATAAGGTTATATATATTCTGGGACAATTGCGATTATCATCTGGCCTAGAATATGACATGATTTCAACCAACATAAATCCTGTCAAACAAAAAAGTCCATATGACGTCCTGGTAATGACGTCAAGATCATTCCCATATGGGCTGTGATCTGGCCCCAATCGAGACGTCACTGATTGGTCCAGGTCCTGACCGTGCTTGCTGGGCAGGAGTTGACTAATCTCTATCCTATAAAATAGATTTAAATTCCTCAATGATTCCCCAGTGTGTGTTTAAGTAAAAGACACAAGCTCTAACACCATGCTGGGAAGAGGGGGATTTGAGAAGCCCCCCATTGTGCAACTTTCCCTGTTATTTATTATTGCTCATAAGATTCCTGCGAAGGGTTCAATCAGTGTTCACTGCCAAAAGCTTCAGAAAGTTTCCCAACAGTATTAGTAGTTCCAGTCTGAGTCTCCAGAAACCAAAGCCATGGTTCACTGGCCGTAGGGACAACAGTCTGTTGCCCTGATGACCTCTGTGCTCACAAAGACCTCTGAGAGAGTCAGTCCTCCGGCGGTCAATCGATCTCAGAGGAATCGTTTTCTCACATCCCTGAGCTTTGTCAAAAGCAGTGGTGCAAAGTAACTATACGTACATTTACTCAAGTACTGTACTTATAGGTACAGTTTTGAGGTGTTTGTACTTTACTGGAGTATTTACAATACTTTTACTTCTACTTCGCTACATCTCGGATACAAATGTTGTACTTTCACTCCACTACATTTATTTGAGCACTTTATACTTATGAGTTACTTTGCAGATTTGATTATTATTATCACAACGCATTGTGAGCTTGTAGATCTGCTATTTTCAAAAGATTTATATAGACCTACATTTGAAAACTTGAAATGGGATATTCTTCATAATGAGTACTTTTACTTTCGGTACTTTAAGTACATTTTGATGCCAATACTTCTGTACTTTTACTCAAGTTTGAATACCAGACTTCTACTTGTAACAGAGTACTTCTAAGTTGCAGTACCTTTAAGTTGACACTTTTATTTGGTAAAACATTTGAGTACTTTTTCCACCACTGGTCAAAGGTCACAGCTGGTCTGTGGAGGATACAGTCAAAATGCGACATCATTTAATCATCCCGTGCCCTGGCTGCCTGGATAGCAGTTTTCTGGGGTTAAGTCCACAAACTGATCTCCAGTCTCTTAAAGGAGCACATTACCCATGTTCAACCTATCCTATTTCCGTCTACTCACTCTGTCTCAGAGGAGCGCTGTGGACATTTCAGAAAAACTTCCCACCAGTTACAACATCGTCAGTCAGGGGCGCTGGAAGTGGGGTGCTGAGGGAGCTGCAGCTCCCCTGGTGGTGGGGAGGAGGAAAAAAAAAAAAACGTTTTTTTTTTTTTTTTCTTTTTTTCTTTTAACTCATTCTGTGCCAGATGCCAAAATGGCTCCAAGGTAGCTGTGCCGAGATTTTGTATGTTTTTCTTTACTATGCAATGAAAAAAAATGATTTTTTTTTTTATAATTTTTCCCCACAGAAACAGACACAGTTGTTGTGATTCAGTGGCAAAAAGAATTTTGGCAATCGGACAAATGGTTCCAGAGATAGAGCTGTTTGAATGAAAAAAAGTGTCCATCCACTAGAATGGACACACATGAACACACATTTTCTCAATCAGCTAAACGAGGGAGCGAACACACAAACAGAGAAAAGCATCTCTCTGATCTCAGGTCATTTTGACATCTTTAAAAAAAAAAAAAAAAAAATGTTTTTTTTTTTTTTTTTTTTTATATGTAAAAAACACAAAAACCGTCATAAGCCGTCATTGGCACACAGGGCTATTGGAAAAAAACCGTCATAAGCAGTCATTGGCACAGAATGAGAATGAGCCTATATATACACACACAGAGCTATATTAAAACAATAATGTATTTGACTTTGGGGAATAAAATATGTTGAAAAAAGGTATTTGATTATCACATGGTGACCTAATCACATGGTCACCTTGCCACTTCCGGTCAGAAGGGAAGTCAAATTTAAATCCCGCTTTGATGGCACACCAAAGTCTATTTATTTGAGAACTAGAAACTGTCTATAGGCTCATTGTTGCAAACTAACACCGTTGTATATGGGGAATAAAAAACAGTAGAAAACTGTTACAAAAATAATACCCGATTTTGTAGTGTGTGCGTGAGTGACTGTGTGTGTGCATGCGTGCTGTGTGTTGCACTGTGTGCTAAAATAACTAGTAACTATATAGCTCCTTTTTACACCGTTGTGTGGGGAATAAGCACCCGAAACCGTAATAAAAATAACCCAAAACCGGATAAAAAACGTGAATTTTCGGCGTGCGGCCAAAGGCCGCACGCATGCACTCCTCCAGGCTCAGCTCCCCTTGGGATTTTGGAGTTCCAGCGCCCCTGTCGTCAGTTTTCAAACAAGATTACATATTTATACTTACTAGACATTTTTGGAGCGGTGAAAGCGCTCCCAATAGACAGGTATGTCCGTGGGTATGTGGGTGGGTGGCTGGCTGGGTGGGTGGCTGGCTGGGTGGCTGGCTGGCCATGTCCGTAGCCTGGCAATACCTTGAGTGGCCACACACAACACACTAGTTAAAGGAGGGGCGCTGTTTTGTGCAGGCCAGGCACACTCACCACTCACTCACAGGCACAGATTACACTCACTCACTCACTCACATAGGGTACAGCTGCTCAAATTCACCGCTCCACTTCGAACCGAGGTTTGATTTTTTTTCAAATTTGTGGAATTTCTTGGATTTTTAGTTTATTTATTAATGACATTACTTAGATTTATTTTGTTTTATTCATGACAATCTTAGTTTTATTTGTGAATATTTTTTGAAAATGTTTTGAAATGATAACAATTAAAAACAAAATGTAGGAAACAAAAATGAAGGGACTAAAAATGTGTCCGCGACCCACAAATGGGTCCCGACCCAGTGCTTGGGAACCAGTGTTGTAGTTGGCCACCAGTTTAAATCTGATTGGGCACAATACTAGGCATATTTATGGAACTTATAAAAACTAAAATAAAACAAAACATTCTGAAACAATAAAAAACATATGGAAACTAAACTAGAAACTCCACTTGGGAATCATACTGAACTGAATTGAAAACAGGTGTTAAAACTGAAAGTACATGAAATGATATGAGAGAGAGAGAGAGAGAGAGAGAGAGAGAGAGAGAGAGAGAGAGAGAGACACACACACACACACACACACACACACACACACACA
This sequence comes from Nannobrachium achirus, assembly GCF_963921795.1. NCBI lineage: Eukaryota > Metazoa > Chordata > Actinopteri > Myctophiformes > Myctophidae > Nannobrachium > Nannobrachium achirus. The sequence goes on along the minus strand of NC_137810.1, from coordinate 58,258,097 downwards.
CACACACACACACACACACACACACACACACACACACACATACACACAGTGAAAATAGCAGATCTACAAGCACAACGCCTCGCGGTGTCAGGCGTTGTGTGCTTGTAGATCGGCTATTTTCACCAATTTAAATCATTTTCAAAATGAAAGAAAAAATCAAACCTCGGTTCGAAGTGGAGCGGTGAATTTGAGCAGCTGTACCCTATGTGAGTGAGTGAGTGAGTGTAAACTGTGCCTGTGAGTGAGTGGTGAGTGTGCCTGGCCTGCACAAAACAGCGCCCCTCCTTTAACTAGTGTGTTGTGTGTGGCCACTCAAGGTATTGCCCAGGCTACGGACAGGGCCAGCCAGCCACCCACCCACCCAGCCAGCCAGCCAGCCAGCCAGCCACATACCCACGGACATACCTGTTCATTGGGAGCGCTTTCACCGCTCCAAAAAAAAACATATGAGGTTTCCACCAGACAACGGCGATATGATTTCTTATCAATAAGCCTTATTCACGGCCCGCCCACTCAGCAAATATCTCAGCATCCCCCGGGTGCTGACATCAATTTAGAAGGGGAAACTATAACAGAAATAGCTGGACTTAAAGCCAACAAATCATTATTTCGAACGGTAAAGTAAATTATAATGCTTTGTGCCTTTTACTATCTTGTGTTCTTGATCATGCTAGCCGTATTTTATACTTTACTATTCGGAAATTGCATTAAATTTGCGATTTCTGTGTTAACTCTATAGGCTATAGTAGGTTTTTTCCCCTTCAAAATGTGACTTCAGCACCCGGGGGATGCTGAGTGGGCGGGCCGTGAATAAGGCTAATTATGGAATGCGTTACAGGCAGCCAGTGGATCGGTGTTCCTGGAGAGCTGCGGGGTTATGAGGAGGTTCATAAGCGCTATGGGAAGCTGCGCTGGGCCCAGCTGTTTGAACCCATCATTAAGCTGGCCAGGGAGGGCTTCCCTCTGCCACCCTTCCTGGCTGGCCTCCTGAAACATCCTCTCATAGCACGTGTGGTGAAGAACTCCTCTCTGTGGTAACAGCGTTTCTCCATGTGTGATGATCTTGTGTTCCATAATGTAGGAAAATACAAGTTTGCCAAAGCCTTTAAAAACTCACAAAGAGGTTGATTAAAAAAGAAAGGCAGCTTTGACTAATTTGTCATTCAGGACAGGGGTTCTCAACCTTTTCAGGCCGCGACCACCACAATAATTATATTTTAATTTAACTGGGGACCCCCCACCCTGACGAGCACTAAAGCCCTTTGCACACAGGCGCGTTTAACCGCACGGATAAAACGGACAATATAATTTTTTGAAAAGAAAACAATGATTCTCTATGACCTCATGCACACCGGCTCCAAATTAGCCGTGCGACGAGTGGCTGCCGCCGTGCGTTTTTTTCTCGATCGAAACCAGTTCGATTCGTGCGTCTTGTCGCATGCGGTAAAAAACTCATCACTCCTTTTATGACTCCTTTTTGGATCCGCAGTGCCGATTCCGCACAGCCTTGCACACCAAATCCAATGCGTTTTATTCATGCCGCAAACGAAAAAAAACTGTCCTGTGTGCAAAGGGCTTTAGAGTTGATGCATTACAACTTGTATAACACGGTTCTATTGTGAAAATAGCAGATCTACATGCTCACAACGCCACACGTTGCGAGGCATTGTGAGCATGTAGATCGTCTATTTTCACAATTTCTGACTATTTGGCCAATGTTTAATTTATCATTTTACAGGTATTAAAAAGTCCCAAATTGTCACTTTAGAAACATGCAAATACCCTCTGTACACTTAAACTTTATATTGGTTTGTTTACTGTTGAGAGAGAAAAACAATGTTGCACTGGGACCCCCCAAAATTATTTGGGGACCCCGCTGGGGGTCTCGAACCACTGATTCAGGAGTCTATGCAGCACACAGAGTGTGGGTTTTTCCTCACATAAAACATATTTTTTTTGTCATGTGCACTGTATTGCTGTTGCATGTGGATTCTATAATAAGTATTTTGCTCTCTGTTCTTTTCCAGTGAGGTGTTCTGTAACAAGAACAAGACAGTTATGAATGGACGGGATATTGTTAAGTTCCCTAAGCTGGCAGAAACCATGGAAAGCATAGCGGAGCAAGGGGCAGATGCCTTCTACACTGGGAAGATAGGACGCGACTTGATCCAAGATATTAAAGAAGCAGGTGGGTGAGATGTCAGTAGGGTGCTACTCCTAATTTTTGGGGGGGATCGGTTGACAGATAATATATAGAAATATACATGATGGACAACATTGGGACAACTATTTTATTTCTAGGAATGTCGTTCTTGTCATCTTCTCACGTAGACAGATGTTTGTAGATCTCTGGTATACCCATACATCTGGTGAAATCCAAATTCACAAACAAACCTACACCTACTGCTTTGGAAACCAATCCAGATACCATTTGCCTGTATTCCTCCTGATTTCCGCTAGGTGGCAGTATGACATTGGAGGATCTCAGTTCTTTCCGGGTACGAATAGAGGACGCCTGGACGGTTCCTTTGGGAAATGGCCTGATGCACATCCCTCCACCTCCTGCTGGGGGAGCCTTGCTTGCCTTCATTCTCAAGCTCATGGAAGGTACAGTAGAACATATAAATAATAAGAATTGCATTTTTATAGCACTTTTCCAAGTGCTCAAAGCGCTTTACAATGGTTAATTCATTCATACATTGGGAGGGAGGTGAAGCGGCGAACAGTTGACGCCAGCAGGGGCGTCACACCAAATTCTGGGCCCTGGGTACAAGGATTCACTGCGGGCCCCCCATGAATGTTAACTATTGAAAAATAGCAGATATACAAGCTCACAGCGCGGCACCGAGTGCCGCGCTGCGAGCTTGTAGATCTGCTATTTTTTTTTAATTGTGAAAAATGTGTGCAAGAAACTTATGTTTCTATGTCAGTGGTGCTCAAACGTTTTCATGTGAAGGACCCCCAAGATGATATGTATTTGTCCACAGCTAGACCCCCCATCTCAAAATATTTCGTTCCAGGGACCCCTCCCCGGAAGCAAAATTTGAGTTACAAATGTTCGCTTAAAAAAATACATATTCAAAGATTTGCGCACATTTTCACGACTTTTCAAAAATAGCAGATCTACATGCTTGCAGCGCAGCACTCGGTGCCGTGCTGTGAGCTTGTATATCTGCTATTTTTCAATAGCTAAAGTTACTAGGGCCCCTCCACCTTGGGCCCTAGTAACTCAGTCCCACTTTCCTACCCCTTGTGACAAGGGGTAGGAAAGGCAACACACAGCTTACTAGTTTTGCTATATTTTGGTACAATTAAGGCTTAAAGGACGGTAGAGGTAGTCTGGCATGTTTAACGCACCAACTGCCACTTCTGGTACATTGGACATTTCTGCTGCCCGTTTTACAAAGCATACAATGTTATTATTCAATGTTTTAATTCCCCTTGGTCATTAGATTCCATTCATTTCAGTACAGTATAGACTAGAGGGTATGCGCATGCATAAAGTGAATGGCAAATCGAGTGGCAAAGTGAGTGGCAAAGTGTGTTTAACGTCATTTAGCGTTGTTTAATGCAATCAGATAGGACTTTTCTGTTTGGATGTATGGGCCACTCAGTACCCGTTCCCATATAACTTTCGGGTATGATGATGATGTCACGCGCATACTCTCTATTGACATTTGTCTTTCCCTTAGGGCTCCACCTATCACCAAAATCCTTAATTGGTGAAGAGAAGATCCGAACATACCACCGTTACATTGAGGCAGCTAAATTTGCTAACGGGCAAAAGAAGAGTATTTGTGATCCTATCTTCAACCCTGGAAAGGTGCGGAACAGAAATGACTTACTTACACGTAACTTATATCACATTACATTACTCTATTAGTCTCAAGTAGCACAGCCAGTCAGTGATCTCCACCAACTCATACAGTACTTACCAACAGGCCTATACGCACTACTTTAAATACCATAAAGTAACAGAAGCCAGCCAAGTCTTTGCTTTGGTTCTGCAATGTAGTTTTCATTCAGGGTTAGTTTTGGCTCACAATGCGTCGCGATGCAATGCGTTGTGAGCTTGCTATTTTCAAAAGATTTGTATACATTTGAAAACTTGAAATGGGACTTTCTGCATAACGAGCACTTTTACTTTTGGTACATTAAGTACATTTTGATATCAATGCTTTTGTACTTTTAAGTACATTTTGAATACCGGACTTTTACAATGTATTTCTACTAGGGCTGGGATGCGATAATTTTTTTTTATCTAATTAATTACAGGCTCTGTGCATTTTAATCGCACATCGATATTTGACCTGAGAAGCATTTTTTTTTCACATCAAACACATTTTGTTGTACGAGTGAATCAACGAGTGAGTTTTTTAAATCTAAATTTCGCATCCACTGGGCCAAGCAAAGCGCTCTGATCGGCTACTTCTCCCTTTGCTTTTCTTGTCTCTTCTTGGTTGGTGCATCGCTATTATCGGTATGCCCGAAACTGAAGGTTCTGTGGTGCAAAAACTAAGTGCGATTAAAATGCTTTAATTTTTTTAATCGCGTTAATTTTCTGTAATTAATTAATCGCAATTAATCAGTTAAAGTCCCAGCCTTAATTTCTACATTGCAGTATTGATATGTTTACTTATGTAAAACATTTTTTCCACCACTGAGAACCAGTAAGACGACATCTCATCCTAGCATTATGTATTCAATTCACAGAATGCGACTCATTTGATGGATCCAGACTTCGTCGACCACATCAGGGCAATGATATCCACTGGCCGTACACACAACGACTCGTACTACAATACCCAGCATTCCTCCGACCGCATGGGGACCACACACGTGTCTGTCCTGGCTGAAGATGGTTCCGCTGTGTCCGTCACAAGTACTATTAATCAAATGTGAGCTGAAAGCATCAGCTAAAGCAGGGGTCCACACTCTTGTTTGCATGTTGAAAGTTAGACCATATATGCATGAAATTGAACGCATTAAAATGGTAAAGCACTGAGGTCAGGTGGGAAAGTTTAACATACTGAAACTGACATTAGGCTCAATTTGGACATCTGAAGACAAATAGTACACATGGCCAGTATGGTAGTGCCTGCTGTAAATATATTTAAAGGAGCAATAGCTAACATTCTGCCACTAGATGTCGCTCTTTTACAGGGTTAGGGTTAGGGTAGGCAACCTTAAAGGACCAGGTCACCTCTGGGACAACCAGATCTTATTTTATTGTTGTGTGGGACACGATCAACACAATCCTGAATACATTTTTTGTGTTCAATCTGTGTTTTTAGATATGTTAGTATTTCAGCATGCTACAACTGGTCATATGATGCATTTAGCATCATATGACCAGTTGTAGCATGCTGAAATCGGCTGAAATACTAAAATATCTAAAAACACAGATTGAACACAAAAAATAACTCAGGATTGTGTTGATCGGGTCCCAAAACAATACAATAAGATCTGGTTGTCCCAGAGGTGAACTGGCCCTTTAAGGGTGCCAACATTGGCACAGGGGAGGGTGATCACTGGCACACTGGCAGAAGTGTGAGAGAGGATTGTTTGAAGTCACCTAATTTACAGATAATTGCATCCTGCACATAATTCCACATTCATTAAAAGTCTGAACTGTGACTGGGGAGGGAGTCGGGGAGGCGGATTATTGCTCATAATCTAATGATCTTTATAAGAATGTCCTGTCAAACTAAATATGTCAGAATGTTTGATGGCTTGTCAAAATATATGTTGACATGGCACACTGATTATCTAGAAAACAAATATGGCACTTCATTTCAAAAAGGTTGCTGAAACTCCTGGGGTATACTATATTTAGGATAAAAAGTACCGTACCCACATGCATATAGTGGCCAGCTTACAGAGCCAAACATAACATTAATTTACAGTTTGGGGGCCAGAAGCAATACTTAAAACCTTCTGAACCTTTTTAAAGGTTCTGTGGATGTATTATTATTTCAGAAAAATGGCATAAAGATGTCATAATAATGTTTTTTTGTCATTATTTTGTGACAAAATGTTGTTAATTTAATCAATAGTATTTATTGATTTTCCAACTAATTATACACATGACAATATATTATGTATTCAAAATGAACGTATTATGAATTCAGATTCTTTCTAATATTGCATTTGTTACATGTTACTTTATAGTTTTGGCTCCGCCATTTATTCTCCCAGAACTGGCATCATTCTCAACAATGAACTGGTTGACTTCTGTGGGAGAGCAGATAGCCTGAGGGCAGGTAACATAACAGCCACAGCCTTGGAGTTTCTATTTTTCTCCAGTTTTAGCTATAACTAATATTTCTATATTATTGGAATGATTTGTGTTTTTGATGTAGCCAATGTTTTTTTGCATCAGGCGAACAGCCACCTTCCTCAATGGCTCCAGTGATATTTGACTCAAGGACTGGAGAAACTCTTGTAATCGGAGGGTCCGGAGGAAGCATGATAACTACAGCAATGGCCATGGTAAGTCCGTTATCTCCCTAAAGTATTCCATAACATTCTGATAAGTCTGATTGTCACAATATTTGTGAGATGTATTTTTGGAAACACATTGTTTTTCTCTTCCAGTCTATAATGAATCACCTGTGGTTGGAGATGGATCTTAAAGATGCCATTGCTAACAAAATTGTATATGTTGATTCCAAAAACAACTTGAAATTTGAGGGTGGCTTTGACGAGGTAATCCATCTGTTTTCATCATAACTGTCTAGCAATGGTGAATGACTTACAAAGATTATGTCGATTTTATACACACAAAGACCATAACTGGTTGTTTAACAAGATAAGATTATCCAGCAAAATGCTTGTATTTAGAATCACTCTGCAGTCTGATAGTACAATCCTACTTCTACAATAGTTTCTTGTTTTCCAATTAATTGTGTGTGTGTGTGTGTGTGTGTGTGTGTGTGTGTGTGTGTGTGTGTGCGTGCGTGCGTGCGTGCGTGCGTGCGTGCGTGCGTGTGTGCGTGCGTGTTCTTGAACTTCTTTCTTCTGTGCCCCTTAGGTGGTGATAAAGGGCCTGAGAGCTCTTGGACACACAGTGAAACACTCACCTTACTTCTTCAACGTGGTCAATGCAGTGGCAGGGAAAGGTGGCTGCATCACAGCCATATCAGATTCCAGGAAGCTAGGCGAAGCAGCTGGATACTGACACTGAATTCATGCGACGAGACTTCACTAAGCATCATTACAAACACTGAGCACATTGAACGCAATATGGTCGAGCCTGGCATGGCCAGACAAATATCACTGCGTAGACCAGGGTTCCCCAATTAGTTTTCCCCAAGGGCCAAATCATGTCTAGGGTACCAAGCCAAGGGCCACAACATTGCAGGGGGCGACGGTGGCGTTCCCGCTACTCCAGCGACAGTTCGGATATCGTCATTGTCGGGTGAAAATCTTGTATGTCCAAAACCGTTCGTTTTGCATTTATCATTTTAAAAATGATTTAAACTAGTGAAAACAGCCGATCTACAAGCACAGAACGCCTCGCACCGCGAGGCGTTGTGTGCTTGTAAATCTGCTGTTTTCACTACTTTTGTGCGGCGGCCTTGTTTGATGAAGCAGAGCTTTACTTTGCGAAAGAACTTACACATTTTGAAATACGGGTTTTCCACCCGACAATGATAATATACTAGTTTTGTTGCTGCTCTTATACCACCATTATTACAGGGGTTGGTGGGGGCCAGACAGTAGCCCCCCGCGGGCCGCAAATGGCCTGCGGGCCGTCTATTGGGGAACCCTGGTGTAGACATTAGTCTGGAATCTCTCTCTGTGTGGAACCTGCATTTTCAAGGTCCGATTGAAGAAGAAAAAGCCTCTGGTGATGAACCCGCGGCTGCCCCACATTTGCATACTCTACTGGGCCAGTGGTGTGTTCTACCATGTCTGCCCTCGTGAAAAGTAGCTTATCTGATACGCATTGAGGAGGCACTGGCCACAGGAATGGCCGCGGGCTATAGTTCCGAAGCAATTCACACATTAACTTAACAACAATAGACCTGACACCTCCCAGACTCACTTTGTTAGTATTCAAACTGCATGTGCTGTCTATGAAGCATTTGTTTTTGCAGGTAGCGGTAATTGGATTTTTCCCCACTTCTTTTGCAAGTGCATTTTTTCCCCCTTTATAACTGTTTGCTGTTGCTGCTGAAATGTGTGACGAGTTTTGATAGCAATTTCTGGAGGAATATGGATTAGACATGGCAAACAATAATGAGACAGACAACGATTCAGATTCTTGAAGTATAATTGACATTAAAAATATCCGGATATAGTGAAACCAGCATGTGCCACAATGGGGCAAACATCAGACTGGTTCCCAGACTGACTCCAAACACAACGTATTTATACATCATCCTCCAACTTGTTTTATGTGTTTATTAATGGACTTATGACTTACCACAAGATGTTAATCCATGGCGGTTGTACACAACACAAGCTACAGTAATATCCTGTGTGTGTGTGTGTGTGTGTGTGTGTGTGTGTGTGTGTGTGTGTGTGCGTGCGTGCGTGCGTGCGTGCGTGCGTGCGTGCGTGCGTGCGTGCGAGTGTGTGTGTCTGCACGTGTGTGGAATCACAACAGAGGCCGGACACACACACACACACGCACGCACGCACACACACATGCACACACGCACACACACACTATAATATATTATTATAACAATAATAACGATGATCGCCGCGGCGGGCATCACACACGCACACACACACTCACGCACGGTCGCACGCACACACACACACACACACACACACACACACACACACACACACACACACACACACACACACACACACACACACACACACACACACACACACACACACAAACCTGGTGGTCCTGTACTGGGCCCTGATTGGTCACTCACTGCTTCAGAGGAAGTAAAATCCAATCACAACTGAGCGGTGCCAGACCAAATCTACTGAGGGCTTTTTTTTCTGTTTACTGTAATGGCAGATTCGTCTAGTTTCCAGGCTAGCAATGGTCCATCAAAAAGCATCAAGGGCTGCAAGGTTTTGTACTGAATATGCCTCAGAGGCCATCATCTTCATACTGGACCCTGCACTCAAGACTTATTTGATGTTAAGCCTTAATGTGCAATGAATGTGCCTAACCAGAAACCTTATGTCCAAAACTGTTACTTTTCAAGAGATGGGAAAAATCTTCCAGTGGATCCAATGTACTTAATATTGTTTAATCACACAAGATCATGTTAATACTTTTAGCAAAAAATGACAGATCTACAGCAGGCTGCAAACTCACAGTCACAACGCGTCGCGTCGCAACACGTTGTGCTATCTTTGCAACTTTTTCATGATACGTTTGTATATGGTACAATATGAAATGAATTAGTGAATGGGGATATAATGTTTCTGCTGAACAGTAGTCTCGCGTAGCCAGACAACTCAGTATGCTATATACAGTCTGGAATGACAGCTCCCAAACGGCGAGCAACGGAAGTAGTCACTGCTGCACGGAACTGTAGTCCCTGTAGAAACATAACAGAAACACACTAGCACAGACAGAGTAATTCTAATGAACTGTAGTCCCATTGGAAACATAACAGAAGCACACTAGCACAGACAGAGTCATTCGAGCGGCATATTCTTGTTATGCGTGTATAGTTTAAGAAAACATTTGAAAACATCATGAAAGTAACTCCAATAACACCAGAGAAAGACTGTATGCAAGAAGAACTTCCTTGACTGTATGCTGGAAGCATTTGCAAATCGCGGAGGCAACAGTCTGGCCACGCGAGACTAACTCAACGGCAACACTATTATATAGTTTGGAACAAAATGTCAGGTAGGCAGGCAGAGGGATGGATGACCAACATGGTTGAATGTTTTTAGTGCTGCTAGCAGGGCTAAAACCAAATGTTTGGTTTTATCAAGATGCAGTAGTGATGTTATTTTAGAGCAGCTAGACTTTTCTCCAAATGTGAATGTACTTTTTACTGGTTACTGTAGCATTACTTTGTGAATTAAATCAAATGTGAATGTTTTACTCATTTTGTACTTTGTTTAATAAACTCTTACATATAACACAATTTTCTGTTTTCATTATGTCAAATATATTTTAAGATTATGCAACAGTTTTCACAAAGATTCATTACATCATACTACATCTCTGGTATGAAAAAACATTTGGAATTGGAGGGCAATAAAATCCAAATCACAAACATGTATTTATTACGTGTGAGATTCACAGTGCTTCACTAACAACATACTAAACATGCCTTCCAGTCTTTTTAAGTCATGCATGCTTAATTTTATGTATTTTCTCGAATTCAGGACACATGGTGTGCGACAACTGGCCTTGTCAGGCAATGGTTTGTGTGTGACGTCAGAGCATAAATTAGTTTGCCTTCATAAGGTGGTGTGTGTTTTAAAATCATTGAGACTATAATTCGCTTTGACCAGACCTTTTGGAACAGATAGGGAGGGACTGTGAAGTATAGTGTGCCAACTTGAAGAGATAGAGTTTGAGATACCGAGATCCATTGAGAGAGAATCTGTCGTTGTCGTGTTTATAAAATCTAAATAATAATACAAAAATGCGTGAGTGCATCTCCATCCACATTGGCCAGGCCGGTGTCCAGGTCGGCAATGCCTGCTGGGAGCTCTATTGTCTGGAGCATGGGATCCAGCCCAATGGACAGATGCCCAGTGACAAGACCATTGGAGGAGGAGACGATTCTTTCAACACTTTCTTCGTTGAAACTGGGGCTGGAAAGTACGTCCCCAGATTGGTCTTCGTAGATCTGGAGCCTACTGTCATTGATGAGGTGCGCACTGGGACCTACCGACAATTATTCCATCCTGAGCAGTTGATCAGTGGCAAAGAGGATGCCGCTAACAACTATGCCCGCGGACACTACACCATTGGCAAGGAGGTCATTGAGCTGGTGATGGACAGGATCCGCAAACTGTCTGATCAGTGCACTGGTCTTCAGGGTTTCCTGATCTTCCGCAGCTTTGGAGGTGGAACTGGTGCTGGTTTCACCTCCTTGCTGATGGAACGCCTGTCTGTTGACTACGGCAACAAGTCCAAGCTGGAGTTCTCCATCTACCCGGCTCCTCAGGTGTCCACTGCAGTGGTGGAGCCATACAACTCCATTCTGACCACCCACACCACCCTAGAGCACTCCGACTGTTCCTTTATGGTGGACAATGAGGCCATCTATGATATCTGCCGTAGGAACCTTGATATTGAGCGTCCTACCTACACCAACCTCAACAGGCTTGTTGGTCAGGTTGTGTCTTCCATTACAGCCTCCCTCCGTTTTGATGGAGCGCTTAATGTTGATCTGACAGAGTTTCAGACCAACTTGGTGCCATATCCCCGTATCCATTTCCCTATGGTTTCCTATGCCCCAGTCATCTCTGCTGAGAAGGCTTACCACGAGCAGCTCACAGTCGCTGAAATCACCAACGCCTGCTTTGAACCGGTCAATCAGATGGTGAAATGTGACCCTCGCCACGGCAAGTACATGGCCTGCTGCCTTCTGTACCGTGGTGATGTGGTGCCCAAAGACGTCAATGCTGCCATCAGCACCATCAAGAGCAACCGTAAAATTCTGTTTGTCGACTGGTGCCCAACTGGTTTCAAAGTTGGCATCAACTACCAGCCCCCCACCGTAGTACCTAGTGGAGATCTGGCCAAGGTCCAGAGGGCTGTGTGCATGTTGAGCAACACCACTGCTATTGCTGAGGCCTGGGGTCGGCTTGACCACAAGTTTGATCTGATGTACGCCAAGCGTGCTTTTGTCCATTGGTACGTAGGTGAGGGTATGGAGGAGGGAGAGTTCTCTGAGGCCAGAGAGGACATGGCAGCACTAGAGAAGGATTATGAGGAAGTTGGAATGGACTCCGTTGAGGGTGAGGGAGAGGATGAAGGGGAAGACGATTAGTCTTTTAAAAGGACTTCCTATTGGGGGCGCCCGCTGGCCTACTGGTCCATGCGCACACCACATAGGCATTGATGCCTGGTGGCGTCGCCGGTTCGATTTCTGGTCCGGACGACCTTTGCCGCATGTCACTCCCCGTCTCTCCCCCCATTTCCTGTCAGTCTACTGTCCTATCCAATAAAGGCATAAAAGCCCCAAAACAAATCTTAAAAAATGGACTTTGATTTGACATTAATAGACCCCATTATTATGAATGGAAAATGGTGGATTACTGTAGCGCATGTATCAAAGGTGCTTTACAATGTGCATTTCCAGTATAAACGACAAAAAAATAACAATATTTCAAAACAAACAAAACATTTCACAAAGTTTCATTCCCCAAGAACCTTAAAGTTTGAATGCAACAAAGGTTAAAGCTTGAAAACATGTGGTCTGATCCAATGTTTTATGGAGAATGAATGAATGAATGAATAAACAAATCAAAAAACAAACCAAACCAAAAAATAAACCAAACCAAAAAGAATACCAAATGAGTTGCTCTACTAGAGCCAACCCACTAAATATTTCCAAAAATCAAAACAGAATGTCAGCATTCAAAATAATAACTCATCTAACCCATGGGTATTCAATAGGGGTCCCCGTGCCCCCAAATGGTCCTCAAAGTCTCTTCATAGTGGCTTCCAAATTATTGTTTTGGGAACGTGTGTGTGTGTTCCCAAACATACAAACATGAATCTAATATTATTACCAAATAAAAATGTAAAATAAAAAATACAAATAAAATGGAAAAAATAATAAAATGAACAGACTCATTCAAAGAAAGTTTTGCTGAATTTGTCAGAAGTTAATGACTCATTCATGAAAACTCGGCTGCCAATTTTGCCAAGATGAGAAGAGCTACTAACACATCTCTTCTGTTCTCTGCTGAGGGAAAAGAACACACTGCTCTACTTCAGCCATTCTTAGGTTTGATGGCTTTCATGCAGAACGGTGTTGACATGCGTGTTGGAGTTACCAGGGACATGCAGAGAATGTTAGAGAGGCAGGGGCTGAAATTCCTTAAATGCGCAGCACTTTTGGCTAAAAATAGACACGTTGAGAGCTTGTAGATCAGCTATTTTAGCTCTCCAACCATGCAGAGCTATAGCTTCAAAATCCAGTGGCGATGTGCTTGTAGAAATCACTTTTGAGCAGAACAGACCTAAATAGTTCAACCAAAAGAAAATCCCTTTTCAATTACTCCTAAGCCTAGAATTCATGGAGTTGTTCTTTTTTTTTTGTCACATTCCTGATCCAATATTCTAATATATTAATTGAAGTAATAGGAGGCCACAGCAAACTATATAAGAAATCATTTATAAACGCCAAAACAGCTTTCATTGTAATCACTGGAATTCCTATTACTTACTGTAAGTGATCATTTAAAATATATAAATATATATCTTGTTAACATTTGCCTCCTATTTACTTCAATTAATTCAATATCAAAGAGAACAAACTGTTTTTTTTTACCTCTTTTTCTCCACAATTTAGTCGTTATGCCAATTAATTGATTCCTTATTCTTGCACACTGTGTGTCACCATCCAACTGGCTCATCTGCCAGTGAGGAGCCCCCACCGGGAGGACAGGGCCTCCTTCTCCTCCCACTCAACACTCCCTGCTGACAGCCTGTAGGGCCTCAGACACACATTTAAAACATGTGCTTTATGCTTGCCCTGGTGGGAGACAGGGGGGGTAAAGCAGCGTCCAATTCATTCCCTATAGAAGTCACATGGTTTTGAAGAAGCAACTAGTTTTACGTCTGCTTCTTGCCTTAAGGGCAGCCTTAAATCAAGCTTAAAGCAGCTTTCTTCTTCAGAAACCATGTGACTTCCATTATAGGGAATGAATTGGACACTGCTTTACCCGCCCCTCCCTCAGGGCAAGCATAAAGTACATGTTTAATTGTGTGTCTGAGGCCTATAGAAGAAGCCAAATGCACCACAGTGGATTTGAATCCTGAGACTCTACGGTGGTGGGCAACTACTTATACCACTGTGCCACTTAAGTGCCGATGTGCCTTTCTAAGAATATCGTTTTTGTCAATTATTTCAGTTGTATGACACATTGACGGGACAATATTACCTAGCGAGTAGTAGCGACAAAGACTATATGCAGCAGATTTGGCCCGAGCTTGTGCGTCGATTGGTCATGATGTCACCCTGTCAACCAGCGTTAATTTCGTCGACGAAAACTATGAGGAAAAAATGTTCGTTGACTACCTTTTTGACTGCCAAAGACTAAATAAAAACTAAGCTATGATGACTAAAATGTTAGGGAGGGACTAGTGGAGAAGAAATCCAGTAGAACTACCTCCCCTTGACCTCTCTGCTGTCAACCAACCAAACAAAACTGTACAACCATGACAATGTAAATACAAGATCCCAGGGCCCATCTACATTGCCAGCAATGAATGCTCACAAACATGCAGCTTAAATTTGGGAAAAGTGCAATTTGCACAACCCATTGAGGAATCATAGGTGTTAAGCCTACCGTTAATAAAACTGTTTCTGCTGATGTAAGGGAGAAATGAGTACAGATAAGATTGTCGAACTTAAATCACAGACTGTTGGGGGGAATATTACATTACATGAAGTGAATTACTGAATTCTATTCATTTTTGCCTTGCCAGCAATCCCTGGCAATGGCAAAGTCAGGAGTCAGAGGACACTTAAAAACAGCAGCCTTGATGCTGCTGTACTAAATAATTATCGGCCCATATCAAATTGACCCTTTCTCCCTTTTTAGGTAAAATGATTGAAAAGGCTGTTCATCAACAACTTAGACACTTTTTACTTTTGAATCATATTGTTTTGACAAGCTTCAGCTGGGATTTCGGCCTCATCATAGCACTGAGACTGCACTCATAAAGGTTTTAAATTATATTCGCCTTAACACTGACTCTGCCAATGTATCTGTTATAGTTTTACTGGATAGTATTAGTGCTGCGTTTGACATTGATTAGAGCACTGTGTGGGTCTCTCTGGAACTGTTATTCAGTGGTTCAAATCATACCTTCATATTAGTTCATAATAATAGGAAATACGTCTCTATATTGGAAACTGTGTCTGAACAGATGGCCATGACCTGTGGGGTTCCACAGGGGTACATTCTAGGACCAATCTTAAATTATCTTAAAGTAAATTATCATACTTTTACATGACGCAAATCTACATATCAGTTACATCACCCGACTATTTGGTCCCGCTGGTTCCCTCTGTCACTACTGCGGCAACATTTTCCTCAATTAAATCGAGATAAGACTGAGATAATTGTTTTTTGGACCACAGAAGCAGAGACAGAGAGACATTTCTCACAGAATCCTAGTCTCTTATACGGTAAGAGTCAGGCGAGAGATCTTGTTGTTGTCCTAGACTCACATTTAAATTTTAACAGTCATTTCATCTGCCTATCATCACCTTAGGAATCACCTCAAATAAAAGGAATTATGTTCAAGCAAGACGTACAAACACTTATATATGCTTTTGTTTCCAGTAGACTGGATTACTGTAAAGGTCTGCTCACAGGACTCTCAAGCGAAGCTCTTCGACAACTCCAACTGATACAGAATGTGACCACATTAAATATTACACCAGTCCTAAATCCTTACATTGGCTACCAGTCTCCCAGAGAATATTTTAATGTTGTTACTTGTCTATAAATGTCTCTGTGGCTCTGGGCCCAGCAACATCTTAGACACGCTGAAGCCACATGAACCCCCAAGAACCCTTAGGTCATCTGGGGCTGGCCTGCATTGTTCACACAGTTGGAACAAAACATGGTGGAAGCAGCCTTTCAGCACTATGCACCACAAACCTGGAACAATATTCCATGTTACTCTGAATCGGTCCTGAGAGATTAGACAATCCCCAACCATAGCTGTTTTAAAGTCCAAGTCCGACCGTCGGGGAGCATTTAGTATCAAAACACAAAGCCTGTGTCCGTCTGTTAGTCAGTCCCGCTAATCAACAACTGCAAATGACAAAAATATTTCGCAAAGATTTGAAAAGGTAAATCAAACTAGGAAAGATAGCTGGTTCTCCCAATTACTTATAAAATATATATGAGCCCTATTAAAAGCTCGCTACTCGACCTTAGGGAGTGTTACTTGTTACTTTTATCTTATTTCAATTGTATGTATTATGTTTATTTATTCTTTAAAGTACATTGTTGCACTCTGAATGTATTTGAGTTTGTTCTGTAAAGCACCTTTCATACAAAGCAATTCAAGGTGTATAAATAAAGCTTCCTTGCCCTTGCCTTGCCCATGTGAAAGTTGGTGTCATTAAGCAACGGTTTGTGTTGTGTGTGGCGTCAGAGACCACAGCTCGGTCAGCCTTCATAAGGTGTGTTGTAGCATGAAGCATACACATAGTGAGCTACAGTAACTACTAGAGGGCCAGGAAGAGGATAATAAATAAATTAGGAGACAGACGAGCAAGAACCTGTATCGGTCAATCCTGACTCTTTCATACAAAGATGCGTGAATGTATATCCATCCACGTCGGCCAGGCCGGTGTCCAAGTTGGCAATGCCTGCTGGGAGCTCCATTGTCTGGAGCATGGGATCCAGCCCAATGGACAGATGCCCAGTGACAAGACCATTGGAGGAGGAGACGATTCTTTCAACACTTTCTTTTATGAGACTGGGGCAGGAAAGTACGTCCCCAGGGCTGTTTATTTAGATTTGGAGCCCACCGTCATTGATGAGGTGCGCAATGGGACCTACAGAGAGCTGTTCCATCCCGAGCAGCTGATAACGGGCAAAGAGGATGCCGCCAACAACTATGCCCGTGGACACTACACCATTGGCAAGGAGGTCATTGAAGTGGTGTCGGACAGGATCCGCCTAATTGCCGACGGGTGCACTGGTCTTCAGGGTTTCCTGATCTTCCGCAGCTTTGGAGGTGGAACTGGCTCTGGGTTTGCCTCCTTGCTTATGGAGCGAATGTCTGTTGACTACGGCAAGAAGTCCAAGCTGGAGTTCTCCATCTACCCAGCTCCTCAGCTATCCACTGCGGTGGTGGAGCCATACAACTCTGTTCTGACCACCCACACCACCCTAGAGCACTCTGACTGTTCTTTCATGCTGGACAATGAGGCCATCTATGATATCTGCCGCAGGAACCTTGATATTGAGAATCCTACCTACACCAACCTCAACAGGCTCATTGGTCAGGTCGTGTCTTCCATTACAGCTGCCCTTCGTTTTGATGGATCTCTTAACGTTGATCTGACAGAGTTCCAGACCAACTTGGTGCCATATCCCCGTATCCATTTCCCTATGGTTTCCTATGCCCCTGTCATCAATGCCGAGAAGGCCTATCACGAGCAGCTCACAGTCGCTGAAATCACCAATGCCTGCTTTGAGCCGATCAATCAGATGGTAAAATGTGACCCTCGCCACGGCAAATATATGGCCTGCTGCATGCTATACCGTGGCGATGTGGTGCCCAAAGATGTCAATGCTGCCATTGCCAACATCAAGGGAAACCGTAAAATTCTGTTTGTCGACTGGTGCCCAACTGGTTTCAAAGTTGGCATCAACTACCAGCCCCCCTCCGTAGTACCTGGTGGAGATCTGGCCAAGGTCCAGAGATCTGTGTGTATGTTGAGCAACACCACTGCTATTGCTGAGGCCTGGGCTCGGCTTAACCACAAGTTTGATCTGATGTACGCCAAGCGTGCTTTTGTCCATTGGTACGTAGGTGAAGGCATGGAGGAGGGTGAGTTCTCTGAGGCCAGAGAGGACATGGCAGCCCTAGAGAAAGATTTTGAGGAGGTTGGACTCGAGTCCCTTGATGCTGGAGAGGATGAAGAAGGAGAAGGAGAGGAGGGATAAGTCATTTAGCTGGAAAATTAGAAAATGACTTCCTATTGATAGATAGCAAGTAGATCGTTGTTACATTATGAGAGGTGACTGACCACCAGTTAAGCAGGCAAAGACCTGTTCATTTCTCTCTCATTGCCCTGCCCAGGATCCCTTGTAAGCAAGTAAGTAAGTAAGTAGGTGTGTGCATATATTAATCCATTTATGGTGTTGATTTTCCAATATAATATATTTAAGTTAGAAAAAATAATATTCCAAAATGTATAACATTTCACAAAGTTTCATTGCAACCTCTGGGTGAAAGTATGAAGGAGCTGTACTAATCTGATGTTTTGGGGACAATACATTAATACACTTAAATAATAATTAACTTATAATAAATAGTGGAAACAACACATGAGTGGTCGCTCTCCTAGAGTCAGACCCCTAAATATTTACAAAAATAATATGATAACAGAATGTTAGTGGTAAAAGTAATATCTAACCTATAGTAGATAGATAACCTTTATATATTATATAATACCCCCTTTTTATTTTATATTGTTTTTAATAACAGATATACACTAGACAAGATGATTTTTATGTATCCTCTTTTAGAGAAGCCTTCTATAGGTAAAGGTAATTCAAAAGGTAAGTTTAGTCTACAACAAACAACTATATTTACCCAGTATATAAGTTAGTTTTAGTTTTTTGTTAGTTTTTATTTAGGCTTAGTTTATAACCCCATATAATAGTATGTGGCCTGTTGTTAGTATTGTTATTATTTTAGCTTTGAAATAGATTATTTCGTGGTTACAGGCACACAATGGTCTTATGGATGTCATGCATCCCCTCGTAGTGGGAGGTGGTATGCCAGCCAATATTTATTATTTCTAGACCTCACTTTATCCTACCATGTAATTTATATTCTTTATATATATACCAGGAGTTTTCAACGTTTTCAGGACAAGGACCCTTTAGCTTAGAGATGAAGCAGGGACCCCCTCAATGTGTGATGCAGATTTTCATCGATTTCATAGATAGATTCATAGACTTGTTTGACAGCACTGTCATCGGTCTATGTTGGATTTGTGTTTTTAGTTAACTTGACCTTTCACTCTGCTCTTTTTTACCTCCACAAAGATTTGGCGGCCCCCCTGTAGTAACTCTGAGGACCCCCTAGGGGTCCCGGACCCCCTGTTGAAGACCCCTGATATAGACTAAACTATTTCACATCTTTAGTTCAATGGGCCCCAAGAAGGCACTTTTATCTGTCTACATCAATGGCCAGGCTTTTTGTCATTTGTATCACTATATTGTTATTTTTCTGCCTCTCATTACAGTGATTCAATCTTCATTCCCACCGGATGCGATAAAGATAACGAAAACAATATGTCGACGTTCACATCAATCATGACGGCTTTATCGTTGTGGTGTGGACGCTGCCATCCACTTCAATTGAAAACTATATTTTTTGATATTATCTTTATCGTTATCGCGCCCAGTGGGAAAGGGCCTTTAGTCGGCGACCAATCCGTAGGCCCAAATTATTTTTCCACCGACCTTGCTCACCGTGCTGACCGCCCATTTGGTTGGTTTTAGTATCATTTGTTTTACTGAGGATAAGATGAGAAATACGTTTAGGGTTAGACGCTTTAGAGTTACCATGGCGAGCCGGCCACTGCAGAATCCAAATATTGCACTTTTACTCCACTCAAATGATTTGAAAACGTAGGTTTTAACCGTTTTACCGAGGTTACGTTTAGGAATACCAGGCAGCCCGAGGCCTGTTTCATGTGATAGCATTCTTTGTATATTTTCCATTATCTGTTCATTCTACCTCTCTTGTTGTGGGATCAACACATGTTAATGTTGTTGCCATATTGATCAATGCTATACAGCAGGAGCTAGGGGTTGGTTCATGGGTGTTTCAGTAGCATCACACCTTTTTTTTTCCATAGTGGGAATGACATGTCTTGCTTATTAGTAGGCTACTGTTCCTCTTTTTTGGAGGTATTGCCAGACTGGGGGGACAACATGAATGTTGTTTTTTTAGTCAGTTCTCCTTTCACTTTATCAATAATTTCCCTTTATCAAACATTTATGTTGGTCAAATTTATGTTTGTTAGTTTTTATTTTATAAAACTACTGCACAGGGGAATTCTCAGTGTTGGCAGTGTGGCGATTTACTTCTCTCTCAAGGATTCTGTACGAACTGATTTTCCTTTATCTTGTTTTTTGTTAAATGTACCGTATATAGGCCTACTATGTAACTTCTCCAGCTTTCTGTTTGTAAACAGGGATTCAAACTGGCCCCGCCCCTCTCTCCCTGGGGGGAGGGGCTGGCGGGCGCTCGCTTAACAAACAGTTTGAAATGGAGACCCTTTAGTTTAGACACACCCTTGCACTGTCATTGGCTGGGAGCTCGAGGGGCGGGTGCTCGCTCACTTGCATTGCCATTAACAAACATGGGATTTTTGAACATTATTTTTATTTATTTGTATTTAAATTTTTTTTTTTCATAGATCTACACTATGTTCTTAGAGAACATTGTATTGTTAGTAAATGTTAATATATATTTTGTTGGTCATTTCAAGTAGTCTCGCGTAGCCAGACAACTATTCCACAATCTCTGAATGCTATATAGAGTCTGGAACAGCAGCTCCAGAACGGCGAGTATCGAAAACGGGCATTAAAGTTCAAAAATCTATATTTTAAAATGTCATTTCTGCTAAGCAGCAAGCTAAACATGCTTATATGATTTTTATTTATATAATGATAAATATTTGTGGGATGTGAGACGGAAGCGGAAGTGACGAGGGCTTCACTTCCGCTTTGACCGGGTACTCATCGTTCTTCTCTTGATGCGCCAGACTGTATGCTGGGAGCATTTGACCAAATCGCGGAGGCAACAGTCTGGCCACGCGAGACTACATTTCAAGTAACCTGACTCCGCCAGATAAGGGCGGACTGGGCGGTACGCACTGCTGCCACCATCTGGCGGAGTCAGGTTACATTTCAAGAACTTTAAAGGAGTAGTTCACCCCCAAAATGACTTTTTTTCTATTGATTAGTCACGCCTTGGAGACTAGAGTTCAATAATATTTTTAGTTTTTTGTTGCATTCCTAAGACAAAAATGTGATAACAATAAATTTACCCCCATTGATTCCGGATGGGGACCCGTTTTGAAACGGGTCCCCATCCGGAATCAATGGGGGTAAATTTACTTGAATCAAATGGCTGAATGGAGAAATAAGCTAGTTGCCTGTCTCGTGTATCCTGTTGTAACACCTTTGCAGCCGGAATCCTCATCTGTAATACAAACCTGGATCATACAGTATCTCCTCCTAAATTCTGATTAAAAAGTCAAATCTTGGCAAACTATCTAGACAGAGAATACCTACTGTAGCCTCGGTAGTACGAAGGCTTTTATTTTCATTTGCGTTCGACACAATAGACATAGAAAGGTAGTTATGCCTCGTCCAGTTCTGACACTTTTTTTGGCATCCTACTAGTTCCAAATTCTTTTAGCTAGAAATTTTGTTCAAATTTAAACTTGTTCAACTTTAGGGCCGATGCATACTTTCAGTTAGGTTCGGGGAGTCACACTATCTTGGCAGCACCAAACAGCCGGATTAATGGCGGTAGGCCTACCCACCCCCCGAACAAGTGGAGTACGCAGTTTGTACTTCTCTTTGCAAATTGTTATACTTTTTGAGATTAAAAAGTGGATTTCTCTTGGAAATGAATTCTGTCTCACCATTTATATTACTGCATGGGCTTGAGCTGAAGTCCATCTGAGGAGAGATGTGTACATTTTCAATAGAAAATGTACATAATACTGTACATATAATATATAATATATGTACATATACTTTTTATATTTTTAATACATAAATGCGTTCACAACAGCCCGTTTGGTTTCCGCCCAACGCGGAAACCACTAGAAGAAGCGGCGTCGCTCTGATTTGGTTCCCTCCCTTTGTTTCCCCAATCCCTATTAAAATGCTAGAGTAGCCTAGTGTAGTCTTTCCAGTCGCTACGAGTTGGACTAAAAAAAGATGCATATACCAAACAATTTTTTCAAAAGCAAAACTACTCTGCATCAAGGAGTTTATTAGGTAGGCCCTAAAAGCATGTCCTTGAGTGCAGGGGAATTATTTTGGGTTAAAACTGATTCCGGTGGATAGTTCCGGCCAAATTGTAGTCCTTTGAGTACTACAACATGACGTTTTGTGGTTTCCGCTCCAGACCGGTTACAAGTCCGAAAAGTGAAGTGATCCCAGACTACATAAATGCCAGTTCGGCTCCTAGCCTCACGTAGCCAGACGAATCTGCATCGTAAAGAAAAATTGCGAGGCTATAGTCGGCTGCCACTCTTATGTTCTTTCTTTTAGATAGCCTTTTAACCAGCGGTTCCCAAACTTTTCAGGTCGAGACCCAAAGAGAGATTAGATGTTGATGAAGTCATTTGCTTTCCTGTAGGACTGCAATTAGGATTTCTGTTACACCAGATGGAGCTCGTGCCAACAAAAAAATGACGTCAAGAAGATGTTTTTGGTGGAGAATGAATTAAAAATAATGAATTAAAATATATATATATGTTTTATTTATTTATTTTTTATGTAGAAAAAGAAATGGGATTTTTACTGGTCCGTGATTGGGAAACAGTGTTTTAAACCAAACTATGAGAACATAGGCTTACGCGGTTATAATATCAAGGCGATGACACGTGACACAATTATAATATTTCTACTTATATTACATGAACCAGCCAGGTGAGCTTCCACTCTTAGTTCCTTTACTTTTTCCTTTTCCTTATTTCAGCCCAGCAGCTGTCAACACATCAGCTGATCAGCATCAGATAACTGCAGATTTGTAAATTTGTTTGTTTTATATGATTTGTACCTTTGTTACGATTATGCACCCTTCAACTGGGTCCATGGAATCTGTTGCTGGATATATAGTCACCGTCGCATTATGGTTGTATTCGAGGATGTTGCAAACTGTGTGTGAGCAGCTATGACTGCTGATGGAAGCTTGCCCTGTGATGGTTGCTAAGCTAGCATTGGACAATCACTTTTAGGGAGGGGCTTAGCGAAGGACTAATTGAACCACTAGCAATTAAACTTGTGTCTAATATTTACTTTCAGGGTATATTCATTGTGGTGGGATGGTGCAAAAAGTATGTTTATCTGCTGATGACCTTCTTTTGTATATTTCCAATCCAAGTGTTTCTTTACCTGCGGTTTTATCGGTTAAGGTTTTCGGAAATTGTCAGGGTATGAGCTGCATTTGGTAAAAAGTGAGCTTTTCTGGTCATCCAAGCCATGTTCCAGCTCAGGGTTGTTTGTCCATGATGTATTTTGCATAATCTTAATCATAACCTTTTTTTTAAGTGAACCTTGTTGCTTTTGCTGATAGTCTGTTGCCAAAATATTTATATTGCATGTCTTCCTTATGTGCCTGTTTCTATCTCCAAATGATTCGACTCTTTGAATCAAACCTGCAAACCCCCAAGCATCAAGAAATTCCTCCAAAAACTAAAGGAGTTGGATGACTTGACTTCAGGTTTTTATGGGACTTGTGTACTGTCAAATATCGTAGAGATACAATTAGCCTATACAATATGACTATGTATTCACACAAGAGACTTTCCTCACAGTGCTGGCCAGTACTTCATGGACACACAATGGCAGATTCAGGACACACCTGTGCAAATCTGCATTGTTAGGCAATGGTTTCTGTTGTGTATGACGTCGGTCAACAGCTCAGTGAGTCTACATAAACGTGTTATAAAGCATAAATATCAACCTTGAGGACATAATCTTATATAAAGTTGGGGGAAGCAGAGAGGGTTTTAAGGTGTTATATAGCGAGCGAGGTACAGAGAGGGAAGAAACAGACGGACGGACAGTGAGAGCCGAGTCAAGCGTGACTAGATCATACAAAGATGCGTGAGTGCATCTCCATCCACATCGGCCAGGCCGGTGTGCAAGTCGGCAATGCCTGCTGGGAGCTCTATTGTCTGGAACATGGGATCCAGCCCAATGGACAGATGCCCAGTGACAAGACCATTGGAGGAGGAGACGATTCTTTCAATACTTTCTTCATTGAGACTGGGGCTGGAAAATACGTTCCCAGATCAGTTTTTGTAGATCTGGAGCCTACTGTCATTGATGAGGTGCGCACTGGGACCTACCGACAATTGTTCCATCCGGAGCAGTTGATCAGTGGCAAAGAGGATGCCGCTAACAACTATGCCCGTGGACACTACACCACTGGAAAGGAGATCATTGAACTGGTGTCGGACAGGATCCGCAAACTGTCTGATCAGTGCACTGGTCTTCAGGGTTTCCTAATATTCCGCAGCTTTGGAGGTGGAACAGGTGCTGGTTTCACCTCATTGCTGATGGAACGCCTGTCTGTTGACTACGGCAAGAAGTCCAAGCTGGAGTTCTCCATCTACCCGGCTCCTCAGGTGTCCACTGCAGTGGTGGAGCCTTACAACTCCATTCTGACCACCCACACCACCCTAGAGCACTCCGACTGTTCCTTCATGGTGGATAATGAGGCCATCTATGATATCTGCCGTAGGAACCTTGATATTGAGCGTCCTACCTACACCAACCTCAACAGGCTTGTTAGTCAGGTTGTGTCTTCCATTACAGCCTCCCTTCGTTTTGATGGAGCTCTTAATGTTGATCTGACAGAGTTTCAGACCAACTTGGTGCCATATCCCCGTATCCATTTCCCAATGGTTTCCTATGCCCCTGTCATCTCTGCTGAGAAGGCTTACCACGAGCAGCTCACAGTTGCAGAAATCACAAATGCCTGCTTTGAACCAATCAATCAGATGGTAAAATGTGACCCTCGCCACGGCAAGTACATGGCCTGCTGCCTTCTGTACCGTGGTGATGTGGTGCCCAAAGATGTCAATGCCGCCATCAGCACCATCAAGGCAAACCGTAAAATCCAGTTTGTCGACTGGTGCCCAACTGGTTTCAAAGTTGGCATCAACTACCAGCCCCCCACCGTAGTACCTGGTGGAGATCTGGCCAAGGTCCAGAGGGCTGTGTGCATGTTGAGCAACACCACTGCTATTGCTGAGGCCTGGGCTCGACTTGACCACAAGTTTGATCTGATGTACGCCAAGCGTGCTTTTGTCCATTGGTACGTAGGTGAGGGCATGGAAGAGGGAGAGTTCTCTGAGGCCAGAGAGGACATGGCAGCACTAGAGAAGGATTATGAGGAAGTTGGAATGGACTCCGTTGAGGGTGAGGGAGAGGGCGAAGAAGAGGATTAAGCCATTTGACAGGGGAAATGATGTCTTATTGATAGACCCAGATCATTGTGTTACTCTGGTTCCTGACAGCTAGCGAGTAAGTGAACTTGCAACAACAAAATTGAAGCTGTCCTGACATACAGTCGTCGCCTGGCATATATGATTCAGGCGACACAATTTGATTGGTTGAGACTTGTCCAACCAATCAAATTAACCAGCAAGTGTAAACAACTAACTAATTAATACAATAACTGATGAGAGTAGAGGATATCTCTGCTTCATCAAGCAACAGCGCAAGCGGGCGCACACATACACAGCTGTCTCCCTTACATATGTGAGACCCAGTCCCTTCCGTAAGAACAGCGACTAGATGAGGGTCTCACTATACGGTTTGACTGTTTAAATAAACAATCCTGAAATCATTATATTCCAACCAGACATAACATGGTCATATTGTATCTGAAAAAGTCAAGAAGGGGGTTAGTCACTAACTCAGACAGGTACAAGCAGTAAACTGTTTGTGTGGCATGTTCTGCAAACCAATAACAACAGCAATACAATATAAAACTAAATAATAATTATAATAAGATAATACTGGACTGTATTGAAATCAAACAAATAATACTAATACTAATATACTAATACAATACTAATACTAATGATACAATTAATACAAATAATACAAATAAATTACATTAAATTTAAAACATTTAAAACAATAATAATACACACTAACCATCTTTAAATACCTCTTAGCAGCAGTGGGGATGTGCATTGTGGAATGTGCAGAATTAGGGGGATTAATATAATATAATATAATGAGCCGTGAGGTAAGGTATATGCATATATGCATCAGGTACGCTTATATACATTAGTGCAAGTAACAGTGTGAGCAAAACCTACATGGTTAGTTAGTTTAGTTTTTTTTTAGGTCCCAGGCTGGGAGACACAACAAGTGCCTTGCCAGTCCACATCCTCACAAACCAAACCACAAGCGTGTAAAGGCCCTCTGCCTTTGTGTATAGAAGTCCGCGACTATCTCCTTAGTCGTGCTACCGACGTTCGTGACATTGACTAGACGCCATGACTAGACTGATAGACTGATACCATTCCTGAAGAAACAGAGGGCATGCTGTATATAGATAGTTATTTACCTCTCTCTCCATTTACTTCCTGATTTAAATTTAAATTTTAAAAGTTCAATATTGTAAAAAAGTATAAAACATTTTAAAACTTTTCAAAATATCTAATATATACTCAATAGTTTAAATAACATGAGCTCTCCTATAGCGAGCCCACTATTATATAATATTTATTAAACTAACTAATAATAACAAAATGTCAGTGGTCCAACTAATACTTTATCCTACCACTATATAATTACATATATTTCATTTCAGAATATCCAAAACTATACAATATTATATCAACGTTTATCCTTTTTTTAAAGAAGATTATTTTTTTGTAGTAACGCCATGTATGGAGATAGCTAACGTAACGGACAGAACGGCCCATACAAGGAGATATGTACGTGTGTCTTGTTTGATACCATGCGAAGTGAGCACCGCTCACTTTGCACTGGTGCAATTTTTTTGAATTCTTTTGATTTTATTTTATTATTTCATGCTTCCGGTGGAGCCAAGGCCCCACTGAAACAAACTGCAAAAGCTTTGCAATTCATACATGACATACAAAAACTATTTATGAACTTAAAATATTTATAATATATCAACAGCAATTCTAAAAACATTTCTATGCCTCTTTTTTTCTTCTATAACTAGATAGTGTCAATGTCTCTGCACTTTTTTTCTTTTTGTGTGTGCTGTGCCACTACTACTACAGTAGTACCAGTACTCAAAGATGCCATTTCTGTGGTGCTTTCAGTCTAACACACACTCCCCATTGGCCAGGGGAGATATTATAGGACTACTTTGTTAACTCCTCATGAAATTAATCTGTAAATTGCTTTTCTATTGTCCTGTGGTAGTTTTTTTGTTGCACTTTTGTTTTTATCCAGTTGTTGTAGAATGTTGAATGGGCCACAATGGAAATGCCTTTTGGCTTTTTGTGTCATTCATCATTCGGCATGTTCGTAACTTGTTGTACTGCCTGTACCTTTAAAGAAAACACACCTAGTGTGAAGTGAGTGGTGCAATATATTTACTTCATTAAGCGTCCTGTGAAGCTTGGCCAATGTGACCCTGGGAGTACAACACCATTTGGGCGCTTTGTGCAAAGATGTAGGCCAGATGTATGCCAAGCTTCGCATCCCACAAAGCTTGGCCAATGTGACCCTGAGTGTACAGCAAACTTTGGGCGCTTTGTGCAAAGCTGTAGGCCAGATGTAGGCCAAGGTTTGTGAACCCTTGGCATAAAAAACTTTGGACAAAGACAGATGTTGGAGCTCAGCTCCTTCCAGGAGCACTGCTCAAAAACCTCAATATAAACATCAATCAATCAAACCCTTTGACCTCAGGTGGCTACACCAAATACCGTATCTACCACTCCTACAAAGAGGAACTCCCCTTGCACATCAGGGCAGGGGACAGTCTTATGATGCAGGAGTATGTGTGAGCATGAGCCCACACTTTACATTGGTAAGATTTGAATTTGCACACACACAGCAAGGCCGTTTGTCATTCTGGAGTGTACTTCTACCACGGTTATGCTGTTGACCCTGAATTAATGAATGGAACGTCCTTCAAGATGGCGGGAACTCAATCGACTTCGAAGGCAGGGCGGCATAAAAATGAGTAATGGGATTTGGCCATGGTCCCCCGGACGATGAACCCTAACTATTTGATTGACCCATGACCTTTTCCCTGTAGTGCCACCACCCACCCTCAGGCCAAAATGTCAACTTTGCACACAAGATTTCTCATAACAGGCAGATTGCAAGACCCAAGGAGCAGCTGCAGACATCTCAAGAATCAAGTTTCAAGAGGGGTTTATTTTTGTCACTCACTAAAACAAGTAGGCTACACAGTTCAACCAGCGTAATGTTGATGTTGCATGTTCTGTGCAAGACTGAGCTAACAACAAATTCAGGCTCGCAGGCCACTTCCAGCCCGTGGCGCAATTTTGACTGGCCCACCAATCAATCAATCAATCAATCAATCAATCAATCAATCAATCAATCAATCAATCAAAAAATAAAATAAAATAAAAAACACTTAAAAAAAAGGTTATTATCTTATCTTTAATTACATTACTATTACATGAATAATCATCCAGGAAGGCAAAACTCATCTCATGCAAATTCAATACCAATATGATTAATTTGTCAGAAAACAATGTCAGTTAAGATCAATAAGGCACCAATGAAAGACAGAAGTTATCAAGTATCATTAATGCTGTCATTTTATCAACTGGTCCCTGGCCCCTTGCCCTTTTTGTAAGGGTGCCCACATGTTCAGCTATTTGAGTAGCCCTGATGTAGGGTATATGGAAACAGGAAACAAACACATCAAGCACACATTAGTGCAAGTAACTGTGAGAGCAAAACAAAGCATGGGTATTTACAGGTAGATGCAGTTTGTTTCCCCCCCTTTTTTTTGTACAAATCCGTGTTCAGGGTTCTGACGGCCACTGGGAAAAAGCTCTTACTAAGCCTTGAGCCCTGGGCAGTGAAACCCTTCAAACTCCACTCCACTGGCTCCCGGTTGCGGCCCGCACTGAATACAAAACACTGATGCTGACCGTCAAAACAGCCAAAGGTATGGCTCTTCCATACGTCCAAAATCTGATCAACCCCTACAACCCCATCTGTTCACTCAGATCAGCCAACACTGGGATGCTGACAGCCTGACACTGACAGAACCCTTGCTAAAAGCCCAGGATAAAAATCCACTCGTCCTAGACAATTTGCCCTTCAAACCCTTCAAACTCTTGCCAGTCTGCTGGGGCTGCTAAAGCAGGGCTTCTGTTGTCCACGGCATGTATACAATCCATAAAGCACGTGCAAGGACATAACAATTAAATAATTAAATAACGAAATAATTTAAAAAAGACAGGAGAAAATGCCAAGGTGTTCCGCAAAGTTGTGACAAAGTTGTGACAGGACATTTTGTAACGTCCACAAAAAATCTGTACAGTTGGACTACTATAAAACTGACAGGCAGGCAGTGTCGCTTATCTACTCTGCATTTTCAAAATAAATAAAAAAACATAATTTGAATATTCAATGCAACCTGTGAAAAGGATCTTATTTAAACTTCAAGAATCTGTCTAAATTGTATACTTGAATTATTTATATACTGAAAAGGAAGAAAAAACAACAACATTAAATACAGTGTCCACATTTTTACTATACATTTATACATGCATGGCAGAGACATTTGTTTGGTATTTCTTCTTTATTTATGTTTTATTTATTTTATTTCCCTCAATGTTACTTGGCAAATTCCTGTCTACCTGGAAACTACTACTGCTACAACACAACATAATGAACCTAGATTATATTTATGAATATTACTGCTTTGATTAAAGTAAATAGCACTTAAAGTTCAAGTCAAATGTATGCTACATATTCACACAGCTGCCACAAAGCTGCCAAGCACTGTTGTTCACTTATCGTCATCTCTGTACATTTTCAAAATCTCAAACATATATATAAAAGTGCTCTTATTTAATCCCATATGGTGAATGGGTTCTCCAATTTTAAAATTGTCTAGTGCTGTGGTCCAGGGATCACCGGTGGTCCGTGGGTTTGGCTCAGATGCTGAATAAATAATGGACCTTGATATGAAATAGGTTAACATTGAAACCACTGGTCTAGTAGCAGTGGTTCTCAACCTGTGGGGGTCCCCAAATTATTATTAAGTGTGTAGAGGGTATCTGCACATTTCTAAAGTGACAATTTAAGGACTTTTGAATACCTCTAAAATGACAAGTTAAAAATTGGTCACATTTTCAAATATTAAGGGCAGAAATTGTGAAAATAGCTGATCTAGCTGATCTACATGCTCACAACATTGCGAGGCGTTGTGAGCATGTAGATCTGCTATTTTCACATTATAACCATGTCATACAAAATGTAATGCCTCGACTCGTCAGAGTGGAGGGGTCCCGAGTTAAAATATGATTATTTTGGGGGTCGCGGCCTGAAAAAGTTGAGAACCAGAAGAATTGTGGAGATTCTTTAGTAACTGGTGATTTCTTGAAGAGGAACTAACTAATACATTGAACCCATTGATTGAATGTTAGCCATCCTGACTTGTGGCTCCTCTGCTGGGCTTTGACAACAGAACCTCTGATTCATTCGAAGCATTATTGACTTTAAATGACTTCTGAACTTGACACCCACAAAAGCGTAGAAGACAGGGTTGAGACAGCAGTGGGAGAACGCAATGAGTCGGCATACATAGAAGGCATAATCAAGCCGAATGCTTACTTGACAAGGTGACAGTCGGTAGTCGTCAGCCAGCATCTTAAGAAATATGACCACATTGTACGGTATCCAGCCGACGAAAAACACAGCCACAATGCAAAAGATCAGCTTCACAGTTCTGTTCTTCATGTGGGACTTGGTCCTCGAAATTCTTCCCAGTATTTGAATGTAGCAGAATGCCATCACTACAAATGCGGCAAGGAAAAAGATATTCTGCTGGTAAGTGCCTGCCTTTTTCCACAGGGAGTCCCTAAATTCACATCCTTGGGAGTCTTCCTTTTTGTGGTGGTGGACTGTGATGACAGAACTGAAGAGCAGGGATGGCATAGCTGCTCCAATGCTGACCACCCAAAGCACTGCAGACACAGTGGCGCCATAGCTGACCCTCTGCGTGCCACGGTCAAACAGGGGATGGACCACGGCCAGATAGCGGTGGATGGTCATGACGGTCAGGAACAACACGCTGCTGTAAAACCCGATGAAGAAGATGAAGGTCACGATGTTACACAGTCTCTCTGGGAGGACCCAGCCCCAGATGTGGTAGACGGCCCAGAAGGGGAGGCCGGCGGTAAACACGAGGTCAGAGATGGCCAGGTTGAGGATGAAGATGTTGGTGAGGGACTTGAGGTTCTCGTACAACGCCAGGATCACGAGGACCAGAGAGTTGCCCAGGAGGCTCAGGGCGATCACCACGGAGAAGAAGACTGGGATGACGATGGAACCAAACTTGACCACTCCGCCTTTATCGCAGACCTCGTCTTCATAGTCATCGTCATAGTTGACATATTCCTCACTTTCATTCAAAGACGCAGACATGTTTACCTGGAATCTGGAAAAGGAACTTGGTCAACCAAATGTGTTGTTGTTAGGCCTATGTTTAGTTAGTTTAGTCAGCAACAATAAAAACATTTACAAAATATAAAGCGGTAATTAAAGGAGTAGTTCACCCCCAAAATGACTTTTTTTTCTATTGATTACTCATGCCATGGAGAGTACAGTTCAATAATATTTTTTGGTTTTTGTCACATTCCTAAGACAAAAATTTGATTCGAGTAAATTTACCCCCATTGATTCCGGATGGGGACCCGTTTCGAAACGGGTCCCCATCCGGAACGAATGGGGGTAAATTTATTATCACATTTTTGTCTTAGGAATGTGACAAAAAACTAAAAATATTATTGAACTCAAGTCTCCATGGCGTGACTAATCAATAGAAAAAAATCATTTTGGGGGTGAACTACTCCTTTAAGTCACTTAATTCTTAAGTCATTCCATGTAAGGAACACATTTTCTACTGGATTTTATTTTAACAGTCATGCTGAAAATAAAAAAAGAAGCTTACCCTATTGACTGGTTGGGTTCTTCTGTTGGATGTGATAGCTTCACCTCACTAGTTATTGCTGGCTCTACCTGTGGTTGAAGCCTATAGTTTCTGTTCCTCTTGGATCCCCATTTGCTGCTACTGTGATGTTAAGTAAATTGTTAATTCTTGACTTTTTCTTTTTCTCTTTCCAGAGTATTTCTACGTGGCAGCAGTATTGATACTTTTACTAAAGTAACACATTTGAATACTTTTTCCAACTGGTTATTACACGGTGTGCCAGGTCACGTAGGCCTACTATAGTGTCACACCCATTCCCGACAAGGCCTACTATAGTGTCACACCCATTCCCGTCACGTAGGCCTACTATAGTGTCACACCCATTCCCGACACCCACTCCAGACCGAGTGTCACACCCATTTTTTTTTCAGTTGATAAAACAGTAAAATGTGTTTCCTCATTGTGCTCCAGGTTATGTATTGTCAAACCATTGCACATAAAGAGCAAAAGCATTATGGCATACCCTGTTGGAGCTCTGTCACTAACTGTATGATTTGCTGGATTGAAGACAGACATACCCTATCTTCACCGAATGTGTTGCCTGAGCAATTGATATAGGCCTAATCATTAATCATTAATTAGCTGAAGCAAAAAAAAAAAGGTTATTGTGAGACTCATTGCATTGTAACAAAATTAACAAAGAACTACGGCAAATCATTATTAGGTTACAAGACACACATAACCACTTCAACCCAAGCCTGCATTTCACATTGTGAGCTATGCACAATTAGATCTTCTATTTTCAAAAGATTTGTATACATTTGTATATATTGAAAACTTGTGAAATGGGACATTCTGCAAATGAGTTTGTAAATAAAGACTAATATCTCCTCCCTCCTTGGGGTGGAGACAGTGTTTGATTATAAATTACAGCAAGAACTGCACAACAACACTTAGATTGATATTCCTGTATGTCTATAAAGAAATTATTATCAGTGGTGGAAAAAGTATTCAATTTTATATCAGTAGGCCTACAGTAATATAGAAATACTCTGTTACAAGTCCAGAATTCAAAATTGTAAAATGTAAAAGTATGGAAGCATTGGCATCAAAATGTACTCAAAGCTACAAAAGTAGACTACAATTACAAAATGTTTGAAAATAACAGCCTAGGTAGGGCTAAAGTGGTTTATGTATGATTTATAGGCCACCCTTATATAATGTATATCTGCAAAGTAAGTACCTAACTAGTTTTCAAATGAATGTAGTGGAGTAGATCGTAAAAGTAGGTATATTGGAAATAGCCTACTCCAGTTAGTAGCCTACAAATACTTCAAAACTGTACTTTGAGTAAATGTAGCCTACTTACTTTTTTTTTTTTTTGCTTCTGGGGGTCCCTGGAACAAAATATTCCTAACAGTTTTCTGAAAAAAAAAAACTTGTGTTGCTATATCAGTTGTTCTCTAAACTTTGTCATGTCAAGGACCCCCAAAATGATATGTATTTGGCCGGCTTGGCCGCGGACCCCCATCTCAAAATATTTTGTTCCAGGGACCACCCAGAAACAAAGATTTGAGTTAAAAAATGTTCACTCTAAATTTGCCAAGAAGCAGAATAGATTCACCATACATGCGTTAAAAGGAGACACAACAATGCTTTGAAGTAGGCTACTTCCACCGCGGTCACATGACACAACTGTTTACACTGCAACGACAACCAAACTATGTTGACATCTTTGCCCCGCCTCCCCCAGCAATTTGCCTCTCGCTATTGGCCTCAGACCTACACGTCGCTACGTGACTGGCTGGTTCCAAAGCCAGCAAGATTGTGTGCACATGATGTAAACTATGCGGATCGATGGACCAGCCTGTTGTCTTTAAAAAGTATGTCAAAGTTGTTTTCTTTTCATGTGTAAATATTAAATAATGAACATTATGTGTACAAAGGAAACGAATTACGTTGCTGCGCCGTAGCTAATTTCCCATGACATGATCAGTGTGTCTGTCAAGTTATAATAGCGTGTAACATTGTAACAACTAAGTAGTAGCCTACTTTGATGATTTCAGCCTCGATAACTCCTTCATATTTAGCTTTAGCAGCAATCAACATTGATTGTTGTGATCGCACATATAATACACATTTCCAACAATGTTATTTGTATTTCTTATTCGTTGTTTCGTTTTTTGGGAATGGGACATTGCGAAATGGTCAATGGAATGTGACCAAGCAAGCTGCGATCAGCTGTCCAGCAGGTTATGTACATTTACTTACTGTACTTAAGTACAGTTTTGAGATATTTGTTCTTTACTTGAGTATTTCCAATTTCCAATACTTTTTAACTTCTACTCCACTACATGGCAAATATTGTACCTTTACTCCACTACAATTATTTTTAAACTTTATAGTTACTAGTTACTTTGTAGATTTTGATTGTTATCACAGAATATACATGCACTTCAGCCCTATTTCGGCCATTTGAAAATAGTTGATCTACAAGCTCACAATGCCACGCGATAGATTTTGAGCGTGTAGATGTGCTATTTTCTAAATATTTTTTTGAAAACTTGAAATGGGACATTCTGCATATGAGTACTTTCAAGTACGTTACGATAACAATACTTGTGTACGTTTGCTCAAGTAAATGTACTTGTAATGGAGTATTTCTACATTGTGGTATTGATACATTTACTAAAGAGTTTGAGTAATTTTTCCACCACTGTGGCTGGCAAACACTGGCCCATAAGAAACACGGACTGAGCTCATTTTCCTTTCCTTCACTGAGTCAGACTAGTGTCCAGCTACTTTAGCTATAGAATTATCTGGGCTAGCCTTGGATCAAGACTAGATGTATTTGAATAGAGCCCGACTTTAAACGTCTAAATCGATCAAATACATACAATAGTCTTGACCCAAGGGCAAGGCTATATCTGGGCATAATGTGGATGACAGTATGAGAACACTGCTTGCTTAGCTGAATACATCCTTGCTTAGCTGCATCCCTGTCCACTCCACAGTCCTATAATAGAATCATTTAATCAACTTTGTTGAAATAATGATAACATGTGAATTGTAAAACTAGTATTAGCCTCCTACTGTCAATGGTTTTCCTTGTTTAGTCGGTCTTGTTTTAATGTGTAA
>NC_137810.1:57968173-58218173 GCF_963921795.1 Nannobrachium achirus | reverse complement strand
AAAAAGAGTTGGAGAGGCCCTCATTGCGTGCTATAGAGAGAGATCTCTCTCTACCTTCTTCAGAGGTACCGTTTTTTGAGTTTCGCTAATTTTAAGGTTTTTAAACAGGTCAGTATCATATATAAGACACTAAATGGTCTATGCCCACCTCCCCTAAAGGAATTCATAAAAAGGAAGCCTGATAGAGGACTCAATACTAGAGCAATCACTAGAGGGGATTGCGAAGTACCGTACCGGGTAACCGCTTTTGGAAAAAACACCCTTTCAGTGCAGGGATGTTCAATCTGGAATGACCTACCTCTAACAATAAGAGACTGTTTGTCATTTCCATCCTTCAAGTTCAATCTAAAAAAATGGTTAGTTGACAATCAAACCTGTGACCATGTATAGTTCTAAGAGTACAGCTCATGCCATGTACGTATATTTTTAACTATCCTTTTTTAATGTAGGGTACTGTTAGTAATATGTGTTGTTTTGTTGTTTTTTTTTCTTGGTTCAGGAAAAATAGTATTTGTATGTATGTTCTTAGGCGCCCTCTCCTAATGTAGGGTTACTGTTTGTTGGTATGTATTGTTTTGTCTTCATGTGGGGACTACGGATGAAATTTAGCATTCTTGCTAATTCCGGCTTATTTACATTGCATTCATGTAGTGTTCATTAATATGCATTGTCCCGTCTAAATAAACAAATAAAGTAAAGTAAAGTAGCGCTGCTGCTGCTACTCAAAGATTTGTGACAAAGTGACAAGCCAGTGGGCCAATTACATGAGTTGTATTTTGTCGTTGTCGGGTGGAAACCTTGTATGCCCAAAACCGTTTGTTTTGTATTTATCATTTTTAAAAATGATTTAAACTAGTGAAAACAGGGAAAACAGCCGATCTACAAGCACACAACGCCTCGCGGGCGCGAGGCGTTGTGTGCTTGTAGATCTGCTGTTTTCACTACTTTTGTGCTACGGCCTTGTACGATGAAGCAGGGCTTTGCTTTGCGAAAAAAAATGTGCACATTTGAAACTTGGAGATACGAGGTTTCTGCCCGACGTTCTTTTCCTTATGGCCGGCCTGGACCGGCCGGGAATGAACCGGCCGTTCGGGAGTTGTCCCGCTTTTCCCAATGGCCAGCACGTCCTTGGTTACATTCATCTATTCACACACCAATGGCAGAGGCAGCCTTGCAAGGCACCAAGTTGCTCATTGGTAGCATTTAGTGCTTCAGTGCCTTGCTCAAGGACACTTCGACATCTTCGCCAGAAGGAGCCTGGGATCGAACCAGGGACCTTCTGGTTCCCACACAGCTGCTCTACCTCCGGAGCCATATGCAATATGATATACAGTATGATATGATATCATATGGTATGGTATGATACAATATATGATGTGATTTAAATGAAGTGTCATTCGAAAATCAAATAATCCGCCTCAAGTATTTTGTGTAGAAGTCAAATAAATTACTATATAAATTACTACCCTTTTTCATGATGAACTCCTCTCATGAATTATATTTCCAATGTGGACATCCAGCAGTGTTTTAGAAATGAACTCGCAACAAGTCTTTGTTTTATTGATGAAGATTACATTACGTGTTTAACTCTTTTACCGCTTCGGACGTTCCCGTTCGCCCCAATTTTCAACCCAGCTCGTTGCCAATACGGCTCGTTCTTTTTACCTTGTCTGATGACTGTAAGCTGATGTGGGGTCGCGCCGCCGTGTACAGTAAAAACATGTCCCGTAACGCTGCTCTCAAAAATCCACCGCAAGTTAGCAATAATGGAGTCCCAAATCACTTCCTGGCTGTTTTCTGTGGATCTGATCTAGAAATCTATGCTCTGAATGGATGGCAAGCAAAGCGGCCCAATTCACAGTCATTCTTTGCATAAGGCTGCCCTCTGCCGCCAGCTCGGCTAAAGTACACATATGAGCGTTGTATTGTAAAAATAATTAGTTTGAAAATATCAATAGATAATTTTCTATAACATCGCAAAGGTAAGCTGCTTTTTGCTGGCACCAGCCCCAATAAATAAATAATAACATCTGGCAGTAGAACTGTTAATATAATGCCATGTTCAGCATTTTCTCACTACAGTATTTCTGCTTTTCAGTTTGATCAGAAGGAGAAGGCCACATTTCTGGGTACCAGGAAAGACTACTGGGATTACTTCTGTGATTGCCTTGCCAAGATCAAAGGCGCCAATGACGGGATCCGCTTTGTCAAGTCCATCTCAGAGGTGAGCACAGCGATCATATAAAGGTCTGTTTTGATACAAGTAAAAAGAAGGGAATGTCAGCACATGGTGCAGTATAATATTGCTCCTGTTTCGACACAAGCACTGCTGTGTAACTCAACCCTAAACCCAAACCTTCAATCATGTGACTAATGCATTACATAACTACTTATAATTATATACTGTACAACAATTTCAGGGAACCATCTTAATATGCTAGTATTTATATTAGTCTATGTCTGTGTCTGAAATCAGTTGTACCCTACCTTTCACAATGCTTTGTGGGAATTATGAGTTCACCAGGATATCTCAAGCTCGTCAGGATGCGGGGGTCCCCTGTTAAAATAGGATTATTTTGGGGGTCGCGGGCTGAAAAGGTTGAGAACCACTGCACTATATGGTACTGTACATTCAGACTAAGTATTGTAGCTTGTATATATCTGCTATTTTTCACCAGTTAAAGCATTCAATAATTCTAGGCCTAAATGGGTTTAAATTAATTGATCACTAATACCACAGACACTGAAGCTGTCACGACAATTCTCGTTGGCACAGATGAATAACGGTTGTTTTCTGTCTGACTGACTCACCCGTCCCTCGTGATCATTGCCAGGTTGAAAAAGTCATCACGTCATTGAATGATGTGATGACTTTGTCAACCTGGAAAAGAGTATTGTCTGCTAAAATTACATGTTACAAGTTTCATCTTAGTTAATTAACTCATGATCCTCAATAATTTGGGTTGGACTGGCTTATTATTCTACAGCGAAATTTAGCAGATAACACTGAAATTACTGTGTTTCAGAACCATCTTTATCATAATGTGCTATTTCAAGACACCTATTGTTTTAGAGGTAATTATAAGCCTAGGTCATGATTATATGTTACCTGGACTGAAAGCATTGTGTAACTGTTCCTTAGCTGAAGACATCTCTGGGGAAGGGACGAGCCTTCATTCGCTACTCCTTGGTGCATCAGCGACTGGCCGATACACTGCAGCAGTGTCTAATGAACCAGAGAGTCACCAGGTAATATTGCTATTATTATTATTATTATTATTATTATTATTAGTAGTAGTAGTAGTAGTAGTAGTAGTAGTAGTAGTAGTAGTAGTAGTAATAGTAGCATTAGCAGCAGCAGCAGCAGTAGCAGTTGCAGCAACAGTAGCAGTAAGGATGGCTGATATCGATATTAATTGCTGTTATGGACGATAACCAATACAAACCAAAGTCGATATGGTCTCATAATGTATTAAAACTAGGGCTGGGATGCGATTAAAACTTTTAATCTAATTAATTACAGGCTCTGTGATTAATTAATCGCAATTAATCGCATTTTAATTGCACATCGATATTTGATTTAATTGCTACTTCTGCCTTTGCGTTTGTTGTCTCTTCTTGGTTGGTGCATCGCTATGATCGGTATGTCCGAAACTGAAGGTTCTGTGGTGCAAAAACTAAGTGCGATTAAAATGCGTTAATTTTTTTAATCGCGTAAATTTTCTGTAATTAATTAATCGCAATTAATCAGTTAATGTCCCAGCCCTAATTAAAACACATTATAATAATTGTGTCCATTCTGAAAAAGGCATATAAACACTGAATTAGAAAAATCACACCCGTGTGAAGTGGAGCTGTGTGTGTGTGTGTGTGTGTGTGTGTGTGTGTGTGTGTGTGTGTGTGTGTGTGTGTGTGTGTGTGTGTGTGTGTGTGTGTGTGTGTGTGTGTGTGTGTGTGTAGATCATGTGTACCGATTTTTGTGACATTTGAAGAAAATATGTAGGAAAAGGAGCAAAAGGTGTGTTTTGGAGAAAATTCAAGATGGCGGAAAATCTATCCTGGCGCAAATGGGCGTGGCCTATGTGGGGAGATGCGTCTTGACCCAAGGAATCCAGGGAAAAAAGAATTTTAATTTTCCGATCCACGGTTCAAGAGTTACGGGGCAAAACGTAAAGTGGGCCGTTATAGCGCCACCATGAGGCCGAGTGATGTAATTATTTTTCGATTCATTCTTAAAATCATTATGAATCTCCTCTCCGAGGTTTGAAACTGTAGCTCCTATGGTTTACGAGAGAAAAATACTTGAAAGTGATTTCTTGCATTGTCCCATTATAAGTCAATGGGGACAATTAAGCGTCGTTTTTTGCCGATTACGTCGGCATGGTAAGGCGGATCGGAACGAAAGGTAATAGAACACCATTCCCGGCCGAGCCGCACATTTTGATGTATATATTGCGCGAGTGGCGTAAATGGTGCGGCACTAGTTACGCGCCGAAGTCAGGCTACATACACACACACAGACACACAGACAGACAGACACACAGACAGACCCACACAGCCACGTATAGGGAGCTGCACACAGCTCCAAAAAGCAATGCCTCTTTATTCCAAAACTAGGGATGCACCGTCACTGAAATGTTGGCCCGTATTCCAACATAAACAACTTGAATGTAGTATTGTTATAAAAAAAATAAATCCAACTTATTGACCCTTTTGAAAGCTTCTCCAGAAAACACTTGATAGAATCTGCAGCCTTCATCATCACTAAAGGCTTTTTTTTTTTTACATTTTCAAGATAATTATTATAAGATAAATATTACCTAAACCAATATATTATTTTGATATCGGTTCGATACAGATATTGCATTTTAGAGGCCAACATAGGCCAATACAGCAGAAGCAACAGCAGCTGTAGTAGTAGTAGTAGTAGTAGTAGTAGTAGTAATAGTAGAAGTAGTAGTATGATACTACACAGACAGACGGACGGACGGACGGACGGACAGACAGACAGACAGACAGGGTGCAAAACATTGTCTCGGCCATGCCTTTCGGCCTGGCACAGACAGATTGCTTTGTAGGGTGGCTTCACGGGGATTTCTGTTATGCCTTGAAGCACAAACCACCACACTGTTCTTTTACAAATAATGCTCTTATTCTAAACAACTTTCTCTTCCACTATTGTGGTTTACCTACATATCCTGTTCTCGGAATCTAGCTTAACAAAGGGATTTAAGAGCCTGATTAAGAAGTGGATCTGAAAATGCTCACATGCGTGCTGTAATTGAATCTGACAGCTGTGATAGGAAGTACAGCGGACGTGTGTCACCGTCACCTAGCCACATGGCATGCATTTTCAATCACTGATGCATCTCTGTGTAAATGCAGAATAAAGTGAAAATGCAGAATGAAAAGTGACAACATAACAGCACTTTGTTTGTTGTTTTCGTTCTGATCGTTGCTGTGTAATGTGAGCTGACTTATCACTATAAATCCCTGTACTGTAGTGATGGTGATATGTTGGCAAATCCTCTCTGATGGAAGATTCATTCATTGAAAGAATCTATTAATTCTGTTTCTGCCGGTCTTAGTTTGGCACAAAGTGAATGCCTCACAGAAATAATGTGCTG
Source organism: Nannobrachium achirus (assembly GCF_963921795.1). Classification (NCBI taxonomy): domain Eukaryota; kingdom Metazoa; phylum Chordata; class Actinopteri; order Myctophiformes; family Myctophidae; genus Nannobrachium; species Nannobrachium achirus. The sequence goes on along the minus strand of NC_137810.1, from coordinate 58,212,546 downwards.
TTTGTTTATCACACTCCTATGAACAAAATGTTAATTATCTCTGAATATCATTGCATCCGGCTGTTCTGCTACAGTGTGTCTTCCTTTGGAGTACTCAAAGAAAAAAAAAATAACGCACATCCTCGTCTTCGGTGCCGAGCTAAAAACTGCCAACGCAGCAATACTAGGAACAAAGAAGGAAGCTCGCACTCACTTTCTGGTCGCTCCAAACTTTTTTATTGCTGCTTGTTAATAAAAAATCACACCCAATGTGAAGTGAGCGGTGGTCGTGCTTGCATAACATCTTCAGACTAGGATTTAAGTCTAGGATGTACAGGCTATGCTACACACACACGTTTTGCTATGGCAAAACGCTGAGGAAAAAGGCTACAGACATACGACATATGACATCACTAGACAAACATGATGCTACGCACACACATTTTACTATGGCAAAACGCTGAGGGAAAAGGCTACAGACATACGACATATGACATCACTAGACAAACATGATGCTACGCACACACATTTTACTATGGCAAAACGCTGAGGAAAAAGGCTACGGACACACGCACAGCTACGGACAGACACACATTTTGCTATGGCAAAACGCTGAGGAAGAAGGCTACAGACATACGACATATGACATCACTAGACAAACATGATGCTACGTACACATATTTTACTATGGCAAAACGCTGAGGAAAAAGGCTAAAGACACACGCATAGCCACGTATAGGAGAGGTTAGCACCGCTCAAAAAGTGAGTGCGAGCTACCTTCTTTTTTCCTTTGGAGTACTGTCACACCTCTGTGCATGTGTTCCCTACACAGTGACTGGTATTATGCGCGCAGCCCTTTCCTGAAACCCCACCTCAGCGTTGACATCATCAGTCACCTGTATGAGCTCAACGAGGTCCAGTTCGATGTGGCTTCCAGGGGTCATGACCTTGATGCATCCTGGCCCACCTTTGCAAGGTAAGTTGAGGAATTATCTTGTACTTTACCTATTGAAAAATAGCAGATCTACAAGCTCACAGCGCGGCACCGAGTGCAGCGCTGTGAGCTTGTAGATCTGTCGTGAAAATGTGTGCAACTCTTTGAATATATGTATTTTTAGAGCGAACATTTTGCTTCTGGGGGTCCCTGGAACTAAATATTTTGAGATGGGGGTCTGTGGCCAAATAAAAAGTTTGAGCACCACTGACATAGAAACATGGTCACAATTAAAATAAAATAGCAGATCTTCAGGCTCACAGCGCGGCACTCGGTGCCTCACTGCGAGCTTGTATAGCTGCTATTTTTTTAATATTTAAAGCATAAAATAATGTGTTCCTGGTCTTGATGGGTTAGCATCCCTATTCTGGGCCTTTCGAAATAGTCAAACATTTGGCAAAAATGGATGAACATTCAGCAAAAATAGTTCTAATAGTTTTTGTCTGATCAACAGGAGGGCACTGGGCATGTCAAACTCACCTGCTCACATGTGGAGACCTCCCAGTCGTAGTTCCAGCATTAACAGCCTGGCCAGCAACTACTCCCAGGTAACTGATACTTTTCCCTTGTCATCAACACCTGTGTCACGTTCATTCAAGTGCTCATCTTTGTACCTGAGAGGCTTCTGCGGTTCACCACTGAAGAAGATCACATGCTTCTCATGAACTCATGTATCTGTGAAAGCAAGCTTATGGAATAGGGATGAGGTTACGAGAGGAATTCGGAGTAATTAAGACCCTCCCTGTTGTTGTATAATATGTTTACTATTATTATTACAATTACTGCTGCTAAAACAATAGATGGACCCAGAACAAATTAATTATAATCTTACCGTACCCATACAAAAGATGAAACGATAAATAAACTTGAACCTTGAGGCGAGCCTTGCATTATGAGATGATTACGTTTAATTTCATTTATTTGTTTATTTCGACGGGACAATGCATATTAATGAACATTGCATGAAGCAATGTAAATACACCGGATTTAGCAAGATGCTAATTTTCGTCCTTAGTCCCCAAACATCAACATTAACAATACTGACATAATAAGGCACAATAAGTATGCAAATACAAAATACATCTCATTTTGACTACTCTAAAAATCTCTGATTTATATTTAACCGTCAGGTTTCCAAACCAGCTTGTGATACCATACCGTATAATTGACGCAATGCTGGCTCTATAAGAGTTCAACTACTGTTTCAATTGACCTTTAAAAGCTGAGAAAGTGGGGATCTCCCTTAGCGTGACAGGGAGCTCGTTCCAGCATTGACAACCATACCACAAGTCTTTGTTGCGGGTCAATCTCATTCTTCTCTCCCTTCCTTTGACACCCTCCAGCAGGCGCCTGAGTTCCTCTCTAGCCCCGATTACGGCCATGGCCTTCTGAGCGAGCTCAACGACTCCCTGCCGGCCTGCGGCGAGGACGTCAGCACCTTGGAGGACCTCCGCCTGGAGCTGGACCAGTCGGAGCTGAAGCAGAGAGAGCTCCTGGACAAGGTGCAGCTAGGGATGGGACCATAAGCGATGTTAAGCGATAATCGTATCGTGGAGATTTAATTTATCGTGATATCGTCCTCCGTCATGCACCGGGATCAATTCACCTTTTATTTGCCGAGCTGCATATCCGGTATACCACTTAAACCATACATGGGCAACTGGTGGCCCGGGGGTCACATGCGGCCCCCACCTTCACTTAATGAGGCCCACAGCTTAATATACTGATATATTATATTAATTCCAAACATGCAAAACAGGACCACCTTTAATTACGTCAGTCCATATTAGTAGTTTTTGATGGCTAGTATTAAAATTTCTACTCTTTTTATGTCCAACATATTTGTAATAAAGTTCATAAAGTTTACATATTGTAAGTATAACTAAATAAAGAACACTCCGCATTGCGACACGTTTAGCGTTTGTAGACTGGCTATTTTTAGCTACTTATTCGTGACAGTAAAATGATGTAGTGGGACATCAATTTACGAAATAAGTTACATTCAAATTTGGAGTTAAGAGGTTTCTGTCGACAGCAACACTATGCAATGTGGCCCCCTGGAGTGAGTGTGGAAATACAGTGGCCCCCTCTATCATCAAAGTTGCCCAACCCTGACTTAAATCCTCTAATTGGTAAAAGGAACTTATAATATACGTACTTGATACAGTCTTTTTTTCAAATCTCTTTGCAAAAAACGCATTTCAACGCGTTGTGAGCTTGTAGATCTGCTATGTTTTGGGGAAATGTCCCGCCCCAGGATAATGAATGTTGGGGATATTTTGATTATCGCGATAATATCGTAAATCGCAATTTCTTTTGGTCCCCTAGGTGCAACAGCTGGGGGAGGAGGCGGCTGAGCTCAGAGGAGTGGTGGTGGCGCTCCAGAGACAGCTGGACGTGTCCCTGGCCTCCCAGGAGGAGCAACAGGGCATGCAGACCGCACTGAGAGCTCTGGAAGGGAGGGAGGAGGCTCTCTCCAGAGAACTAGACTCACTCAGGGCCGTGGAGAGAGCCAGAGAGGCCGAGCAACGCCTGCTCCAGGATAAACTGTCCGTGGCCGAGGGGAAGAACGCGGAGCTGCTGGCTAAGTTGGACGGCGTGCTGAACGAGAAGGGCCAACAGGCGGCCAGCTACTTTGACTCGGCGCAGAAAATACACGAACTGCTGGACAGGTTGAAAGAGGCAGAGAGGGGGAAGATGGAGGCCGTTGCCGAGGGGGAGGAGAGGAAAAGGCAGGTGGAAAGGCTGGCTGAGGATCTGAGAGTCAAGGAAGCCTCTGTGAAAGAAAGCGAGACCAGACACGCAGCGCTAGCAACCTCTGCGTCAACGGAAAAGGTCAGGTTGGAAGCAAGAGTGGATGAACAATGTAGCGCCATTGACAAGCTGCAGGGCGCCCTGACCGTGACGGAGAAAGAGGCGAGCAACCTCCAAAGGCAACTGCGGGACATGCAACAAACACTAGAAGAGAAGGAGAAGCAGGTAGAGGAGATGAAACGAAGAGCGCATGACGATAAAGAGGAGATTCGAAAGAATATGGGTGGCTTACAGGAGTCTTTGGAGGAGGAGGTCACTGCCCTGAAAGAGCAGCTGAAAAGTAGAGAGACAGAGATTGCGTCCAGCAGCCAGAAAGTCCAGCAGCTTCAAGCCGAGAGGCAGAGCTCGAGTGCAGAGAGAGACGGCCTGTCCACGCGAGTCTCTGAGCTGGAGGCTAGCATCAAGGAACAGGCCAAGAAGACAGACGACTACAAGACACAGTGCACTAATCTAATGGAGCTCAATGGTAAGCTGCTGGCTACCATCAAGAAAAATGAGGAGTTGAAGAAAGAGCTGGCAGAAGGCAGAGCTGCACTCGAGGCTGAATTGGCAGCCCTGCGGGCATCCGAGAAACAGCTGAGAAGCCAGCTGGACGACGCGAAGGTGTCCGTGGACGAGAAAGAGAAGAGGCTGCGCGAGGAGAACTGCACCCTCGATGAGAGTCTGCAGAGGGCAGCCATGGCCGCTGAAGCCTCGGGGGCAGAATCAAAGCGGCTGGAGCAGGAGAACCAGGGTCTGAGAGAAGAGCAGGCCACTGTGAAAGCAGCTCTTACCACCATGCAAGCAGAGCTCAAGTCCATCCACGGGCAGATTGGGGAGTTGGAGAAGAGCTTGGGAGCCTCGCGCAAGAGTGAAGCCAGCCTACAGGACCAGCTCCGGGCCAAGGAGGCCGTGCTGGGGAGCAGAGAGAAAAGCTTGGCTGAGCTCCAGGCGAGGGTGAAAGCTCTGGAGAGCAGGGAGAAGGAGCTGCAGATGGACAAGTCTCAGGCGGAGGCAGCCTGTGCTAAACAAACAGAACTGATTGAGAGATTGACCTCTGAAAAGCGGGCAGTGGAAAACTCTCAGCTGGAGCGGAGCACCTTGCAAGCCAAGGAGAGCCACGAAGTGACGTCAAAACTGGCCGTGTTGGAGAGCCAGCTGGAGGTGAACGTGAATGAAGCATCCAGGTTTCAAGCAGAGGTCCTGGACCTCAGGGTACAGCAGCAGAGGTCTCGGGAGGAAAGTCTGAAAACCCAAGCCCAGCTGGAAGTGACATTAGCCCAGAGAGATGAGCTTAGGACTCTGACAGAACAGCTTAAAGTCCAGATCGAGGCACTCAACCAGAAGCACGTATCTGAGCTGGTTCAGTGTAAGAAGAAAGAAGAAGCGCTGGTTGAAGAGCGGGACAAAGAGGCAACCGCTCGCGCCGAGCTGGCTACCTCCGAAGCTTCCGCCCTAAAAGAGCTGGCCACCCTCAAGGCCGAACACGAGAAGCTTGCGCTGGAGAGCGGCGAGACGCGCGAAAGCCTCCACCGGGCCAACACGGAGATGGCAGAGCTGGGGATGACCATATGCAAGCTGACGGCAGACAAGGAGGAGGCCAGGGAACGCTGGGCCACGGAGGCCACCAGGATGGAGGAGCTGGAGGAGGGCGCCACCAAGGAGGTGGAGCGGTTGGAGGCTTGCCTGGCAGCCCTGCGCCAGGAGAACGCCAGCCTGAGAGAGGAGCTGACCCAGATGGAGAACCTCCCAGGTACTCTGATGGAGGTTCAGGAGAAGCTGGAGAAGGTGGAGGGCCAAATGAAGAGCATCCAGGACTCCAGCCGGGAGGAGACGGACGCTGTCAAGTTCCAGATGAGCTCAGAGAGCATGAGTCATCAGAACCAGATCAAGGTGGGTTTGACTGGAGCCCATTAATGCACAGCAAACTACAGTAGAAAGATGCACAGGTCACACATATACACAAATGTCTCTGTATCTGTTAGTCCTTCTTGTCCCTATTTGAGCGGTGCTAACCATTCTGTACTTGTCCCTTTTATGCCCATATACGGAGATCCCTGATGTCATCAATATTAAGCCCATATCTGGAAATGCCCATATATGGACTGTGTCAGTCTCATGTGGTCTATGATGTCAGACATCTATGATGTCAGTCATCTCCATAATTGAGAAAAGTTTAATTCAAGTCAATGGAGAAAGTTAATTCACAAATAAATGTATATAATAAACCAGTAGGACTCCCTAATTGGGAGATAAGCGACCGTCATGTCACATACACAAACTTAAGAAGGCAATCGTAGCCAATCAGGAGGGAATATGGGACATGAGACAGATCCATGTTGATGACATGACCTTAGAGATACTGTAGTTTATCTAGGGGGTAAAGATGGATCTAGGATGGATGGAAGGATGGAATAAAGTCGGACAAGTACTATAGTCTGGTTGCCCTTCCACAGTAAAAATGTGCTCCTCAGAGCACAGGTCTACGCCAGTAGTAGAAGTCAATCTGACTGGTGTGTCTTGATGACATGACTGTAGAGATATTGTGTACCGATTTGTGTGATGTTTGTACAAAATCCGTAGGGGTAATGTCAAAAAAGAATGGTATCCGTCGAACAGACAGGGGACAACTCAGAGTTAAATTATCAGTCAGCGTTTTGCTGTGGACAGTTTGACGTACAATTAGCTAAGTTCAATGTCGACAAGACGCTGATGAAACTGTTTTACAGTGCCTATATCGAGTCTGTCATTTCCTTTTCGATTATTTGTTGGTACGGTAATCTTTGTGTCAGAGATAAGAATTCCCTTGGGAGGATTGTAAAAGTTGCCTCTAAAGTATCTGGCACTCAGATGAACAGCTTAGGACAGATTTTCAACAGACAGGTGCTCAGCAAAGCTCTGTCTATCCGTTCTGATGCTGCTCACCCACTATGTAAAGAATATGAACTCCTTCCATCTGGCCATCGTTTGCGAGCCGCTGGTGCCACAACAAACAGGCACAAATATGCATTTGTTCCTGTGTCTATCTGCACACTGAACGCTGTTATGGGTAGGTCCAGGAGATAACCTATCTATTCCTCATACGGTATGTGCACTTTATTGGTCTTCCTATAAGAGATGCATGCACTTTCAAGGACAATGTACACTTTTTGCATGGCACTTAACGCATGCACTTTATGGTCAATGTGCACTTTATTTTATTTTAAGGTATCTGTCTGCTACATGTGTTCTGAATTTTGTTGTTTTTATTGTTTTGTTTGATGTACTGTTGTCTATGCCGCTGCAAGCAACCCATTTGCCCTTCGGGGACACTAAATAAACGAACCTTGAACCTTGAACAATTGCCAATTACCTGACTTTTATTTTGGCCTAGTACAGTACTATTCATTGGCTCCTTACTGCATGTCAGTTGTTCTTTCTTCACTTTTGTATTTCTGTCTCCAAACAGAGCATGAAGGATGAGCTGGAGCAGGTGAAATCCAAGCTGCAGATGGATCAGGCCAACGTATCTAGCCTGGAGGCCAGAGTGTCAGAGCTGGAGGTCTGTATCTCCATAGCGGCACAGCGCCTTTGAAGAGCTCATTAGATCAGTTGTGAAAGAGCACCGTTGCCTTTAGAAAAGCACATACAGTACCAGGGACATGCTGGGCCCCTGATTCAGCCCGGGAAAAAGAGTTGTAGACTAGGCCCTCATTGCGCTGCTGCTACTCAAAGATTTGCCATTTCAGATCATGACAAGTGACAAGCCAGTGGGCCAATTACATGAGTTATATTTGGTCATTGTCGGGTGGAAACCTTGTATGTCCAAAACCATTTTAAAAATAATTTAAAATAGTGAAAACAGCCGATCTACAAGCACACAACGCCTCGCACCGTTGTGTGCTTGTAGATCTGCTGTTTTCACTACTTTTGTGCGACAGCCTTGTATGATGAAGCAGGGCTTTACTTTGTGAAAAAATGTACAAATTTGAAACTTGGAGATACAAGGTTTCTGCCCGACAGTGACGATTTACTTTGTTGGCCGCCCAGCCCCCAAAATGGAACGAAGGCCGACATTTTATTTTGTTTTTTTTCCTAATGGCCGGCCATTCCCGGCCGTTCGGGAGTTGTCCCGCTTTTCCCAATGGCCAGCACGTCCCTGTACAGTACACTGCTCTAAAAATATACACATTCGGGAAAATAACAACACACCTTCCTGTGAGGTTTTTGTTTTAAGTCAGAAGGAAATGGTATATAATCAAAAGGAATTACTAATAGATAGGCATCGTGTCGGGTTCCTTTTATATTATATACAGTAGAATGTGTATGAATAGATACCAGTGTTTTATTATCACTGCATGAAAGAGGGCAACATGATGATGACATACTGTAAGGGTATGGTAGGAACAGACACAAACAAAAGGGATGTCGCCATAGCATTCCAATTAGTGCTGCTCACGCTCCGTACTCCTCAGATGTTGGAGATGAAAGAAAGGCCAGTCATTTTAACCCATTTAGGCCTAGAATTATTGAATGATTTAACCAGTGAAAAATAGCAGATATACAAGCTCACAGCGCGGCACTCACCGAGTGCCGCGCTGCGAGCTTGTAGATCTGCTATTTTTTGAAAAAGTCTTGAAAATGTGTGCAAATCTTTGAATATGTGTATTTTCAAAGCGAACGTTTGTAACTCAAATTTTGCTTCTGGGTGGTCCCTGGAACTAGATATTTTGAGATGCGGGTCCGTGGCCAAATAAATATCAGTTTGGGGGTCCTTCACATGAAAAGGTTTGAGAACCACTGATATGGTTGTCTTTCAAGAACAGACTAACTGAGCTCCATTTAAGTGAAAAGGACCTTTTCTTTGACGATGGCCAGCCAGATTGCTGACATAGAAACATAGGTTTTTCAAAAACTCTTAGAAGGATTCAAAAGACACTGGTCAAAATTCAAATTTTCAAGATCAAAAATAGCAGATCTACAAGCTCGCAGCGCGGCACTCGGTGCCGCGCTGGGAGCTTGTAGATCTACTATTTTTCAATAGTTAAAGCATAAAATAATGATACACAATATAGTGTACCCGTTCTGAATAGGTTTTTAATGACATTCCTTCCACATTGATCAGACTCATTTATTACCATAGCACATTCCTGTGTCTGATGGACTGTCCACATACAGCAATAATTACAAAACTGTTGCTGTGCTCTTGATCCGAAGTGCTCATCTGCGACGTTGCTAAGATGTATTGCAAGTTTCCAGCATGATCACAGCCCCTTTGACTTCCAATATGAAATTAAAGTTAAATATTTCAGAAAGTAAAAAAACTGAAATCAAGGCGCTTCTGTGGCCTTCTGCTCTAGTCTTAATCCACTTTGAATGTTCATATAACTCATAATTGTCTTCTACAAACAGTACAAGGACTGAGGGAGGTGTTGAAAGTTAAATATTTCATGATTAATAATGCATGTTTTTTTTGCTTAATCTTTGTTTGTTCTGTGATAAACAGAATAAACAAAGCTCTGTTCATCTAATCTTCTGTGTGTTCTGATCATTTCATGTTCAAGGTTTCTAATGAGCGGTACTCGCAGTTGATTGTTGAGAAAGATGCTCACATCACCAAGACAGAAGCTACGGTTCGTGCGAATGAGCTCGAGATCCAGCAACTGAAGGCCTCTGTCAGCAGGTGTGCTCTCCGCCATTCTCCTCCTTTCCTCAGACCGAAATATGACGTGCATAGATAATAGTCGGGGGTGTAAGGGATATTTTGCGCTAATCAATCTAAAAGTGCCACATTTTGCACAGATGTAGCTCAGGGCATGCTCTAATGATTTAGCTAGGGCGCCCGAGTCGGCGACCTTCGGGTTCGCCACAGCTCCAGAAAACACCCACAAAACTCTGAAAAGTGATGACTCATCACTTTTCATAACTAAACCATCGTTTTCTGGGGCCATTTGTAACCCAAGGAATGTTTTTTGTGCAAAACAAATGCTTGCAATGGAGTCAGCATCATGAAAAACCCCTAGTTAGACCCCTCACATCCTACTTAAATACCCAGAAAAAAAGTGACCCCGAAGGTCGCCGACTCGGGCGCCCTAGCTAAATCATTAGAGCATGCCCTGAGCTACATCTGTGCAAAATGTTGCGCTTTTAGACTAATTAGCACGAAATTACCATGTCATCTCCCTAACGCCCCCGACTTTAAGAACATGTTGAAGTGCTATACATAAGTCATGAAAAGGTGAATTAAGAAAAAGGAAATGGAGAAATATAATGGCATTTCAAAGTTCAAAGTTAAATTGGTACTGTACATTGATGACAGATAATTATTCTTTTTTTTTTTTACTTTGTTTATTTGATTTTCAAATGAAGCATTTAAGGCAACTAGACCTTACCCGTTTGAAGATATGTGCTCCAATATATGTGCAGAGTGTGGGTTATGGAAAAAGTAACTGTAACTGGTGCGTGCGTGAGAATATGTGGGAGCATCATAATGTAAGGAGCAACCCATGGAGGAGTGTATATTTTTTGATGGATACAAATAATTTAACAGCTAAATTAGGTGAATAGAAGTATGGGGATGTATGCGCGCTTGCTCTACATAATTTTGCCATACCCGTCGGAAGATAAGACACACATCAAATGCACCCGGTGCATGAGTGACCCCTGCATGCAGGCAAACCACATAAGAGAGAGAGAGAGAGAGAGAGAGAGACACTGCAACATTCCTAACTGTGAGATTGGTGGGTGTGTGTGTGGGGCTACAGATCCCATGGCCTGGAGGAACAGACCGTAACCCTGACAACAGGGTGTAGTGTTGTACAGAAGTGGTAAAGAAATGCTAATAAACAGCTTGAATTTGTGAAAAATGGAAATCGGGCTCCGTCACCGTCTGTATAATGCTAATGGCCAATGCCATGTGAAATTTGACGGTAGAAAAGTAAAATACATTCCAAAATGCACACTGGTATACCGAAAAGGCTTTTAGAAACAAGCTCAAATATAGGTTTACATGTACAGGGAAAAGAAAGAAAAACAAAATACTTATATGCACGTATACAAACACGCTGTAAGTATTCTAAATAAAATTACAGTGGGTTTGTACACTATTCTTGGATTAGGGATGGATGGATTGTTGGACTAATGTCTTGCTTATATTTTCTCGTAAATTATCACTCTTTTGGTCAATCCCATTCTTTTGAACTTGCATAGTTAAGCAATATTACACGAGAGGGTGTGCTATATCGTCAGATATCATCACGCCTGCGTTGCCTCAGGAACGAGCCCGAAGGGCGAGTTCCGTTGGCAGTGCAGAAGGCACACCCTCGAGTGTAATATTGCGATTATACAACTGTTGCCCTTGAAAAAAAACGTCAATTTCATTGTAAGTACATTTTTAATGCCACATTTAGCTACTATGTCCCTGAACTCCACATGAAAATTGCTAGCCTAGCCGCTAGTATAGTGCTGCTGGGACAGGCAGCCACGGCAGCTGTTTTTGCGACAAGCGCAGCTGATTTCTTTGATTGATTAGAGCGTTACATAATGCTGAATATGATCACTGTCACATGAGTGTTTCAACCAATCAGATTGCTTCGTCGGAACTACCTGTTGTATAAGTTTACTTATTATGTTCCCTTCACCTCCTTCCTTCAGGGCTGAAGATGCGCTTGCAGCCGTGCAGAAGGTCAAAGAGGAGCTGAAACAGCAGGTTGACAAGGCAGAGGCCGACAAACAGAACCACCATCTCACGATGTCCGCTGAGATCGATGACCTCTGCAGAACCAAGGGCAACCTGGAAGAGCGCCTCATTGAGCTCATAAAGTATGAAATGTGTCCATTCTCATCTGAACAGAGAGTCAATTACACCATCATCATCCACTTTATTTGTGTAGACTTCAGAGTCCATTAACCCATTTAGGCCTAGGATTATTGACTGCTTTAACCATTGAAAAATAGCAGATATACAAGCTCACAGCGCGGCACCGAGTGCCGCGCTGCGAGCTTGTAGATTTGCTATTTTTGAAAAATCATGATTTTTCTTTGCAAATCTTTGAATATATCTATTTAAAAGCGAACATTTGTAACTCAAATATTTGCTTCTGGGGGGTCCCTGGAACAACATATTTTGAGATGGGGGTCCGTGGCTAAATACCTGTAATTTTGGGGGTCCTTGACATGAAAAAGTTTGAAAACCACTGATTTAGAGGAAGGATTTAGAAGTCGGGTCAAAGATTGGGTCAAAGATATTCAAAGACTTGCACACATTTTCACGATTTTTCAAAAATAGCAGATCTACAAGCTCGCAGCGCGGCACTCGGTGCCGCGCTGTGAGCTTGTATATCTGCTATTTTTTCTAAAGTTAAAGCATACAATAATGGTTAAAGTGGTTAAAATCTAACGCGACTCGGGTGCGTTCCAGGTATTTGAGAGTTAAGAAAATGCATAAAAACACTAAAATACATACAAAAAGAACACCCCTAATACATAAAACAAGAGACACTCATACCTAGTGTTTCCAAAAAGGAGACCCATACCTTGTAGCACTGAGGCAGCAGAGTGATAATAGAGTTTTGATACTCATCCAATTAGGGACGAAAATCGAAATCGGCCAATATAAAAAATCGGCAGGTATGATATCAAACCGGCCGAATCGGTGACCGGCAGGTCACTGACATAAATACCGGTTTTATGCCAATTGTGTCTATGGCACTGCACAGCATGATGCTCTGGCCCTGTAACTAAAGTAAACATTAGCAAGTAGCAGCCAGTCTTCTTAGTGGCAGCCTACAGAATACAGATGGTGCTGACTACCTTTGCAATGTAAGGATATATTCCACAATCCTGTGTCAATGTCGTCTCCAAAAAGAAGGGGGAAAAAAAGCATGCGTCACCTGCTTTCCTCCTGCCTAGTCCAGATGGTCATATTTGACTGGATATTGTCTGTGATTTTGGATATTGTATTATTGTGATTGATTTGGCATTAGTGTTCTTCTAGCTTATTGGTACTCAAATTGAAGTATGTCTTGTAAGCCTACTTGGCCTGAAAAAAATGGTATTGGAGCAACCCTATTTTCTAGTTCTTAGCTAAAGAAATCGGTATCGGAAAAATCGGTTTTGGCAGGTCAGACCTTCATAAATGGTAAATGGTGCATTTATATAGCGCTTTTTATCCAAAGCGCTTTACAGAGATTGTGCATTACATTCACCCATTCACGCACACATTCATACACCGGTGGCGGAGGAAACCATGCAAGGCGTCTTGCCCAAGAGTCTTGCCCAAGGACCCTTCGACATTAACTCAGGGGGAGCCCAGATTCGAACTGGGAACCCTTCGTGCTCTAATAACGGTTTCTCTACCCCTGAGCTATGCCGCCCCACTCATAAAACCGGTGGATCAGTATCGGCCAAGAATTTTGCAGTCGGTCCATCTCTACATCCAATCAACACATAAATGTGTACATCAAGTTTCTCAGAAGCGCATGAATTCGATGGATGAGAAAGATATTGCTATTCATTAATTTGTTTGTAGGTGTCTGTGCTACATTATTATTTGCCATGTGTTTGATAGGCGGTGGGTGTGTGTGTTTTATGAATTGGTCCTCCCAGAAACATTACTCTAGTCTAGCTATCATTGCATTCGTTCCAAAACAGCATCCGATGTAGTTATTATTTAGATCATGGGTCTTCAACAGGGAGTCCAGGACCCCTAGGGGGTCCTCAGAGTTACTACAGGGGGTCCTCCAAATCGTTGGGTCTTTTTTTCTCTTTCTCTATCCTGAGAACTTTAGCCAAAAATAGCAGGTCTACAAACTCACAATGCCTTGTGCTGTGAGGCGTTGTGAGCTTGTAGATCAGCTATTTTCGAGAGGTTTTGTAGAGGAGAAAAAGAGCAGTACAGAGTGAAAGGCCAGTATTGACGGTTCAAGTGGTTAAATATCTGAAAACACAAATTGACATGAATCCAAAATGCAATGATGATTGTGCTATTAAACAATGAAACTACATGGAATCTACTGTATGAAAAAAGGTTGTGGGGGTCCCTGCTTCATCTCTCTCTCATCTAAAGGGTCCTTGGCCTGAAAACGTTGAAGACCCCCTGATTTAGATACAAGCTTGTTAATACCACTCATTGGTTTCATATTTACAAAACCCACAGACATAACAGTACTTAACCACTTTCAGTTTCAAACTGTAAAGAAAAGTGGGTGAAGAAAGCTATTCTCAGTAGGGGGGTAATATAAGAATTATAGGACAAGATCAAATAAACACTTTGATGGGAGCAGAAAGCGTGTGGAAACTATGGAGAATGCATGCACGACTCGGGGGTGGTTGAGAAATCCCAAGGCAGAGAAAGACATGCTCCTCTTTGCTCTACAACACAGTCTTAGCCGGTTTTATCTGAAAACCAACATCACCCCATGATTAGTGGTTCACAGTACCAGGGACGTGCTGGGCCCCTGATTCAGCCCGGGAAAAAGAGTTGGAGAGGCCCTCATTGCGCGCTATAGAGAGAGAGATCTCTCTATAGCGCTGCTGCTACTCAAAGATTTGCCATTTCAAATCACGACAAGTGCGTTATATTTCATCGTTGTCGGGTGGAAACCTTGCATGTCCAAAACCGTTTGTTTTGTATTTATCATTTTAAAAATGATTTAAACTAGTGAAAACAGCCGATCTACAAGCACACAACGCCTCGCGGTGTAGATCTGCTGTTTTCACTACTTTTGTGCGACCGCCTTTTATGATGAAGCAGGGCTTTGCTTTGCGAAGATATCTACAAATTTGAAACTTGGAGATACAAGGTTTCTGCCCGACAGTGACGATTTACTTTGTTGGCCGCCCAGACCCCAAAATGGAACGAAGGCCGACATTTTATTTATTTATTTTTCCTAATGGCCGGCCTGGACCGTCCGGGAATGAACCTGCCATTTCGGGAGTTGTCCCGGTTTTCCCAATGGCCAGCACGTCCCTGCACAGTACCCTCGTCCTCAGCAGGGGTAGGGTGGGGGGATAAATGGCCTAAAATTAAAAACTTTGGAAAATGATTTCGCCCATTTCAGTGATGGTGCATTGGGTCATTTGGGAGATATTTTGTATTGGGAGTTGGTACCTAGGATGAAATAAACCCCCCACCCCACCCAAAAAACTAAATCGGACATGTTTTTTTCCCACTTTTCACCCCAATTTTCATTAAAAAAATAAAATAAATCTTAAGAGAGGACTTTGGTTCACCTGGTAGATGTTGCAAAGTTATAATGTAATAAAGTACATTTACATAATGCATTATGGCTCCTGGTTGACTGCAAGTGTAGCCCCCATAGTTAGTAAAGTCGAGATCCAGCGCAAAAAACAGCCCTGCCAATTGGCTCAGCCATATAGGCAGTGGCACGCAGGGCTGTGCAGAGGTCACTGAGTGGTCAGGTGTTCAAACCATACAGATGGGCCCTTCTGTGGGTGCGCAGCACGTGTCGATTTTGGGGGTGGTCTTTTTGTGGGGTCCCTCGTGCCATTTCACACCAGAAATGTACAGTAGCTAGCATATATATAACTTAGAATCAAAAGGTTTTTAGCATCCAAAAGTGCACTTTGAGGCAAAAGTGCAGGTGCCCAAGCAACCCCACCCCACTCTGCATGTGCCTGTGATATCCTTGCATGAGGGACACAAGGGACATGGAGGGACATTGTATGCAGCGGTCTGCAGCGTGAGGATGCGCTTCACAATTCGGGGGGGCCGGGAGGGGTGATTGTAACCCCCGTAGTTAGTACAGCCAAGACCCGGCACACAACAGCCCTGCCAATCTGACTCAGCCCTATTGGCACGACAGGTTGTGCATCGGTATGGCGAGTGGGAGCCTCAGGTTCACATGGAACCCTGTGAACATTTGCTATACCAAGATCTGCACCCGCGGCTTTTGTGTTACCAGGGCTGCCCTCCTACTCATCGCGTACTCATCATAGTGTCATTTCGTGGCCAACGGCGGCTGGGTATGGGTCCATCGCTCCAGCGCCATCCATTTTCAGGGCTAGTTGATTCGGCACACACTCCTTAGCGGATTCCAACTTCCATGGCCACAGTCCTGCACGGTCCTGCTGTTTATATCAACCAACACCTTTAATGGGGTCTGATGAGCGATTAGTTAAAGAGTTTGATTCATATTTTGCCCCTATACTCAGGTCGGACGACCGAGTTGCACGTCAGGACTCCACCAAAGTTTCCTCTGGCTTTGCCCAGCCAGCCATAGTTCACCATCTTTCAGGTCCCATCGTGTGGAGCACGCACAATCCCACCTGGGGCAGCCTGGGCCATCCTTCACTTTAATTGCGCCACAGGCTTTCGACTTTCGAGTGAGCCCTACGACTCACACCCGAGTTAGACTCCTTGGTCCGTGTTTCAAGACAGGTCTGGTGGGTAGCCAAAAATTTCGCCAACCCCTCACGCCCGCTGTACGAGGGCCAGTCCCTGCCCGGGCAGCGCAACGTGGTCAGGACGCACTGGGGGCAGGAGGGCGGGAGGAGAACCCAGTCCAGCGCGCCATGGCCGACCATCTGAGGATGCCCACCGTTGTGTGGTATGGCGGGGCACCCATAGACACCAGAGTCTCACCCAGTACTCTCAGTAGCCCTCAAGGACTCAAGGTGTCGGCTGCGGTCTCATGAGAATCGCCGGGTGCCCCAGTCATTGGGGATTCTTGCAGGCTTGGCCGTCCTCACAGGAGGCCAAGGAAGCTACTGCAGGGACATCCACGTGAGGAAGTCCAACAGAGCACGGGTAAAACGGCGAGACTCAGACCCAGTGGGGAAGGCGGGCGCGCCCAGTGCGATGTACGTGTTGACGTGTTCGGCATACGTGGACTGCGTATGCGTGGAAAAGCCAGAAAACTCAATTATTTCGTGTTATCTTTCATTTTAAAGTGGGATGAGGGATTATTTTCAAGGTACAGTGTTACTTTGAGGTTTAACAGTTCTTCTATTTATTGTGTTTATTAATTCCCAAATGAGTTTTAAAGTATTTATTCAACAGTATATAGGCAAACATTAAGAATAGCTTATGCATACCAGGCGGAATTGGCACAAAATGCCCCTTTTTGGGTAATT
Source organism: Nannobrachium achirus (assembly GCF_963921795.1). Lineage (NCBI taxonomy): Eukaryota > Metazoa > Chordata > Actinopteri > Myctophiformes > Myctophidae > Nannobrachium > Nannobrachium achirus. Next base: position 58,195,706 of record NC_137810.1, on the reverse strand, counting down.
TTTAGATTTTCAAGGGGTGGGGGGTTATTTTCAAGATACAGAGTTACTTTTGGTGTCAAAAGTCTTGTATTGATAGTGTTAATCATGTCCCAAATGGGTGTGTTCAAATTTTGAACTTGATGATTATCCCCCCACCCTAGCAGGGGATAAAACACCAGCATGTTGACTGTGTCAGCTCCCATGGGGTGTTCACAGCAATCTAATTCCACTCTCGCTTGTTTACTTTCATTATTCTTTTCCTCCTCCTTCATTATCTTTTGTGCAGTGGCTTCCCGTTGGACAACCTGAAGGCACTCCAGAACAAGCAAGAGTGTACAATTAGAATATAGATAGACTATGCAGGGATGTGTTGTGTCCGCGACCACGTATTTCCCGGTGAACCTAAGCGCAACGGTGGGGGCTTGGGAGTGTGGGGAACACGCACCACTGACTATTGCTGAAGATGGAGAGGTTATATAGCTTAGCCTTTATGTATTGAGGGTAGGCTTAGAAGCCTTTTCAGAAGTTAATTTAATGTTTTCCATTTAATGTTTTCCTTTATCCTCATCTAATCTTGCGCTAATGCACGCAACTGTTTTTGCCATGTTTTACGGCCGTGTAGGCTTTTCAGAAATTAATTTAATGTTTTCCTTTATCGTCATCTTCCGCTAATGCACGCAACTGTTTTCGCCAGGTTTTAAGGTCTTATTTTAGTTGTTTCTCATAAGCTCGTAACCCTCCTTGCCCATCGGCCCCCACCTTTGCGCACAGGTTCACCGGGAAATACGCGGTCGCGTTGTGTCCAGGTTAGCTCAACTGAGTAAACGTGTGACCACAAAAACCACCACGATCTGTTCACCTTCATGCCTTGCTTCTCTTTTTGAAAGCAACGAAATGAGGAAAAACATGGGTTGTGGGGGAGCAGTAAAGAAGTGCATTAACATTTGTTTTGTTCCTGAAGGATCTGCAAGTGTGAGAGATACCATTTAATCCATTTAGGTCTAGAATTATTTAATGCTTTAACTATTGAAAAATAGTGCTGCACTGCGAGCTTGTAGATCTGCTATTTTTTTAAAACTGATTTTTTTTTTGCAAGTCTTTGAATATACATTTGTAACTCAAATATTTGCTTCTGGGTAGTCCCTGGAACAACATATTTTGAGATGGTTGTCCGTGGTCAAATACATGTCATTTTGGGGGTCCTTGACATGAAAAAGTTTGAGAACCACTGATTTAGAAGAAGGATTTAGAAGACATTTATAGAATCGCGTCAAAAATATTCAAAGACTTGCACAAATGTTCGCGATTTTTCAAAAATAGCAGCAAAATAACAAGCTCGCAGCGTGGCACTCGGTGCCGCACTGTGAGCTTGTATATCTGCTATTTTTTAATAGTTAAAGCATAAAATAATGGTTAAAGTGGTTCAAATCCAAAATGGATTAATATAATTCTCAAATTATGCTGCACTATGTACTCTGAGAGTCTAATTTGAAAACTGTCTCCATCTGCCTTCACATGCCTGCTTTATCAGATGCTGCAGAATCTCAGTGTGGATAATCAGCTTTAAAATATTTTCACGGGAGAAAGGAATCGTGCACACTATCTTCTTCAGCTGCAAATGAAAAAATATTTACTGGGAAGAGGGACGACAGCGTTTCATTACTAGGATCTTCATCGAGATAAGCTGACGAAGGTCTTTGTACTATATAACGTTCCTCTTCCCCAACATTTTTTTTGAGTTGCAAGGGAAGAAAATTGTGTACGGGAGCAGTGTTGTTTTTGACAGCAAATTTTGATTTAGTTTTAGTCATAGTCTTTTGAATAAAATCTCATTTAGTTTTAGTCATAATTTAGTCTCCTGAAAAGTTTTAGTTTTAGTCATATTTTAGTCAACTAAATATCATGAGATTTTAGTTGACTAAATCTACAGTTGATTTAGTCAACTAAAATCTATTTTGGCAGGCCTTGATGGCATCGTAATGACTGATTTCACACTTGGTTGCATGCTGAAAATAGCCGATCTACAAGCTCACAACGCGTCGCGCTGCGACGCGTTGTGAGCTTGTAGATCGGCTATTTTCAGCAAGCAACACCTGAGAGCAACCAAACATAAAATGACTTTATCCTCCACTAGTCCCTCCCTAACGTTTTAGTCTAGTTTTTATTTTGTTGACGAAATTGTAAATATATTTAGTCTTAGTTTTAGTCATCACAGCTTAGTTTTTGTTTCGTTTTTATTTAGTTTTCGTCAGTGAAAAAAACACAGTCGGCACACATTTTTTGTCATAGTTTTAGTCAACAAAATCATCACTGTACGGGAGACCTTCAGACTTCTCTTCTCTGACAAACCTGCCAATTTGTAGGTGTGCAAAGGTGCTGCTCTTCCACTTGGATATTTAAACATTTTAAATCGAAAGAAAAAAGTCTAACTCCAGCTATTTAAAAATGTGTTTATTAAATGATGTGTTACATCAGGGGTCTTCAACGTTTGACAGCACAATCATCAGTGTATTTTGGATTCATGTCAATTTGTGTTATTTGTGTCAGATATGTAACCACTTGAACCGTCAATACTTCATAAACTCTTTTGCCAAACCTCCAAACCTCTTTGCCAAAAATAGCCTATCTACAAGCTCACAACAGCTTGTAGATCGGCTATTTTTGGCTAAAGTTCTCAGAATATGGACGTTAGGGTTCAAGTGGGTAATACTGTATAAAAAAGGAGAAAAAGGTTTCTATCACACAAAGATTTGAAGGACCCCCTGTAGTAACTCTGAGGACCCCCTAGTGGTCACGCGTTATTTGGAAACGCACATGAGTTCTGGGCAAACCCCGCCCATGGAAGCTTTTGATTGGCTGAACTGGAGCTAGGGAGCGCTCCTTTTTGTTCGCTTGGACCGTGCGGAGGTGCGACCACCTAAACCTAACCCTAACCCTAACTCTAACCCTAACCTTAACCTCAGTAAAACTATGCCTAAACCTAACCCTAACCTTAACCTCAGTAAAACTATGCCTAACTCTAACCCTAAACCTAACCTCACTGAAACTAACGCTGGTGAGTAACTAAGCTGCCGACGAGAGTGAAAACAAACGGCTCCGCCCAGAACTCATCAGGCGTCCCGGACTCCCTGTTGAAGACGCCTGTGTTACATGTAGAACTTTCATTTTCCAGACACAACCATACTCTGTGACAATGTTAGAATTCTTAAAGTGTGTGTGTGCGTGTGTGTGCGTGTGTGTGTGTGCGTGCGTGCGTGCGTGTGTGTGTTTTCTGTCTGTGTCCTCTCGGTGCTAGGGACAAGGACGCTCTGTGGCAGAAGTCGGACGCGCTGGAGTTTGAGCAGAAGCTGCGTGCAGAGGAGCGCTGGTGGCTGGTAGACAAGGAGGCCACTCACTGCCTGGGCTGCCAGGGCCAGTTCACCTGGTGGCTCCGCAGACACCACTGCAGGTGGGTCCACGCTGGCCCCTGGGTCAAGCAGTGTTGTTTTTGACAGCAAATTTTGCTTTAGTTTTAGTCATAGTCTTTTGACTAAAATGTAATTTAGTTGTAGTCATAATTTAGTCACCTGAAAAGTTTTAGTTTTAGTCTAGTTTTAGTAGTCGACTAAATGTCATAAGATTTTAGGCGACTAAATCTACAGTTGATTTAGTCAACTGAAATGTATTTTGGCAGGCCTTGATGGTATCGTAATGACTGACGTAATTTACACTTGGTTGTGTGCTGAAAATAGCCGATCGCGACGCGTTGTGAGCTTGTAGATCGGCTATTTTCAGCACGCAATACCTGAGAGCAAGCAAACATAAAATTACTCTCTTCTCCACTAGTCCCTCCCTTAACATTTTAGTCTAGTTTTTATTTTGTTGACGAAATTGTCAACACATTTAGTCTTAGTTTTAGTCATCACAGCTTAGTTTTTATTTAGTTTTTATTTAGTTGTCGTCAGTGAAACAAACGCGGTCGACAAACTTTTTCATCATAGTTTTAGTCGACGAAATCAACACTGGGGTCAAGACCCCTTTTCCACTGACATGGCCAACAGGACAACAGTGGTTCTCAAACATTTTCGTGTCAAGGAGGACCCCCAAATTAAATTCATACGTTTGGCCACGAACCCCCATCTGAAAATATTTGGTGCCAGGGAGGCCTACACAAGATTTGTAACCCTAACCCTTTTTTCAAATGTACAGTATATATTAGCGTTGTCGCCTCCCAGCTAGAAGGTCCTGGGTTCGATTCCCGCTGTGGGCGCTGGGGGTGTGTTCCCTCCTCCGCGTCATCAGCGCCCACACCCTAGGTGGGGTTGGCGATAGGGCCTTTCTGCGTGGGGTTTGCATGTTCTCCCTGTGTCTCCTAGGGTAGATAGATACCCTCACAAAAACATGCAGTAATCCTGGTCTCTATAATGCCTCCCCCTTGCCAGCCGGGGAGCCTGATGGAGAGGAATGGAACTGGTTGGAATAACGTGTTCCTTCCACGCGCTACATCCAAACCGGGGAAATCCCCACTGTCAGGTGAAAAGAAGCAACTTGGACTCCTCATGCACTGAAGGAAGCATGAGGTCAGTCCGTTGTCTCCCCAGGCACGGCAGAGGGAGAGCAGAGCCCAGGATTACATAGGCAATTGGCACTGAGTGTAAATGGGTTACAAAATTGTGGGATAAAAAAAAAAAAAAAAAAAAAATGAAGAACAGTACATGAACAGTCAAACACAAGAAAATGTAGTACAGTCAACACCCTACCTTAAAGGAACACCCCAAAAAAGCCCTTAGCGGTCTTGGTAATCAAATTAATCGCAATAGCAGTAAAAACGTTTGATGCTATATTAACACATTTGACTGAGGAACCCCCTCGAGGACCCCTGGGGTCCCTAGAACCATTACAGTAGAGCAGTGGTTCCCAAACCTTTTAGCTCAAGACCCCAAATATGAATTTGATGCCTCCCTGGGACCCAAAACTAGTGTAAAAATAGCAGACCTACAAGCTCACAACTTGTTGTCGTTGGATCGGTGGGAGATGTATGTCATGGTGCATTTTATGGTGCATTTATATAGCGCTTTTATCCAAAGCGCTTTACATAGATTGTGCATTACATTCACCCATTCACACACACATTCATACACCGGTGGCGGTGGAAACCATGCAAGGCACCAACCTACTCACCGGGAGCAACTAGGTGTTCAGAGTCTTGCCCAAGGACTCTTCGACATTAACTCAGGGGGAGCCCGGATTCGAACTGGGAACCCTTCGGGAACCCTTGGTGCTCTAATAACGGTTTCTCTACCCCTGAGCTATGCCGCCATGTCATGTTTGTTCAACACGTTCTCCTCTTCCAGGCTGTGTGGGCGTATCTTCTGCTACTACTGCAGTAACAACTTTGTGATGACCAAGCAGAGCGGGAAGAAGGAGCGCTGCTGTAGGGAGTGCTACACCCAGCACAGTGCCGTGGTGGAGAGGTTCACAGCGGCTGAGCTGAGTCCCGGAGACACCCAGCCACCTCCGCCACCCGGAGCTGAGCCAGGCTCACCTCCTGAACCAGCGCCGTATAAACCCACTCCAAGGGTAACAGGTCAGAAGATTATAAAAAGTAGAGAAATACGCACATCTCGTAACCCATTTAGGCCTAGAATTATTGAATGCTTTTAGGCAGTGAAAAATAGCAGATATACAAGCTCACAGCGCGGCACCGAGTGCCGCGCTGCGAGCTTGTAGATCTGCTATTTTTGAAAAACTCGTGAAAATTTGTGCAAATCTTTGAATATATTGTATTTTCAAAGCGAACGTTTGTAACTCAAATTTTGCTTCTGGGTGGTCCCTGGAACGAAATATTTTGAGATGGGGGTCCGTGGTCAAATACATATCATTTTGGGGGTCCTTCACATGAAAAGGTTTGAGAACCACTAGCCTCGGAAACCCAGACTTTTATTTTGGCGATAGGAAGAAAAAAGAGAACCACTGACATAGTAGTCTCTCAAGAACAGACTAACTGAGCTCCAGTTAAGTGAAAAGGACCTTTTCTTTGATGATAGCTAGCCAGATTGCTGACACAGAAACATAGGTTTTTCAAAAAATCTTAGAAGGATTCAAAAGACACTTATAGAATTGGGTCAAAATTCTAATTTTCTTGATTTTTCAAAAATAGCAGATTTACAAGCTCACACGCTGTGAGCTTGTATATCTGCTATTTTTCAATAGTTAAAGCATAAAATAAAGATACACATAATGTGTACCCGTTCTAAATGGGTTAAATAAGGTTCTGGGTAGAAAATAGCACATAGTCGAAAACACACTCTGCTCCAAATGAGTGAATTTATGTTTCGAGCACTAGCTCTTCATCTGGTCTGCGTGTCACTCCCCATCTCTCTCCCCGTTTCCTGCCAGTCTACTGTCCTAGCAACAAAGGCATAAATGCCCAAAAACATATCTTAAAAATAAATTGAAGGTTGGAGAAAATCGCCACAATTTACCCGGTAAGCGCAAAGTAATAGCAGGCATTTTCTCACGCAGGCTCCCGACTTTCTTTCAAAGGCAGTTACAGTAAAGAGGTCTTTTGTGTTTGCCAGTAACTCGTTAGCAGAACTGAAAAGACTAGCCTCAATATGTTACGGAACAAGGAGAGGAACTACTGCTGCTGCAGAAGGCTCACTCAATTCAATTCAATTCAAAGGAGCTTTATTGGCATGAGAAAACATACGTTTACATTGCCAAAGCAAGTGTTACAAGTAAAATAAAAACAGTTGAAAATGGGGAACATATGTACAGTTGGAGGGGGTACAGCATTGTGTAAACAGAGCTATGTCACTCGATAGACGGAAGTGGAAGCTGGTGACATTTTATGTTTCTGCATGCCACCTGTGGCTGCTTTACCGATACCGTTCAGTTAGGAGAAGTGAATCCTGGGGGGCCTTTTCCCCCCAATGGCAGTATTTTGATAACGGCAACTTTGGCAAGCTGTTGAACTTGAGTTTTTTTCCTTTTTTTAAGGCAAACAAACTGTGCTCCTCATAATGTTGAAGCTAATCACTGTCAAACGTTTCGTTTTGATTGCGTTGGTCAGTTAACATGCACGCTCCTCCATTCCCCACAGTGTCGGACCCCAGCAGCAAATCTGACGATGGAGTCTTCGACATAATCACAGAGGAGGAGGTGAATGGCGTCTATGACAGCGACACCATGTCCCAAACCACAGGCGGCTCCCTGGAAGGAGAGGTGGACAGGAGGCCTCCCGGAGCGTTAGACATGTGAGTGGGTGACGTTTTAGATCAGGGTTCCCCAATTAGTTTTCCCCAAGGGCCGAATTATGTCCAGGGTACCAAGCCGAGGGCCACAACATTGCAGGGGGTGACGGTGGTGTTCCTGCTACTCCAGCGACAGTTCAGATATCGTCGTTGTCGGGTGAAAATCTTGTATGTCCAAAACCATTTGTTTTGCATTTATCATTTTAAAAATGATTTAAACTAGTGAAAACAGCCGATCTACAAGCACACAACGCCTCGCGATGCGAGGCGTTGTGTGCTTGTAGATCGGCTGTTTTCACTACTTTTGTGCAACGGCCTTGTATGATGAAGCAGGGCTTTACTTTACGAAAAAACATACAAATTTGGAGATACGTGGTTTCCACCCGACAACGACGATATACTAGTGTTGTTGCTGCTCTTATACCACCATTATTACTGGGGTTGGTGGGGGCCGGACAGTAGCCCCCCTCGGGCCGCAAATGGCCCGCGGGCCGCCTATTGGGGAACCCTGTTTTAGATGCTCAGTGCCTGTGAGGAACCGCCTCAATGGTGAAAGATGTACGCTTGAAATACTCTTGTCCCGTTATTCCTTCACGCAACGCCAACAAAAACACGTTTTGATTATCGTGACAACCCCCCCCCCCCCCCCCCCCACACACACACACACAGACAAACACTTCAATCACAAACTTACTATGAAGTTTGTGATGACTTCACACACTCACGCACGCACGCACACACACTCTGTTGTGCGCATCTGTTTAATTTGTTTGCCCTACACTGCTGCTTGACTGACTGCAAATGTAGTCATGATTAAATGAGTGAGAGACACAGCGTGACTCCTAGCAAATCAATGCACACTGAGGTGACATTTATATTCATTGGGAAACAGCGTCATCCTTTGAGCTTGTTATACAGCTCAAATGTGTACATTTTGATATATTTGACATACTTAATGATGTCGCCACGAGTTCTTGTTGTGTTGCGCTGGTGGTGAAAAATCCACACGCATAATCCCAATGCCTTCTGCTTAGTGATCCTATCTCAGACAAGCCAAAGGTTCCTGGCTCCCTGTCTATGAGACGGAGGGCCCTATTATGAACGTCTTAATTAACGCCAGGTCTTATTACTTAAATTAAGACGTGGAGGCGTTACCAATTATGGCCAATTTGCTATTATGTGTGCGGTAATCTGCGGACTGCCATTCCCTTTAAAGATCAGCGCAAGACGCAGCCATATTGAAAGGAGAAATGTCCACGTGCATGCATAATCATATATGGTCCGCAATCCCAATGCTTGCAAGCTGTAGCCTTTGACTGCATTTGAATAAAACCATATTTGATACACTCTAAGTTGGCTCCCACATGTCACTGATCATAGAGAATGTATTGACAATCACAATATATTCATTTAAGTGCTGCTGCACAGTGTTATGCAAGACCTCCAATCATTGTATTTAAATAGACTAACATCTTAACGGTAAACACAAGGAATTGAAACTCACGTCTGCTGATTACAAGACAATTAGAATCACAGACATTCGCTGAGAATTATGAGCCTTCCCGGCATTTCCAGGTCATACCGGGAGGAAGAGAATGCACTAGGGCATTCACGAATAGTGATTTTTAGAATTTGAATTATTCAACCTCATAGTATTCGAATAGTCGAATATTCGACAGGACTGGACAAACTGTCAAATATTAAGTTAGCAAGAGGCGAACATTGTGAAAATAGCCGATCTACATGCTCACAACGCCTCGCAACGCCTCGCAACGCCTCGCGTTGCGAGGCGTTGTGAGCATGTAGATCTGCTATTTTCACAATTTTTATCTGCGGACCCGAGTCACATTAAATGTAATACCTACAATTCCAGGTGCTTGTCAGGGTGGGGGTCCCCAGTTCAAATACCGGTATGTTTATTTTGGGGGTCACGGCCTAAAAAGGTATAAGAAGCCCTGGTATAGAGCATTTACAAATCCACCAGGGGCATTGCCAACTCATTTTTATGACTTCCTATCTAGCCAAGCTTTATAAACTATGTATTTTTTAAAGAGAAAACAATAAAAAGATAAAAATAAGCAAATATTCGACTTCGGTGAACAACGTCGAATAGTGACTTTGACATTTGAATATTTGGTGAATGCCCTAGAATGCACACACACACACACACACACACACACACACACTTCATTTTGTTTTCATTCTAAGCTGTGGAAAAACAGCTGTAAAGACCTTTATTTTTATTTCATTTCATTTGATTCATGAAGGAACAAGCCTTTGAAATGCCACCTAGAGTGGCACACCAGTCTCTCAGATTGGATAGATTGAAACTTTTTCTTACCTCCCCTTTTCCACTGTAAATATATTTTATTTATTTTCTTTTTTATTATTATGTTTTATCATGAAACTGTACCTTTTCCTATATGCAACCTTCTAATAAAGTCTTCAATCAATGAATCAAACTGGTTGAGTAGGGCTTTCTGTCCATGCGTGAGTTATGTGGCCATTACCGGATGACGTTCGGTTTTTGCTTTATATTGTTTGATCGGGAGACAATACAATTATGGCTGATACAGCAAATGGAAGTAGGCTTCCCGAGGGATATTACGAAATTTTGATTTTAAAAATCGGTTCAGAATTGACTGAGATATGGCTCAGAACTTAATGTCGAGTGTAGATGGGTTTTTCAGAAAACCTAGGTCAGGTTTAAAAGGCGTTTGTAGAATCGACCTCAGGTGTTAATAATATATCACAACAACATGTCTTTTTTGACCCATCAATCATCAGAGGCACGGGAGACTTGACCCCAGATGACCCGGAGGAGCATGTGCTGACCGTGCAAGATTCGGAGATCAACCTTCTCAAGTCCGGAGAAGTCACGTAAGTCTGTTAACTGTGTGTCCTCCAACAAGGGGTAGTCTGTAGCTGAGTCTTGAGTCACTCCATGTTGTCTGCCATTCTGTCCTTATTTTGCCCTATAGCAGGGTTCCCCAATAGGCGGCCCGCGGGCCATTTGCGGCCCGGGGGGCTACTGTCTGGCCCACACAACCCCAGTAATAATGGTGGTATAAGAGCAGCAACAACACTAGTATATCGTCGTTGTCGGGTGGAAATCTCGTATCTCCAAATGTGTACGTCCTTTCGCAAATCATACAAGGCCGTCGCACAAAAGTAGCGAAAACAGCAGGTTGTGTGCTTGTAGATCGGCTGTTTTCACTAGTTTAAATCATTTTTAATATGATAAATTCAAAACGAACGGTTTTGGACATACAAGATTTTCACCTGACAACGACGAAAACTGTCGCTGGAGTACAACACCACCGTCGCCCCCTGCAATGTTGTGGCCCTCGGCTTGGTACCCTAGACATAATTCGGCCTTGGGATAAACTAATTGGGGAACCCTGCCCTATAGCGTTAACTTCTACGGTCTCAGGGATATTGTTTAAGCACTCCTTGGTCCTTGCTTATAGTGGTCGCTTGTCATGCTCGTGGGCTTGGTACTGAATGAAGCACATTGGACCTGTGCACTTATTGTATTTCACTCTCAGTGAGTGTCAACTAAGTGTCTAAACACACACTGGCATCACTACAGTATTATGGGCAAATGTTATGCATTTAAAAAAAAGTTCAGTTGTATTTATAGTACTAAACGTCGGAAATAGCAATCTACAATCTCACAGTGCTTTGCTATTTGTAATTGTACAGTGGTTAATATCGTCGTTGTCGGGTGGAAACCTTGTATGTCCAAAACCGTTTGTTTTGTATTTATCATTTTAAAAACGATTTAAACGAGTGAAAACAGCCGATCTACAAGCACACAACGCCTCGCACCGCGAGGCGTTGTGTGCTTGTAGATCTGCTGTTTTCACTACTTTTGTGCGACGGCCTTGCATGACGAATGAGTGCTTTACTTTGCGAAAGAACGTGCAAATTTGAAACTTGGAGATACGAGGTTTCCACTTCGACAACGACGATATGCTAATCTGATTCACGCTGGATGCACCAAAGCCATCTTTATAACTGACGTCTCCTCCTCCTTCAAGGCTGGCTGTGCCTCTCAGCATCGGCGACATCTCCCAGTTTGGCGACGGCTCCAGGGAGCTCTTCGTCAAGTCCAGCTGCTACAGCGTCATCGCCATCGCCGTGGGGGACAGCGGGCCCACCATCAGCTGGACGTTCTCCTCAGAGCCCAAGAGCATCTCCTTCAGCGTGGTTCACCGGGAAACCTCCGACTCCCCGGTGGAGCAGTCCAAGGTACAGTATGTCACTTTGCCCGCACCGTTCCAGAGTGAGACCAGAGCAGTGTTGATTTTGTCGCGACTAAAACTATGACGAAAAAATGATTGTCGACTGTGTTTTTTTTTCACTGACGAAAACGAAATAAAAACGAAATCAAAATTAAGCTGTGATGACTAAAACTAAGACTAAATATATTGACAATTGAGAGAGTCATTTATGTTTGGTTGCTCTCAGGTGTTGCGTGCTGAAAATAGCAGAACGCTGCGACGCGTTGTGCGCTTGTAGATCTGCTATTTTCAGCACACAACCAAGTGCAAAATCAGTCATTACAATGCTATCAAGGCCTGCCAAAATACATTATAGTCGACTAAATCAACTGTAGATTTAGTCGCCTAAAATCTTATGATATTTAGTCGACTAAAATTTGACTAAAACTAATACTTTTAAGGTGACTAAATTATGACTAAAACTAAATTACAATTTATTCAAAAGACTATGACTAAAACTAAATCAAAATTTGCTGTCAAAAAACAACTCTGGACCAGAGTCATGGCATGATGAACCCCAGTCAACAAACCACAGGGTAAATGGACACTCAACTGTAAACAAACCAACGTAAATGCATAGAGGGTATCTACACATTTCTAAAGTGCCAATTGAAGGACTTTTTAATACCTCTAAAATGACAAATTAAACATTGTCCAAATTGTCAAACATTAGAGGCAGAAATTGTGAAAATAGACGATCTACATGCTCACAACGCAGCATGTAGATCTGCTATTTTCACAATAGAACCATGTTATACCAAATGTAATGTAGCACTGTAATATTGGATCATTCCGTCCTTGACAATAAGCAATCCTACAGTTTGAATGCTGTACAGACGCACACATGGAGCAAAAATAATGATAGAAAACTTTCAACTTCGACTTTCGACTTTCTCTGTTGGGAGTCGACTTGTGTAATGATGTCGACTCAGTCGACTTGTCGACTTTTTCGTTAATGCCCTACTGCGTTAATGCCCTAGAAACTAGGATAAAGGGTAAACATCAAACCTAGCATCTGCCTAAATAACATGCATTCTTAACATTTGTGGTCAAGCAAAAAACGTACTCTAAATAACAAACAAAAAAATGTGGACCTATCTGCATAGTATAACTACTTTAGCATCTATAGGTGAAAAGAAGGGATACAGGTGTGTATAATGTCTGTGTTGTGATAGCTACTGGCTATCATTTACTGTAACCTTGTTTACCAGAATAACAAATGAGGAACAGTGATTTCAGGGGAAAGGAAGTGGCCCCTAGCGATAAACAGGAACCCAAATAAATCAATACATAAATAATCACTGCGCACCTGGATTCCGAGATTGTTAAACCGCTGATATTATTACATCAACACCTTGGCAACATTGTTATTGTGGCTCATCCCCAGTAGGGCTGTCACAATTATTACATAATCGTCTAATCGCGATTATTTGACATAATCGCGATTATTTTTCATAATGGTCATAATCGTTTCCATGTTGAAAGATGTTCATGTATTTTTGTATAAGTACAAAATTGTGGAAATAGCAGATCTACAAGCTCACAAGTTGTGATCTTGTAGATCGGCTATTTTCACTATCAATGTTGTTTTTTAAGTATAAAGTTGTCAAATATGTCAGTAATTTATTTGTATATTTAGGTTATGTGTCATATCTACCATGTGCAACTTCAAAGCCTAAAAGCCAAACAGAAGTGTACTTTTTTAAAACACAATTAAATCGTTAATCGCTAATTATTTGAGAGACAATTAATCGCCATGTAAAATGTCATAATCGTGACAGCCCTAATCCCCAGAGTAGATTCTGTTAGCATTTATGCTCAAACTGCACTGGAGCGTGATACAGTATGTCCCAGATTTAAAGAGGGTTGAATCATGATGTCATAAAGTTTAGACTCTAAACTAAACAATGATAAATGTGACACGGAAGCAATTTTCATGTATACAGTAGGGCATTAACGAAAAAGTCGACAAGTCGACTCAGTCGACTTCATTACACAAGTCGACTCCCACCAGAGAAAGTCGAAGTTGAAAAAAAAAAATGAAAAAACGTTCTATTGTGAAAATAGCAGATAATATGGACATTATCCATTATCCATTAATATGGACAGCCAATCTACATGCGTTGCAAGGCGTTGTGAGCATGTAGATTGGCTATTTTCACAATTTGGCCAATGTTTAATTTGTCATTTTAGAGGTATTAAAAAGTCCTTAAATTGGCACTTTAGAAATGTGAAGATACCATCTTGTACACCTACACCTTATGTTGTTTGCTTTGTTTACTGTTGAGTGAGAAAACAATGTTTCACATTAATTTAATCACCTGGGGACCCCCCAAAATAATTGGGGGGTTGTGTTTGATGTGATGACGTCATCAAACGATAAAGTCGACTTCAACTCAACTTTTTACTGAGTCGAGTCGACTTGCAAAATGCAAAAATCACAAGTCGTTAATGCCCTAGTATATGGCCCCCCACAGGCAAGCAGTCCACATGCATGTATTCATGTGTGTGCGGAACAGGAGTGCCCCCTATGGAGCACAGATCTAATTAGCAGTCAGTGACAATCCATGAAGTGGCCATGACATGGGTCCCGACTGGGCTAAAGCACATATAATGTACCTTGGACAATTCAGGTTTGAATCCACCTCTTGACCTTTATTCAGGCCTGGAATTTCGTAATTTTAGGTACAAGGCCACTTTGGCCTTTGGTGTTGTCCATTTTGTGAGGGCACAAAGGCCAAATGACAGGGCAGGAAGGCCACCAAATAAAACTAGATTTTAGTCCATTTAAATCATTTGTTGAAATTAAGGTTTAGGGATGATAATCTAATCTGCAGTGAAATAGATACATGATGGTATTTAAAATCTGATCCATGATCAGCCCTGCACCAATCAAAATCACTGGATTGTCTACTGTCTACATATTGACAAGAAAGAGACAGAGGAGAAAGCGGTAGAGTCCGGGCATTAAAGGAGTAGTTCACCCCCAAAATGACTTTTTTTCTATTGATTACTCATGCCATGGAGAGTAGAGTTCAATAATATTTTTTGGTTTTTGTCACATTCCTAAGACAAAAATTTGATTCGAGTAAATTTACCCCCATTGATTCCAGATGCCGGAACGAATGGGGGTACATTTATTGTTATCACATTTTTGTCACAATGCGACAAAAAACTAAAAATATTATTGAACTCTAGTCTCCATGGCGTGACTAATCAATAGAAAAAAAGTCATTTTGGGGGTGAGCTACTCCTTTAAGGCCACTGTGGCCTCAGGTCATGCCATTGGTTTGAGGGGCACAAGGCCATGGCCTTCATGGCCTCCATGACATTCCTGCCCTGCCTTTATTACTTGTCTTTCCTCATGTTGTTCATGTCGGGCAGAAATCTTCTATCTCCATATTTCATATTTGTAATATGTTTTGTTCTTCCTCTGTATTCCTTTCATAATTTTTCCTTTTTTTATGGTGGACCCATCATTGTTACCTGATACAGTTCGTCATTAAACGGATTAATTACAAAAAGAAAAATGAGAAATATATTTTTATCACACGGTTTTTGCAACCCATTTTCTCACCCAGTGCCAACTACCTAACCTGTAGTCCTGGTTTCCACTCTCCCCCTGCCGCGCTCTCCCCCTGCCGCGCCAGGGGAATTGGAGAGCACCTGGCTGGCTAGGGAGAGGTAGTATAGAAACCAGGACTACTGCATGTTTTTGTGAGGGCATCTATCCAAGGAGACACAGGGAGAACATGCAAACTCGCCAACCCCACCTAGGGTGTGGGTGCTGATGATGCGGAGGGAGGAACACACCCCCAGCGCCCACAGCAGGAATCAAACCCAGGACCTTCCAGCTGTGAGGCGAAGCGCTAACCACTGCGCCACCGTCCGTGCCCCCCTCATAAGTTCATCTTCTCTTCTCAGGTTTTGATTCCCTTGACCCGCTGTAACTCCCATAAAGAGACCATTCGGGGACAGCTGAAAGTCCGGAAGCCTGGGCTCTACACGCTGATCTTTGACAACTCCTTCTCACGGTAGGAGGCTGTTGATATCTCCCCTTGTCTGTCTGCTGAGAGCCTCGTTATGTTTCACTACAAAAGAGTCAAAGAGCCTTGAAATTGGTAGCTTCTATGGCCCTCATCAACTCTGCCTGTTTTCAGTGGTTAGCTGTCGCTGATACCCGTGGGGAAGCCACACCATTATTAGTGTCTTAAGAGTTAATCTGCTCTTGATATCCCTGTGAAATAATTAAGTGTGTGTGTGTGTGTGTGTGTGTGTGTGTGTGTGTGTGTGTGTGTGTGTGTGTGTGTGTGTGTGTGTGTGTGTGTGTGTGTGTGTGTGTGTGTCTATGTGTGTGTGCGTACGCAGTGCTGCTGGTAGCGGTGTACAGTATGTGCATTGAAGGTTGGTTAATCAATTGATAAAGGATTAGGTCTTAATGCTCCCAGATGTTTTTATATTTCTCCAAACGGGTATCAGCTGTCGCTGATACCCGTGGGGAAGCCACACCATTATTAGTGTCTTAAGAGTTAATCTGCTCTTGATATCCCTGTGAAATAATTAAGTGTGCGTGCGTGCGTGCGTGCGTGCGTGCGTGCGTGCGTGCGTGCGTGCGTGTGTGTGCATGCGTGTGTGTGTGTCTATGTGTGTGTGCGTACGCAGTGCTGCTGGTAGCGGTGTACAGTATGTGCATTGAAGGTTGGTTAATCAATTGATAAAGGATTAGGTCTTAATGCTCCCAGATGTTTTTATATTTCTCCAAACACAACATTTAGAGCTCTGTGGCCTTCGTCAGGTGTGCCCTGTCAGATTGTGCAGACCTTTTCCTTTTCCACAGTGTTAACTATTCGATCCAGTACCTGTGGAAATAACCTGCTTGAGGATGCACGTGCGAGTTGACTATACTGAAAGACATCACTTGCAACTTGCAGAGAGATAATTTGATGAAATTGGATATTGATTAAGATCAAACACACTTAATGTTTGTGTGTGTGTGTGTGTGTGTGTGTGTGTGTGTGTGTGTGTGTGTGTGTGTGTGTGTGTGTGTGTGTGTGTGTGTGTGTGTGTGCCTTTGATTTGATTTCCTAATGCGTGTCATAGGGCATTCACGAATAGTGATTTTTAGTATTCGAATTATTCGACCTCAAAGTATTCGAATAGTCGAATATTCAACAGGACTGGCCAAACTGTCAAATATTAAGTAAGCAAGAGGCGAACATTGTGAAAATAGCCGATCTACATGCTCACAAGCATGTAGATCGGCTATAGTATTTTCACAATATTTGTCTGCGGAACCGAGTCACATTAAATGTAATACCTACAATTCCAAGTGCTTGTCAGGGTGGGGCTCCCCAGTTCAAATATGTTTATTTTGGGGGTCACAGCCTAAAAAGGGTTGAGAACCCCTGGTATAGAGTATTAACAAATTCATCCACCAGGGGCATTGATAAACTCATTCTTATAACTTCCTATCTAGCCAAGCTTTATAAACTATACATTTTTTCAAGAGAAAACTATAAAAAAAAAAAAAAAAAAAAAAAAGCGAATATTCGACTTCGATGAACAACGTCGAATAGTGACTTTGATATTCGAATATTCTAATATTTGGTGAAAGGCAACTGGCGGCCCAGGGGCCACATGCGGCCCTCACCGTCACTTAATGCGGCCCGCAAGTTAATATCTGAATACTATATTATTGTGCAGCTAATACAATTCCAAACATGCAAACATGTCTGTATTCTATATTAGTAACTTAATGACTAGTACTGGTCTTTTTTACCGGTATGTCCAATGTGTTTGTATTTAAGTTCATAAAGTTAACATAAGAATTAAGAACATATAAATGCATTTGAAATTGAATACGATTTTTACATTTCAGGATTCCAATTCGAAAATAGCAAAAATAGGCCATCTTCAAGCTCAAAACGCGCCGCACTGCGATGCGTTTTGAACTTGTAGATCAGCTATTTTTGATATTTTTGACTGTATGTGCATTGTGGCCCTCTGGAATGAGTGTGAAAATATAGTGGCCTGCCTCTCCATCATCAAAGTTGCCCACCCTCTGCCCTAGTGTGTCAGAATCCTTTCTAGGGCTGTCACAATTATTACATAATCGTCTAATCGCGATTATTTTTCATAATCGTCATAATCGTTTCCATGTTGAAAAATGTTCATACTGCATATATTTTTTAAAGTAAAAAATAGTGGAAATAGCCGATCTACATGCTCACAACGCGTCGCATTGCGACGCGTTGTGAGCTTGTAGATCGGCTATTTCCACTATCGATGTTCTTTTCTAAGTGTAAAGTTGTCAAATATGTCCTTCATTTCTTTGTATATTTAGGTTATGTGTCATATCTACCATGTGCAACTTCAAAGCCTAAAAAGCCAAACAGAAATGTAATTGTCAACGTCAAAAACACAATTAAATCGTTAATCGCAATTATTTGAGTGACAATGAATCGTCATGTAAAATGTCATAATCGTGACAGCCCTAATCCTTTCTCGTTTACACAACTGCACAGCTCTTTCATCTGCAACCTTATCATTGCAGGTTCATCTCTAAGAAGGTGCTGTACCACTTGACAATCGAGAGACCTGTCATCTACGATGGAAGTGACTTCCCTTGATTCTGGAGTGCAAGTGAAGCCACAGGGCAGAGGTTATGGGGATAAATGTTAAAGGACAATGTCCATATTATCTTTTGTCATTTTAAGTTGTTTCAACACTCTTGTGTTTCTAAATCCCCATTTCTAGCCCTATAGTTCATCTTTAATTAAGTTGTCTAAACCTCATTTTGTGAAGGTTCCCTGATCCCTATTCCCTACTACATAATTTAATACTACGTTTTTATGTTTCGATCGATGTTCTTTTACTGTCGCGTCAATGAAATGTTAATGGCAGAAAACAGACATTTTAAAATGAGCAATGTTTACTGTTCAGCTTCTCACCAAGTAATGTACCCCAACCATTTAATCACCCTTCGCTTGGCATTTGTTTAATCATGGGACATTTAGTTATTTCTGATCATATTACCTGCTCACTTTGACTTTGAAACATTCTCTCTCAGTCTTTTAGAGAATACAGCAGCGGATCGCAGCAAGCAACAGCATTACATGTTGCAATGCTACTGTATAAATCTGTGTTGTCAGAAAAACAATAATTGTACGCATGCTGGACCTTTCAACAGCGGGCAAGGACCCCGGGAAGAAACATAAATGACCATGTGTTCTTTTCAAGTCGATCAAGGAAAAGGAAATCAAATGCCAAAATTCCAATTGTACTTTTTTTTTTAGCCCCTTTTTTTTAACTTCCACAGCAGGGAGACAATTCAACCAAATAATAGACAGGCACAGAAAATTAAAGCTTCAGGGTAGAACCGAACGGCAAGATTGATGCACGTTCTCTGCACGTGAGGCAATATTCTCAGGAGGGAGAGGCCTTGCATTGTTTCTCACAGCACTCAGTTGGCACTTAAGCCACACCTGTATTTTATACACGAAAAGACTGTTATCGTTATTGTTATGTGAAGACGACACCTTTTCTTTTCTCCATCCCAAGTGGACACTTCACAAACAGACTTTGAGTTTTCATAATTATGCTGGGTGTTAAACACTATGATAACATGGAGAAACTACATAGCTGGCTGTCAATTAACAATTATTCCAAGTGCCAGTTAGCTGTACCTGCCAGAGGTGTGATCCCCTCCCTTTGGTGCAATCTCGCTATTTCTAAGTGTCATTACTTCGATTACGGGAGGGTCACCAGCATGGCAGGTTAGCTACTCACCAGCGTCTGGGTTACTGAGGTTAGGGTTTGGGTTAGGTTTTAGGCATAGAGGTTAACATTCACCAGCGTCTGCAGGTTAGCATTTCACCAGGTTAACATTCACCTGCATCAAAATACTGGGACAAATGTTATGTCGAAAATATCGACACACACACCCATTCCCTTTGTACTTACCCCTCTAATAGTCCAGTAATTTTAGGCCAAAATTAGGCTAAACCTAAAACAAATTGCAATAGTAGCAAACTCAACTGATTTTATATCCTCAATATGTCCTTCTACCACTTTTTCGAGTCACGTGTTCAAATACTGGATTCTGATTGGCTAAATTCCGGAGGTTATGAGAGGACTACTGCCGCAAAGTTGTGTGTCCGAGATCAATGCGCCTCAGTGTACATCCGGGGACTTTCCCCCAACCAACAAATGAAGGTCGCAGCGGTCCTATGTTTACTAACGTGCGTACTATCGTCGCCGATTTATTTGGATCCAATGCAATCCGCCAACTTTAAAGCCCCTTTTCTCTGAACCTATGCCTTTCTGGAAGCGAACAGCCTCTATTTACGGCCGGAACGGTGCTTTTAACTGACGTTAGCTTAGCTGTAAGCTAGACGCATGGATTACTATGGAGTTGACGCCATCTGTTGGTGAGTAGAAGATGTTGTTTGTGGAACTATCTGCTGTCTCGCGGAAGTTTTATAGGCAATAATGATTGTAACTTAAGATCCTTGCAAGTTACAACTATGTGTTTTCTTTCATGTATACGGGAAAAAGTGGTAGAAAAGCTATTTACCACTCGGGGTCGGACATTATGCTCTCATAATGTCCTGAGTGCGGGTGTTATCGGACTCGGCTGCGCCTCGTCCGATAACACCCGCACTGCGGACATTATGAGAGCATAATGTCCTCTCACTCGGGGTAAATTGCTTACTTAGTGAGAGAAAAAAAGTCCCAAGGAATCCCATCAGGGGAAAGTTTTGAAAACGACCTACCTACCTTCACTTACTATACACTTCACTATAACGGAAAATATGACTCCCAAAAAATCTGCTCTAAGTGGGATGTGAGGGGTCAAACTAGGGTTTTTTAATTATTCTGAATCCATTGCAAGCATTTGTTTTGCACGAAAAACATTCCTTGGGCTAAAAACGGACCCCAAAAGACAAGAAAATTGATAACTCATCACTAAACCATCGTTTTGAGGGGCCATTTCTTGCCCAAGGAATGTTTTTCGTGCAAAACAAATGCTTGCAATGGATTCAGAATAATTAAAAACCCCTAGTTTGACCCCTCACATCCCACTTAAAGCAGATTTTTTGGGAGTCATATTTTCCGTCAGTGTATAGTAAGTGAAGGTAGGTAGGTCGTTTTCAAAACTTTCCCCTGATGGGATTCCTTGGGACTTTTTTTCCCTCACTAAGGACATAATGAGGATACAAAATCAGTTGAGTTTGCTACTATTGCAATTTGTTTTAGGTTTTTTCATATAATGACTGGACTATAATGTCCTTGACACATTCTACGACTGTAGCATGACAGAACAGCACACAGCACAGGATGTAAAATATAGCAGGCCACTATAGTATCAGATTTTTATTTAAAAAGAATCATAGTAGCCTCATTCATTTTTGGCATGCATGTTATTTGTTGTACTTTTGAGTCCTACGGATCCCAATGTGTTTGAATGTGTGCTGTTTAATTTGAAACCTTAACTCTCAAAGCAATAATGAATTATCTTTGGTAATTTTACATGGAGTTGTTCATACACTTCTTAATGAAGCAAGGGCTAAACGCTGCTCTCACAGAGATCTGTTTGCATTTCACAAACATTTCTCTTTTTTATTATTTGATTGATGTAAGTAATTCTGTGCAATTTATATACTAAGCCTCATATTTTCTCTCTATAGAATTGCACTTTGTGGGGGTATTATTTCTATTTTTAAAGAATCATGTTACAAAAGAATATTTTAAAATGAATCCGTTACTTTTATATGGTATTTGTCAAAGAAAAATCACACAGGTACAGCTTTTATACTTATTGTCTCTGACGTGTCAGTGTTGGGGAAGTGAAAAGTTAACTCATGTATCCCAATTAACACTATGCAAGGGGTCTTCAACAGGGGGTCCGGGACTCCTAGGGGGTCCTCAGAGTTACTACAGGGGGGCCGCCAAATCCTTGTGTCATAGGATAATTTTAAATTAACAACTTGAACCCTCGCATCCCTATACTCTGAGGAAAGCTTTAGCCAAAAATAGCAGATCTACAAGCTTGTAGATCACCTATGGCTATTTTTGGCAAATAGGTTTGGTGTAGAGGTAAAAAAAAAAAGAGCAGACCAAGTACAGAGTGAAAGGTCAAGTTTACTATTAAGTATCGACGATTTAAGATTTGAATTGGTTAAGTGTCAAATAAAAGTCTATGAATCTATCTATGAAATCAACGAGAATCTCCATCACACATTTATACAGTGGGGTCCCTGCTTCATCTCCCTCTAAGCTAAGGGGTCCTTGGCCTGAAAACGTTGAAGACCCCTGCTCTATGCAAAGTGAAAGACCTGTCAAACACAGTGAATATGAATAAAATCTGAGAGCAATAGCTTGTCTCTGTTGCCCACTTGTCTGTAGTTCACTATTATTGGCCACTTGAACTTTACAAAAGGTCCACAGCACGGCTCTGTGTGATGGCACTCTAAAATGTCACAATGCTGGCCGGCAGCCCCACACACAGAACAGAATGATGTTCTTTCATTTAGCTTGTGGGTCTTGATAGTTTTCTTTCTTTCTGTCTAATCTTTCTTTCTTTCTTTCTTTCTTCTATCTCTCACTCTGAGAGATAGAGAAAGTTGTGGGAATATGTACACAACCAGGGACGTGCTGGCCATTGGGAAAAGCGGGACAACTCCCGAACGGCCGGTTCATTCCTGGCCGGTCCAGGCCGGCCATTAGGAAACAAATTAAAATAAAATGTCGGCCTTCGTTCCATTTTGGGGGCTGGGCGGCCAACAAAGTCAATCGTCACTGTCGGAAAACCTCGTATCTCCAAGTTTCAAATTTGTAATTTTTTTTCGCAAAGCAAAGCCCTGCTTCATCATACAAGGCCGTTGCACAAAAGTTTAGTTAGTTTAATTAATTTTTTAAATGATAAATACAAAACAAACGGTTTTGGATGTACAAGGTTTCCACCCGACAACGACGAAATATAACTCATGTAATTGGCCCACTGGCTTGTCACTTGTCATGATCTGAAATGGGCAAATGGCAAATCTTTGAGTAGCAGCAGCGCTATAGAGAGAGATCTCTCTCTATAGCGCGCAATGAGGGTCTCTCCAACTCTTTTTCCCGGGCTGAATCAGGGGCCCAGCACGTCCCTGTACACAACTCATAATGTATCAAAATGTAAAAGTATAATGAATAGATAAAAGATGTAGAGGCGCTGCCTGGGTCCGTGACTGATATAGTATAGGAACTTAGGACAACAACTCTAGTTCCATTCTGTTATAGAGGTATCAAAAAAGTGCAATGATGAGGTGGGGAACTTAGAAAGGATCCAAGGCAGTTCAGAGTAGAAATTAGTTTATTAAATACATGGCAAGGAAGATAAAAAAAACGACCAAGGCAATGAAGATTTAAAAAGGACCTTTTAATCTTCCTTGCCAGGTATTTAATAAACTAATTTCTACTTTGAACTGAACAGAACTGCCTTGGATCCTTTCTCCCCACCTCATCATTGCACTTTTTTGATACCTCTATAACGGAATGGAACTAGATTTTTTGTCCTAATGTAAAAGTATAATACCTGCTTCACACCACAGGCTGACTGGGAACAAATTAAGTGTCGAATTTGAATCTTAACTAGCTACAATTCCGCAATTAAGACCAGACAGACCGCTACGGGATTACATTTCTCAGAATTATGGTAACTCATAGGCTTACTAGGCCTATACGAGTTAGGTTATTTGCACTAATACATGGCTGTAGCTACTATCTGACTTGGGAGCACGACGCACGGGCTGTGACCTTTGATGATGAGCACGCTGAAAAGCAGGATTGTAAAGTAACAAAATACATTTACTCAAGTACTGTCCTCAAGTATACAATCTTGAGGTGTTTTTTTTTTATTATTTTTTTAGAGTATTTCACTTTTACTTCTACTCCACTACATCTTCTCAGAGGTAAATGGGTACTTTTACACTTACTCCACTACACTTATTTGAAAGCTTTAGTTACTAGTTACTTTGTAGATTTTGATTATTATTTCAAAGCGCTCTGACATCACTGTGATGTCAGGGGAACCAAATCCTCTTTATGCCCATGTATTGAGATATGGAGATCCCTGTGATGCCAGAGGAACCAGATCCCATGTATGCCCATATGGAGATCCCTGATGTCCATATAGGGGCATGTTTGGGGTCTCACAGCATATCTCCATATACTGTATATGGATCTCCACCATATAGGTACCAGGGGTCTCCATATAATGGGTATGGGTATATTGGTAACTGGTCCGATATAGGCTACATCACTGGCGGCCAGATGGACAAGACATTATCCCTTAGGCGTCTTACTAGTGGTAGGACTATTTTTACTCAAGCACAGGGGCGTCATTTGGGTATGGCAGGGGTATGCAGCTGCCATACCCTGGGTCCAGGGGGGGAAATAAAAGTTACTTTTAAATATAAATCCATGAATGTCTCTTTGGCCCTGTCCAGACGACAACGGATTTTTAATCCCCGGGGAGGTAAAGCCACGAACGCACATGGGTGTCCACATGCAAACGCATGCAAACGGAGGACTAGCCGAATAGTTTCCAAAACTCCGGCTGCAGTGCATTTTTGTTACCCGGGCGTATTTCTTTTGCCTTGTGGACACCGTAAACGGAGAAGTTCTTTGCTTGCATGCTTACGTCACCTTGTGCTCCTCGCCTCCTCCTCCTTGCTATGAGAGAATCCTGTGGTGGTCTCTCCGTAGAATATCCATATTTATGAGCGCATTCACGGTTAACATTAGAGAGCTCAGCTGTCTTGTTTAGGGATGGAGCCCTAATGAATGATTGTTTTAATGATATTTGTTACTCTTGTCAAATGTCATCTTCATAGATGGTGGTCACTGGTCAGCCACTGGTCAGCCACGAACTCACAGTTGCAAAAGATACCAGTTATGTTCTGAATTTGTTGTCTCACAGCTTTCCACCGGCTCAATAAGCCGGATCGATAAGGTGCTCATTATCAATAACGAGATGCAGCCCTCGTCTTGTTTAACGGAGCATATCTGACGCAACGCGCCTGCCTCTTCTCTTTGTCAAAGTTTGGATATCAAATGCCAATATCAAATGATTTCAAGCATAATGGAGACATACGCTCTCTCTCTCTCTCTCTCTCTCTCTCTCTCTCTCTCTATGCTCTCTCTCTCTCTATGCTCTCTCTCTCTCCCTCTCTCTCTCTCTCTCTGATTGATAGAGTTAGCGCACCACACTCTCTCTCTCAATACAAAGTGATGCTAGCTTGACCACGATGTTCTGATTGATAGAGTTACATTCGTTTAATGCTGAGAGAGAGAGAGAGAGCGCACCACACTCCCGACGATTCCTCTCCCCTCTCCTCTCCTGCTCTAGAAATAGTTCGCGAATTTATATTAAATTAATGTTTAAATAGCAATTGTGCATGTTAAAGTGTGAAGATTGTGAAACTTGGACGATGCATAGCCTATAGTGGGCTATAGATAGATAGCTGCTGCAATGATTGCATGAGAGCAGGGGGACGCGGCCACCCGCTTCGGTGACGCACAGACAGGGATTTATAGCGTTTTGATAATACCGTGTGGACACACATATTTTTTTACACGGGCCCGTGTGGAGGCGTAGAGGTTTCCCCGGGGATTAAAAATCCGTTGTCGTCTGGACAGGGCCTTTGTCTATCTGTTCTGGTTATTATGTTGTTAAATTACAGTAAAATAACTACAAATGCAAAATGTAACAAAATGGTCACTTGACAAAATGGTAGACCTATATTCCCAGCTGCACAGGTGCAATTCATTATTGTTAATTGTGGCACGTTTACTAACATGTCAAGTTTAGTTGCACTTGAACAGCCGTTCCACGGTTCCAGGCTGCCATATCCAGCCCATGATCCAGCCCAAGAAACCATAGAAACGGGGAAAATGTTAATCTACTTCTTAAAATTAATGTAGGCCTATCATGTTGCCATACCTTAGCTTTTTCTTAACTGACGCCACTGCTCAAGCAGTCTACAATATTTTGAATTCTGGACTTTTACTTACCAGAGTAGCCTATTTCTACATTGCAGTAGCCTATTACTGTTTTGTTTAAAATGTGTGTAGCCTGACCCTACTTTTACTTTTTCCACCACTGCTGAAAAGTCACAACAGCGTGAACGCTCGCACGCACCGGGGACTAGCTTGCGCGCCTACCGCTCCACACAGTCCCACAGCAGCATTCATTCCATTTCCACATGGTCGGAGCTGTCAGTGGAAGATACGACAGACTGGAGGAACACTGCGCCCCACTGCTCCAACAGAAAGATGTGCGCTCTAAAGGGGATTCTTTTTATCCTGTCTTCTTTGACGCCATACGTAAGTGTGTCTTGCATTGACATGATTTATTAAATGTACGAATATTGAGAGCCTGCTTGCAATCTTGCCTTTATTGCACGTGAGAGAAGAAAGAGCAGTTTGATGATAAAATAATTGGTCTAAATCGCAACAGATCGACAAGAATGTTTGTCTACATTTCGCCTTACATGTCAACAAAAATGCCTACTTATAGGTCTACATTTCAGTAAATAGCCTATATAGTCTTTAAAAACATTATGTTTCGTATGGTAATTTTGTTATTAGGCTAGTCTTTGTCGTTTTTTAATTATTATTATGTAAGATAAATTAATGTTTCCTACTTTATTGTGGAGATCGACTGGCTACTGGAATGCGTGCGTGCGCTTTTGCGCGTCCGTATGGTTGCGTGCTGTGCCGCTCTAATTTTAATTCATGATTTTTATCTCCATTCAATAAGAACGATATTCTCCCACGAGTCCCATCTTTGAATAGGCTACACTATAGGCTAATTGGAGTCGACAGAAAAGGTGTCAACCTGCATGATGCGTCTATTCTCAATTAATTGTGTATAAAGGACGTCAATATAACAAGCCATATTGCTTTGCTTTCTTGGCTTTAAATCCTATATTGTGCTGTCATGTCTTTTCCCTGCTAACTGCTAATAAAGTATTCAATCAATCAATGCCTACATGCAGCAGGCTATAGGCTATTGCATGTTTTTTACATTTAACTCTGAATAATTTACCTGTAGTGTATGTATGTATAATTTATTTTTAGTCAGTTGCTTGACACACACCAGATGTTTATATACTTTTATGATGCACTAAAGTGACTCTGAGTTGCAAGTGACGGTTGTTGGACAAATACACACAGCGAGGGAACACATTATATTCTGACTGAAGTCATCTCTTGACAAGTGAGTTGAATGAACCCACTGCAACCCTATGACCCCTCCCCACACCATATGCTCACATTTACATGGCCAGCCTTTCTCATTTCCGTAACCAAATAGAAATATGAGGATTGCTGGCAGGGGTGACAACCATTGTGACCAAACACATTACTACGAGAGCAGGAGACCATTTCTTTTGCCTTCCTCCCACTCCCATTCACTGGTTAGTAACAGAAAAATAGAGTAGTTTAAAGGTGCTGCTGTAGGTGATAGTATAAAGTTAAAGCGTCATATTCTGATAGAAGAGTGTCAGTAACCAGGGTCTCTTAAGTTCAGCTCTTTAATTAATAAACATAAAATGCATGTTCAGGTGCGTGAGTTACCAATTTCATGCAATCATGGTGAGATACACACAGCACAGCTTAGATTTTATAGTGTTCCAATTCAAAGTTTGCTCTTTTTTTTTTAAAGATTTGTTTTGGGGCTTTTATGCCTTTATTGATAGGATAGTAGACTGACAGGAAATGGGGAGTGACGCAAAGGTCGTCGGGATTGGGATTCGAACCCACAACACGCTGTCAGGCATCAGAGCCTATGTGGTATGCGCCTGGACCGCTAGGCCAGCAGGCGCCCCAAAGTTTGCTCGTTTTCATCAGCTCCAAATTCAAGCTTGTTTATCCTGTATCTTGCATGAGTTCTCTGACATTTGATGACATTGATAAAGCCTAGATACCAACCTGAAATTATTATGTTCTGTTTACCCAAGAGCTGGAGAGACAGGGAGAGTCACCATGACGAATCGTGATGAACTGTTTGGGCACAGCAAGCACATATAATTAAACTCTGCAAGCACATGTGTGTGCTTGCTTGTGTGCATGCACCTGTGTCCATGTGCATTTAGGGACTTGTTTACTTAGTTTTATGTATTAAACCACTGAGGCAAGGCAAGATTAAGAACAATTTGCAGCCTGGCAAAAGTTTGCCGATTTGCTTATGCACACAGATTTGACCCTGTGTCAAACAATATGTGCTGTGGCTAAACTGGACATACCTGTGTTGGCGTATTCTGGCAGATTGAACACATGTTGGACATCTCTCTTAGGGATGGGACGATAGGCGATATTATCGTTTATTGTGATGAAAAACACTCGCGATAATCGTATCGTGGAGATTTAATTTATCGTGATATCGTCCTCTGTCATGCACAGGGATCAATTCACCTTTTATTTGCCTAGCTGCATCCAGTACCACTTAACCCCTCTATAATTGGTAAAAGGTACTTATACATACTTGATACAGTCTTTTTTTTCTCTCTCTATAAAATGTCTTCGAATGCCGATCTTGCAACGCAACGCTCCGCCCCAGGATAATGGATTTTGATTATCGCGATAATATCGTAAATCGTACATCTTTTGTCACAATAATCGTGATATGAAATTTTCATTTCGTCCCATCCCTACCTATGCCTCATTACTTTTCCTCGGCAACGGCATCAAAATGTAGCCCATGGAAAATAGATGGCATCATCTGCTGTGTTCCCAATCTGATGGCCCCCTTTTTTTTTAGCAGTTAATGGCATTTCTGCTCTTACTCTGAGAACCCTTTTCTCTTTTGTCTCTGACATCAGAGCACTTACCTGGTTGTGTAGAGTTGGCCTGCGACTACAATACGCACCATATGTGCATGGTTTCAGAGCTCGCAGCATCCAGACAGACCTCATACTCCCCTCTCTTTATCCTGGCTGTCTCTGTTAGCATACCATATGTCAGGTGTCTTCAACAGGGGGTCCGGGACCCCTAGGGGGTCCTCAGAGTCACTATGGGCCGCCAAATCTTTTTGTGATAGGATCATGTTTTTTACATTAACCACTTGAACCATAGCATCCCTATTCTGAGTGGAACACTACCCAAAAATAGCAGATATACAAGCTTGTAGATCGGCTATTTTTGTCAAAGAAGAGCAGACTAAAGTACTTTACCGTTCAAGTGGTTAAATGTCTGAAAATACACGTTACTCCAACATGATGACACTGCTGTCAAACAAGTAAGTCTAAGCTGTCTAAGAAATCTATGAAAATCTTTCTTCTGCAACACAATTTTATACATTATGTAGTGGGGGTCTCTGCTTTATCTCTCTCTCAGCAAAGGGGTCCCTGGCCTGAAAACATTGAAACCCCTGCCATATGCTTCATCCCCATGGTACTCTCACTATGTGCCGTCTCTATTCTTTTTTGCTATTGCGCCCCCCCGCAACCCCCTCCATTCTCCAGGGGAAACTAGATGTCTTTGTTGAATCCCCTTGAGCGTGCTGTGGGGGCATAGGCCTAAAGTACATACTGTACACTGTGTGTGTGGTCCTCTTTTACTTGTACATCGCAAAGCATGTTTTAAAAATACAAAGTCCCCTCCCCACTACAAAGCATATGTTTCCTTGCCTTTCATTTCCTATACTTGCACAAGAATCGGCAGGTTGACTTACAGTATGTTGTGTCTGTCTGTCTGTCTGTCTGTCTGTCTGTCTGTCTGTCTGTCTGTCTGTCTGTCTGTCAGACAGTCACAGACAGACAGAGGATGCTGTGCACGTGTGTCTGGTTACTTCCAGAGAGTTGGGAATGTGTTGTGGGAAAAGGTGGGATTAATATTTCTCTGAGCTCCAGACATGGGTTTGTCACTTCTATTCTATCATTGTGCATGTGGTATCTCCAGCTGACAGTGGCACCTCGGAGAAGGCCCACAGAAAACCAATTGATGCAATGATGTATTGACATGTCGGGGAAGTCCTCACTGTTGAATACCCTGTGACATTCTTAGCGTAAAGGCCGCTCGATTATTTTCTGCAAAAAACTATCCGGGCAGATTTCCACAGATTCCATTATTTCCGCATGATTGTGTGTGATACATATGTGATGGCAGATGCTCTCACTCTCTCTCTCTCTCTCTGTGTGTGTGTGTGTGTGTGTGTGTGTGTGTGTGTGTGTGTGTGTGTGTGTGTGTGTGTGTGTGTGTGTGTGTGTGTGTGCGTGCGTGTGTGCGTGCGTGCGTGCGTGCGTGCGTGCGTGCGTGCGTGCGTGCGTGCGTGCGTGCGTGCGTGCGTGCGTGCGTGCGTGCGTGTCAGAGACACATACTGTAGGTGTCATGAAAGAAGGTTGAGGTGAGTGAATGTCTGCATGCTGATAGCTCAGTTCATCCACCAGCACACACCTGTTGTTACCTAAACATGTTATTGTTATTCAGTAAAAGCCACGGCTGGCTGCAGTGGTGTCTGTGCTCTGATTTCCATACTGGTCATCTTTCATATCAAAAAGCTGGCATGGATGATCACAGTTACTGTATTTCTCAGTAATGTTCTTGGATGAACTGTCAGGTTGTATCTACGGCTGTCACAATTATTACATAATCGTCTAATCGCGATTATTTGACATAATCGTGATTATTTTTCATAATCGTCATAATCGTTTCCATGTTGAAAAATGTTCATATATTATAGAAAAATGAAAAATAGTGGAAATAGCAGATCTACAAGCTCACAACGCGTCAATGTTCTTTTTTAAGTATAAAGTTGTCAAATATGTCAGTAATTTCTTAGTATATTTAGGTTATGTGTCATATCTGCCATGTGCAACTTCAAAGCCTAAAAGCCAAACAGAAATGTAATTGTCAATGACAAAAACACAATTAAATCGTTAATCGCAATTATTTGTGTGACAATTAATCGTCATGTAAAATGTCATAATCGTGACTTGTATCATTTGAATCGACACAAAGACATCTACATGCCTTCTTGTTACAAAAGAAAAACAATCTATTGAACCTTCATTCCCAGTATATCATGTACCTACCTGTATTGTTATTATCACACTCACAGGCTAAAGTAAATACTCAAAGTATAAGCACTTTCTTCCAAAATGGGTTGATGAGTTTTTTTTATGCAGAATTGCGATTTTTTTCAATATCAATAGCACGGTCAAAGTTTGATGGTTCTATATAACTACTATAATCTTAATTATACAATGGCTAGTTCCAGCCAAGCATTTTCAATGGTCCAAATAAGCTATCCAGCTGTGCCTGTCGTCATGATTTGGTGGTGTGGTGAGGACTCAAATTGGGTGATTTATTTCAAATAACAGGGAAAACGTCACAATCACAAACTGACACTAAACATGATGTAACACCGTATGACTCGACAAGGACTGACTGGTGAACAAGACTAATATACAAATGAGATACAAAATCTGTTGGAGCACTGTCCAAAAATGTGTTTTTAAATAATTGGCCAGATGGTGGCGCTAGATGGGGGAGATGCATTTTGATGACATGACTGTAGAGATACTGTGTACCGCTTTGCGTGATTTTAGGGCAAAATCTGTAGCAGCAGTGTCCAAAAATGTGTTTAGCAAGAATTAGCCTGACGGTGGCGCTAGAAGAGGGGAATGTGAGAAATGAGGGGTGGTGGTGGTGGTTTGGCAGCCAAGGAGTGTGTGTGTGCAAAATTTGGCATGGATGGGTTGCAACGGTGGCGGAGATATAATGAGAAGGGCAAAAGTGTGACGTGTGACTGACTGACAGACTGACTGACTGACTGACTGACAGACTGACTGACAGCTGGTGGAGGTTTTGGTAGTAACTGCGACCTGGCAGTCGCAATAACACATAGAAATACAAGACCTAGACAAGACAGGCAAAGTCTGTGACTGTGACAGTGCTCAAACCATGCAAATGAAAAAACACAAATGAAAACAATACCTCATTGATGAGGTATCCTTTAATAAATATGATTCCACCATGTATTAGAATTAGAATATATGTGTGGTATTTATGCAGTATCCATTCAGTTTGAGAAATCATCATCTTTGGAAAGCATTGGCCGGCTGATCATACAGGGACTAGAACTGTAGGTGTCATTGATCATTGATTGAACGTGGTGGTCTGAGATTAATGTTAAGAGGAAGCTGATCAATATCTGATCGATTTATCATTGTTTTCACAGAGATGCAAGAAGCGCCTCTGAGCGTGGTGTTATTTTATTTCTGTTTCATTCATTTTCTTCTCTCTCGCCCGTGTTTTGTGTGTGTTTTGTGTGTGCTGCGATCATTGCGCCTCTGTGAGCGTGGCGTTATTTTCTTTCCATTTCATTCACTTTGTTCTCTCTAGTTTGGAAGATTTCCGAACGGGGAGGCGAGGGTGCGGGGTCGATCTACTTGAAGTGACATGTGAAAGATAGAATCCATTGATACTCCCAGGGGAATTTTAGTTGATCATCCTCCTGAATTGTGAATGGTGTTCTCCGTTCCTTCCTGGCCTTGGATTCTTTTCAACAGGAGATTGAAATGGGACATAATATAGTCCCATAGTCAAGGACAAATTACCATGGGTAGAATTTCTATCAAAATCATATCAAGAAAATGATTGCATGGCTAAGTGTGTGTCTGCACCTTTTACCACTTAAACCCTATAGACCAGGGGTCTGTGAGTTTTTATTTTTTTATTTTTTTAAGGCCAAAGGCCGCTTTTACATAGATTTCATAGGTAGCTACATAGACTTGTATTGTGTTGTGTTGTGTTGGATTCATGTTAATGTGGTATTTTCAGACAGTTCACCACTTAAACCATCAATACTTAGAGAACTTTTATTTGGTCTGTGCTTTTTTCCCTCTACAGCAAACCTCTTTCATTGCCGAAAATAGACGAGCTTGAGCTTGAGCTTGTAGATCTGGTATTTCGGCCTAGGCCGCTAATGCTCCCCTCAGAATAGGAGATTCTAGGGTTCAAGAGGTAAATATCACACAAAGATTTGGTGGACCCCCTGTACTAGCCTAACTCTGAGTTGTATAACTTATGCACTTTTTTTTAAAATAATAAACCGGACCTTAGTCGACTCTGTACTTAGACAGCTTTTTTTCCGTCTACGCCAAATCGCTTTGCCAAAAATAGTCGATCTTCAAGCTCTCGTGCTGTGGCACATCGTGAGCTTGTAGATCGTCAATTTTGGGCTATAATGTTCCCTGCAGAATATTGGTATTAGGGTTCAAGTGGTTAATATCCTGCCTCATTTTCATGATGTCAAAACGACTATCTCGAAAGTTCAAGCAATTTAATTAATTTTAAGAAATGAAACGACCTCTGTCTAGACTGATTCTTTTTATTGCTCTTTCGTCCTTTTGACTGCCCTGATGGCTAATTAATAATACCATTTATAAGCTTTCACTAGTAAGGACGAGACAATTGATAAAATATTACTTTTAATGCAATAAGTCAGAGTGTTACAATTATCCCCGTGTCGGGGGCAATTGTAACAGTGGTTGGGGCCTTGGGGGCAATTGTAACACACCCCAGTCTCCCTACAGCGGAGAGGGAGAAGGTAATAATTGCTGCTGAATGACGACCGCCCAGCAGGTGTCCAGCACTCCTTGTGTTCTTGTAGTGCTCATCGCCTCCAATCAATCCACTGTTGCGTGATAGACCCCCACCTAGGGCTGTCACAATTAGTACATAATCGTCTAATCACAATTATTTGAGGTAATCGCAATTATTTTGCATAATCGTCATAATCGTTCGTAAATCGTATCGTAATCGTATAGTTACAAACACTTTCAAAAAGTAGTGGAAATAGCAGATCTACAAGCTCACAACGCATCGCATCATATAAATGTTCTTTTTTTAAGTATAAAATGGTCAAATATGTCAGTAATTTCTTTGTATATTTAAGTTATGTGTCATATCTGCCATGTGCAACTTCAAAGCCTAAAAGCCAAACAGAAACGTAACTGTCCACGACAAATGCACAATTAAATTGTTAATCGCAATTATTTGAGTGACAAATACAATTAATCGTCATGTAAAATGTCATAATCGTGACAGCCCTACCCCCACCCACCCCTGTCCTCCGTTATCCCAAACGGGATCCTTCTGCCTGTCTCAGATCGGGGTAAATGTCAGCGACGATGTCAGATGCAAATCAGGTTTTCCTGTTTCTATAGGCCTAGCGATACTGTAGAAAAGGTGTGGTTTGCCACAGCAGACATCCATAAAAGAGAAGAAGAGTGAAGTTCTTTTTGGAATCTATGGGTGCATGCTAATATACGTTTGGTTATTTTGAATTCAGGGCAAGACGATGACCCCATGCCCCGATCGAAATGTTTGCTTCAGAGCAAACTCACTTTAAACAAAATTAATCTCCCAATTGCTACATACTAGTCAAGGACCCACAAGCCCAAAAGCTCAAGGAATAGGGGTGATACCTGTGATGTCTTGCCGTACTTTTTATTTCTGTTTTATCTATTAGTTTGTTCATTAAGGTTGACAGAATGACAGGCCTGCTCTGCCGGAAACATCGCGAAAAAAAGTTATGGCCATTTGTATATTCACTGTCCCATCAACTTCACTATACAGGAAATTAAAAATATTAAAAAAAGAAAATAAATGTGCTTTAAGTAGCATGTGAGGGGTCAAACTAGGGGTTCTTCATGATTCTGAATCCATTGCAAGCATTTGTTTTGCATGAAAAACATTCCTAGGGCAAAATATCGGCCCCCCAAAGCTGTGAAAAGTGAAGATTCTTTGATGACTCATCACTTTTTACAATTTTGGAGGGCAAGAATTTTGCCCAAGGAATGTTTTTCATGCAAAACAAATGCTTGCAATGGATTCAGAATCATGAAGAACCCCTAGTTTGACCCCTCACATGCTACTTAAAGCACATTTATTTTTTGTATTCTTTTCCTGTATAGTGAAGTCGATAGGACAGTGAATATACAAATGGCCATAACTTTTTTTCGTGATGTTTCCGGCAGAGCAGGCCTCTCATTCTGTGGACCTTAATAACCAAACTAATAGATAAAACAGAAATAAAAAGTACGGCAGAACATCACAGGTCCTCTCCCATTATCAGGGACTGGGTCCCTGACTATACCGGTACACATGTAAATAGAATAGAAGAAGACATGCAACTTACACATAGACAGTGGCACTGTGATGGATCATACGTCATACCAACCTATTACTCAAGTCTGTTTCTTGTCCTGTTTCTTGTTCATTCTGTCTTTGTGCCTCTCTCTCTCTCTCTCTATCTTGCCCTATTGATGTACTTTTGATCCTAAGTATACAGTATGCAGTGTTACTTTATTTTGTTTGCTTGTTGGCACTGGGGGAAAAAAACTGTTATGTAAATTGTGTCTGAATAATTCCGTAAGGGATGGGCTGCGAAAGGCAGCCAGAAACGAAAATAAAATAAAATCATCCATTCATTCATTCATTCATTCATTGTACGTACAGTCTTGAAATATCATTCCACGGCTGGCAATTCTAATCACAAAGGTGTAATATGGCTCACTACACTTTAACCATTTTCAGTTCTAATGACAAGCCCAAGCATGCATGTCATTATAACTGAAAAGATATCATATATCAGATTTATACTGTATATTGTAGCAGATCTACTGTACAAGCTCACAACGTGTCACACGAGACGCCCTACTGTATATGACGAAGCTCTGCTTATTGGTTAAGACTGTCAAACATTCTTTGTCATTAATGCAGAATTAAGTGTGAGCAGGTTTTCAATTTGGCAATGAAGCTAAGGTTTTCTTTCCATTAAAGGTTGTCAATACTGGAAGGAGCTCCCTGTCACACTAAGAGAAATACCCACTTTTACAGCTTTTAAAGGACAATTGAAACAGTGGTCTTGTGATCACGTAAGAGTTTATCATTCCCCAATAGAGTAGGTCTACCCTAGCAATAGTCTTAACTTTTTCTTATTTTCTTATCTTATTTTACTGTGTTTGAAATGTACCCTGTATTTGTATGTTGTCCTCTTAATGTATTTTTTTGTCACTATTGTTTAGTGTTTAATGTTGGGGACTATGGATGAAAAGTAGCTTATGCTAACTCCGGATGTGTCTTGTACTCATGTTCATGTATCTGTGTTCATTAACTGGCACTGTCCCGTCTTAATAAACACATAAAGTAAAGTAAGGTACGACAGTACTTGTTATTAATTAAGGGTGAATCCTCTTGAATTAATCTGTGGAATGCAGAATCTATTCATTAACCAGGTTCTTACTTAAATGTGAAAGTTTGCACGC
Source organism: Nannobrachium achirus (assembly GCF_963921795.1). Classification (NCBI taxonomy): domain Eukaryota; kingdom Metazoa; phylum Chordata; class Actinopteri; order Myctophiformes; family Myctophidae; genus Nannobrachium; species Nannobrachium achirus. The sequence continues at coordinate 58,159,886 of NC_137810.1, read as the reverse complement.
ATTGCACTCAGTAGAGACAGAGTGCAATGCAATCACAGCGGTATTGTCAATATACTCCTCCATCTGATACTTGTGGTTATGTCATTATGTCTTTCCTTTGACTGTGAAAATGTTATTTGATGTGTTTGACCCAAAAGCTATAATCATCTCCCTCCAGGCTTTGTCCAGCTTGCACCCAGAGTGTGAATACATATTTCAACTGGAAAAGGAGGAACACCACTGTCTCCAGAGCATTGCGGAGCAGGGCAACAGCAGTGCAGAAGGTGAAGGTAGTATGTCTTCAGTGCTCAAATAGGCCTTCCGTTCCCCTTGCGGTTATATATCAGCTATATCACCGCAAGGCGAATGGAATGGAATCTATATGAGCTATTAGCTCATATACATTCAACAGCCGACCCAGTTGTGTTATGACAGTCAGAGTACCACATATGTTCACATTAAATGCAAGCGTCTGTAGGGGAATAAATGCTTCACAGTGAATCATAATCTGTGAAGACCAGCCTGTCCTTGGTGAGTTTAAATGTGCGTGGAGGGACCTGTCGTTGTGCAGAGGAAAAAGCACACTGGTAGAAAGTTAAAGGGGCTTGCTTGGAAGTTACTTCAACAGTCTGATTGCACACGGGGACAAAGGAGGTTCTGATTCTCCTTTGCAGCATCCGTCCGTTGCCCCGGTGATTTAGTTGGAATTTTCTGTGTGAGGGATGAGCAGAGTCATTAAGGATGCGCTCGGCCTTGCTCAGCATAAGATCTTTGCACAGCTGAGCAGCAGACGTCTGATCGCACCCAATGACCCTGCTCGCCATCTTAATCATGCACTGCGTGCGTGTGTGCCTGCGTGTCTACGTGTCTGCCCGTGTCTGTCATCATACTGCTTGAATAGTATAATATCCTCTATACTTAACATTATCATGCTGCGATAATCATATTTGAACTGGGAACCGGGTTCCCAGTTCAAATATGATTATTTTGGTGGGGGTTCCCTGAAGTGCTGGGAATTGTAGGAGTTGAGGCGTTACATTTAGTTTGACTCAGTTCCCACAGATAAATTGTGAAAATAGCAGATCTATTTAGATCGGCTATTGTTCTTTTTTTTTTTGCCTCTTTCTTATATTATTTGACGATTTGGCCAATGTTTGACCAGTTTCTATAGTATAGTTTGCTGATTACTTTGGAGGCAGTAATGGTCTTTTTTAATGTCATTTTTCTGTAGGTATTAAAAAGGTCTTAAAAGTAGCCTACTTAAATCGTCCCGCAATTGGACCCGCAAAATATCACGTGGGGAGTTAATGTGTAAAAATGTGTGAACTATTCCTTTAAGCCTCAAACAACCCTATCTCTTTAGAGTGTGCGCTGAGCACTACTGGCCAATCAGAGAAAGAAGGGCCGCTCCAGCACACATGCTGGACTGAAATGATATATAGACTGGTTAGATAAGGAACTCCTCAGAATTCTCCGGTGGGCAGCCAAGCTTGTTTTGGCTGGACACTGATTCCTGTCTGTCGTGGAGCGACTTAAAACATCGCAAAATAGAGGCTTGTATTCTGTGTTACTTTTATGGATTTGCTGTTCATATATTCATGATTTGGGAAATACTCCCGTGTAATCAATAAACAATACTGATGAAAAATAAGATGTTTGCATGGCGACATTTATTTTATATATAACTGAAATGTCATGAACCACAATTAGAGAGAGTCTTTGTTATATATATATATATATATATATATATATATATATTTTTTTTTTTTTTTTTTTTTCATTGTTTTATTTTACTTTGTTTGTCAAGGAGGGTCAATATACTGTAGTCCTGATGGGCAATGTAGTGACTTGAGACATTTTTATGATCTGCTATGTTTAAGTGCGGTATTTTGTTATACACATTTCTATAAGTATGAAAGGTGTTGTATACGCTGATTTGTATTGTGTACCCGGTCAAAACGTTGCCATGCCAGTGTTATTTTATTGTGTTCTTTGAGTCATATTTATTTCCAATTTATCTTTTGACACCTCCGAGATGTTTTCCCGCTAAACGTATAAAATCACTTTCAAGTGTTATTTTTGTGCACCTTGTTGCTTATTTCTTTCGCAAAATCTGGCAACACTGGTCTTTACTTTACTGCTATGATGTTCATGGCACTACAATGGTCTAGTGAGAATGGTGTCTTTTATACTTGTATTGTTGCTGCCAATGAGGGCATGTGAAAACACCCATTTCCAGTAAGTTATGATAATTATTTTGCAGAAAACAATTCCGGAACTGTAATGAAATGCTCTAAGGTTGCCTACCTCTGGGATAATTCTAGTTGTAGTCATTTATTTGTGGACAGATCTGAAGGATTACGTGGGCACACACCATGTTGTGTTATTTTAAAAGTTTTGTATTTATTTATTTTTGTCCTAAGTGTAACAGTACAAATTGTAGTTTCACTTGGCAGCCAACTATTATTTAATTTATAATGCTGTTTGATGCTGCTTTTATTCTGGTTGTGCAGGAAAAAAGCTGGTGAGGTTTGCTGTTGTCTGGCCACCGTGCCATTCTTCTTTCTGGGAGCCAAAAATGTCCCAACGACTGCTTGAGGCGTAACGTACGCTCTGATGGCTTAGGCCGTGGTTATAAGGACTCAAGTGTACAGGCTAAATTAAAGAACTTCAGTGCAATTTGATAAGGAATATACGCCTTGGTTGTGTGGGTGTGCGGTGGGTCTCTCAGAGAATACAACGGCCCTACAGGTCTAATCATAAAAAAGAGCTCCAGCTTACGGCTAAATCCTGAAGGGTCCCAGGTTTGTGGTACAACATTGTGACGGTTGCCTATAGTAAACTTGGATTTGTGCTGTTTTCACATTGAGGACAATGATTGATAATGTTGTTATTGACAGGTGCATTCGTGACCCTGTCAATAAGTTCACCCATGGTGCGGTGTCTCCCTGTACTGTGTTAGTTATTCGTTGATGGGGTAAACAAAACTATGTGCTCTATGAGTTAAACGAAGTAATATATTTATAAACGAAGTAATATATTTATACATGTGCCATGCCATTACTGGCATGTCAAGGAGGGAGGTATAAAGATACAATATTCCCCAGCTATAAATATTTTAATTGGGGCAAAGAATAACAAGTCTTGTTATTCGCTTTTATGCGAGTCATAAAAGGGGGTGTTAACTTTCTGCTTTCCTGTAAATCTCTACTCCCGATTCTCAGTAGATAGTAAAGACAGCTGTGTTCCTATGTTCACAAGCTTTTAGGAATTAAATATTCACAGGTCAAGTGCACAGTCTACTGCCGTAGTTTTACATGGTGACACCCCTCACTCATCACATGACATTTAGTCCAGATTTCACTGAACAAAGCAATGGCTCAACACTCTTTACAACCCTACACATGTTTATTCTGATCAAGGAGGGGCAATACACAATGTGCAGTCCCCTTTGCACATGGAGCTCACATACACACACACACACTCACACGCACACACACCAAGTCCTGGTGTGGAGGATACAAGGAGGGGGATGGGTCTAGCTGTGTTATTTATTTTGTCTCAATGCCATGTAAAATATTTAAGTGTCAATGGGTGATATTTTGCAATATTGGGGTACGGAATCCAATCTAGGGACCAGCACGTGACCCGTCTGTCTCGCTGAAGATGCAACGAAGAAAAATATATTCAATGTTACACATTTAGATGCAAATTTTATTCTGTAAAGCTTGTAAAGGAATCTGTGGGACCAACCCAAATGATTACCTAAGATTTAGCAAAACAATGTTATTGTTCAATACTCAGCATGTTACATGACATGATAAAACTGTGTTCAACATTTTAAACTGGGTGATCACTAAGAGTGATCAAGGAGGGATTAATGTGTAAAAATGTGTGAACTATTCCTTTAAGCCTCAAACAACCCTATCTCTTTAGAGTGTGCGCTGAGCACTACTGGCCAATCAGAGAAAGAAGGGCCGCTCCAGCACACATGCTGGACTGAAATGATATATAGACTGGTTAGATAAGGAACTCCTCAGAATTCTCCGGTGGGCAGCCAAGCTTGTTTTGGCTGGACACTGATTCCTGTCTGTCGTGGAGCGACTTAAAACATCGCAAAATAGAGGCTTGTATTCTGTGTTACTTTTATGGATTTGCTGTTCATATATTCATGATTTGGGAAATACTCCCGTGTAATCAATAAACAATGCTGAGTTTTACTAGCTGAACTGTGCTCCTGTGTAAACGTCTCATAACTGGACTATTAGGATATAGAACGGCGCATCAGAGTCCCGACTCACAGGTTGAGAATCAACTATATATAGATGTATCGTTCACATTAAGGCCTCTTACTCTTACTTCTTCTTCATTTACTGGTCTCTCTATACACCATAATTGTCTTTCCCCTATACCTTTTCCCCTTCCATATCTCACAATTGAAAGGTTGCCCGACCTTTTGGGATGCGGTGGTATGCTGGCCCAATGCCACGGTGGGGGAGACAGTCCTCAGACCCTGTCCTGCCATCTTCTCTCTCATCGGGAACAATACAGGTGTGTTGTTCTCATCCACTTCTACCCTGGCATAAGTGGCCAGGGGCGTGCGTCACAAGGGGTAGGAAAGTGGGACTGAGTTACCAGGGCCCAAGGTGGTGGAGGGGCCCTAGTAACTTTAGCTATTGAAAAATAGCAGATATACAAGCTCACAGCGTGGCACCGAGTGCCGCGCTGCGAGCTTGCAGATCTGCTATTTTTGAAAAGTCGTGAAAATGTGTGCAAATCTTTGAATATGTATTTTTTAAGCGAACATTTGTACAACAGTATCTGTGAGCAAACAGTGCCTGTCATCAGGGGCGTCACAAGGGGGAGGAAAGTGGGACTGAGTTACTAGGGCCCAAGGTGGAGGGGCCTTAATTGTTTTATACTTTAGCTATTGAAAGATAGCAGATCTTACAAGCTCACAGCGCGAACATTTGTAACTCAAATTTTGCTTCCGGGGTGGTCCCTGGAACTAAATATTTTGAGATGGGGGTCCGTGGCCAAATTCATATCATTTTGGGGGTCCTTCACATGAAAAAGTTTGAGCATCACTGACATGGAAACATGGGTTTCTTGCACACATTTTCACAATTTTTCAAAAATAGCAGATCTACAAGCTTGCAGCGCGGCACTCGGTGCCGCGCTGTGAGCTTGTATATCTGCTATTTTTCAATAGTTAACATTCATGGGGGGCCCACAGTGAATCCTTGTACCCAGGGCCCAGAATTAGGTGTGACGCCCCTGTAAGTGGCATTACTATTTTGGGCAAGTGTAGCCTAGGTGAGAATTGTCAAAAAGGTAAAAAGAAAACCACATCACACCACAATGCATTTGTTAGCTGCTAGAGTGTCTGTTTTCACCATCCGTTGTTTGAGACAGTACAGTTGGGCTTAAGAGCGCTGTGAGGCCTTAATGAAGCATCCACCAACAGTGAATCAAGGTGGAACCAAGCTAATTATCAACAGTATCTGTGAGCAAACAGTGCCTGTCATCAGGGGCGTCACAAGGGGGAGGAAAGTGGGACTGAGTTACTAGGGCCCAAGGTGGAGGGGCCTTAATTGTTTTATACTTTAGCTTAGGGATGTCCCGATACCACTTTTTTGCTGACCGAGTACGAGTACAAGTACTTCATTGTGAGTACTCGCCGATACCGAGTACCGATACGAGTACAATTAATAATACAAAACAATGTGTTGTCATCCTCACAAATCTTAAAATTAGGGATGTTCCTAGCGACTAATTTCACTGTGTACACGACAATTTTGAAACCTATTGGTATAACCGAAAATTAATTGATGAATTTATTTATTGACATTAACAAGCAGAAAATAGCCAAAATCTAGCACATTTCAATCTATTAGGCTAAACCTCATTTGAAAAAGATATCAAGAGTATATGAAAGCCTTTTAATAATGTTTATACTATTGGAATCTGCTCCAAAATAATTGATTACATCACCAGTGAAAGACGTAAAACTAGGGCAAGTACCAATTAACTCCCCAGCACAGCGCACAGCAGCGCAGCTGGACTGACAGGACTCCTCGTTAAGCGACATCTCTCATCTCGCTCATCTCTCATCACTGTTAGGCCTACTTTAAACCATTATTTATGGCATTCGCAGCAGCCAACTTATGACTGAGACTACTTTCTCCATGTTCTCAAAATCTCACCTCAAAATGGATTATTCTTCAGATGAGCGGATCACACTGATGCAACAGGCTCGAGCCGAGCTGCCGAGGTAATGAGTGAGTGATTCACATCCAGTCGCCTTTTTTGGATTTGAATTCTCCATCTAAGGCAAAGCACTCAGACAAACTTTGCATCGTAGCAAGTTTTAAGATTAATGAATGATGAATGATGCTGCTAAATCACTCAATGTAGGCCTACTCATGTTGAAGCTGCAGAAAGACAGACAGACAGCCTGCTGCCGCTGAATGCCAGCGTTCACTCCGTTCAGCGTGCACCAAGGGTGTCGCACCAAATTCTGGGCCCTGGGTACAAGGATTCACTGCTGGCCCCCCATGAATGTTCTTCATGGGGTATTTAAAAAATAGCAGATCTGCAAGCTTGCAGTGCGGCACTGTGAGCTTGCATATCTGCTATTTTTCAATAGCAAAAGTATAAAATAATTAAGGCCCTGGCTTTCACCTTGAGCCCCAGTAACCCAGTCCCACTTTTCTCCCCCTTGTGACGCCCCTGTTCGGTATCGGCCGCTGCCGGCAGAAGTATCGGGCGAGTACGAGTACAGCAAAATAGGGTTGTATCGGCGCGAGTACCGATACCGCGAGTACCGATACCGCATATTGAAAGATAGCAGATCTACAAGCTCACAGCGCGGCACCGAGTGCCGCACTGCGAGCTTGTAGATCTGCTATTTTTTAAAAGTCGTGAAAATGTGTGCAAATCTTTGAATATATGTATTTTGTAAGTGAACATTTGTAACTCAAATTTTGCTTCTTGGGGGGGGGGGGGGGGGGGGTGGTCCCTGGAACTAAATATTTTGAGACGGTGGTCCGTGGCCAAATACATATCATTTTGGGGGAACTTCACACGAAAACGTTTGAGCACCACTGACATACGGTAGGTTTTTCAAAAAACCTTAGAAGGATTTGAAATATTCAAATATAACAAATGTTCATGATTTTCTTTTTAAATAGCAGATGTACAAGCTCGCAGCGCGGCACTCGGTGCCGTGCTGTGAGCTTGTATATCTGCTATTTTTCAATAGTTAAAGCACAAAATAATTTGCGTGGAGGCCTGCAGTGAATCCTTGTACCCAGGGCCCAGAATTTGTTGCGACACCCCTGCCTGTCATATGGAGTTTTGCCAGAATCTCACTGCAGTGAAACTAAAGACGCCAACTGAATTCAAATTTATCTTCTCTTCGTGAATATTCCAGGAGATGAAGCTAACTTTAGTTGTTCTGTTCGACAGCACAAAATCTTCGCTGGGGCGAAAAGTTGTGCTGTCGAACTAAGCGAAGCGTTGTTTGGTTGAGAAAGGCTGGGCGAAACGTTGTAGTTTGGTTGAGAAATAAAATAAAAGACGGGAGAGCATCATTATCGTGTGCGGACATTGCCTTTTTTATTCACTTGTTTGTTTTTGTATCCAGCACTGTGCAATAAGTTGTGGGGATGTGCATATCCTACGCATTTGTACTATATGCTCATAGTTTTTAACCGGAGAACATCATTATCGTGCGCTGACATGTCTCATAGTACACCAACATATAACGCAAAAAAGAAGTAGGGGAAACAAACAATCACTCCAGACTACATATGGGTGATTTAAGTATTTCAAACCTCAAAGCTTCATGTAGAATTCATCATTTCCATCTTAAAGATGGAAGGGATGAAGACTTCAAGACATCTTGAAGTCTGTGAGGGTGTTCATTAAGAATGCTAATCTGTTTTCCAGTGAATACACACTGATCACTGCACCCTCTCCACTCTAAGCTGGTGGAAAAGTGGAAATTCCTTCCTCTTTACATTTTGTAACATGCTCTCTTAGTTAATGGTGGCTGTTGGGCAGAACCCATATGCCTTCATTGTATGACAAAAAAGCAGATCTACAAGCTCATAACGCATTGATGTGTTTGTAAATCTTTGAAAACTGTTGCTTAACATGCCCAAAATAGGGATGCCAATTTGAAAGTGGTTCAGAGCAGACAGACAGTCTGTGAATTTTATAAATAGCAAAGTATGAAAGTATTAACAAAGAGCTTGGGACTAAATAATATCTTTAATAAATAAAATTAATAATGATCTCATCTCACATAATGTGGTGGATGATTTAACCATTTCAAACCTCAAAGCCTGCGTTGACTGATTGATTGATTGATTGAAGACTATTAGAAGTTTGCATAGAAAAAGGTACAGTTTCATGACGGTACAGTTCACTGGTACAAGGTCTACTAAAAGGAGATCCTAGAAAAGACTAAGCTTATTTCCACAGGAAACCATTAAAGTATCTCATATAACATGACAGACGAATAGAACACTAAGCTGACTTGACCTCATGATCCTTGTGACCTTTCACCTCAGGGTCAGTGAGGCGGAACTGCACTCCCGGTGGTTGGTCGGGTCCTTCGCCGCCATACCACATCGCCTGCAGCGTGGAGGACGACATGCCCGAGGTCAGTGGTTCTGTTTCCCTTTGGGGTGAGAGGCAGTGGTTCTGTTCCGTTTGGGGTGAGAGGCAGTGGTTCTGTTTCCCTTTGGGGTGAGAGGCAGTGGGAGCCAATCTGACGACTACCATGGGGCAACTTTAATGATGGAGAGGGCCACTATATTTCCACACTCACTCCAGAGGGCCACAATGCATATTTCTGTCGTACTTTGTCATTCTACTATATTTCATACAAAGAAGCAAAAACAGCAGATCTACAAGCTCAAAACGCGTCGCGCTGCGACGCGTTTTGAGCTTGTAGATCGGCTATTTTTGCTTCTTTTGAATTGGAATCCTGAATTATTTTTTGTTATTTTTTAATTGGAATCCTGAAATGTAACATTTTGATTTTTATGTGAAATGCATTTAGTTATACTCATGTTAACTTTATGAACTTAAATACAATATATATTATACGTTGGACATATAAAAAAAATATTCATTTTAATTAGGGCTGGGATGCGATTAAAAATTTGAATCTAATTAATTACAAGCTCTGTGATTAATTCATCGCAATTAATCGCATTTTAATCGCACATCGATATTTGACCTGAGAAGCATTTTTTTTTAAGTAAAACACATTTTCTTGTACGCGTGAATCAATGAGTGCGTTTTTTTAATCAAAATTTCGCATCCACTGGGCCAAGCAAAGCGCTCTGATCGGCTACTTCTCCCTTTGTGTTTGTTGTCTCTTCTTGGTTGGTGCATCGCTATGATCGGTATGCCCGAAACTGAAGGTTCTGTGGTGCAAAAACTAAGTGCGATTAAAATGTGTTCATTTTTTTAATCGCGTTAATTTTCTGTAATTAATTAATCGCAATTAATCAGTTAAAGTCCCAGCCTTAATTTTAATACTACTATACCTGGCTGCGAATATAGACTGAAGTAATTAAAGCGGGTCATGTTTGCACATTTGGAATTGTAACAGCTGAAAGCAATAAGATATCAGTATTCTGATATTAACTTGAGGGCCGCATTGAGTGAAGGTGGGCCGCCAGTTGCCCATGTATGCCATGGGGTAAAGGAAGCCTCCGGTTTGAGAGGCCTTGTTGGAATAAAGCAGTACTATTAGAGACAGGGGAGGAGATTCACTAACTCAAATGTTATTTCACAAGTAAAAGTAGCATAATACCACAATATAAAAACACTCTGTTACAAGTTAAATGGAAATACTCAGGTTCAGTAAATATACCTAAAAAAGTACAGTACTTGAGTGAATTTACAGATCAATCTCAGAAAATTTGAATATTTTGTAAAAAAAAAGAAATCATTGCAGATGCCATAGCACCCCAAATCATAACTGACTTTGGAAACTTCCCACTGGAATTCAAGGACCTCGGACTTTTCTCTAACATAAATCCTTGTTTTGAGTGGTCTCGTGCAATATTGTAATATTTTGAAATATGGACTTTTGATATTCATGAGCTGTATGCCATAAAAAAAAAAAATACTTATAACAAAAAAAGGTTTGGAATAATTCACTGAATGTACAATGTATCTAGAATATATGAAAGTTTGAAGAAATATATGAAAGTTTCAAGAATATTTACTTGAACAAAATATTCAAATTTTCTGAGATTAATCTGTATAGTTACTTTCTACACTTGAGGGGATGGCTGTTCATTGGACATTAAAAATAAAGCATTTTTATAACGCCCTTTTATCCAAAGCGATTTTAATGTGCGTTTACAGTGATCACTCACTGATGACAGAGGCACCTGCATGCCTGCTCATCAGAAGCAGCTAGTGGTTAGCAGGGAGGTGCTGGGCCCCTGATTCAGCCTGGGAAAAAGAGTTGGAGAGGCCCTCATTGCACGCTATAGAGAGAGATCTCTCTCTATAGCGCTGCTGCTACTCAAAGATTTGCCATTTCAGATCATGACAAGTGACAAGCCAGTGGGCCAATTAGGCCTACATGAGTTATATTTTGTCATTGTCGGGTGGAAACTTGTATGTCCAAAACCGTTTGTTTTGTATTTATCATTCCAAAGATGTATTAAACTAGTATAAACAGCCGATCTACAAGCACACAACGCCTCGCGGTGCGAGGTGTTGTGTGCTTGTAGATCTGCTGTTTTCACTACTTTTGTGCGACGGCCTTGTATGATGAAGCAGGGCTTTGCTTTGCGAAAAAATGTACACATTTGAAACTTGGAGATACGAGGTTTCTGCCCGACAGTGACGATTTACTTTGTTGGCCGCCCAGCCCCCAAAATGTAACGAAGGCCGACATTTTTTTTTTTTTTTTCCTAATGGCCAGCCTGGACCGGCCGGGAATGAACCGGTCGTTCGGGAGTTGTCCCACTTTTCCCAATGGCCAGCACGTCACTGGTTAGTCTCTTCTTGCTCAAGAACACTTCGACACGAAGCTGAGAGGAGCGGGGGAACTAATCAGGAACACTCCTCCTCCCAGACGGCCTGTTAGCCTCCGCTAGTGGTGTAATTTATGCAGACTACATATTAATCTGTGTCTAAGGTGCCGTATAAAAAATAAAATAAGACATAAGTTATCATAGGGTAACTAATGCTGTTTCCCAAACATTGGTTCGGGACCCATTTGTGGGTCGCAGACACATTTTAATTTAATTTGTAAATTTAGATCCTACATTTTGTTTTTAATCATTATTTCAAAACATTTTCAAAAAACATTCCCAAAAAAGCAGTAATTTAATTAATAAATAAAAGATAAATCTAGGAAATTCCATGACAATGATTAAGAAGTAGTTAAAATAGCCAATCTACGAGTTGTGAGCTTGTAGATCTGCTGTTTTCTCTAGTTTCTGTCCCGGGCAAATATCAAATTTCTCTTTTGGGTCACGGGCTAAAAAGTTTGGGAACCGGGGCACCCACTTATAGTGGTCCAAGCACATACCACATATAGGCTAATGTCTGACAGCACGTCGCTGGTTCAAGTCCCGACCCCGGCGACCTTTGCAGTGTGTCACTCCCCATCTCTCTCTCCCTGTTTCCTGTCCTCTTCACTGTAATACTATCAATAAAGGCAGAAAAGCCAAATAAGATATTTTTAAAAAGTTTGGGAGCCACTGCTATGAATCATATATGTTTTCACTTTTATTAGTTATAATTTATTATATTATAATATTAGTTATAATTTATTATATTATAATATTTTAGATAGCAAATATGAGTCTAATTTGACTCCTCTCCTGTCACAGTGTTGCTCTTATGCTTGATCGCAGTATGTGGACATATTATCATCTAATGACAATTGCAACTTTATTTATATAGCAGCCTAGCTATTTTCTGCAAGTGAATTAATATAAGCTCCTGAAGCTCAAATATATATATACTGCTCAAAAAAATAAAGGGAACACCCAAAAAACCCAACATAGACCTGCGAGTCCATGTGTTCTCTGGCAAATGTCAATCGGGCTGCACGGTGTTGGGCTGTGAGCACAGGCCCCACTTGTGGACGTCGGGCCCTCATACCACCATCATGGAGTCTGTTTCTCACAGTTTGAGCAGAAACATTCACATTAGTGGCCTGCTGAAGGTCGTTTTGTAGGGCTCTGGCAGTGCTCCTCCTGTTCCTCCTTGCACAAAGGACCAGATAGCGGTCCTGCATGCGGCTGGGTTGTTGTCCTCCTACGGCCCCCTCCACGTCTCCTGGTGTACTGGCCTGTCTCCTGGTATCGCCTCCATGCTCTAGACACTGTGCTGGGAGACACAGCAAACCTTCTTGCCACAGTGCGCATTGATGTGCCATCCTGGATGAGCAGCACTACCTGAGCAACTTCTGTGGGTTGCAGATACCGCCTCATGCTACCTCTAGTGGTCAGGGCACTGGCAAAATCCAAAACTAACCAAAAATCTGCCAGAAAGGATGAGGACAGGCAACCACCTGCAAAACCATTCCATTTTTGAGCGGTGGTCACACCGTCTCCTATACGTGGCCGTGTGTGTGGGTCTCCGTCCGGCCGTCCGGCCGTCCGGCCGTCCGTCCGGCCGTCCGTGTATGTAGCCTCAAGCCTGCAGTACCTTTTCTGACCACACATGTTAAGGGAGGGGCGCTGTTGTTCTCTCACACACACACACACACACACACACACACACACACACACACACACACACACACACACACACACACACACATACACACACACACACACACACACACACACACACACACACACACACACACACACACACACACGGGGGAAGGGTGGGTCAGCATGTGTGGTCAAGTATTTTATTATTATTATTAACAAACTGAATGTTTTAGGGTCAAATAAATTAGAGTGTGTGAAGAAACTACAGCATTGTAAAGCACACTAACCCCGCTGCACCCACCCAGTAGTGCTGTTGCACAGCCTCCACGACCACCGCTCGGTTCACACGGGTGTCATTTTTAGTCTTGCAAATTGCCTCATTTTCACCTGTTGTCTTTTCCATTTGCACAACAGCAGATGAAACTGATTCATAATCAGTGTTGCTTCCTAACTGGCCAGGTTGATATCCCAAAAGTGTGATTGACTTGGAGTTACATTGCAATGATTATGCGTTCCCTTTTTTTTTTTGCAGTGTATATATTTTTACAGATTACAGAGAACTCTTGGTTCTCTTCTACTATGAATAATGCATACTAGTCCATATAAGGTATGCAATTAGTCCTCCTTTTAGACGTTAGATCAAAGGCTCGCAAAGCGGGGTCCAGGGACCCTCAGGGTTCCTTGAAGGGGTCCACATGGGCCCTTACAGGTCTGTAACTGAGAGTGTATAGCCTACAAATGGAACTAAAAGGACCCGAAAGGGTCTGAGTTATATGGGGTCCTTGAAATTAAAGAGTTTGAGAACCACTGCATCAGATACATTTTGACACCTGTTTGACTGTGTGTGATTGTTGACTGTAATGTCCTACCAGTAAGGTTTCCCCTCTTCTTCTCTTGCTTAAAGACGGAACAGTCATACTTTGCCATGGTGAAACTGATCTACTCTGTTGGCTATGGCACCTCCCTGGTCTTTCTCTCCATCGCTGTGCTGATCCTGCTTCTGTTCAGGTATGTGTATGTTGGCTATTTCATATACGTTATGTACATACTGTAGACACCTAGTTGGCGCTGCTATTCACTAGAGCAGTGGTTCATGTGGGGATTTTGGTGGTGGGTCCTCAGATGACAGTGAAGTGTCAATTTTAAGACAATTTTACCTAAAGAAAGAAAGAAAGAAAGAAAAGTTAAAGAACCTTAGTGCATCAAAAGTTATCTACAAACTATACTATGAAAACTGATGGAAATAGACGATCTACAAGCTCGCAACGCCTCGCAATGCTTGTAGATCGGCTGTTCTTCCTACTTTTTCTATGACACTGTATGGGCATTAAAAAAAGGGGGGGAAAAGTTGATACAAGCTCATAATGAGCTTGTAGAGCTGCTATTTTTGAAAAATCTTGAAGATTTGTGGAAATCGTCTAATATACTGCAAAGTAAACATGTTTAACTCTAATCATTGCTTCTGGGGGGATCCCTGCAATAAATACAGAGGCGTCAATTGGGTATGGCAAGCTATGGCAGCTGCCATACCTTGGCACAGGGGAAAATAATAAAATGTACTGTAATCGTGCCTGTGGCTAAGGTATGGCAACATGTCTGGTGTCTTGCAAGACACCAGTCATGTTGCCATACCTTAGCTTTTTCTGAACTGACGCCGCTGAATAAATATATTTTCAGATTGGGGTCAGCAGCCAAATACATATAATCTTTGGGGTGTTTATTTGAGAGGAATTGCACACAGAGAGAGAGTTTGTCAATTCGAATGGAATGGAAAGCCGTTTATTTATATATTTTTTTAAATAATAATTTGAGGAGATCTCATGAGGCCCCCTGACTGTTTGAGGCCCCATGTTGGATTTTTTAAGGGCCTCAAATGGAGTGGAAAGCTGTTTATTTATATATAATATATATAAATAAACAAGGTTAGGCCTTTGTGTTATATATATATTATATATAACACAAAGGACTAATGCCTCATTCACACTACAGATATATAGTTGAACGTTTTGCTTGGTAATTCAATGTAATCTCAATGGAAACCAGCTTTAAAGGCTGGGCGTGTCGGCTGTCCTTGGAATCCAGCCTTTAAAGCTGGTTTCCATTGAGATTACATTGAATTACCAAGCAAAACGTTCAACTATCTGTAGTGTGAATGAGGCATAAGCTTGCCTACAGCAAAGCATGGCCCTGTGTGCCACCTACAAGCTACAATATGGGAAGAATTGGCAAACATTTTGTGAATATGAGAAGTTTGACCCAAAAGAAATTGCAATAGTAATGGTTCAAAAAAACATTCCTCAGGCTAAACACTGACCCCCAAAACTATGGTTTAGTGATGAATCATCACTTTTCTGGGGTCAGCTCAGTTTTGTTGTGTCCCTTTTTATTCCGAGGAATGTTTTTCGTGCAAAATAAATGCTTGCAGTGGATTCAGGATCATGAAAAACCCCTAGTTAGATCCCTCACATGCTACTTAAAGAAGAGTTTTTTTTGTATTTTTTCCCCCCTGTATAGTAGGTGAAGGGACCCAAACTTGAACCCCCTGAATTCACCTTGATCCACTAAGAATAAAATGGAAAACTTTTAACATGTGTTTTGGATGACCCTAAGGATCATAAAAAACCTTGAACCATTACTATTGCAATTTCTTTTGGGTCAAACCTCAGATTGACTATAGCCTATGTGGGGAAAGTGGATGGTTGCCTTGGCAGAACCATGAGCGATTCTTTGTAGCAAGTTGGGAGAGAATTGGATAACTGCTTGGCTTTGAGTTATAGTGTGCATACATACAGGCTGCCAGAGTACAGGCTTCAATTAAGATAGTAAGATACACCCTGCCAACCAGTCCCTCTCCTATTCAATGATGCTCTTCAAAGTGTCGATAAGAAAGCTTTCTCAAAGACTGCCTTACAGTATATGACGGTAAAGCAAACTTAAATGGAATATCATCCTATTTGTGCTGTAATAGGCTAACGGCATGAATGTAATGTGGACTACTGTAATTCTGCCTTTCCAAAAGTAGTTGAGAACATTGCCTCATTAAAACGATGTGCTTAAGGGGATTACCATTATTAATTTATTCATTTTTCATTTATTTTTTACCTAGACCCTATTTTTATATTTTCAGATCATCTGGACCACTATAAACAGTGTTGTAATTGTTCCATTTGTTCGCCTCTGGGCATTCTTGTGTACCGATGGGCAAGCTGTTAATGTGTTTTTGTGCCGAATACAGGCTTATATTCTTATATCTGTCTGAACACAATGTTCCAGTTGTCCCTGGGGTATCTCTTGCTCTGACGTCCCACAGGACTGGAGTTGTGTTGTGTTGCTGGAAAGGGGGGTGCGGGTTCTGAGGCTGAGCAGAGGAGTTTGTTATTTCGTTTAGCCTTGGTAAAAAAAAAGAAAGAAAAGAAAACACAATTCCCTTTTGACAGAAAGAACATTTGTGATGTAGAAACTAAATATGTTTCTATTATAACCCATGCAGAGAAACAGCACATATACCATTTCTATGACTTTCATAATGCTTAAGTCAGGCTGAATTGTATTTTGCCTTTTATTAATCAGTAGCCAAAGACGTGAGGACGTCATTTATATGTTAAGAGATAATTGGGTAAATGTATCAGGATGCCAATATTATTAGTTATTCGTTATTTCTGATTCAGATACTGCCTTTTTTCATATGAGCATTATTGTATGCCATCTTCCCTGGTAGACATCTTTAGTCATCAGTACAAATTCTCTAGTCTATTGGAAAACAAACCCATTTCCAAATCACAAATCCACAGATGCCAGACTCACTCATGGGCTCAGAGAATGGAACAATAAATGTTGCTCTGTCAAAAAGCCATTTAAAACTCAACTTCAAGTTAACGTCAATATAGGAGAGAGTTTTGCTGTTGAATGAAATGCAAAGTGATCAAAAACGTCAGTCAAAGAACATTTAGAATTTCCTCTTTTGTGAACAAAAGTGCTCTCAGTATCTTGCCGTTGCCGGAGCCCTCATTCAATGCCACTTTAACTATGCTTCCACCTCTTGGTTTTCCAACACCTCAATGTTACTAAAAATCCCACCAGTGTGAAGTGAGCGGTGGTGCTGATGATGATGATGATGATGATGATGATGATAATGACGATGATGACGATGACGACGATGACGATGATGATGATGATAGACCCACATGATGCGGCTTTGTGTGTACGACCATGTGTTTTTCCAAGGGTTTTTCCATTGATTGATTGATTGATTGATTGAAGACTTTATTAGAAGTTTGCATAGAAAAAGGTACAGTTTCATGACAGTACAGTTCACTGGTACAAGGTCAACTAAAAGGAGATCCTAGAAAGCACTTGGCCTTTTTTTTTTTTAAACATATTTTATTCAAAGAGACAGGATTAGGTTACAAGGATAGAAAAATACAAATAGAACACCTCTTTGTTTTTATGTTTTCTCCCATCCACCCCTCCCTCCCCCCAGCACTTGGCTTATTTACACAGGAAACCACTTAAGCATCTCATATAATATTGAATGACAGACGGATAGAACACAGTACTATGCAGGGCATGGATAGCCAGAAAAAAGAAGAAGAAAGAAAACAGTGCATATACAGTAGATATTTACAATATAAGGGTCAGGGGGAGTGGCTGCTGGCTGCGAGTTTGACCCTTTAATGGCATCAAATACTGATATTTGACCATCCCATCTTATCACCCCCTCCCCCAGTGGTGTAGTGTAGGGGGGGGGGGGGGGGGGCAAAGCACAGCATAGAGTCTGACTCGCTGTCACAGTCAGAGTGGGCCCAGATGACCAAAAAGAAGTGAGCGTCAGAATTTGTTACCGACTTTCAGCTCATCCAGTTGCATCCATTAGGCAATATGCAATTCTTCTCGAGTCAAAAATGTCCCCTGCATTCACTTTCTCTGTTTGATTATAGTACAGCAACGCGTAGCCAGAAAGTTCAGAAAAGATTTTATCTGTTTAAAATAGCACATTCGGGCTTTGACCTTTTTTGTGTTTTGTGTTTCCGGTTTGAACAGGAGGCTGCGCTGTGCCAGGAATTACATCCACATTCAACTCTTCATCACTTTCATCTTGAAGTCTGTGGGGGTTTTCATTAAGGATGCCACACTGTTCTCCAACGAAGACATTGATCACTGCACCCTCTCCACTGTAAGCTGGAGGAAAAGTGGCTTTTAGTTATTTCCTTACATTTCTTCTTTTTTTTTTTTACTTACTCTTACTTACCTTCGATGTCGGGCAGAAACCTTCATTCTCCATTTTTCATACTTTTCACAGGTTAATGCCCTATTTTGTACTTTGGTACATAAAAGTAGCAAAAATAGCCTCCAAGCTCACAACATGTCGGTGAGCTTGCAGATATTCTATTTTCTCTATAAATTGTTTTTGAGAATAAAAACTGCCTGTAGTGACATGTCCAAAATAGGGCATAAGTGGTTAAGACTTTAGGTTGTGTGAGCTTGTGACAAAATAATGACAGCATTCGATCTATTGGAGCACAGGTTCTTTTTTCATCGTTTTCTGAAAAGTAACAGTTTTGGACATTTGGGGTTTCCGCCCGACAGTGACGTTATGCTCTCCACTCAAATCTTGTCGCTGTCCTCTCAAACAATTACCCTTCATATTATCTTTTGCTGCATCTCTATTGTTGTCTCTCAGACAGCAATATTGATTGTTAATCACTCTCTCTCTCTCTCTCTCTCTCTCTCTCTCTCTCTCTCTCTCTCTCTCTCTCTCTCTCTCTCTCTCTCTCTCTGACGATATAGGCCAGTCAATCTGAGGTTTGACCCAGAAGAAATTGCAATAGTAATGGTTCAAGGTTTTTTATGATCCTTAGGGTCATCTAATATAGAGCTCTGCCTTGGCTCTGACGCAAGTTCGTTTCTCTCCGGCAGAACCTCTGACGGAGGTCTGTTATGTTAAGACTCTTCAATGCCTAACCCGTACTATCCCTTCCGGTATAGTTCTCTACTGGGGTCTATCGAGATTGCTGTGCTTAGCTTAGTTATTGCTATGCCTAGCTCAGTGTTTCTTCCTGCGTTCAACTGGAGCCGTTGGAATCTGCCCCAGATCTAAATGAGAAGCTGGTTTATATGCGTTTCGGTGACGTCATATTGATGACGTCACTCTGACCCGTATGCCGTTCAATCCTGGTTGCCATTGACTCCGGTCTAACAAATGGCTACTGTCTATGACGGTAGTCCCATATGACATGATGGAATGGACTATCTCCATATATAGTGTTCTCCACATCTCCATGTTAGGCCAAACAGGTTCGCCCCATATCTCCATGTATAGGCCTAAATGCCCGACGTTGAGCTTGGCAACTAAACGTTCTTAACACAGCCGCCCCCATATTTACTTTAGAAAATATGTTAAATTCTAAGAACGTTTTGAGTTCCGGTTTGATACAGGAACGCGTAAGCGCCACACTTCTGGAATCCTGTGCATCGACTTAAAGTCGGATCCAGGCCTGACAACGTTATCTGGCCGCCCCATTACAGCTTTATTTGTTGCGCTTCCGCTCCATGCTTGATGATTTCCACCTGGCCGCCCGTGTTGGACTGAAGCATCCTGCCGTCCCATGAAGGGTCTTGCCACCTCATGAAACGTTTGCCGCCCCTTGGGGGTACTGTCCGGTGTCCCTGAGTCTTGATGTCTGCAACATCTTGCTAAGTTGAGAATGTCTTTGGTCTTGATCAACACTGTAGACTCCGTCCGTCACTGCCCATGCGCTCAACATCACCTTGCGCTGCCTGCAAAGCCTGCAAAAGGCTCAGATCTTCCTCTCCCAACCGAACTCAATCAAAACCTGCTAGCATCGAGCCTGTATCTCTGGCTAGATGAACGTGGGTGCTTCCTCTATTGATCATTCTCTTCCCTTGAGGTTTGTCCCCTGATTGGATAGTGAATGCATCCTATACTCCTCATTCTCTTCCCTTGAGGTCCATCCCATGGTTGGATGGTAATTCATAAGGCTTCCCTCTTGTGATAATGAAATGCCACCAGGTAAAAGTTGCCACAAAAACTGTTGATAAGGTCTGGGTCTTCTTCTTGTGTATCATCGTCCTTGATGATTGGTTGACATCGTTTTATTTCACAATGTTTCTTGTTGCTTAGGGAAGCTGTCGTTTCCCCTTGCTGACGTCAGCTTCTGGGTGATCATACATTTTTCAATTGTTCTCCATCTTTGACAATTGCTCTCCATCTTTATTCCATCCTCTTTACCAACGGACAATTCTTCTCCATCTTTGTTCCGTCCTTCCTGCCAACAGGGTAGGGCCGAAGCCCTTTACGCCTGTACTGAGATGCTCTCCGTTGTATCTGTACATTCCTCCGTTGTATCTGTACATTTGCCGCCCCACAGATTTCCTTCTAGGAAATATGTAAAGGTATCCAGGGCACAGCACCTTCAGTGGTGAGTCTAACTATCCAGAGGAGTTTGGTCGTTGATCAACCAGTCAGGTCCGTCCACACTCCGTTACAGATCGAGCACAATTGGGTGCATTGCTTTATCAAGTTAATTGCTGGCTGACGGGTATTGTAACTTCTATGAGCTCTTGGGGTCAGCCTGTGGCTTTGTGTGGCTAAACTGTGGCTCTGTGGAGACTTGCCTTCCAGCTTCCTGATCTATTACACCTGTCCATGGTCACCTCACCACCCTCAATCGACCCCCCCAGTTGGGGTCTCACCTCCAGCGTATCCAACATCTCTGGCTTCGCCTATAGCGTCCTCGCCTCTCAAGTCTGCAGTGTCCTCGCTGATTGTCTGCAACCCTACATGCAGCATCTGTAGCATAGCCTCCAGCATCGGCAGTATCGCCTCCAGCATCAGCAGTATCCCTGCCATCGCCTCCACAACATGGGGCATTCCTGGTGTCTCAGCCAGAGGACACCTCGTCCTTCCTTCCTGTTTGTCCACCAGACAAGGCCTCATCTTTCTATCCTGTTCGTCCACCAGTCTCTCCGCCCAGGCCATCTGCCTGACAATGCCTCTGATGGGGCCGCCCCGTCTGGGACTCCTCATCTTGTCTTGCTGTCCTGGCTGTCTGCCTAACAATGCCTCTGCTGTGGCCGCCCCGTCTGGGCCTCCTGGCCGCCTGCTTAACGTCACTGGCTTAGCCCTGGTGCTGCATCCAGGCTGTTCACCTGGCAACACAGCTGCTGCTTCATCCCAACATCCAGGCCGCCCTTCTGGCGTCTTCCACTCAGCCCAGTACATCATCCGGGCCGTCCTCCTGATTTGCCAGTCTTTCCCTCATCCTGGTCTCTGGGCCGTCTACCCAATGTTGCCAGTTGTGCCTCATTACACCCTCCAGGCCGTCTGTCTGGGGTCGGTCCATGTTTCAAGACAGTTTGTTCCTAGTTATTTGCCTTGCTCTCTCCTAGTAGGCTTGCAACACTCTAGGTACCTCCTCTCCATGTCCCGATCTCCATCTGAACAGGATCCCTCACAATTCACATCTCCATTCTTTGATCTAAAGGTAGCCTTGTGCAGTCGTCGCAGGAAGTCTTATCTCCAATATTCCCTGATCCACCCTGGAGCTTGCTGGATCCGAGGCTGCCAAGTCAGTACAATCAGTCCACGCGGGTGGGCAGCTCAGTGTGGACCATGTGGGTTGCTGGTCCCTTGTTGGCCCCTTGGTGGGCTCCACCTCGGAAACTTGTCCGCCAGTCTGCACGTCCCTCACGCTTCAACCACCCTGTGACATCCAGAGGTGCTGGAACTCAGGGTCCCCTCAATATCCTCAGCCAACACTGAACAATGTGACCTCCACCTCAATCCCTGGAGTCAGGAGAGGTGATGTTGGTCCCCATCCCGTCTCCTGGCAACATCCTTGATGGTAGTAACAATAAGCCTATTGCCTGTCTCCTTGCCGTCTGATCTGACCGGCTTGTGGTTGTGGCCTCTTTGCCTGTGTCTCCTTACCATCCTTTCATCTCTGTGAGTATCTGTGGAGAAAGAGCTAGTCTAGATCGGGTTAGTGTTAGAATGGTACCCTTGCACCAGTCCATCCTCGCCACCTTGGGCTGTTGGTTGCGTCCCCTGTCCATCAGGGTGTTTGCTTGAATGGTACCCTTATTCGTCAGGGCTGTGTCTCTTAGACAAATCCCTTGAATGGCGCCCAAATAGACCGTCAGGGCTGGCCCAAATATAACTTCAGGGCCGGATCTGGTTTGATGGTGCCCAAATATACCGTCAGGGCTGGCCCAAATATACCTTCAGGGCCGGATCTGGTTTGATGGTGCCCAAATATACCGTCAGGGCCGGATCTGGTTTGGTGGTATCTCCGAGGCTGGCTGGCTGGAATGGAACTTACACATAAACAAACCAACAACCATGACAACCATCACTGACCTTAAACCCAACATATTAACCATCAGTTATTCACATTATTCCCATCATCTGTTCCAGCTGTCTATGTCCAACATACTCACATCTTTCCACCACTCCTCTCTTCTCTCACGTCCTCTTCCTTAGCACTTGTCGCCACATCTCAACCTCTTCCTTCCTCCTTCTGTTTTTCTCATCCATCACCGCCTCGTCTGTCTTCTCCGCTCCCGGGTCCAGCGACACCTCCATACCCACAACCTGTCGATGGTAGGTGCTTCATCCGAGAGGCTGACCGTCGCAGCTGAGGGTCTGGAGCCTCTACTCGGATGCTTGGTCTTACTGCTGGATTTAGGCATTGTGTCCTCAGATAGCTCTGCGATCCCTTACTCTGACACCATAATATAGAGCTCTGCCTTGGCTCTGACGCAAGTTCGTTTCTCTCCGGCAGAACCTCTGACGGAGGTCTGTTAAGACTCTTCAATGCCTAACCCGTACTATCCCTTCGGGTATAGTTCTCTACTGGGGTCTATCGAGATTGCTGTGCTTAGCTTAGTTATTGCTATGCCTAGCTCAGTGCTTCTTCCTGTGTTCAACTGGAGCCGTTGGAATCTGCCCCAGATCTAAATGAGAAGCTGGTTTATATGCGTTTTGGTGACGTCATATTGATGACGTCACTCTGACCCGTATGCCGTTCAATCCTGGTTGCCATTGACTCCGGTCTAACAAATGGCTACTGTCTATGACGGTAGTCCCATATGACATGATGGAATGGACTATCTCCATATATAGTGTTCTCCACATCTCCATGTTAGGCCAAACAGGTTCGCCCCATATCTCCATGTATAGGCCTAAATGCCCGACGTTGAGCTTGGCAACTAAACGTTCTTAACACATCTAAAAAACATGTTAAAAGTTTCCCATTATATTCTTAGTGGATCAAGGTAAATTCAGGGGGTTCAAGCTTGGGTTCCTTCACTTACTATACAGGAAAAAAGACCCCCCCCCCCCAAAAAAAAAAATCTTCTTTTAGCATGTGAGGGGTCTAACTATATGGGTTGTTCATGATTCTGAATCCATTGCAAGCATTTGTTTTGCACGAAAAACATTCCTCTGGCTAAAGACCCACAAAACTGTGAAAAGTGATGACTCTTCACTAAACCATAGTTTTGTGGGTCCGTTTTTAGCCAGAGGAATGTTTTTTTGTGCAAAACAAATGTTGCAATGGATTCAGAATCATGAAAAATCCCTAGTTAGACCCCTCACATGCTAAAAGAAGATTCTTTGCGGGGGGGGGGGGACCCAAACTTGAACCCCCTGAATTTACCTTGATCCACTGAGAATATAATGGATATAATGGATGACCCTAAGGATCATAAAAAACCCTAACCCCTTTTCTAGCTTAGATTGACTGGCCCAATACCTTTTTATTTGTACAAACCTCTTTGATACCCTGTCTGACTGTGTCTCTCTTCCCCTTTTGTGTCCCTCTCCTTCTGTCCAGTTTGCCTGTAAGGCCTCTGTGGTCCTCTTACACTACTTTGTGATGACTAATTTCTTCTGGCTCATGGTGGAGGCGCTCTACCTCAATTCCCTGCTCCTCTCCTCCTTCTACCACAGCCGCCGCTGTCTGTGGGCCTTTGGCCTCCTGGGCTGGGGTGAGAACGCAGTGGCGTCAGTTCAGAAAAAGATAAGGTATGGCAACATGACTGGTGTGACACCAGTCATGTTGCCATACCTTAGCAACAGGCATGATACATTTATTTTAAGAAGTGCATTCTATTTTTTTCCCCCAAAAAAAGTCTTTGGTTTCTTGGGCTGGATATGGCAGTCTGGAACAGTTGTTCAAGTGCAGCTAAACTTGACATAATATAGTAAACGTGCCACAATTAAAAAATAATGCATTGCACCTGTGCAGCTGACCTGCGGAACCTGGGAATATACTATTCTGTCAAGATGGGGAGAATACAAGTGTGTAGAATATATAATTATAATACCTTGTTAAATTTTGCATTTGTAGTTATTTTAATGTAATTTAACAACATAATAACCAGCACAGAATAGACAATGAGACATTCATGGATTTATATTTTAAAGTAACTTATTTTATTTCCCCCCCTTGGCCCAGGGTATGGCAGCTGTATACCCCTGCCATACCCAATTGAAGCCTCTGGTGAGAACGTGGACTGGCTAGTTTCTCTGAATTCTCTCTCTCTCTCGGAAAGGAAAAATAAAACATGAATCATATGGTGCTTTTTTGTCGCATTACTTTGAAAGCTTAAGGAAATTGAGGTCTTGGACTTGGCTTTATCTCGGTGTACAAAATGTAATGGAATTTTATTTGCGGCTCCTGTTGAAAATGATTTTCACAGAGTAGGATGTTAAGGCACAAGGGACAGACAACCAGCCATCTGCCAACATCTTCAGTTTATTATTTCCACATGTCCCGACAACTCTCGAGCTAGAGTGGAATAAACTATAATTACTGTACAAATTGGGTTTAACTTTGACTGCCCCATGGCAATTCATAAACTAAATTAGGATCATAATTTGAGTATCCACAACTTTCCAACATCCCATCGTGCATTGCGCAGAATGTGCAGGCAGCTTCCGGCGCCGCAGCCGAGAGTGATCTACAAGCTCACAACGGTTGCATCTGCGACGCGACGTGAGCTTGTATGTCTGCTGTTAACCGGAAGTGTCTCGCAAATTATGCTACAGTAAATTCTCATGGAAACAGGTGGATAAAAATAGAAGGGAAACAAATTCTCATGTTTGTTTCATAGAGATTTGTGTTTGTACTTAAAATTGTATTTATTAATTGTGCTCAAAAGGGCAATTTGGCTTGTAACTTGCATTGATTAGAATTTCTCTCATGTTAAACTCATGTTTCATGTTTTGTCTATAGGTGTACCTGTTGTCTTCATTGTGCTGTGGATGGTATTTAGGATGTACTTTGAGGACACTGAGTAAGTAATTTGCTATTATGTTACATTTCTTTGCATGATGATACAGGCAAATACTTAAAGTGGACCTTTGTCGTGTGAGATTGCATTCTGTCAATGTGAGATAGAAGAGATCCAGTAGAACTAAAAGACAAGTCATTTCATGTTTGCTCAGGTGTTGCTCTCTGAAAATATCAGATCTACAAGTTCACCTTGTAGATCGGCTATTTTCAGCATGCAACCTAGTTAAGTGTAAAATCAGGCATTACGACACCATCAAGGCCAAAATACATTTTAGTCAACAAATTCAACTGTAGATTTAGTCTAGATTTAGTCGCCTAAAATCTTATGACATTTAGTCGACTAAAAATAGACTAAATCTAAAACTTTTCAGATGACTAAAATATGACAAAAAACTAAATGAAATTGTATTAAAAAGACAATGACTAAAACTGTATAAAATTTTGCTGTCAAAAGGTTTGTTAGCAGCTGTTCTCACCACAGTTCAACTTATATTTAGAAATCCCCAGATGTATCGGTATAGGTGGCGATCTCTCGTCTCTGGCAACGCAAGATTAATTGTGAGAAGGACATATGAAAATCTGACTTACTTTTCCCAGTGTGCTCTATCTATGTAGAGAAAATTGCTGCTAGCCTACGCAAACCTAATCGAAATGTTGCGTAGGCTGGCAGCGATTTCCAGCACGAGCTCTCAACCCCTAGAACTCATTGGGAAGTGTTATTGTTAGATTTGCACAGTATTTGTTAGACAAGCTCCTACAGTATGTATAAAGTATCCATGTTGCTTTTCTTCTCATTCCTTCCTGTCCTCTTCCCATGCAGATGTTGGGACGTCAATGAGGACTCACCCTATTGGTGGATCATCAAAGGACCTATCGTGGTCTCTATAGGGGTAGTCTCTACACACAATTCAATTCAAAGGGCTTTATTGGCATGAGAAAACATACGTTTACATTGGCAAAGCAGAACTGTACACAATACAATACAATACAATACAATACAATACAATACAATACAATACAATACTAGTAAGACACCTGAGGGTGGAATGCAACCTCAGGGTGACATGCGACCTCGCCCTAAAGGGCGAGGTTGCGCCAATTCTTGACCATCTGGCCAACCACAGCGTTTCTCTGACGATTCTAGTTGTTGTCATTCTGGGGGGAGTTTGTTCATGTTTTTGTGAGGGTATCAACCCTAGGAGACACGGGGAGAACATGCAAACTCCACACAGAAAGGCCCTATCGCAACCCCACCTAGGGTGTGAGCGATAGGGCCTAAACATGGAGATGTGGAGAACACTATATATGGAGATAATCCAGTCCATCATGTCATATGGGACTACCGTCATAGACAGTAGCCATTGTTAGGCCGGAGTCAATGGCTGTCTGTCTGACTGTCTGTACAGGAAGTGATGTCACATGACATACTTCTTATGCCCATATATGAGTCATTCTGTACCAGATCTCCATGTTTAGGCCAAACAGGTTCGCTCCATTTCTCCATGTATAGGTCCAAATGCCCAACGTTGAGCTTGACAAGGAGGATACCGCACATTGTACCTCATCCACCCTTTCTTCTCTCTCCTTTTGGTATCTTTATCCTCCTCCTCCTTTTTTTCTTTTTTATTCTTCTCTTTTTTTCACAGCCGCCCCCATATTTACTTTAGAAAATATATATTAAATTCTAAGAACGTTTCGAGTACCAGTTTGATACAAGAGCGAATAAGCGCTACACTTCTGGAATCCTGTGCGTCGATTTAAAGTCGGATCCAGGCCTAATAACTTTATCTAGCCGCCCCGTTGCCACCTCCTTGTTACACTTTCTTTTCTGAGACACATTGTACCTCATCCACCCTTTCTTCTCTCTCCTTTTGGTATCTTTATCCTCCTCCTCCTTTTTTTTCTTTTTTATTCTTCTCTTTTTTTGTCTTTCTTAGTCTTGTGTATCCTTCTCTTTTGGCTACTGTCTATGACGGTAGTCCCATATGACATGATGACTATCTCCATATATAGTGTTATCCACATTTTGTGTAGCCACGCCCCGTATAGGAAGTGATGTCACAACTCGCTGACATCACACTGACATCACTCCCGTACAGAAGGAAGGTTACAGAAGGAAGGTTACGGAAGGAAGGAAGGAAGGAAGGAAGGAAGGAAGGAAGGAAGGAAGGAAGGAAGGAAGGAAGAAAGAAAGGAAGGTCACTCAAGCGACACGGTTTTTCAGGGTATATGCGACCTTCGGTCGCAACAATACAATACAATACAATCGGAACAAAATATGTACAGGTGAAAAGAGTGTAACAGTTTTCACGCATCAAGGTTATGTGCAGGCAGAGCAGGGATATATACCGGTAGCCTACAATGGTTTTTAAGGTGGTTGGGTTCCATTTGATATCCTTCTCTTATCACAGCAGCTCACAAATCTTGCTGCAGTGTTTGCACATTGTTTTACTTCACCCAGCAGGTATGGGAGTTTTTCATCATTGGTCATGTTTTCTAACTCTCCTTGGGTGGTTATGATCTGTGGGAAGTATGTGTCTCTGATGTCTTGGTACAGTGGACAGGCGGTTAGGAAGTGTAGCTCAGTTTCCACTTCATTTTGTGTGCAGTGGGTGCAAAGTCTGTTTAACTCATAGGGAGCCAGGTATGCCTATGACGTCCTTTCTCGATTGCAAGATTGTGCTCACTGAGACTGAGATTGTACCTAGTCAAGATTTTTCTTTGTTTTGGGTCGGTCACCTTGCTCAGGTATTCTGCCACAATGTATTCTCTGTTTAGGGCCAAATAGCATTCTAGTTTGCTCTGCTTTTGGGTTGCTTCTCTCCAATGTGTCAGGTAGCTTTCTTTCTGCCGTTTTATAATTTGGTTTGGTCCAATGACACACTCACACAGTTTTCAAACTCTTCTGTCATACATTCTGTGCGATGTGCTACATATTTTACAGCTTACATTTCCGGCATTTTGGGGTGTAGTTTACAGACTCTGTAGGTGGACAACCCCCCCCCCCCCCCCCCCATGTATTAGGAGGGCAGAATGCTTCACCATAACCATGGGCTGCTCACAAAAGCCAGAGTAGATGTTAAAATGACCCCAAACATGTTTGAGAGAAATATCCCTTATAACTGCTTCTGAAAGGCGCTTTTTGAGAAGTGTATTTATGATTAGAGAAGTTGACGTCCTCATAGCTTTTAGGTTGATTGTTATGCATTGAGACCCGCAATTCCAAAACCTACTTTTTTCCTTTTTTGTTTCTCTTTTTTTTTCTCCATCCATTACCCACTCGGCTGTGCTTTTTGTTATTCTGAATTTCAGCCTTGCAAAGTACGAATAATATATTTCTTATGGCACTTTGAAGCCTGATTTATGCTTTGGGGGAAAAGGTGCTGTGTCACATAGAAGCATAAACTATCCTTAACCACTCAGGCCGTATTTTATGCTTTCAGAGATTTTCAAAAAAACTCCCCCAAAGAATGGTATCCACAAGTTTCCCCGGGGGTTTACTGGAGACTATCAGGACCAAACTTCCGGGTTTAACAGCAGACATACAAGCTCACGTCGTGTCGCAGATGCAACCCGTTGTGAGCTTGTAAATCGGCGGCGGAACCTCGATGCAGACGTTTGCGCAATGCACTATGGGGCGTAGGAAACTCGTGGATAGAATTTAGAAATTTACTTTGAATACGTTCGCCTGACATGCCGTGCCTATAGAAATACCAGGTTGAAAGGTGTTAGGTGTCTGTATAGAAAAATCTCAACTTTTTCTACTCTCTGTTTTTCTATTACTCTTCTTTATTCCATCTCATCGCTGTCAGGTGGACACCAGGAAAAAAAGAACCTGTGTTCCAATTCATCCAATGTTATTATTTAGTCACAAGCATGAGTGTTGCTTCACAATCATGCTTACAATGCTTATAAAACCTGCAGCCGCTAGACCACCTTCGCTTTCAGTTTGAAAAAAACAAACAAAAAACAAACAACGGTAGCAAAAACTTAGATATCTATCTTGTACTGAGTAGACAAGTAGTGGGTATTTTTGTGACTTTAGCATGTCACTCTTTTATGACAAAGTTGTCGGGTGGAAACCAAAACTGTTCGTTTTGTGTTTATCATTTTAAAAGCGATTTAAAATAGTGAAAATAGCCAATCTACAAGCACACAACGCCTCGCGTGAGGCATTGTGTGCTTGTAGATCGGCTATTTTCACTAGTTTTGTGCGACAGTCTTGTGCTAATGAAGCAGGTCTTTACTTTACGAAAAAAAAAAACATTCAAATTTGAAAGTTGGAGATACAAGGTTTCTGCCCGACTGTGACGGTATCATTGTCTATCAACAGGTCAATTTCATGCTCTTCATGAACATCATTAGGATTCTCATTCAGAAGCTCAACCCCCGTCTCATCCAGTTCAATAACTCTGCTCAGTACAGGTAATCAATTACTGCTTATTTATGTATATTTTGCTATGAAAATGTTGCCAGGTTCCTGGCCATGTTTGCCAGGAACAAGATTTGTGTCGTTAAAATGCCACTTTTTTCAAAAAGTGTCAACACTATCTGAAAATAGCAGATCTACCGCTACTCATTTTGCTGGGGACCCCCTGCTACCATTTCATGGACCCCTAGGGGTCCCTGGGCCCCATATGTTGAGTGGCAGTGTGTTAGAGCAGTGGTTCCCAAACCTTTTAGCTCGAGACCCAAAAAGAGAAATTAGACGTTTGCCCGGGACCCAAACTAATGAAAATAGCAGATCTACAAGCTCACAACGCATCGTTTCGCTGCTTAATCATTTGTTTTCTAATTTATGGAAATTATTTCTTCATGAAATTACTGAAAGGATCATTGAATCTGTTTTCAATTCATGAAAGATTTAACTTTTATGGGAATGTTTTTTGAAAAGGTTTTGAAATAGTAATAATAATAAAAAAAAAAAAAATTTAGGCATAAAGGGACCCATAAGAATTGCTCCGTGACCCACAAATGGGTCCCGATCCAGTGTTTGGGAAACAGTGTGTTAGAGCAGGGGTTTTCAAAGTGGGTGACGGGGCACCCTGGGGTGCCGCGACGGCAGTCCAGGGGTGCTACGAGATCATTTGATAATATTTGGAATTTATTTGGACACTTGAAAAAATATTTAGTATCATTTTAACTGACTGAAAAAGTTATTTTCAGTCAGTTCTTACCAAAATGGCTCTCAACGTTTTCCTCGCAACATTAACATAATCACTAAAATATCATCACTGTCGAGCAGAAACCTTGTATCTCCAAGTTTCAAATGTGTGCGTCTTTTGGTAAAGCAAAGCCCTGCTTCATCATACAAGACTGTCGCACAAAACTAGTGAAAACAGACGATCTACAAGCACACAACGCCTCACGATGCGAGGCGTTGTGTGCTTGTAGATCGGCTGTTTTCACTAGTTAGTACATTTTATAGATGATAAATACAAAACGAACGGTTTTGGACATACAAGGTTTCCACCCGACAACGACGATATGCTATAAATAGGTGCTGGGAGTGAAAATTATAATGTAGGGGTCCCACGGATTAAAAAAATATTTATGGGGTGCCCTGAGACAAAAAAGTTTGGGAACCCCTGTGTTAGAGGAACACACAGATTGAATGCCCTCAGGGCTACATTGGGTATAACTTGGTTGTTAGTTTGTTCAGCATGCATGAGACCAAACGGGACCAATGATTAGCCAGTCTGACCGTCTCCACAGCACTTCACATCATCAAGGAGCTTATGACAAGAATCCCTTATTGGAATAGACTCTCCTAATTGACTCTGTGCCCGGACTGCCCTCAGCAACCACATGCATAATTCACAGCTTATTAACAGACGTGCCAAATAAGTTAACTCGAGTGGACGTGTCACTTAATTCCATTTCTTGGATTAATTAGAATCTCCATAACTTAAAAAAGACATTTCACCTGTACACAAACACACGCACGCACGCACGCACGCACGCACGCACGCACGCACGCACACACACACACACACACACACACACACACACACACACACACACACACACACACACACACACACATGCACACGCAGAGCCTGAAGCAGCTTCAAGTGTTCCTCTCTACTCTAGATTCTACAGAATAATGCATGCATGCGCACAAGCCACCCATTAGATTGAGACGGCGATTAATGTGTGGAAATATGTTACGCAACAACAATGCGCTAATGAGATGTAAACACCTTTGTTCCTCGTTCTCTCTGTCTCTCGCGCTTTCCCTCTCTGCTGCCTCCCCTCCGTCACTTCCCCCTCTCTGCTTCTCTCCGCCAACGGTGGAAGAAGATGTTGAGTAAAAGCCACAATGTAAAAATAAAAAAGTATATAAAAGTCCTGTATTCAACATTTGAGTAAAGGTGCAAAGGTATTGCAAAAGTATTGACTACAAGTATTGCACGTTGTGAGCTTGTAAATCAGCTATTTTCGTATGAAATAGGACTTAAAAAGTTAATGTTTTTATGTTTTGTATTTAACCTACAAAAGTCACTTGTAACTCAAGTTTTCAAATAACTGTAGTAATGGAGTAAAAAGTACAATATTTACTTCTGAGATCTAGTGGAGTAAGTATAAACTAAAAGTACCACAAAATTGTACTTACAGTAAGTACCCTACCTGGCAGAATGTACTTATAGTTACTCTCTAACACTGCTCTCTTTCATCTTGCTCCTTTCTGTCTCTCCATTTTCTTTCCCTTGTCCCTTTGTCCTTTCGCACCTGATACATATCATCCCTTGGGATAGGTCTGTTATCACCGTTGTCATGCCTTAGCCAAGGCTCAGTGGTCTGACTACCAGCTCCCAGGAGCTGGGAGACCCGTTATCAGCCTTGGTCTTGTCATTGCAATGCGCATGCGGCAACACACGTTCAGAGGAGAAATAAAAGAAGCCCTACTCACGCTGTGATTCGAGACTACCAGGTTGGGAACTCTAGCCATGCGCTCTTACTGAGGACGCTACTGAGACAGAGGCACCACCCCCAACATTTTTGCTTTAGGGTTAGGTTTAGGAATAGTTTTACTGTTAGGGTTAGGTTTTGGGTTAGGTTTAGGCATAGTTTTACTGAGGTTAGGGTAGGCATAGTATTTTTCACTGCCGCGCGGTTCGTGCGGTTACCGAGTTATGTGCCGTTTAAAGTTAAAACCAAGCTAAAAAAAAAAAAAAAAGTCAGCCAGCTGCCTGGTTAGCACACCCAGTAGCGAGGGTTGGCAGGTAATCCAACGTCCCGGTTTCGATTCTCGCTGAGGGAACGACCAGTACATTATTCCTCTGAACGTGTTGTGTGTTAGCACATGCGCATTGCAATGACAAGACCAAGGGTGATAACGGAGCTACCAGCTCCTGGGAGCAAGTAGTCAGACTACTGAGCCTTGTAGTCCATGGGCCATACGAGATGTCGGTATCCAAAAGGTGGCAAAGGTTACCATGCATTTTTGAAAAGCTCTATAACTGTAGACTATATTTTGGTATGATAACCCTTTCTGAGACACAGCTAAATTGGTGTTATCAGCCGCTAGAGTTGGTGTCCCATTAACTTTACCATACAGGGGTCTAACTAGGGGTTTTTCATGATTCTGAATCCATTGCAAGCATCTGTGTTGCACGAAAAACATTCCTTGGGCTAAAATGGCCCCCACAAAAGTGGGAAAAGTGATGACTCATCACTTTCATCACTAAACCATAGTCTTGTGGGGCCGTTTTTAGCCCAAGGAACAGATGCTTGCAATGGATTCAGAATCATGAAAAACCCCTAGTTAGACCCCTCATATGCTACTTAAAGCAGATTCATTCTTTGCTTTTTTTCCCCCGTATAGTAAATTTAATGGGACACCAACTCTAGAGGCTGATAACACCAATTTAGCTGTGTCTCAAAAAGGGTTTTCATACCAAAATATTCACTATCTACAGATACAGAGCTTTTCAAAAATGCATGGTAGCCTTTGCCACCTTTCGGATACCGACATCTCGTATGGCCCATGGACTATTGGCTTAGACAGTGGTCCTCAACCTTTTCAGACCGTGACCCCCCAAATAATCATATTTTAACTGGAGACCCCCAATAATCATATTTTAACTGGGGACCCCCCACCCTGCACAAGCACTTGGAATTGTAAGAGTTGGCATTACATTTGGTTTGACTCGACCTATTCCATTGTGAAAATAGCAGATCTACATGCTCACAACGCCTCGCGTTGCGAGGCTATTTTCACAATTTCAGCCTCTAATATTTGACAATTTGACCAATGTTTGACCAGAGGTACTAAAAAGGTCTTTAAAGTCCTTAAATTGTCACTTTAAATATGTGCAGATACCCTCTATACACTTCAACTGTATGTTGGTCTGTTGACTGTTGAGTGAGAAAACAATGTTAACATATAGCTAAACATCTGAGGACCCCCCCCCCCCCAAAAAAAAGGTTGAGAACCACTGGGCTAAGGCATGACAACCGTGATAACAGACCCATCCCAAAGGATGACAACGGGGATATCGGCTACCTTTCCTCACCTGTTTCTTTCCTCTCTTTGTCCAAACAGACGTCTGACTAAGTCCACCCTCCTCCTCATCCCTCTGTTTGGAACCCACTACATGTTCTTTAACTTTGTGCCAGACTACTTCAATGTCAACCTGCGGGACTACCTAGAGCTCTGCCTCGGCTCCTTTCAGGTACTGCCGTGATTCTCAACCTTTTTAAATTCAAGAACCCACAGTTTGATATGCTTTAATCAACTAAGGCCACGGATCCCCATTTTTGTATAGTGTTAATTTAACTCTGAGAGTGTACAAGTGGACCAT
This sequence comes from Nannobrachium achirus, assembly GCF_963921795.1. Lineage (NCBI taxonomy): Eukaryota > Metazoa > Chordata > Actinopteri > Myctophiformes > Myctophidae > Nannobrachium > Nannobrachium achirus. The sequence continues at coordinate 58,126,067 of NC_137810.1, read as the reverse complement.
TTGGTTCCATTTGTGCACTCTCAGAGTTACAAACCCGTAGGGGTCCATTTGGTTCCCAACTGTCGAATCAAATTCCCCAGCTAATGGATTTTAGCTGGGGACCCACTGGAACCCCCATGAGTGCCCCTGGGGGGTCCCCACGGACCCCATGTTGAGAATAAATGTTTCAGAGCAGTGGTTCTCAAAGCGGGGTCCTTGAGGGTTGTCCCAGGGGGTCCCCAGCTAAACGTGTTAATCTGTCAATGAACGATGTGAAGAACTATTTATTTGGTGATACCTCATTCATACAGGTTAAGGATTTTATTTGAAAAATGTACCTTGTTTTGAGAAAGAATTACGCCACTTTATCGCCCATTCGCCTCATTATATTCACGTTCTGTGTGCATGTCGCCATGGCACAAACAGCGCTTAATTAACGTGAATTAATCGCACAAAATGGATGGACCTTATTACCATGTAAGGACCTTAACCCTTAATGAATTAGAAATAATAATACATAAATTATATCCTGTCAGGTAGTAGCCTATCTGACACTTACACTCATGCCGGCTATAACCTTTTTCACTCAGCGCACTAACGCTTTCTGTTGACGCACACGCACGCGCACACGCACGCACACACGCACGCACGCACGCACGCACGCACACGCACACGCACACGCACACACACACACACACACACACACACACACACACACACACACACTCACTCTCTCTCTCTCTCTCTCTCTCACACACTCACTCACTCACTCTCATACATTAATGGAACACAGAAACAGACACGATAATGGAATCTCTTGTGTTTAGTTCTACTCTTAATGTACCCAACAACTGAAATGTATGTAACCATTTACTGCACACAGGGTTGAAGTGCAGGTAATGGGAATACATTAACTGAGCAGGGAATAAGTCACGGAGATTCATTTTACAGTACCAAATTTCAACAAAAAATGTAGAGTCGGCTTCGGATATCAGAATCAGGGGTGTCGCACCAAATTCTGGGCCCTGGGTACAAGGATTCACTGTGGGGCCCCTGTGCTTTAACTATTGAAAAATAGCAGATATACAAGCTCACAGCGCGGCACTGAGTGCCGCGCTGCGAGCTTGTAGATCTGCTATTTTTGAAAAATCATGAAAATCTTTGAATATTTCAAATCCTTCTAAGGTTTTTTTTTTAAAAACCTATTTTTCGATGTCAGTGGTGCTCAAACCTTTTCATGTGCAGGACCCCCAAAATGGTATGTATTTGGCCACGGACCCCCATCTCAAAATATTTCGTTCCATGGACCCCCCAGAAGCAAAATTTGAGTTACAAATGTTTGCTTAAAAAATACATATATTCAAAGATTTGCACTCATTTTCACGACTTTTTAAAAATAGCAGATCTACAAGCTCGCAGCGCGGCACTCGGTGCCGCGCTGTGAGCTTGTATATCTGCTATTTTTCAATAGCTAAGGTATAAAATAATTGGGCCCTAGTAACTCAGTCCCACTTTCCTACCCCTTGTGACGCCCCTGATCAGAATGCTTCCAGCCAGGGCATCCATGCATATCACTGTCATCACTCTGAGTTATGCAGCATTAATGTAGTCCGGTTTCTGTTCCAGCACATTATGCCTCCATAATCTCATTTTCCAAATGAATATCCAGACCGAGAAATTGATTGGAAACTAATCCAGCCAAGCATATAACAAACAATTCTAAAGTAATCCATCACAAAGTGCTTGAATGGAATGACTCGGGCCATGGACTGGATGTCTATTCACACCTTGTGTTTGTCTCTGAATGAAACACCCGATGATGTGCGAGACAAAATTGTGCGAGACAAATAAACCAAAAAGCCATCACACTATGCCAGGCCTTGATTAACCTTGCGTCACCAGGCTGTCTCGGGGGAAAGCCTGGTATTCGTTTACTAAACAGATCGTTTGATCCGTTCTAGACCGGATGGCATCCCAACCACCAAACCTTTCGTCGTAGAGTTCTGACTTTCCGACGTGCAGCTTTCCAAACTCTAATAGACCCTATTCACAGCCCGCCCATGCACGAGCACTCAGCAAGATTTCTCAGCAACTTCCTGGTGCTGACGTCAGCTAAGGGTAAAATAACACAGAAATTGCTGGACTTAAAGTCAACAAATCATTATTTCCAACGGTAAAGTAAATTATAACGCTTTGTGCCTTTTACTATCTTGTGTTCTTGATCATGCTAGCCGTATTTTATACTTCACTATTCGGAAATTGCATTAAATTTGCGATTTCTGTGTTAACTCTATGGGCTTTTAGTAGGGTTTTCCCCTTCAACCGTGACGTCAGCACCAGGAAGTTGCGTAACGTGAATTCGGTCAATTCAGGGTAATGCTTTTCAGAAGATGAACACACAAATGAACACACAAATAATCTATTTTTGAGGTCTTGCACATTGAAACTTCCTGACCTAGTAGAGTTCAAAACTGCTCAAATGATGTTCAAGGCAAGAAATAAACTGCTTCCAGCTAACATTCTTGACATGTTTAGTGATAGGGAGGGGGGCTACGACCTAAGGTGGGAACTCAATTTTAAACAAGCAACTGTTCAGACCACCCGAAAAAGTATGTGCATTTCTATTTGTGGAGTAAAGATTTGGAATAGTTTGACAGAAGAGATCAAACACAGTAAGAACATTTTACAATTTAAAAAAATACTCAAATTAAATATCCTGGCCAAATACAGCAAAACATAGTTTCATTATTATTATCATTTTTTATTTGCACTTGTTATCATTATTCATTTTATTTTAATTTTCTTTTTACTATTACTTTGTACCTATGTTCTTCCATTATCATTCTCTAGACGGTAAACGAGTACACTCTTATAACATATCTCTGTTTCTTGAATTGTTATTATTACTAGAAGCTGGGCCGCCCTTCGGGCGGCCCAGCGTCTAGTCGGCGACCTGGCCAACTCGGGAACGATGTAAATAGGGAATGAATGCCCCGCCCTTTAATGCAAACCCCATTATACCTGTTGTCATAGGACCCGTTTTGACCATCTGTTTGCCTGTGTCCATTTTATGTCCATATATGGAGATCACTGCAGATATAGTTCTGGGTCCATTTTATGCCCATATGCCCATATATGGAGATATCTGTCTATTTGCGTCCATTTTATGCCCATATATGGAGATCTCTGTATCTGTCTGTCTGTGTCCCTTTATGCCCGTATATGGAGATATCTGTTTATCTGCGTCCATTTTATGCCCATATATGAGATCTCTGTCGCTTTTTGTTTGTTTCTTCTTTAAGCAGAATACACAGCCTGCTTAAATCTGCATCATTCAAGTCATCCTCCCAGTCCCACGCTTTGTTGCTTGTCTTATGTTTGTCTTTGTCTCTTTTATTTTCTTTTTTGGAGCGGACCCCATCTGTATCTGTCTGTCTGTGTCCCTTTATGCCCGTATATGGAGATATCTGTTTATCTGCGTCCATTTTATGCCCATATATGAGATCTCTGTCGCTTTTTGTTTGTTTCTTCTTTAAGCAGAATACACAGCCTGCTTAAATCTGCATCATTCAAGTCATCCTCCCAGTCCCACGCTTTGTTGCTTGTCTTATGTTTGTCTTTGTCTCTTTTATTTTCTTTTTTGGAGCGGACCCCATGAATGCCCCACCCTTTAATGCAAACCCCAATATACCTGTTGTCATAGGACACGTTTTGACCATCTGTTTGCCTTTGTCCCCTTATGCCCATATATGGAGATCTCTGCACACACAGTACCGGTTGCGGAAAACTCTGATGTCAGACATCAGCTCCGCATTCGGGCATTAATTTTATGCCCATATCTGGAGAACGTGCGTGCCGGTGGGAAGAGCGGTTCTCGAGATACGCGGATTACATACATACATACATACACACTCACAGAGATTTTTTGTTGACTCATGTGGCGTACGTGATGTCAGAGCCTTTTATGAAGTGATGTCACAATGAGTCAGCGATTGCGCCGATTTCCTCCGGAACAGCCTGATGTCAACAATCAGCTCCGCATAAGGAGATTCCGAACGTTTCGCGCCGGTTTCGGAAAACCGCGAGTCGGGTCGGGTCGAGGCCCGGCACTGCACTCCGTGCGGCGGCGGGGAACGCACGTGCCGAATCTGAAGCCGGTGGGACGAACGGTTCTCGAGATACGCGGATTACAAACAAACAGACAGAGATTTGTCGCATTTATAGATAGATGAAATGTTTATCAAGGCTATTTCCATATACATTCTTGTTTTTAGTCTTTTTCACTTTTTTCTTCTCTTTTCTTTCTTCTTTCTTCTTCTTTTTTGATGAAAAAAATAATAATAATCTGAACACTCTTATAACTAATCAATGTCTTAATTCATGAATAAGTAGGATAGGCATTCACAAGCTTTCAGCTTCAGCCTATTCCTTTTGATCACCTGTAACAATGATTATGTATGACCTGTATGAAAATATGTGATGATCAAATAAACTAAACTAAACTAAACTAAGATGCGAGTGACGTCGTTTTATAGTTGAACCCGACCTTTCCGACGAAAGGTTCGGTGGTTGGAGACAGTAAGGCATAAGAGATAGTACTTAAGACAATCAAAATAGAGCCCTCAGGTGTACAAATGGACGCTTAAGGGTCATTTTGGTTCCATTTGTTCACTCTAAGAGTTATGGGGGTCCTTGAAATTAAAAAAGTTTGAGAACCACTGCTCTAGTTACATTATGTATGAAATTATCTACAGACCGTCCTGATTGATGACCTTGATAGTGTGTCAACCCCAATTTGGTAAAGTGTCCTCAAGAGTCCTCTGTTGCATGTCCTTTCCCCCCTCTGTCCTCAGATTCCTGTCTCTTCACATTTCTATCCTATCTACTTAAGGCCAAAATGGTCCACAAAATATTTCCAAGTTACCTTTTGTTCTGTTCACAGCAATGAGTATACATGTTCAATAACCACCACAAGGACATTTGAAGGCTTTGGCAATTGCATAATAAGCTGCTTCTTTGATCGTGAAAAAGGAGTCAGATATCTAGGATGACTTTCATTCCATAATCTTTTATTTTAGAGATGAAAGGAGAGGAGATGCAGAAAACAAATTCATCATCAAGCCAGTAGCTCATACGCTTGTAGCTCACGGCAAGATCGTTATCAACTTATAAATGGATTCAGACAATGCCGGCAGCATGATTAATAGATTAATATAACACATGTTGTTGAATTGTTGGGACTGCCAGCTTACTTAAGCCTGATTTACTTATTGCATATAGGTTCGACAGCTGAACTTTTCATCCATTATCTCCATGAGTGGAGATGTGACATTGACACTGTCTCTCTTTCAGGGGCTTATTGTTGCCGTTCTCTATTGCTTTCTCAATCAAGAGGTCAGTACAAGCAACACCAGAACACAGAACAACACACCACACTGCAATTAGCACCTTTTTGCTTCATTTGTCACATAGTTGCTTAACAGAATGTACAGGTTATTTTCAAATAATTTGGAGGTGAATGATAACTATAATAAGCTTATATATTTATGTAAGTGAAGTAAAACAAAACAACAAGACAAAGACAAGACAAAACAATGTTTAGTGAAAACCTCTCACCTCGCACAGTCGACTGCTTCATATCCATTTATAGTGAGAGTATGTAGGTCAGATGCAGTATACTCATTATATGAAGGAAGAGCTTACATTCACTGGGAGCAACCTAAGGGTAGGCATCAACCTCATTGATTCAAAATGATAAAATTGTTTAAATAGTTTCCAAATGGTTTTTATCAACTAATCAACTCATCCATTTACTGTACTTGACTGTTTTCTCAACCCTTGCCTTGCCCCTGGCCTATAGCACTCCTACCTGTAAAAACATTTGAGAAATATTGATTGGTTGAACAAATCCGCAAAAAATGATTCTCTTATGATTGCAATCATGCAAATGTACCTTTAGAAGCTGTGTTTATCTTGCAAGACCATTAGATATGTGTGAATGATTCTATTGTTTGGATTATTGTATTATTTTAAATGTCTAAATCAAAATTAAGTATAGTCTACTAAACAGAAGAAGAAGAAAAAAAGATTCTTATTCTATAAAAAATCCCAAAACAGAATAGTCTACTAATGAAGCAGCGGCCCTCAACTGTAGACATTACTGTCAAAGTGATGAAACTTAGCAACGGTTGCGAAGTTCCTCTGAAAATGTCTACTGATATGATGTTCTCTTATTTATTTATTTATTCATTCTGACAGGTCCAGAAGGAGATACATATGCAGTGGCTGCGGTGGCAGGAGACCAGCTATGGCGTGGTCTCGCCTGGAGCAAAGGGCAGTCAGATGGACACGCCGTTTTAGTCCCACTTTCAAAACTAAAGAAAGATTCAACTCCACTCTCCACAGCTTCCTGTAAAGCCGTGTACATGTGTCTCAAAAAAACAGTGTAGGACTGCACCCATGTGTTCTGACAAAAGTCCAACCTGACCTTTTTCAGTGAGATATCTCTTTGACCGAATTACACATTTACGAGTCATTTACACCATTTGGGTCGATTAGACATTTTGCCCAGGACCCAAACTAGAAACTGGGCTTGTAGATCGTCTATTTTCACTATATTATCTTAATTACTATCTTAATTATTATTTTTATTTATTTATGACATATATGTTAGATTTTTTTGTTTGTTTGTTTTAAAATGTATAAAATTATTTAAATTAGTCCTGTGCCCGGGGGTGTGCGATGAGGGGTTGAATGTAGGAGTCTCAGAAGTAATGTTAGAGAACCCGGACCGGAGGTGTCCAGTTGTGCAATACCCGTTTTATCAAATTTGGGCACTGTAGGGATGTCAGTCAGTCAGTTGGGCGTTGTTACCATGGTGACGACACTGTTTAGTATCAGTGGGCTTAATATAGATGACATCAGGGATCTCCATATGTGGGCATAAAAGGGACACGGACAGAATTAATTTGCAAGTGTGGTTGCCGCGTGACAGTCAGACTAGCAAATGAATTGTCTTGGCCATATATGGAGCGTGACATGAGGCGTGACTGACTGACTTACATGAGCTACAGGTTTTCATAGTAAATGCGACCTACGGTCGTAACATTAACAAATTATGAAAATGTTCAAAAACTTGGAGGACACCCATTTTTTGGCCAATGCAGAAAATGGATGCTGGGCTTCAGGTGGTTAAAATAGACCTGCTCTGAAAATGCACACATCCCACATGTGGCCACTTAACGGCTGCTGTGCTAAGTGGTCAGATATGGGTGGGCCGCGAACGCTTTTGAGATTTTCAATTGAGCCCTGATTCAGAAAACGTTGAGAACCACGCATTTTCATAGAACAGAGCATAATTACTGATAGAAAGATATACAGAGTTTTGAAACGCTGAGGAAGGCTGACGTGCCGAAATGGGTCTGTTTCCCAAGATAGACTGCTGCTGCCGTGCAAACCAATTTAAAAGGAACATAAGAAACTACTCAAGAGAGAGCAGGTTAATCCTTTCATCAAATATGCTGTACCAATGGCCATGAATTTGTTTCATTGATATTTTTCGATTGGTGATGAGGAGTAATTGTGGTAGGACATACCTAGTAGCTGACTTAGAACTGATGCGGACCAGGGGAATCCGACTGTTCAATTAAAACAGAGCATCGCGATGGCCCTCGACGGTTATTGATGCAATGTGATTTCTGCCCAGTGCTCTGAATGTCAAAGTGAAGAAATTCATCAAGCGCGGGTTGTTATATTGTTATTATCTTATGTAATTTGACTTTTGCCTTATCCACCCGTTTCCACAAGAATTCACTGTAGCATTATTTGCGGGACACTTCCGGTTAACAGCAGACATACAAGCTCACGTCGCGTCGCAGATGCAACCGTTGTGAGCTTGTAGATCACACTCGGCTGCGGCGCCGGAAGCTGCCTGCACCTTCTGCGCAATGCACAATGGGACGTTGGAAAGATGTGGATATGTTCTGACATTCTGAATGACATGACACAGGTCTGGTGTCTATTGTTTAGAGCAGTGGTTCTCAAAGTGGATTTCAGGGACTTTATGGGGGTCTAAATTGACCCTTACAAGTCTGTAACTTTGACTTTATGGGGTTCTAAATTGACCCTTAAAAGTCTGTAACTTTGACAGTGTACAAATGGAACCAAATGGAACCTTATGGGTCCATTTGGTTCCATTTGTACACTGTCAAAGTTAAGGGGAGTCATTCAAATGTCAAAGTTTGAGAACCACTGGTTTAGAGTAGGCTACGGCTTGGTCCCTTGACACAAGTGGTTCCCCTCTTATCTTTGTATATATCTAGGCTCTCTCCCTTCTTTCCCTGAGAATTACTGCACCACCACCACCTTAAATGTTTAATGTACGTCTCCCATGAGCTCATGTATTAAACTTCTGTCTTATAATGTGAAGTGTCTCTGACTCCTCAACAATTATTCATTGATACAGCATTCCATAGTGTGTAAACTGCTAGTTGCTGCTTTATAGTGCCTCTATGCTGCTCCATATGCCTTAGTTAATAAAGGATTCTGCTGAAGTTCAAGCATTTTTACAGTACCGGTATGTCTTCATTGTCTCTCTCTGCCTCATGCACGCATGGGTTTAAAACAGGCGGGCAGCTACAAACCCAGTTAACAATGCCAGCTTGAGCCATGAAGCTTGATTGTGGCTACATGTGCGCTGATGCCATCTGGTCTATGTTATTATGTCAGTATATGCTGATGCCATTGTTTTCTGAGGAATTCCAATAAAGCTGTTTTCTATGGCTGACGTTGTTTGTGAGTGTGGCTGCATAAATACTTGGATGTGAGATGTGACTGACATGGGTTGGGGCCAGTAGAACCGATAGCAGTGATTTTCAAACTTTTTACCATTAAGCCATGGACCCCCATAATTCAGAGTATATAAATGGAACCAAAGGGACTAGCTTTTATGGGTCCATTTGGTTGCATTTGTACTCAAGAGTTACAGACCCACATAAGGGCCCAATAAATAGTTAGGTTCCTATCATTTAGCTGTAGGCTATAAACCCAACTAAATAGCCCTTCAATGACCCCAGGGGGCACGTGGGGGGTCCCTGGACCTCACTTTGAGAACAACAGGCCTATGGCTATTTTGGTAGTCTACCAGTGCCTCACCATGTGTTGAAATGACTTCTTTCATATGCTTTCTGATTGAATTTGGTGGGGGGTCCTTGACAAAAAAAATCTATATTTATTTGAGAACCACTGGTGGTTTATGACATGCTCGGCCTCCCTCTTGCAGCCCAGTCCCAGCAGACAGCTCGTTATAGCAGGGGGATTTACGGGGATTTGTGGGGTTTGTTGTTCCTGCGATGCGGGCCTTTGGGGATGTAAAGGAATGGGAAGTATTGAGGCTGCAGAGTTCCTGGACAGGATGTTGTGAATCAGAGGAGTAGAGTAGGCAGGGGCGTCACACTGGGGGGGGGGGGGTGAAAGTGGGACTGAGTTACTAGGGCCCAAGGTTGAGGGGCTTTAATTATTTTGTGCTTAAACTATTGAAAAATAGCAGATATTTAAAAGCTTGCAGCGCGGCACTTGAGCTTGTAGATCTGCTATTTTTTAAAAGATGTGAAAATGTGTGCAAATCTTTGAATATATGTATGTTTTTTAAGCGAAAAACTAAACTAAAATGTTGCTTCTGGGGGTCCCTGGAACGAAATATTTTGAGATGTGGGGCCAAATACATATCATTTTGGGGGTCCTTCACATGAAAAGGTTTGAGCAGCACTGACATAGAAACATAAGTTAAAAAAAAAACTTAGAAGGATTTAGAAGACATTTATAGAATCGTGTCAAAAATATTCAAATACCTGCACAAATTTTCACGATTTTTCAAAAACAGCAGATCTGAGTGCCGCGCTGCGAGCTTGTAGATCTGCTATTTTTCAATGGTTAAAGCACACAATAATGCATTCCCATTCATGGGGGCCCCACAGTGAATCCTTGTACCCAGGGCCCAGAATTTGCTGTGACACCCCTGAGTACAGCCCCCTGCCTGCCCTGGAAGATCGCTTGGCTTGCAGCTGCGGCTTTAGGGCTGCTGCTCCACAGAAAGAAAGACCGCATCTGGAGACTAGAGGAGGGAGTCAGGGAGCAGCTGTTTGAGAGCTGGTAAAACTCGCTCCAGGTGACCCCAAACCCGCTTTTCTTTGTAGGAGCGAAGTTAACACGGGTGAGTGAAACGATTGTGTTTAGCCTCACTTTTTATGCACTTATTTATTTGTGTTTATTTAATAGCAGCCTACTAGTTACGACTCCATCGATCTTTCGAGAAAGTTAGAAACAACGTGGGTAAAGAGCCTATTACATAGCTACTCACTCCTACACTGGGTTACTGTGGCCACAGCTCTCCAGAAAATGTACAAACACGTCTATGGCGACGAGATTAACTTCATAGATTGCTATCAAATGTAGACCTAAGTGCCATGGAACTGCGGATGGGGGATTCTTTTGTTGAAACGCACACAGGCAGCACAGTTGGGAGATGTTCTACTTAATGACAGGGTACCACCAGCACCCACCCTCATCTCACTGTTCTCTTTGCGTGTCCAGACATGAGTTTGGTAACGCTCACAGCCCTCAGTTTACAGTATGGGTGGGTAGAATCTCAGTGAGCTCATTGATCTTGCGGCGTTACCAAAAACTTGTATTCGTTGTCTTTCTTTCTTTCCATCTCTGGTTTACGCACGCACGCACACGCACGCACGCTCGCTCGCTCACTCACTCACTCACTCACTCACTCACCCCAATTCAATTCAATTCAATTCAATTCAATTCAATTCAATAGGCTTTATTGGCATGCCATTTCACAAATGTTTCCAAATCACAAGTACAATTATGACATAAACAACAAACAACATAACAATGAATGAAATGAAACAATAAAACCAATGAAATTACATCTCTCTCTCTCTCTCTCTCTCTCTCTCTCTCTCTCTCTCTCTCTCTCTCTCTCTCTCTCTCTCTCCCCCCCCACATAGATTTGGAGGATGACACTCCTTCAGTCTCTCCTTTGGGCTGTGCTGGTGGCTCTATCTATGGCAGAGCCTCTGAGCAGACCCCGGGACAGTGAGAATGAGGTCCTCAAACAGTTGGACACACAGCTTACCAACCAGGCGGGGGACATTGGTGCTGAGACAGCCATCAACATGCAGGTGATTGATCATGGTGTCATTCAACTATACGGTAGATTAGGTAGGGGCCACAGTTGTAAAGTATGTTGTTCATAGTTCCTAACCGTATCACCAAATGATCCATGCAGGGCTTCTTTTTGGGCATATTATGTTCACTATGGCAACTTATTAGGGCCTGCTTCATACTGCATTTATGTATGTTGTGATAAGAGCACAAGCTCTTAGGATGTGTTTGAAGTGGATGAAGATGGAAGATGGACAAAAATACACACAAAACTAACAAGCTTAAAAAGAATGATTGAATTGGTGTCGGATTTGGCCCGTGGGCAGCCAGTTGAATATCACTGGTCTACACTGTTTTCAGTGTGAGATTGTGAAACTGAACTGTGTCATTGCATACTTAAACTATAGCAAGCTCAAAATAAAAGCTTGCAACATGTGAGCTTGCAGATCTGCCATTTTTGCTGTACAGTATATGTTAAGTGATAATTCATATTAGCAGTAAGACGCCCTAAGGGCGAGAAGCGACCTCGCCCTTTAGGGTCCTGTCTGGGTCCTGGGGAGAAAATTAAACTTGGGTCTCGAGCTGAAATGGTTGGGAACCTCTTTATTACAGCAGGCTCTCCTCTGTTTCAGGACCAAGAGATTGAGAATGCTATTGGGAACCTCAGTGTCAGCGTAACAACTCAAAAACCTACTGCACGTGAGTTTCTTTGTTCTCCTGGTTTACATACAGTAAGTGCTGTTGGGATAGTTGCATGCTTGCAAGGATTAATGAGAATTCTCTTTGAAATTTTGAAACAAAATCTGTTGCCTATCCAGTATCCACCATGGTGTCCATATTTTGGGAATGTCATTGTAGGCGAAAATTCTCAAAAATAGCCTAGGCCTAGGACGAATTTATACACGTTGTACGTAGGTGTTGCACAGTGAAGATAGCAGATCTAGAAGCTCACTGTGAGACACGTTGTGAGCTTTTAGATTAGCTATTTTCATCGTATGACGGTGTCAGGCTTATGTGAGGAAAGGCTTTTGAATTTGTTTCTACACCGGATTGCCACAGATCCTCCTTCTCAACTGTTGCACTTCACTGCTGGAACCAAGTTGTTTTCATATTTTTGGTACACGTGTGGCCTTTACATTAAGACCTTAATATTTGATACGTGATATGGGTTTTCAACTTTTCATGCTACTGTATTAGACTAACACTGAAAACAGAACTCACTCATCAAATAAGGCAACGCAAGTTTAATTCCTCAATACTCCTTTCTCCTGACTCAACAGCCCCCAGCACCATCACAGCTGCCCCTCATCCCAGCACAGCCCCTGGCCCTAGTACAGCCCTTAACCCCAGCACAGCCCCTGGCCCTAGTACAGCTCCAGGTCCCAGTACAGCTCCACCAGGCCCCAGTAAAGCTCCAGGGGGTCCCAGTACAACTCCACCAGGTCCCAGTCCTCGCCCTGGGCCCACTGCTGTGACATCATGCCCAGGGAACCAGGTGACGCTTGGGGAGGACGCTGGCTGTGGCTGTCCCTTTGGCCTGGTGAAGGATGGTGACAGCTGTGGCTGCCCTCTTGGATTCTCCCTGCAGGACGGCCCAGAGTGTCAGGGTGAGACTCCACAAGGGATGGGACGATAAGCGATATTATCGTTTATCGTGATAAAAAACACTCACGATAATCGTATCGTGGAGATTTAATTTATCATGATATCGTCCTCCGTCATGCACTGGGATCAATTCACCTTTTATTTGCAGAGCTGCATATCCGGTACTATACTTAAACCTTCTATAATTGGTAAAAAGGTACTTATAATATTCGTACTTGATGCAGTCTTTTTTTCACTCTATCAAATGTCTTTGCCAAAAAATAGCCGATACACAAGCTCACAACGCGGCGCAATGCGGCGCGTTGTGAGCTTGTAGATCGGCTATTTTTTGGCAAATATTACGCCACGGGATAATGGATTTTGATTATCGCGATAATATCGTAAATCGCGATTTCTTTTGTCAAAAATAATCGTGACATTTTCATATGGTCCCATCCACCCGAAGACAGAAATCTTCAGCTCAAAATGTTTTGTTTCTTTGGTTTTGTTGCTCATGGGTGAGTCCACAGCAGTGCCAGGACCTGAGTTTGAATCTGAACACCGTCTTATCTCGCATGTCACTCCTCTATCTCTGCCCTTGGCCCCCCCCCCCCCCCCAAAAAAAACACAGAGCATGCAGATGAGCAATCCATAGCTAATCTTTGTTATTTGTAGTTTGTCTGAATATCGTCGTTGTCGGGTGGAAACCTTGTAAGTCCAAAACCGATTGTTTTGTATTTATCATTGTAAAAGGATTTAAACTAGTGAAAACAGCCGATCTACAAGCACACAACGCCTCGCGGGTGCGAGGCGTTGTGTGCTTGTAGATCTGCTGTTTTCACTACTTTTGTGCAATGGCCTTGTATGATGAAGCAGTGCTTTACTTCGCGAAAAAATTTGAAACTTGGAGATACGAGGTTTCTGCCCGACAGTGGCGATATACTGTACCATGCCTACATGTAAAATTATGACCAGTCACGTTTCTTACTCCGGGGTGGACTTGCTTCAAGAGGACATGTGGACAGCTCATCAAACCTTTCGGTGCCAGTATTGAGAGGTCCCTGGCACAAAATCCTTTTTGATGTTGGTCCACGGTCACATACGTACATATCAATGTGGGGGTCCTTGACCTCGACATGAAACAGTTTGAGAACCATGTGTACTGTATTACAGCATAATAATAACATCTTTCTACTTGGCAGATGTGGACGAGTGTAAAAAGCCAGGAGCGTGTGGTCCCAACGCGGGGTGCACTAACACACCTGGTTCCTACTTGTGTCACTGTCTCCGTGGTTACCTGATGGGGGCTGGAGGATGCCATGGTACGTGAGGGAGAGACAAGACTGTGTGTCTGTGTGTGCGTGCGTGCGTGTGTTAAGACATTTACAGATTATGTTTAGGGGCTGGGATTGGAGTTATCCCTGATTTATACTTAGTTGTGCACCGGTGTCTCACACCAAAAATAGCGGATCTACAAGCTCAAAACGACGCTTGTAGATTGGCTATTTTCATCTTTAGGCTTAGGGTTAAAAATGGCACACAAATACATTTTAAACAGCATTCATAACATTGCCATTCCAAATGTTCAAGTCCTCTTAAGTATAGAAATAAAAATGAATGTGTGTGTGTGTGTGTGTGTGTGTGTGTGTGTGTGTGTGTGTGTGTGTGTGTGTGTGTGTGCGTGCGTGCGTGCGTGCGTGCGTGCGTGCGTGCGTGCGTGCGTGCGTGCGTGCGTGCGTGTGTGAGTGAGTGAGTGTGTGCATAATTTAATTCTGAGTGGGAATGACAGGTGATAAACCCTCCATTATTCCACTCGTAAGTGCATGAATGGTACAGAGCCTAATCCCAATACTTGTACTGTGTGTGTTGGAGCAGATGTAAATGAGTGTGCGCTGGCTGCAGTAACAGCTCTGTTGTGTGCGGGCACGTGCACACATAGACATCAAAGGGGGCTTGAGCACCTGCCCTTTTATCCGTCAGCAAAAAGTGCCCTCTAGACCATGAATGCGGTTTTTACTATGGTGAAAGAAATCCAAATGCCTCCTTTCCATGCCATACCTGAAGGCAGCATTCAAGAGAATTGCCTTGTCCAAACTCTCCTGAACTTGAATGCAGCATCTTATGAAAGAATTGCCCTCTCTGTGTAGAAACCCATGCTGTTACGCCACATCTCCAGTATTCACTTGATTATGCTTAGTTCAGTGTGGTATCAAGTACTGAAAATAGCCGACCTCCAAGCTCACAATGCGTCGCACTGCGACGCGTTGGAGGTCGGCTATTTTCGATACTAACACCAAAAAGCCTTTTTAGAAAATGTCAGCCCCTGCCTCTCTAACATTCTCTCCCTGGTTGTGTGTGTGTTGGAGCAGATGTAGACGAGTGTGCGCTGGCTGCAGTGACAGGTCTACAGGCCTGTAAGGGGGACGCTGTGTGCACCAACACTCCGGGCTCCTTCACCTGCTCCTGTGCACCGGGCTACGTCATGGCCCTGAACGGACAGGACTGTGTTGGTGAGGCTTGTGTTTTTATCCCTTACTTTTCCTCATCACCGAAAGCAAGCAGCCCTTTCCCTTGCAGTCCAAGTGACTACAATGGAGCGCTCCCTACCTCCGGTTCAGCCAATCACAGGGGGCTCGGGGGGGGCAGGAACTTGTACAAGCTTGGGTATCCACTAGACGCTTCCGGTTTGTGGCCTCAATGTTAATCGGTCCGCTCCATAATGGTGTCCGTGTAGAAACCGATCCCGGAGCATTAGTTCCGGCCTATTTTAGTTCGGCTTCGATAAAAACATTTTTTTAATTAAAGCTTATTAAATCTTCGGGTTCCTCGGGCATGGCGGAGAAGCCCTACAAAGGGGTATTTTTTTTGGCAGCAGTACGTGTTAAACAACAGTGTTGCTTGCTGAAATGCGTTCAGTTTTTCTATTTGAAAATCTGTTAATAACCAATGTCCTGGAGGAAATACGTTCAAAGCTTAAATTAAGTATAAAGCTAAACGGAGAGGGATCTTTCTCTTTGTAATAGGCTGCCTCTCTGTCTGTCATTTAGATGTGGATGAGTGCAGCTTTGAAGAGCAATGTCGTCGTGAGCTGGGGAATGTGTGCGTGAACACCCCCGGTAGCTTCATCTGCCAGTGTCAGCCGGGTTTCAGAGCAGAGTCTCCTGCCTGCGTCGGTAAGTGAAACACTAAACTTTACGCCCAGTTAGAACGTCTAACTTCCACCTTTTAATCTGTTGAAGTTCTTCTGGATGTTCTGTGCGTATACCAGACAAGGTCACAACATGGATCGGCAAACCACCAATCAATAATGCAGTGTGGCATTATCTCTTTCCTTCTGCCTTGCCTTGCCTTCGGCATCAAGCTCTTGATTTTTAACATGCAATAACTCCTTGCTAGCGCAGAACAAATATTAAAAAGCAATGTGTATCTGTAAAAATGATACAAGTATGGAATAGCTGTGAAAATGCAGGGGTTGACACTAACGATTGCCAGACTGCCGGTGGCAAGTGAATAAAATGTTTGTGCAAGTGGAGTTTGCTTTCAGGTTGCCCGACGGGCATTCAATATTATTGGCTATTCATGAAGAACAATGCTACCTTTTTAACAACTAGCAGTTTCACTCAATCTGTTTTTCAAAGTGACTGTTCATTTGTTTGTTCTACAAACATTGAGCGGTATCCCGGCTCAGTGGTCTTGTGGTTAGAGTGTCCGCCCTGAGACTGGGAAGTCGGGGTTCGAACCCCTTTCGGGTCATACCAAAGACTCAAAAATGCGACCCAGGCCAGTGCCTCCCTGCTTGGCACTCAGCATCAAGGGTTGGAATGGGGTCTCTGTGATTGAAGTCCCTGCGACATACTAGCTGTCCAGGGGGTGTACTTCATCAAGGTGCCTCACACTACAGAATCAGGAGTTAGGCCACTACCCTATGGACCTTACTTAATTTACTTACAAACATAAATTGTAACTATTTTACAATGGACAATTCACTTTTCGGGCAAGTGGGCATGACCTTTGGTAAAGTAGAACTTGAAGTGTCAACCCCTGAAATTATATTAAAAAAAATGTGTAGCTCCATTTGCAAATTTAAGAAACTGTATAACATGAATATGGTAGGTATGGTATGTACAAAAAGTTCAGAAATATTGTCTTTGTTTTTGTTTCTACTGATTGATTATTATATATTTAAGAATGGTAGGCTAGGCTCTGTAAGCTAAAACCTCTGCCTACACCTTTTCGGTCTAGCTGTCTTGTGCTGTTTTGTTTTTGTATTGTATGTAATGTCATATTTGTACATGCCTCATGACCCAATAAACTAACTAACTATAACATGAGCTCAATGCTTTGCTGATTGGACAGAATGCTCTGGTGGCCCAATTAACCTTGACCCACTGGTTTGTTGCTTTTGTAGTTTTTTCTTTCTTTCTTTTTTCTTTTTCTTTTTTTAATCCTGTGGGGCAGGGGTCTTCAATGTTTTCAGTCCAAGGACCCCTTAGTTGAGAGAGAGAGATGAAGCAGGGACCCCCATAACCTGTATTTTAGATTCATGTCAATTTGTGTTTTCAGATATTTAACCACCTGAACCGTCAATACTTAATAAACTTGACGTTTCACTCTGTACTTAGTCTTCTCTTTTTTCCCCTCTATCTTTGCCGAAAATAGCCAATCTACAAGCTCACAACGCCTCACAGCGTGAGGCGTTGTAAGCTTGTAAATCTGCAATTTTTGGCTAAAGTTCTCAGAATATGGACACTGACTAGGGTTCAAGTGGTTAATATGAAAAAGGAGAAAAAAGTCAAGTTTCACAAAGATTTGGAGGACCCCATGTCGTAACTCTGAGGACCCCCTAGGGGTCCTGGACCCCCTGTTGAAGACCCCTGCTATGGGGGATTTTCCCTTCTGTTTCACATTTCCATTCCTTTCTGGTTCTCATTTCTATTCATAATCTTCTCCCACTTCCTCCTCTGTTGTTTTGTCATTTGGTTGCTCTGCTCTGCTCTCTTAGGTCCAGTGTGTCCAGACTACAAGGTGTGCCAAGGTAGGACGACGCATTCCCTGCTTGACCAATATGACTTTCTAATCTTTGTGTGTCTTTGCAATTAAATATCGAGAACATTGCTTTGTTTGACCCTGCCTCAATTTCCTTTAATTTGACCCATTTAGACTGGGAAGGCATTATATTACGCATTATTAAATATTACATTATTTTATGCTTTAACTATTGAAAGATAGCAGATATACAAGCTCACAGCGCGGCACCGAGTGCCGCGCTGCAAGCTTGTAGATCTGCTATTTTTGAAAAATCGTGAAAATCTTTGAATATTTTGACCCGATTCTATAAGTGTCTTCTAAATCCTTCTGAGGTTTTTGAAAAACCCATGTTTCTACGGAAGTGGTTCTCAAACTTATTCATGTCAAGGACCCCCAAAATGATATCTATTTGGCCACGGACCCCCATCTCAAAATATTTAGTTCCAGGGACAACCCCAGAACAAAATTTGAGTTACAAATGTTCGCTTTAAAAATACATAATTATATTCAAAGATTTGCACACGTGTTTACGACTTTTAAAAAATAGCAGATCTACAAGCTTGCAGCGCGGCACTCTGTGCCACGCTGTGAGCTTGTATATCTGCTATTTTTCAATAGCTAAAGTATAAAATAATTCCAGGTCTAAATGAGTTAATACAAGCCTAATTTCGGAACTCAAAACTACATGGCTAGACACATTAAAATCCTCTGTGTTCATTTATCTCTGGGTTAAATGAAAGGTTTTACTGTGTACCGTTTCTCTCTCCATCCTCTTCTGTCCTCTTCTAGATGTGGATGAATGTAAGGAGAGTCCTGGGGTGTGTGAGGGTCAAGGCGTTTGTTCCAACACTCTTGGGAGCTATAAGTGTATCTGTAGACCAGGTTACCGTGGTAACGGCACACACTGTGAAGGTAAGCGACTGACACTTTACAGTTAATCCTCCCTCCATGGGAAGCCTCTGGCCTCATGTTTTTTTGTTTCTTCTTCACATTCCTGAGCCAATCATTTGATGACCAGCAGAGTCTCTGGTAGGCTACTGACCAGCGGATCAAATTATTGACTTCGGATTTTTTACATGGGATGCCTAACACGTCTGGGAACGTGATAACGATTCCCCCCCCCCCCCTGTGGAGTGCCCCGTTATCACGTTCAGGGACGTGTTGCCCCGCTGCGGCACCCGGGAGTGAGCGAAAAAAAAACTCAATTTCCCATTATAGCTGGCGGAATACTACATCCGGCGACTTCAGGTGCCCATTGCTTTGTGTCCTGCAGAAACATGGATATATCTCTGCTTCTTTTCCCATATCGCTTGTTTTGTCAAAACTATGGTTTTCCATGGACACAGATCAACATGTATTTTTTCTTCTCCGTGTGAAAGAAAATACTTTGAACAGCTGGTCCTTGACAATTGCCTGCAAGCACCCCCTTGTGGATATAATTGCGACCGTAGGTCGCATTTACTACCAAAACCTCCACCGGCTGTCTGTGAGTGAGTGAGTGAGTGAGTGAGTCAGTGAGTCCGTCACACTTTTGCCCTGCTCATATCTCCACAACCGTTACCCCCATCCATGCCAAATTTTGCACACACACTCCTTGACTGCCAAACTACAACCTCCAAGGACCCCCGGAGCCCCAGGGACCCCCAGGTCCCTGGGGGACCCCCAGATGTAAAAAATGACCAAATGTGCTCACACGTCACACGTCACACTTTTTCCCTGCTTATATCTCCGCACCCGTTGACCCGGTCCATGCCAGATTTTACACACACACTCCTTGCCTGCCAAACTACAACCTCCAAGGACCCCCGGAGCCCCCTGGGGGACCCCCAGATGTAAAAAATTACCAAATGTGCAAAAATGACCAAATGACCACCCCAACGGGGCTGCTCACGGGGAATTCCCGGGGACCACCGACTCCTGGTGCTCCAGAACGGATGCAAAAGTGGTGGCGCCCCCAGTGGAGGACCCCCTGCCACTGCAGCGCACATAAAATGCCCTAACTCGGCCTAGGAGCGTCCGGGAGAGCCGGGGCCGGTACCTATTCGTCCGCCAAGGCAACGCCGGGAGTGAGCGAAAAAAAAACTCAATTTCCCATTATAGCTGGCGGAATACTACATCCGGCGACTTCAGGTGCCCATTGCTTTGTGTCCTGCAGAAACATGGATATATCTCTGCTTCTTTTCCCATATCGCTTGTTTTGTCAAAACTATGGTTTTCCATGGACACAGATCAACATGTATTTTTTCTTCTCCGTGTGAAAGAAAATACTTTGAACAGCTGGTCCTTGACAATTGCCTGCAAGCACCCCCTTGTGGATATAATTGCGACCGTAGGTCGCATTTACTACCAAAACCTCCACCGGCTGTCTGTGAGTGAGTGAGTGAGTGAGTGAGTCAGTGAGTCCGTCACACTTTTGCCCTGCTCATATCTCCACAACCGTTACCCCCATCCATGCCAAATTTTGCACACACACTCCTTGACTGCCAAACTACAACCTCCAAGGACCCCCGGAGCCCCAGGGACCCCCAGGTCCCTGGGGGACCCCCAGATGTAAAAAATGACCAAATGTGCTCACACGTCACACGTCACACTTTTTCCCTGCTTATATCTCCGCACCCGTTGACCCGGTCCATGCCAGATTTTACACACACACTCCTTGCCTGCCAAACTACAACCTCCAAGGACCCCCGGAGCCCCCTGGGGGACCCCCAGATGTAAAAAATTACCAAATGTGCAAAAATGACCAAATGACCACCCCAACGGGGCTGCTCACGGGGAATTCCCGGGGACCACCGACTCCTGGTGCTCCAGAACGGATGCAAAAGTGGTGGCGCCCCCAGTGGAGGACCCCCTGCCACTGCAGCGCACATAAAATGCCCTAACTCGGCCTAGGAGCGTCCGGGAGAGCCGGGGCCGGTACCTATTCGTCCGCCAAGGCAACGCGGAGACCCCACCCCTCATTTCTCACATGGCCCTATTCTAGCGCCACCTTCAGGCCGATTTTTAAAACACATTTTTGGACACTGCTCCTACAGTTTTTGCCCTAAAATCACGAATATCACTACACAGCATGTCTACACTCATGTCATCAACATGGATCAGGAAGATTTTGGAAAAACACATTTTTGCCCTATTTGTGGAGATAAGCCACCTACGGTCGCTTATCTCCCGATTAGGGAGTCTTACTGGTATATATCAGTACCATTATGGATATAATGGTACTGAACAGTTATGCCATTACATGCATTCTTATGCATTATTCCATGCAAAATATATTGATTGAATGTGCTCTCTCTGTCTCTCTATCTATCCGTCTGTCTGTCTCTATCGTATCTCCCTCTCTTCCTAGATGAGAATGAGTGTGCATCGGGTGTTCACGGTTGTGACACCAATGCTCGCTGTGGCAACATCATCGGCTCCTACTTCTGCCAATGCTACCAAGGTTTTAATGGAGACGGACACTCCTGTTTTGGTGCGTGAGGAGACTGTGTCTGTTTGTGGGTCTACCATGTAATTTGATAAATACAGTACATGTAATAATCTTTATATTACAAAAGAGTAAGTGATCTACTTCCGGGTCATGTATCGCTAACTTAAATACCAAACCACTTGGCCAAGATGTACTACATATGTACTAAATATAGCTTAAAAATTCAAACACCCATGTCACCTTTGCAAGATGTCGTTTCCAAACCTCTGTATACAGTTGTATTCGTTATTACCCTCATATTTTGCCTCTGTATAAAATAGTCCGCCGGTCAAATATGTCCGACCGGAAACGTGCGCTGCGGCACAATAGTTCCGCCACAATAGTTCCCCCCCCCCCAATTCTTTTTTTTTTTAACGTTTAACGACCCTCTAGTACATTACATTTTGCCAATTATTTACCAGATAATATTGATGATACAGGTTAATAAAGTGGTTAATGTGTTGTGTTCAGATGTGGATGAGTGTGCCGTGAACAACGGTCACTGTGAACACAACTGTACCAACGAGTCTGGAGGCTACAGCTGCCAGTGCAACACCGGCTACCAGCTGGACCCGAATGGACAGGACTGCACAGGTGAGGCCAACACATAATTTAGATTTTTACTGACAAGTTTCAGTTGTTGTTTGTTTGAATATTGTATGTTTGTGCTGTTATATGTGGACCCCAGGAAGATTAGCGACCGCGTCAGCGGAAGCTAATGGGGATCCGAATAAAGAATGAATAAAGAACATCATCGTTTCAGGTCCTTTTCCAAAGGAAGGACGGTAGGAGAGAAAGAAAGAAAGAAAGAGGATAACAATGAAGTGAGTCACTGTAAGTGCAGTGATATTCAGCTGGCGGCCTGCGGGCCAAATTCGGCCCTAGCCGAGCTTTCGTGTGGCCCCTGGAGAACATTCCATATTCCAAAAAGTTCCAGTGTAAAAACACATTTAACAAATTATTATTTGATGGTTGGTTGTACAGGAATCAAGATGTTCAGCAGTTAATTTTTTCACCATAGAGCCAGGTAGCTTAACATACAAGAGCTCAACAGATGAGTTCTGAGTGCACTTCATCCATCCATTTGAAAGCATTTTTTTGGGTCTTGAGTGGATGCTGTCCATTTACCCTAAAGAAAGAATTCACCTTGATTGTTTCTATCTTCCATCTTCTCCATCATCATTCACTTCAAACACATCTTGTGCTCTTCTTATCAGTCGGGTGTTCAAAACAAAAGCAAAAACCTTTCATTCATACGAACATGTAAACAACACTTAACCTTGCCAGCCTGCTTCAAATACTCTTCCAGCAAAGACGCTTCAATGCCAATGACCCGTGCAGAACATACTGATATTATCTATTTCCTCTTTTGTTAATATCAAAATCTAAGCCTGTGCATTATAAAGGACTGGCACAGAAAACATAAAAATGCATGAATGCAGTGTGAAGCAGGCCCTAATAAATTACCATATTGGACTTACATGTTCATTGTTGTGTCTTATCGGACATATAGCACACAACAAACGGTTAACCATGAACATTTTGTTCATTTCTGTTGTCACAGTCTTGTGGCCCCCGACTTCAAGTGATTTTACAATTGTGGCCCCCTGCCTAATCTTGTCGAATATCCCTGCTGTAAGACCATGTATACTTTGTTGTGTGAACGCGTTGCATCAGATCAGGCTAAACTCTTTCAAATGCAACTGAAGCGAAATTAATATTAATATTATTTAGATGTTTCTCTCAGCATTATTTAAGTGTTTCTGTGAGAAGTAAAAGTATTGGAAATTGGAAATACTCCAGTAAGGAACAAATTCCTCTACATCTACAAGCCCACAAGCCCACAAGCACACAACGCCTCGCGATGCGAGGCGTTGTGTGCTTGTAGATCGGCTGTTTTCACTAGTTTTGTGCGACAGTCTTGTATGATGAAGGAGGGCTTTGCTTTACCAAAAGACGTACACATTTGAAACTTGGAGATACGAGGTTTCTGCCCGACAGTGATTATGTTGCGAGGAAGACGTTGAGATAATTGCCATTTTGGTTAGAACTGACAAATAACTTTGTACTTCAAGTTTAAAATGATACTAAATATTTTTCCAAATATATTCCAAATAGTATCAAATTATCTTGCGGCACCCCAGGGTGCCCCGTCACCCACTTTGAAAACCCCTGCTTTACACCACTGACACGCGTCAACAGTTCTAAGGTATCTGCATGATAAAACACTCAACTTGTCTTCCCTGCTCACTCTGATCCTCCAGATGTGGACGAGTGCTTGTCTCTGAACGGGACCTGTGAGCAGCTGTGCTCCAACAGCCAGGGATCCTTCCTGTGCTCCTGCAGATCCGGCTACCAGCTGCACATCGACCACCGCAGCTGTGTGGGTCAGTAATCAGCCAGTAGAATCAGTATGGCAAGTGGATCCGTTTCAGACTAGATCTCAAGTTAGCATAATTATTGTGAGTAAGCTGAGACATACTGATGTCTCAATATACGGCAGTTGTAAAAAATAAAAATAAACTGCTTTAGCTATAAATGGTCAAAATATCAGCCCCTTGCAAATGCCATCTCTGCTTGTGGTTATAATTGTAAAATTATAATTTTGACATTTTGGTAGCCTAGGGCATGTTCATAAAATGTGTGTGAGAGGACTCCAACTTGCTGGACTGGCAAAAAAAAAGCAGCAAAACAATTGGCTAAGTTCAGCTCTGTGTCTGCCATCATTGGCAGTCACTTTATTTGGAAAAGACAGTGCCATCTATATCCATAGTTTATGTGTTTCATGCTCTGCCCTATAGCCTAGGGAATCAAGGACATTATTTGTGAACATGATCTTTTGCACTGTACTGCATTGCCTCTTATTACTATTGGATTTTGATGATTTATGTCTCTAATCGTAATGTGTGTGTGTGTGTGTGTGTGTGTGTGTGTGTGTGTGTGTGTGTGTGTGTGTGTGTGTGTGTGGTGCGCATGTAGACATAGACGAGTGTAAGCTCCAGAACGGCGGCTGCTCCCACACCTGTACCAACACTCCTGGAGGGCACACGTGTCACTGTCCCACTCCACTACTCCTTCACACAGACAACCTCCGCTGTGTCAGTATGTACCTCACAAAGTGTGCGTGCCTGCATGCGTGCGTGCGCAACTGCGCATGTGTGTGTGTGTGTGTATGTGTGTGTGAGACGTTTATTATTCACAGACTTATACAAGAACCCACTAATATTGTATGATATGTTTTCAGTTTTGGGACTAACACGTTACAAAGTAATTAGTTACTGTAACGCCGTTCTTTTTTTCAGTAACGAGTACGCTAACGCGTTCTTTTTTCAATTCTGTAACTCAGTTACCGTTACTACACGGTGTGTTCCTCCGCTCTTTTGCGTTATTTTATGCATCTAGAGCTGAGCTGAATCTTCCTCTCTGACACTCACAAGGCAGAGAGGGGGGGGGGAGACGCCGACACGAAATGCCAGACAGAGCCGCGCTGAGATGCGCACTGGGCCTGTTTGTGCTTACCAACAGACTAGTGCAGACATACAGACTGCAAACGTGACTACAGATAGCCCGCACTAGGTAGAATATGATAGAATGCGATCACTTACAGTAGCTGACTTTTCCCGTCCACTGCGTGCAGTGCACAGCTGTGCGTTATTGATGAGATGATTGACAACGTCTTGTAAATCCATGCATGTGTCCCGTCGACCTACAGTATTATTGCGACCGTAGGTCGCATATACTCTGAAGAACCGTGTCACTTGAGTGTCCTTCCTTCCTTCCGTATCCTCGTGACCGCCCGTATCCTCTGTGATGTCAGTGTGATGTCAGCGAGTTGTGACATCACTTCCTGTACAGGGCGGCTACACGAAATGTGGATAACACTATATATGGAGATAGTCCAGTCCATCATGTCATATGGGACTACCGTCATAGAAAGTAGCCATTGTTAGGCCGGAGTCATTGGCTGTCTAAACATGGAGATGTGGATAACACTATATATGGAGATAGTCTAGTCCAATATGTCATATGGGACTACCGTCATAGACAGTAGCCATTGTTAATCCGGAGTCAATGGCTGACTGTCTGTACAGGAAGTGATGTCACATGACATACTTTTTATGCCCATATATGAGTCCTAACATGGAGGTGTGGATAACACTATATATGGAGATAGTCTAGTCCAATATGTCATATGGAACTACCGTCATAGACAGTAGCTATTGTTAGGTCGGAGTCAATGGCTGTCTGTCTGACTGTCTGTACAGGAAGTGATGTCACATGACATACTTTTTATGCCCATATATGAGTCCTTCTGTACCACATCTCCATGTTTAGGCAAACTCCACACAGAAAGGCCCTATCGCCAACCCAACCTAGGGTGTGAGCGATAGGGCCTTTCTGTGTGGAGTTTGCATGTTCTCCCCGTGTCTCCTAGGGTTGATACCCTCACAAAAACATGAACAAACTCCCCCCAGAATGACAACAACTAGAATCGTCAGAGAAACGCTGTGGTTGGCCAGATGGTCAAGAATTGGCGCGACCTCGCCCTTTAGGGCGAGGTCATTTGGACCTATACATGGAGAATTGGAGAAAACCTGTTTGGCCTAAACATGGAGATGTGGTACAGAATGACTCATATATGGGCATAAAAGTATGTCATGTGACATCACTTCCTGTACAGACAGTCAGACAGACAGCCATTGACTCCGGCCTAACAATGGCTACTGTCTATGACGGTAGTCCCATATGACATGATGGACTGGACTATCTTCATATATAGTGTTCTCCACATCTCCATGTTTAGGCCCTATCGCTCACACCCTAGGTGGGGTTGGCGATAGGGCCTTTCTGTGTGGAGTTTGCATGTTCTCCCCGTGTCTCCTAGGGTTGATACCCTCACAAAAACATGAACAAACTCCCCCCAGAATGATAACAACTAGAATCGTCAGAGAAACGCTGTGGTTGGCCAGATAGTCAAGAATTGGCGCATGTCACCCTGAGGTCGCATTCCACCCTCAGGTGTCTTACTAGTAATTATATAACTCTGGTCCGACTCGCAGTCAAATCTGTTGTCGGGTCTATTTCATTAAGGCTCATCAAACCATGATTTTGTTGTTAGAGAAAGAAAGCCACAGAAAGAAAACTTCCTGTGGTCGTGACTCGTAAGGTAATTAATTTTGCCTCAAGTTTTTTGCTTGTAAGGCATTGTATTTCATAAATGGAAAATTATGATTATTTACTGTTTTTTTTGTAGCCTACATTACTTGCAAATTAAAAAATAAATGTCAACGTTATTTGTAAGTAATTCTATGAATACATTATAAATAAAATCAAAGAAATTCCATAAATTAGAACACAAATATTTAAGAAATAGTGAAAATAGCTGATCTACAAGCTCACAACGCATCGCAAAGCAATGCATTGTGAGCTTGTAGATCTGCTGTTTTCACTAGTTTGGGTCACGGGCAAATGTCTAATTTCTCTTTCGGGTTACAAGCTATAACGTTTAACCATGCAGGCTATGGTCATTACTAAAAATGACTAAACTAAAAAATAAAAAGTTACTAAAAAGTTACTTTTCACAGTAACGCATTACTTTCTGGTGTGAGTAATCAGTAAAGTAACTGAGTTACTTTTGAAATGAAGTAACTAGTAACGGTAACAAGTTACTATTTCTTAGTAACTTGCCCAACACTGTATGTTTTATTAAAGCTGCAATCCATAACCTTCTACCCGTGTCAATTCCTAAACGTATACTGCAGAGCTAAGACAGAAAGAAAGCCTGTTAATTCAGAAAATGCATTTTATTTGAGCTACTACTTTAAAAAAATATCTCAATATGTATGTCTCAATAGAATAGTGTGGGTAGACCAACTGCAACCACCACAGATGTACTAGTTATATTGTATTTACATATCATACTGATCGGTCAAATAACCTTTTATTCTCAAACAAAGTTATGTATTGAAGCTTTAATAACGTTTGCGTGCGTGCGTGCGCGTGTGTTTGTGTATAGTACAATACAGGCCTTGATACCATGACAGTGTAAAAGTATCAATTCCCAAATGCTCCAGTATTTTTGCTCATGTGTGTGCAGTGCCGTTACAGTGTCTCTCTCTTACGTGCTTCATTGCATGGCCTGCGTAGACGTGACGTCCTGTGAGCAGCGGAACGGTGGCTGTGAACACCTCTGCACCATGAGGGCCGAGGGCCAGCTCCACTGCAGCTGCAGGCCGGGATGGCAGCTGGACAAGGACCTGAAGTCGTGTGTGGGTGAGTCTGAGTCCCCATCTCTAGTTCAACCTTTTCAGGCCGTGATGACCCCCAAAATAATCATATTTTAACTAATCATATTTTGCCCTGACAAGCACTAAGAGTTGTGGCATTACATTTTGTACAACACAGTTCTATTGTGAAAATAGCAGATCTACATGCTCACAACGCCTCGCAACGCGATCACACGTTGTGATCGGCTATTTTCACAATTTCTACCTCTAATATTTGACAATTTGGCCAATGTTTAATTTGTCATTTTAGAGGTATTAAAAAGTCCTTAAATTGTCACTTTAGAAATGTGCAGATACTGTCTATACACTTAAACTTGATGTTGGTTTGTTTACTGCTAAGTGAGAAAACAATGTTGCACATTAAGTTAATCATTTTGGGACCCCTCCAAATCATTTGGGGGCCCCTCTGGGGGTCCCGCCCCACAGGTTGAGAACCACTGCTCTAGTTGATCAGTCAGTCCGCCAGTAATGTTTGTGTCTTTCTCTCCCTTCGTTTGTTGGAGGGTTAAAGGAGTAGTTCACCCCCAAAATGACTTTTTTTTCTGTTGATTACTCATGCCATGGAGACTTGAGTTCAATAATATTTTTTTGTATTTGTCGCATTTCTAAGACAAAACATTGATTAGGCCTATAGTAAATGTACCTCCATTGATTCCGGATGTCAATGGGGGTAAATGTATTGTAATCAAATTATTGTCTTAGGAATGCGACAAAAAACAAAAAGTATTATTGAACTCAAGTCTCCATGGCATGAGTAATCAATAGGAAAAATGACATCTTGGGGGTGAACTACTCCTTTAAAGAAAACCGATGCAATCAGTCACAAATTTATTTTTTTCACAATTCTGGGTCAATTCACAAGCATGTTATATTACATTCTTACTAATAGATTAGACGTGGTTACAAAACATGGCAGTTTAAAAGGTGCCATGGCATTGGTCCGAAGGTTCATTAGTCCGAAGGTTCATTAGTCCAAATTTGTTAAGAATACTATGCCTAACCCTAACCCTAACCTCAGTAACCCTAACTAAATTCAGACTAATGAACCTTCGGACTATTGAACCTTCTGACTTATGGGCAGTCCCCGTTTAAAATAAATCATACTGTAGTTTAACCAATCTGCTCTTTGCAGATTTCAAAAACACAGTTTTATTCACCTTATACTGTAAGTGTATTGAGGTAGTTTATAAAGAAATATTTAAAGTTACCACTTTTTTACATAACATGATCACAATATATCGCAATGTAAATCGATGCATTGACGCGTGAGCCCTGTAACTAGTTCATTTCTAGTTCATGATTCTATATTTTGAACTAAAGTTCATGGTTCCCCAAAATGAACTATATATATATATATATATATATATATATATATATATATATATATATATATATATTTATGTATTTTTTTTTATTTATGTTTTTTTTTCTATACAATACAATTTTCTATACAATAGGCCTAAGGCTATGTCTAAAACACTGGCCTACACACGACGTCTTGAAGAAATATGAATTAAATAAAGTAAGACATGAACACAATAATATTAGGCTTGCCATTCAGGTTGACAAATAAAGTTGCCCCTTTGAGAAGTGGAACTTACAAGTCATTTTAAATAAGGTGGAGAGAATCTACTGAGTAGGCCCTACCTGCACTACTACAGTGGTTCTCAACCTTTTCAGGATGCAACCCCCAAAATAATCATATGAACTGGGGACCCCCCACCCTGACAAGCACTTGGAATTATAGGAGTTGGCATTACATTAGTTTGACTGTTTGATTGTGAAAATAGCCGATCTACATGCTTGTGAACATGTGCTTTAGAAATGTGCAGATGCCACACCTACCGGTATACTGTATGTTGATCTGTTTATTGTTGAGTGAGAAAACAATGTTAACATTAAGCTTAACAACTGGGGAGTCAGGGACCCCCCAAAAAATAAAATTGGGGATCCCCCTAGGGGTCCCAACCCACAGGACAGTTGACACACGTGCACAAGACAGAGAAAACAAGCGTTTGTAACAGCTGCTATTAATGTTGAGCTGTTAATTGCCTGTGGTCAAATCTGTGTCAAATGCGCATTTTCAACGAGGCGATCGAGTCGATCGTTATGCCTGGCAGTGTTACCGTGCGTGCAGTCTGTCATCTGATCCAAGAAAGTTGGAGCACCCAGCACCCTAACAACATCGCGGATTTCAGGAACAGAGGTAGAAGTAGGCTAGACTACATTATGAGATGTACTGTATGATGATCAGTTATTATTCCAGTGAGTGATCTAAATCCTGTTTTAACAGCTTCACTTAGAGACGGCAGATCACTTTCTCCCTCTCTCCCTCACTGCTCAGAGTGCAGACTGAACTGAAGTGTTGTGTGTAGAAAGGGGAATGGGGAGCTTAGGGGTAGCGCTATACTAGTCCGTAAGACAGTGTTCCACCGAGAGAATACACTTCAGCTCAGTGAATGGGCACACAGTGCGTGCTATTGGAGCATGTGAATGAAAAGAGAGAGGAGAGGACAGACGACCGCGGTGGCGCGGACCGCCGCATGAACGGCCGACGAACGCCGACGAACGTCGTTCACGGGTGTCAGAATGACCGCGTTCGACAATATCGTTCATCAAGCGAAAACAATTACGTTCAGTTCACGTTCGCCCAAAATATGAACGTGTTCATGAACGATCGTTCTTTGAACGCGTTCGGGTACAACACTGGTCATAAGCATTGATTTATCCATCTACCCATATACATCTTGACGTGGAGATCCTACTTAATTTATGGCCTTATGACTAAAGCCCAGCGCAATTGAAGACTCTCAAAAGAATCAGTTTACTTTGACTCAGATGCAATATAAAATGATACAAAAGGGTTTATTTACAGCACTGTAACATTCACACATCAGACATGTTGCTTCAGCAAGGCAAAAAGACGGACTGCCTAGCCCTCCCTCTCACAGTTCATTATTAATTTGCTAAAACAAAAACATCCCTTTTCCTTCTCTCCCGAGCTCATTAAGAACGTATCTCTTTCTCACAGCAATAAATCCAAGAGGCCACTATGACCTAGCCTCCCTCTTCCCTACTAGCAGCTGAGTCTCAGGGTCTTGCAGCAGTGAGCACATAGCAGTCAACAAAATATAATAATAATATTGAATTCACTTCAATCTCTTTATCTCTCCCCTCCTCCCTCGCACGTTCACTCTGATCCCTCCCTCCCTCGCTGTTCAGATGTGGATGAATGTGGAGACTTCACAAACGGGGGCTGTGAGCAGCTGTGTGTGAATCATCCTGGTGGCTTCAACTGCTCCTGCCGGGAAGGCTATGAAATACGTACCGATGACCCCACCAAGTGCCAGCGTGAGTCACTATTCCATATCTGTCGGTAGTCATGTAGTTGTTGCCTATGTTTCTATGTCAGCAATCTGGCTATAACCATCGTCAAAGAAAAGGTCCTTTTCACTTAACTGGAGCTCAGTTAGTCTGTTCTTGAGAGACTACCATGTCAGTGGCTCTCAAACTTTTTCATGTGAAGGACCCCCAAAATGATGTGAATTTGACCACGGACCCCTATCTCAAAATATTTAGTTCCAGGGACCACCCAGAAGCATAATTTGAGTTACAAATGTTCGCTTAAAAAATACATATATTCAAAGATTTGCAAATATTTTCAAGATTTTTTTAAAAATAGCAGATCTATATCTGCTATTTTTCAATAGTTAAAGCGTTGTTGCCACAAATACATGACCAGAAAACCTTTACTGTTCTACGGCAGGGGTCTTTTCAACGTTTTCAGGCCAAGGACCCCCTAGTTGAGAGAGAGATGAAGCGAGATGAAGCCCCCCCCCCCCCCCCCCCACAACCTTTTCATAGATTCCATATAGTTTCATCGTTTGACAGCACAATCATCAGTATATTTTGGATTCATGTTAATGTGTGTTTTCAAATATCTAACCATGTGAACGGTCAATACTTAATACACTTGGCCTTTCACTCTGTACTTAGTCTGCTCTTTTTCCCCTCTACATCAAACCACTTTGCCAAAAATAGCCAATCTACAAGCTCACAACGCCTCGCGATGCGAGCTTGTAGATCTGCTATTTTTGGCTAAAGTTATCAGAATATGGACGCTAGGGTTCAAGTGGTTAATATAAAAAAGGGGAGTTTCTATCACACAAAGATTTGGAGGACTCCCTGTAGTAATTCTGAGGACCCCCTAGGGGTCCCAGACCCCCTGTTGAAGACCCTTGTTCTACGGTATTATTTGACCCATCAATACTGTTGATTTGTGATATTACCAGTAAACAAGGGGACATGGTTGTTGTCATACATTTTTTCGTTGCTAACTTTACTACTTTCTCTTCTTTCCTCCAGCGGTCTGTGACACACCGTGTCAGAACGATGGGGTGTGTGTGGGTCCAAACACCTGTGATTGTCCTCCGGGCTACCCTGGTCTGGGCTGCTCAGGTACAAACATACTGAATGTCAATATTTACCCATTCAGAACGGGTACACATTATTGTGTATTGTTATTTTATGCTTTAACTATTAAAAAATAGCAGATATACAAGCTCGCAGCGCTGCACCGAGTGCCGCGCTGCGAGCTTGTAGATCTGCTATTTTTGAAAAATCTTGAAAATTAGAATTTTTACTCTATAAGTGTCTTTTGAATCCTTCTAAGGTTTTTTGAAAAAACCTATGTTTCTATGTCAGCAATCTGGCTATAACCATCGTCAAAGAAAAGGTCCTTTTCACTTAACTGGAGCTCAGTTAGTCTGTTCTTGAGAGACTACCATGTCAGTGGCTCTCAAACTTTTTCATGTGAAGGACTCCCAAAATGATATGAATTTGACCACGGACCCCTATCTCAAAATATTTAGTTCCAGGGACCACCCAGAAGCATAATTTGAGTTACAAATGTTCGCTTAAAAAATACATAAATATTCAAAGATTTGCAAATATTTTCACGATTTTTTCAAAAATAGCAGATCTACAAGCTCACAGCGCGGCACTCGTGTCGTGCTGTGAGCTTGTATATCTGCTATTTTTCAATAGTTAAAGCGTTAAATAATGTTAGGCCTAAATGGCACTAACCCACATGAACCCAAGTGTCCAAAGAGAGCTATTGCAACTGCGAGCTAGGTCACGTCGCATGCAGGTGAAACACAAGATGGATAAATGTACGTTAAACGTTATACCACTTGAACTGAAAAGCTCAACGAGGAGACTATAAAAAAAGATCTCCACAAATTCTTTATCAACTTTCTCAAAGATGTCCCTGGCAGACAGTGTCATGGTGCCGCCGCCACCACTTACAGTATAATCTGTGAGTAGCCTGTTTTGATTTGATTTGATTTACTGCCTCAACATGTCAGCGTTATGAAGGATTAGTCTGAACTCTGAAG
The DNA here is from genome assembly GCF_963921795.1 of Nannobrachium achirus. NCBI lineage: Eukaryota > Metazoa > Chordata > Actinopteri > Myctophiformes > Myctophidae > Nannobrachium > Nannobrachium achirus. The sequence goes on along the minus strand of NC_137810.1, from coordinate 58,093,149 downwards.
TGGTAATTTTTTCTGCATCCTAATAAATCCCAATAAACTGATAATTAAATATTGAGAAATCGTATGCACGCAGCCTGCACAGAATGCACAAATTGTAATTTAGCGAATTAATCTATTTGTGTAACATATGGTGTAAGATATGGCTTGTATGTTGTGTGTGGAATATGTTTATGAAAAAACGCTGTTGCACGTGTAGCCAATTAAAGAACATAATGTGTCAGCCTCTACATTATAAAAGCCATTAGCTCTGTGTGTGTGTGTGTGTGTGTGTGCCTGCGTGCCTTTTGAATTTGTTTTGAAAAAACAAATTATTTTAAACTATTTTCAAATGGCCGAAATATATATCAGCCTGAAGTGGTTACTGTATGTTTTGTAATATTAGTAACTAAAGTTTACAAATTATTAAAGTGTAAAGTTTTAGAGTAAAAGTACAATATTTGCCTCTGAGATGTAGTGGAGTAGAATTTTACTCCATTAAAGTAAAAAGAAATATCTCAAAATTGTACTTAAGTACAGTAATTGAGTACAGCAAATGCACTGTGTTACTTCACACCACTGGCGACAGCCACCACAGCTACAGGACTAAATGGTGACATTTTGGTGACACAATGGTGATTTTGACCTTGGTTTAAAGATATCGTGCTAGTTCTGTGTCACTAGTAGCATGCAATGTCTCGGTCATACATGACGTACATGTAGGTTGTGTGTTTCAGCCATGTGCTCACCACCCTGCGCCCATGGAGGCTCCTGTATGCGCTGGAACATGTGTCTGTGTCCTCCTGGTTGGACGGGAAATGGCTGTCACACAGGTACTGTCAGCGGCGTCACAAGGGGGGGACAAGTGGGACTGAGTTACTATAGGGCCCGAGGTGGAGGGGCCTTAATTACTTAACTACTATTGAAAAATAGCAGATATACAAGCTCACAGCGCGGCACCGAGTGCCGCGCTGCAAGCTTGTAAATCTGCTATTTTTGAAAAGTCGTGAAAATGTGTGCAAATCTTTGAATATATGTATTTTTTAAGCGAACGTTTGTAACTCAAACTTTGCTTCTGGGGGGGTCCCTGGAACTAAATATTTTGATATGGGGGGGTCCGTGGCCAAATACATATTATTTTGGGGGTCCTTCACATGAAAAGGTTTGAGCACCGCTGACATAGAAACATGGGTTTTTCAAAAAACCTTAGAAGGATTTGAAATATTCAAAGTTTGCACACATTTTCACGATTAAAAATAAATAAATAGCAGATATACAAGCTTGCAGCGCGCTATGAGCTTGTATATCTGCTATCTTTCAATAGTTAAAGCACAAAATAACGCGTTCCCAGTCTAAATGGGTTAAACCCCCTCCCCCTATGAAGAACATTCATGGGGGCCCTGCAGTGAATCCTTGTACCCAGGGCCCAGAATTTGGTGAGACACCCCTGGGTGCTGTACAGTGCATCCGCTCACAAAAAGACACACACTTAGAAACAGCAGCACAGCAAACAGCATCGAACCTTTGAAATTTGTGCCATTCAAGGCAACTAATCTGCCCTTATGATTAGTGCAGTTTTCCTTCAGCTGAATCAATGGCCGTCTACCATGTTAGTAAACACAGCACTCGTATTTTGAGGCTGGGACATATACGTGGACCTGTAGACTGTAATTGAAACCTGTTATACAAAACATACTAATGAAGCAAAGAAGCTTGTTGATTGGATCACAGAGCTTAGCTTTCCAGCAGAGGTCGCTGTTGTTCTAGTCTGAAAAGTCACTCAAAAACTGGTAGAAATACCAGCTCTCCATTCCGACATGTCGCCACTCCGAAATTGACTTCTTATTGTCGGAGTGGCGACACTTCCATAGGGGTTAAGTTTAGGGTAAGGGTTAGAGATAGGGTTAGTGTCGGAATGGAGACATGTCGGAGTGGCCGGGTGTAACCTGTCACATCATACTTGGGGAGTGGAGAAATGGCCACCGTATTTGTCATGTTCATGTGCACTTACTGTTGCACAGCTAGTATCTCTACACCAACTATAGATTTATAAGCCTGTTGGCACCTTATCAGGCTATTGGTTTTCTACCTTTAGTCTACGTATGTGTTGTGTTGTGTTGTGTTGTGTTGTCTTGTGTCTGTCAAATCCCTTATATCTGTAATTTTACCTGGAAAACAAAAGGGATTCCGATTCAAATTGGCTCAATATACAGTATCAACAATATTCTGTCACTCATCTGTCTTTCCCACCGTTGTCCACATTGTGTCTGCTCTAGTAGTCACTTGAAAACTAATTTTGTTCATTGCTCACTTACCACTTTGATGTCTATTTGGTTTCCCCTGTCTCTCTCTCTCTCAGCGGTGTGTGAGTTGCCGTGTGCAAACGGTGGCCGCTGTGTGGGGCCCGGCTCCTGCCAGTGTCCCTCTGACTACACTGGCCCTCAGTGCCTGTCACGTGAGTACCACGTATCTCCACACAGTACGAATCCTCAGTGTTAAATCAACTCTGAGGATGTCAGTGTTAACATTCTCAGGTCCATTTGGGTACATTTTCAGAGTAGGGCATTCACCAAATATTTGAATATTCGACTATTCGAATATCAAAGTCACTATTCGATGTTGTTCACCGAAGTCGAATATTCGCTTTTTTCATTGTTTTCTCTTTAAAAAAGATATAGTTTATAAAGCGTGGCTAGATAGGAAGTCATAAGAATGAGTTGTCAATGCCCCTGGTGGATGAATTTGTAAATGCTCTATAACAGGGGTTCTCAAACCTTTTTAGGCCGTGACCCCCAAAATAAACATATTTGAACTGGGGACCCCCACCCTGATAAGCACTTGGAATTGTAGGTATATTACATTTAATGTGAGTCGGTTTCCAGAGATAAATATTGTGAAAATAGCAGATCTACATGCTCACAACGCCTCGCAACGCGAGGCGTTGTGAGCATGTAGATCAGCTATTTTCACAATGTTCGCCTCTTGCTTACTTAACATTTGACAGTTTTGCCAGTCCTGTCGAATATTCGACTATTCGAATACTTTGAGGTCAAATAATTCGTGAATGCCCTATCTCAGAGTTTAATGAAAGGCCACAACTCTGGGCGAAGTCGCTGATCTTTTAATGTGCTCATTCTTTTTTTCCCGCAGCCCTCTGCACTCCAGCCTGTCAGAATGGGGGGAGGTGTGCAGATGTCAACAAATGCACGTGTGTCGGAGGGTGGCAGGGAGCTCGCTGCCAGATAGGTAACGTGATACACCTGTCCAGACCAAGTTCCTACTTGAATGCAACTGTTAGTGTTTTTTTATGACTAAATGAGTTTGAAGTGGCAAGTATGTGCTGTCATTTGGATGTTTATTAGAGAACAAGATGTACCATTGACTGTCCCATGTGCTAAAGCAGTGGTTCTCAACCTTTTCAGTCCGAGACCCCCAAAATAATCATATTAACTGGGGACCCCCCCCCCCCCCCCCCACCCTGACGAGCATTAAGAGTTGAGGCATTACATTTTGTACAACACGGTTCTATTGTGAGAATAGCCGATCTACATGCTCCGCGCAACGCCTTGCAAAAGCGAGGCGTTGCGCGGAGCATGTAGATCGGCTATTCTCACAATTTCTGTGTCTAATATTTGACAATTTGGCGAATGTTTAATTTGTCATTTTAGAGGTATTAAAAAGTCCTTAAATTGTCACTTTAGAAATGTGCAGAACCCCTCTATACACTTAAACTTTATGTTGGTTTGTTTACTTGAGTGAGAAAACAATGTTACATTATAGGGACCCCACCGACAGGTTAGGAAACACTGTAAACAGTTGTCACCACAAACTAAATATGCTACTTCATATACTTTGTCATCGTCATTTTAATCCTTTTAAGAGGACACAAATCTTTTCCCCATTACTCCACCCACCCAACACAATACAAAACCGTGTTCTTCTAATACTGCAGGATGACATGATGCTGAATGTATGCATTTCCCTTGATCTTGCTCAGAGCCAGTGCAGTGTCAGAAACCATGTAAAAATGGAGGCGTATGTGTGGGCCTCAACAGATGTCGCTGTGCCAGTGGCTATACTGGGAGTCTCTGTGAAACAGGTCAGTGTGTGTGTGTGTGTGTGTGTGTGTGTGTGTGTGTGTGTGTGTGTGTGTGTGTGTGTGTGTGTGTGTGTGTGTGTGTGTGTGTGTGTGTGTGTGTGTGTGTGTGTGTGTGTGTGTGTGTGTGTGTGTGTGTGTGTGCGCACGCGCGCGCGCGCAACGTGCGTGCGTGTCGTGTGTGTGTGAGTGTGTGTGTGTGTGTGTGTGTGTGCGTGCGTGCGTGCGTGCGTGCGTGCGTGTGTGAATTGTGGTTGTCTGCTTATGTATGTAAGCTTTTTTTTGCATGTGTAGGCATACTGTACCATATGTGCAGTGTTGGGAAAGTTCACTTTCAAAATGAACTAGTTCAAGTTCAAGTTCAAAACTTCTAAAATGAACTAGTTCATTTCATAGTTCATAATTCTACATTTTGAACTAAAGTTCTTGGTTCCTCAAAATTAACTAACTTAGTTCTTTTTAGTTATTTTTTAACCGTAATATTTTTATACTTTTGGCTATTCAAATTTTTTAGACGTTGCTACAAGCTATTATTTGTCAAAATTAGAACCACACACAGCAATTATTTCATCCAACTTTTGAGGTGCCCACAATATTTAGGTGCCTAGTGCCCAGTCTCACTTGTGAAGGCAGACGTTTCTAACCGTCCGCCTTGGTTAAAATAGCTGATCTACAAGCTCACGTTGTCTCGTGGATGCGATACGTTGTGAGCTTGCAGATCAGCTATTTCGGCATGCAACACTCGTCATACGACAAAGCATAGTCAGGCTTTACTTGGGTGAGAGACGACGTAACGAGGAGGAGACTCAGCGCTTCATGTAAAGAGAAGCACACAGCTGCAGACAGCACTGCTCAGGCACTCACATATCAACGTCTGCGAGCCTGCAGCTGGGCAATCTGAGTTCCCAGAAGTTCTTTTCGGCAGCTGGGTGCTATTGGAGCATATGTGAATGTAAAGAAAGACGAGAGGACAGGCGACCGCGGACCGCAGCACGAACGGGGCGAACGGGCCGACGAGCGCCGCTCACGGACGTCAGAATGAACGCGTTCGACAATAACATTCATCAAGCGGAAACAATGAGCGTTCAGTTCACGTTCGCCCAAAATATGAACGTGCTCAAGAACGATCGTTCATTGAACGCATTCGGGTACAACACTGCATATGTGCATGTGTTACAGTGATGACAGATGTTTCACGTGTGTTGGTGTGCATTGTGTCTTTAGCGGTGACCACTCCATGTGTGCCCCCGTGCCAGCATGGTGCCACCTGCAGTCCTCACAACACCTGCACCTGTCCAGAGGGCACAGCTGGTCTACGCTGTGAGAAACTGTAAGTACAAACAAACAAACAAACAAACAAACAGACAGACAAACAAACGAAACGGCAAGGTGGTAATAGCAGAACTCCAAAAAAGAAGGGATGCAAGACGAGGGCTCAGTTGTACATTCTTTTAATAAGTATTATGTTCGTTATTCGGCATGGGAAATACAAGTGTGACAGTACACATTACTTCATTTATAAGAAGAATGTGTTGGAGAACTCATTGTTTAGTCCAAATTGCAGCAAAGTTGATAAATCCAGATCATTTCTCTTAGAGATAGGTAACCCTTCTGCCTTGTAGGTATTGAAACCCACAAAGACATCTACTGAGATTGTACAATGTTGTGGCTTTGGATTATCTGAGGTTATTGTGTATGCTTCCATAGTGTACTTATGTATTGTAATTTGTCTGATGCGTCCTTTAATGTCTTTAATGTTCCTGATTAGGCCCTAATCTGTGCTACTATGGCTTTATCTTTTATTTATTTTTTCCTTATAATGATGTACTCTGTGGCTGTTATGTTATCTGACAAATACCTCCCCTGACACAGGTGGGGATGATTACATACATACATGTAAAATACAAAAAGAGGGGTACCGTTCACTTTTTAACTTGCTCTGAGGAAGGCCTAAAACACCATAGCCTTTAATAAAAGAAAAGTGCAACTGATACATTTTTATTCAAGTCTTGCATTCTTTGGGGTGCCGCTATTTCCACCTTGGTGTACGTGTTTCTTTTTTGTCTTTTTTTTTTTTGGGTAAATAGTTGTTTTCTGTAGCGGAGCACCCACTGCTTAAGGTTTTCAGGTCAACTGTATCCTTTTCATCCCTTTCATTTTCTGTCAATATCCTTTTCCAGGGTTCCCACGGTCATGAAATTCCTGGAAATATTTTGAAATTAGAGAAATATTTTTTCCAGTACTGGAAAAGTTTTGGAATTGATCAAGGGTCGTGGAAGGTCCTGGAAAGAATAGCTATGCATTTGTCTTTTGTTATTGATTTTGAGGCAGAAATTGTGAAAATAGCAGATCTACATGCTCACAACGCTTCGCAACGCGAGGCGTTGTGAGCATGTAGATCGGCTATTTTCACAATAAAACTGTGTTATACAAAATTCCTCTACTCTTAGTGGTTGTCAGGGTGCCAGGGTCCCCAGTTCAAATATGATTATTTCAGGGGTCACAGCCTGAAAAGGTTGAGAACCACTGGCATACACTACCTGTCTTTGGGCATTGTGCATAGGAGTAAGCGACTCATTATTGAACTGAATTATTGTTATATAGTCCTGGAAATCGGGTTAAATATTCTGGAAAATGTTTTGGAAACGTTTTGAAAATTAATTGGTAAAGATGTGTGGGAACCCTGCTTTTCTTCCCTGTCATGTTCTGTGTGCGTGTGCTCCAGGACGTGTCCCGTGGTGACCACGGTTGTCAGCATGGCGCGGGCTGTGAGGAAGGGCTTCAGGGAGAGTTATGTTGATCGATGTGGTCCTCTCGGAGTTCAGCTGTGCACCAAATACAGGTAACATAGCTCTCTCTCTCTCTGACAAAAAGCTACATTTATTAAATGCCGGTTTAATTGGTTCAGATTTGGTAGATTTTGTAGATTGGTTCATTAGTTATTTACGTATATATTTACTCTTTTATGTACATATTTGATATTTCCCAATTTGATATTTCCCAATCTTTAAAATGTAAAGTCTGTGGACAACAGAACAAAAATATGTATATATATAACATAATATGTTTTTATGGTTGTTTTACTGCCGTCACAAAAATAGAAGAAGGTCTACAATAGTACTCTCTCTGTTTGTATGCAGGATAAACCAAGCTCGTGTGTACCTACAGGCCTACAGAGTGGGCTACAAAATCCAGTGTCCGGAGAAGGGGAGATGATTGATACATACTGTACAAGCCTTGTTTAACCACTAAGCCAGGTAGACCACCCAGCAACATGACCACAGTCCAGTGTTGTGCTGAAACGTTATCTGGGCCAAGGTAACATAGCAATAATGGCCTAACAATGTGGGGTGTACGGTATGTCATTGACCACTTTACCACTTTCTGCCTGGAGTCCCTTTTTTGGGCTAGTCAGTTTTACAGAAATGTCAAACATTTTCAAAAAAAGGAAACATGTTCAAAGATTGCTGATCTACAAGCTCACATCGCCTGTTGTCAGCTTTTAGATTGTCTATTTGTGCTATTTATCGTACGACGAAGTATACAGGGCTTAAAGTAGTCGTTCACCCCCAAAATGACTTTTTTTCTATTGATTACTCACATCATGGAGAGAGACTTGAGTTCAATAATATTTGTCGCATTTGTAAGACAATAATTTGACTATAGTAAATGTACCCCCACTGATTCCGGATGAGGACCCAAATGCATTTGGGTCCCCATCCGGAATCAATGGGGATACATTTATTGTAATAACATTTTTGTCTTAGGAATGCAACAAAAAACTAGTAATCAAGAGAAGAAAATTCATTTTGGGGGTGAACTACTCCTTTAAGTGGTTGAAGGGCAATTGAAAGGTCTCTAACTTCATAATAAGGAATCCATAGACCTAGCAATACACCCTAGGACAACTATAACATACATACAAGTTTGGCCCTGGGGCTCTTTGTCTTTTCCTTTATTTGATGCTTTTCTGTAATTGAAGGAAAACCTCAAAAAACAAGGCGCCCTAAAAAAGACAAAGCAGGGCTTTACTGCAATGTTGAACTGAGTAAAACACAAAAGCAATGGTGTAATTGTATAATGGTGTAATTTACTCATACAATTTAACCCCCATTATTGTGTATTGTACAATGCACAGAAACGAGTCGCTTCTACTTATCTTTGTCTTCATCGGCAGAATGTATCTATTGTAGCCATTAAGAGGTCTGTGGTTAAAAAACAGAGTTTCACAGTTCAACAGGGACGTGTCATGTAATCACTGCAAGGCAGTTGACCTGCTGAGGCATCTCCGCTTAATTTATACCTCATCACACATTGATGTCACTTGCCTACTATGAACAAGAGCTGATTTTCAAGCTAACAACACATTGCACCATGACACATTGTAGTGTTGCCTTTCACCGTTGCCTCAACAGTTGCCTAATTTGCTATATCAGTCCTCGCACATCCCACTAAATGTAACAACATTATTTTAGGAAAACAAGATAGATATGTCCTATATTGATTGATTGAAGGCTTTATTAGAAGTTTGCATAGGAAAATGTACAGATTCATGACGGTACAGTTCACTGGTACAAGGTCTACTAAAAGGAGATCCATGAAAAGACTAAGCTTATTTCAACAGGAAACCATTTAAGTATCTCATATAACATTGAATGACAGACAAATAGAACACAGTACTATGCAGTAGATATGTAAATAAAAAAATAAAAAAAATAAAACAGTAGGTCTATACAATCAGTAAGTACAGTATATACAATATATACAAGGAAGGGGCAGGTAACAGTAAGTCTAAACAATCAGTATGTACAGTATATACAAGGAAGGGGCAGGGAGGGATAGGGTTGGGCTAGGTTTTTACCTGATGAAATAAAACTGATGAAATGCAGCTATAGTATGAGAACAGAGAAAACTACTGTAGGCTATCTCCCAGCCTATTTTGACAACATATAGCTGCTATAGAGAAACGAAGCTATGTCGTCACTTGTGCGTAATGTCGCCCTCTGGGGGGTTCATGCTGGTATTGTTTTGCATTCAAATCGCCATTGGAGATTCTGCGTTCCTCGCATATAAGGACTGTGTTAAAAATATAAACACACCATGTGCGCGTTTCTGTCAGCGGGGGGGTTCTGCATAGTTTATGATATTCATTCATATCTGATATAGCCTGTTGTCAGAGAAAATGTAATCAACGCTGTCCTACTAAATGTTGGAAACTACAGAGAGAAACTCGTGTCTGGGACAGACTGTCGCTGCTAAAATACGTCACGCAGCCCCGGCTACTAGTAAACATTCCAGAGATTCCTTTACGTCAGCTGTCAGTGACACAACGCAGTGAATCATCATTGTTACATATATAATTATTTCAAGTTAATTCAAAAGTAATTCACAATGGCAGTTTCTGTGTTTGACATCATGTCATTTTTTAAAGAAGAAGAGAAAAGCGTGAAGAGAGGGGAGAATCATTTCAAATCTGGTCATGTAGAACAGTGCATGTATGCAGATGGCCAATTAACTGGACTGGTCAGGGCCAGCATGCGCGATCGATTATATCGCGTTTCGGTAAGTAGTTAATTAAAAAAGATAAAATAAAATAAACATTAATTGATCCCCATTGGTAAATTCACCTGCAAAAGCATCTTTTAACAACATAAACAAGACCGTAAAGGGACTTATTTGGGATGCTCCTTTTAGGCAGGGTGTTTAACTGTACTTGTACTGTACACCTTTTATTTGTATTGTAGCCTACTGTTCTCCATTTCTGTCTAATAAAATATCCAATCAATCAATCAATCAATCAATCCTCAAAGGCCTCTGGTGGATTGTATTTGACCATATGAGTTAACAATACATACATCAGCATCATAGCCTATTTTGATATTATAGCCTATATATTAATACACTACTTTATGTATTAGCAATCATAGGCTACTGTATGTTACTCAGTCTAAGTGGAGGTGACTGTTACATTTTAAGGTTGATTTATTTTTCTTTTAATCTCTAATGTCTTTTCAATGATTTTATATTAGCCTACTTTTTTAAAAATCTTGGCAATATTTATTTCCTTTATTTCCAACAGCACACAACAGCTTTGGTATGATGCACTGAACATCTTGTCACTTGGCAGGTCTCCTTGGGGAATGCAGGGATTGCATCCACAAGTTGTGAATGCCCACGGGGGTCGTTTAAGTGCAGTCATGCAGCAGCACTGGCAATCTTTGCCACCCACAACATTGGTGCCACTGATACAGAATGTCGGTGGAAAAAGCCAACTTCTAATAAAGAAGTCAACTCTGCCCATAATCTGTACCACCGAGATACAGAGTACTGCAGCCTGCAGCCTGGGGCACTTACAGAAGACAAGCGCCAGAAGTTGCGTGACCGATACAGGGGAAGATGTATACCATTTGGATTCAACTTTTCCCCAGAACCAGAAAAGGTTTCCCCAGAGCCAGGAAAAGATTGTTCCCCAATCACCTGCTCAACTGTTGCAGAAATTGTGGCTCAGTGTGGACATTTAGGACCGGCTGCCATCCTCTCCAGGATGGAACTGACCGAGGAACAGCAGCAGATCATCCAGTCCATGACTGTTGGCCAGCGGGACAAGCAGGAGTGGCATGATCACAGACAAGGACGTCTCACAGCCAGCAATTTTGGATCTGTACTGAAAGCCAAGCGCATCACCCCAAGTCTTCTGAAAAGGCTACGAGGGGAATACGACCTTGGCAGAGTGAAGGCAGTGCAGCACGGTGTTTGCAACGAGCGGGAGGGGGTCAATGCATTTGAGAAGGAAACAGGAAAAAAGGTTGAGCAGTGTGGACTCTTCCTTACAAGAAGTGGAATCCTCGGTGCCTCTCCTGATGGCCTAGTAGGCACAGACAGCCTCCTTGAAATAAAATGCCCTTATCGGGATAGGAACCTGACACTCGAAGAGGCAGTTCTCAACAAAGACTTCTGTCTCCAGAGGGAAGGTGGGACCTACAGCCTCAAACAAGACCATATGTACTGGCACCAGGTCCAGGGTCAGCTCCACATAACTGGACGAACCACCTGCTTCTTTGTCGTGTGGACAACCAAAGATGTGGTCATCATTCCCATCCCCTACAATGACTCTTGGAAGGATAACATTCCAGCTTTGGAGGCCTTCTACAAAGTCCACATGCTCCCAACTTATGTCAGCAAGTGATTAGGCAGGGCGTGTCTGATAAAATAAATACACCATTCAATACTGAATCAAGAAACTGAAAGTACTGTCCGGATGCGTCTCACAGAAAGAAACCTGACACACCAGACAAGACATAACGGCTTTGTGGCATGTGGTTCCGGTGCTTCCATATCACCCTTCATCCCCCTCATAACATTTAGACCAGTGGTATTCAATGTTTTTCAGTCCAAGAGAGATGAAGCAGGGACCCCCGCTATATTGAATAGAATTGTTGCAGAACTTTTTTCATGGGTTCTTACTTCATAGACTTTTACATATTTTATTGTTGCAATTGGGCATGAATGTGTTGGATTCATGTTAATGTGTTTTTTCAGACAGTTAACTTTTGAAACCCTTAATGATTAGTATATTTTATTGTTGGCTCTGTACTCTGTCTGCTCTGTACTCTGTCTGTACTCTGTCTGAAAACAACTAATCTACAAACTCACATCTTGCAGCGAGGCGTTGTGAGCTTGTGGATCTGTTATTTTCGGCTAATGTTCCCCAACACACAAAGATTTGGCGGCCCCCCTGTGATTACAGTGTGTGGACCCCCAGTTGAAGACCCAACTCAGACATTGACACTAAGGCTTGCCCACCTGCCCCCGGCAGGTAAATAAAACCTTAGGGCAGGTGGAGTTTGCTTTCAGGTTGCCCGACCGGGCAAGTGCTTGTTTGAGAATGGGACACAACCCTCTATAAACACAACATGTCTAAATACCTGAACGTGGCCAGAGCGCTCTGTCTTCTGGTCTGTGGAATAGAGCGCTGTTTACCTTGTTTTCACTGTTGCTACACTTAAAAATATAAAATGGGTGTGCGTGTGAACCGATAGTCATAGCTATTTAGGTATTTGAATAAAACATTTGGTATGACAGTTTTTATCGCACAGCCCCAAAAAGTAAAACTAAATAAGTGTTAAATTGAAACATAATTCAAATTTTACCTATCATTTTATAATGCACAATTTACTTTTCGGGCAAGTGGGCTTGAATTTCGGGCAAGTAGAACATGACCTGTACTTGCCCGACTGGCAAGTGCCTCTTAGAGAGACCTTAGTGTCAACCCCTGGCCCATGATTCAGACAGTACTAACCAGTAATCAGTTTTGAAATGTCATTAACTAAAAAAAATCATTTGTGCCATCCCATGTAGACATTTTGTATTTGTTGTTGAGAATAAAGTTATTGTTTCTTTGTCAGTTAACAATTCAGTAAATCTGCAATAATAGGGGGAAAAGGAAAGGCTAGTAGGCCAAATTCGTGTTTCTGATGAAGGCTAAAAAAAAGCAAAAGCCTGTCCTAGATGATGTCGACTGAGCCACAATTTCTGGAATGGTTAAGCAGGTGATTAAGCAGATGAACAGTGCTTTTCTGTCTCTGGGGAAATCCTAAAGGTACACATCTAACCCTCCATTGGTTACTCAACTGCTGATGCTCGTCTTCTGTAAGTGACCTGTACTGATTTGTTCTCCTCGTCTTGAAGGTACATTTTATGGGCAGAGTTGACATTGTAGGTTTGTGGGACCAATAACCTGTGGCAAACATGGTTCGGAATTGTATAAAACATTAAGGGAAATGGCACAGACACTTAAAATATTCCCAAGCATCTTTAATAACAAATCAAACAATTCAATTATAAGAGACATTTTAATCAACACTGTCTGAAAAGTTAGAAACTGCACAAAGACAATTCTGTGTTTGAAACAGATGCATTCCCCAAGGAGACCTGCCAAGTGACAAGATGTTCAGTGAATCATACCAAAGCTGTTGTGTGCAGTTGGAAATAAATATTGCCAAGATTTCTTTCTAAGTAATAAATGAAAGATTAAAAGACAAATAAATCAGCCTTAAAATTTGACAGTCACCTCCACTTGGACTGAGTAACATACAGTTGCTAGTACCTGACCAGTCCAGTTAATTGGCCATCTGCATACATGCACTGTTCTACATGACCAGATTTGAAATGATTCTCCCCTCTTCACGCTTTTCTCTTCTTTAAAAAATGACATGTCAGCTAGTAGTAGTAGTATCATTGCTAATACATAAAGTAGTGTATTAGTAAAATATCAATAAATAGGCTATGAGGTTGATTTATGTAATGTTAACTCATATGGTAAACTCCACCAGTGGCCTTTGAGGATTGATTGAATATTATTACAGAAATTGAGAACAGTACAAGTATAGTCAATAAAAAAAATATAGGCCAATATAAAATAAATTAACAAACCCAGCTCCATCAAAACATTCCTGAGATTCCTAGATTACGTCAGCTGTCTGACACCATTTGACTTCAAGGAGGCCATTTGTGCCTGGACCTGGTGCCAGTACACATGGTCTTGTTTGAGGCTGTAGGTCCCACCTTCCCTCTGAGTCTTTGTTGAGAACTGCCTCTTCGAGGTCAGGTTCCTATCCCGATAGGGGCATTTGACTTCAAGGAGGCTGTTTGTGCCTACAGGGCCATCAGGAGAGGCACAGAGGATTCCAGTTATTGTAAGGAAGAGTCCACACTGCTCAACCTTTTTTCCTGTTTCCTTCTCAAAGGCATTGACCCCCTCCCGCTTGTTGCAAACACCGTGCTGCACTGCCTTTACTCTGCCAAGGTTGTATTCCCCACGTAGCCGTTTCAGGAGGCTTGGGGTGATGCGCTAGACAGAAGTCTTTGTTGAGAACTGCCTCTTTGAGTGTCAGGTTCCTATCCCGATAAGGGCATTTGACTTCAAGGAGGCTGTTTGTGCCTACAGGGCCATCAGGAGAGGCACAGAGGATTCCAGTTATTGTAAGGAAGAGTCCACACTGCTCAACCTTTTTTCCTGTTTCCTTCTCAAAGGCATTGACCCCCTCCCGCTCGTTGCAAACACAGTGCTGCACTGCCTTTACTCTGCCAAGGTTGTATTCCCCACGTAGCCGTTTCAGGAGGCTTGGGGAGATGCGCTTGGCTTTGAGTACACATCCAAAATTGCTGGCTGTAAGACGTCCTTGTCTATGATCATGCCACTCCTGCTTGTCCTAGTCATGGACTGGATGATCTGCTGCTGTTCCTCTGTCAGTTCCATCCTGCAGAGGATGGCAGCCGGTCCTAAATGTCCACACTGTCACGATTGGGAAACCTTTTCTGGTTCTGGGGAAAAGTTGAATCCAAATGGTACACATCTCCCCCTGAATCGGTCACGCAACTTCTGGCGTTTGTCTTCTGTAATTGCCCCAGGCTGATTTGTATACAACTAGTACAGGGGTGTCCAAACTTTTTTCAAAGGGGGCCACATTAGAACATGTTAAAACGCCCAAGGGCCGACTATCTCCTCAAATAATGTACTTTCGGTCGGACCATAACAAAGTCACATAAATGTATCGATTTTAAAGGATTTTATTTAACTATCATCATCAATATTCAATATAAATGGTCTTTTGTCAGGTGTCTGCTCTGAACAAAACATGAATAACTCATCCTTATTTCACATTACCAAATTTAACCATGCAAGGTAAAACAATACAGTAAATTTGCCTTTCTTCAACCTCTTCACAATGAGACAACCGGGAACAATCCTGACAAATTATACTCTGGGAAAATATTCTTGTTTGGCGGTGCTGGCGGGCCGTTTATAATACAATTTGGGAAAGAAGCCAAGGGCCACATAAAATGTGTCCTCGGGCCGCATTTGGCCCCCGGGCCGAACTTTGGACACCCCTGAACTAGTATGACACCTCAGGGTGACATGCCATTTCTTGGCCATCTGGCCAGTGATGTATATCTGACCAGTTACACCATACTACAGTATATGGAGGCCACATCGGCCATGTACCACACTAACAGAATCCATGGCCAAGACAACCCATAACTGTGTGGCTGGTTCTACAGACAGGGATCTCCATGTATGGGCATAAAAGGGTATGACGTCAGACGTCATAGGACTTTCACATCATTAATAACTGAGTAAGCATGTTTGGGTTCTCAAAGCGTATCTCTATATACAGTACATGGATCTCCATATATGGGTAACAGGGGTCATCATAGGACTTCATTCCCATATGAAGTCCTGTTAGATATGGGCTTAGGGAACTCCATATTATATGGACATAATAAGGATTCTGTTAGTGTGACATCACAGTGAATCCAGAGCATGATGTCAGAGCGACAAACCCATCGAACCAGTCAGGAGTGACAGAGATAAATACAGCACATACATGCGGACAAGCTGTGACCGTTTACATACTAACAATATCTTTTTTCCCCCTTTTTTTTTTTGTTTTTTTTTTTTTGGTCTTTTTTTTCTTTTTTTTTAGAATAGAAAAGCACGGAGAGGGGAGAATCAATTCAAATCTGGCCATGTCATTCACATACCAGAGAATCCTTTTTTTTTTTTTTTTTTTTTTTTTTTTTTTTTTCGTTTTTTTTTTAAGATTAGAAAAGCGTGAAGAGAGGGGAGAATCAATTCAAATCTGGCAATGTCACTTACATACCAGAGAATCCTTCATTTTATCTATCAAAGGATCCTGCATGTTCACCAAAACACAACAGACCTGAACTAGCACATCAGCATAGCATCGCATACAGGGTGGAATGAAGCTGAGGATCTTAAAGTCTTTTATACGTGCGTTAGCTCGCTCAACGTGAATCCTATTACTTGCAATACTCTTTGTTAGCAGGACCTCGCTTTCTGTGAACTTTCCATTGTTGAGGAAAGGTGGGATGTTGACTGATACTCCCTCTGGCAGGATGTCAGAAATTAAAAAGCCTTTGTCTGCTAGAATTAAATCTCCGGGTTTAAAATGATTAAGGATGCCAGACTGCTGCACTATAGCTTTATCAGAAACTGAACCGGGAAACAGATTGCTACAGTAAGTAATGACACCATTCGGTGCAACTCCCAACAAGAACTTGAAGGAGTGCATCCCTCTATATGCAGAATAGGTCTGTTTCTGTTCATCCATTGGATGAGGTGCAGCTATTTTTATGTCAGTACAGTCAATGATCATTCTGCAGTTTTTGTATTTATCATTCTGGAAGGAAGCAGGGAGGCTTAATTGATTCTTTTCTTTACTTGGCACTTTACTCATGAGGTCTTTAAAGAAAATCTCATGTAGTACATGGATATAAGTGGTTATTATATTGCTGACTGTGGCAGTGCTACAGTGGAACAACTGGCCAAGATGCTTATTCGGGTAGTTCTTCCTCAATTTCATGAGGGTCATGAGAACTTGGTCCTCCAGTGAGAGAACCTCCACGTTCCATCCACTGAAATAAACAATAGAGTCCTTGAACAGTCCCACATAAAAAACAACATCCAAGAACCTTGCTCTGTCGGGCAGACCTGTCTCCATGCGGAGGACATCTTCAGGTAGTTCAGAGGCAGAGTACCTCACCCTACAGTACTCTTTCTTCTCCCGTAAAGTTTCCAGCTCGCTCATGCACTCTTCATGATGAGCATCGTCAATGATTTTCTGGATTCTTGGCCAATCCGCAGAGGTGGATTTAACAGGAGGTGCCGTGGCAGAGGTGCATGGACTTGCTGGTGGTTGCATGAGAAGGACAGGGACAGAAAGACAGAAATGGACGGTTAGTCATTAAACGATGAAGGTGGGAGTATATTTACAGGCAGATGATGGTGGATGAATTTCAACATTAAAAACAACATACATGAAACTGTCATTTCTGGTGAAGCTTCCACTGTGCCTAGATCGGTTGCAGAGGTGCTTGGATTTGCTGGGGGGGAGAGGGGGGGGGAAGAGAGAGAGAGAGAGAGAGAGAGAGAGAGAGAGAGAGAGAGAGGGAGGGAGAGAGAGAGATTTAGTCATGAAAAAATGTAGGTGAAAGTTATATTTATTTACAGGCAGATGTAGAAGTTGATGAAGTTCACCATTAAAAACATACTTGAAATGCATGGAACTGGCATTTCCTGTGAAGACTCCAGTGTGCCTGGATCAGTTGCAGAGGTACTTGGATTTGCTGCGGAGAGAGAGATAGAGACATTTAGTCATGAAAAAAATGTAGGTGAAAGTTATATTCATTTACACACAGATGAAGAAGTTGAAGGTCACCATTAAAAACATACATGAAATGCATGGAACTGGCATTTCCTGTGAAGACTCCAGTGTGCCTGGATCAGTTGCAGAGGTACTTGGATTTGCTGCGGAGAGAGAGATAGAGAGAGAGATTTAGTCATGAAAAAATGTAGGTGAAAGTTATATTTATTTACAGGCAGATGTAGAAGTTGATGAAGTTCACCATTAAAAACATACTTGAAATGCATGGAACTGGCATTTCCTGTGAAGACTCCAGTGTGCCTGGATCAGTTGCAGAGGTACTTGGATTTGCTGCTGAGGGGGGGGAAGAGAGAGAGAGAGAGAGAGAGAGATTTAGTCATGAAAAAACGTAGGTAAAAGTTATATTTATTTACAGGCAGATGTAGAAGTGGAAAGGAGTGTGGATCACTAGCACCTTTAAAATTGCCCTGAAAAACCACTTCCAGGCAGCAGCCGTTCGCAACTGGTAAAAAAAAACTAACCTAGCCCAACCCTACCCTCCCCTGCCCCTTCTTTGTATATACTTACTTACTGTTTAGACTCTTTTTTTCCCTCTCATTTTTCTTTTCTTTACATATCTACTGCATAGTACGTGTTCTATTCGGCTGTCAATTTTATATGAGATACTTAAATGGTTTCCTGTGGAAATAAGCTTAGTCTTTTCATGGATCTACTTTTAGTAGACCTTGTACCAGTGAACTGTACCGTCATGAAACTGTACCTTTTCCTATGCAAACTTCTAATAAAGTATTCAATCAATCAATCTATCAATGAAGGTCACCATTAAAAACCACATACATGAAACGCATGGAACTGGTCTTTTGGGTGAAGCTTTCGGTATGCCTGGATCGGTTGCAGCAGAGGTGCTTGGATTTACTGGAGTTGAGGACACACACACACACACACACACACACACACACACACACACACACACACACACACACACACACACACACACACACACACACACACACACACACACACACACACACACACACACACACACACACACACGTAACTTAGTCATGAAAAGATTGAGGTGTAAGCATATTTATGGGCAGATGATGTAGAAGTGGATGATGTTGAACATTAAACACATAAGATGTATGGAAGTGGAGGTGAATAGCTTGAGGTTGCATACCTGCAGAACGGGGCCTAACCCTAACCATAGGGTCTTTTCTCCCCTCGAACCATATGGGCCCTTTGGTTTTACCCGCAGGAAAATGGCAGCTGCAGACCCGCGAATCTTCACTGGGCCTCCGGTCTTTCCGTCTAGAAAAAAGGAGGGGAAAAAAGATGTTAGACATTATTATTTAGAGAGACAAATAGGGCAGTCACAAGCATGTTTACCCAAGGAGCTGTCTACAAAAATGTAGTAGGCCCAAACCAAAGAACATTGCTTGCAGGCAGGGCTGCAAGGAGTAGTTCACCCCCAAAATTACTTGTTTTCTATTGATAACTCACGCCATGGAGACTTGGGTTCAATAATATATGTTTTAGTTTTTTTGCTGCATGAAAAATGTATTACAATAAATATACCCTCATCGATTCCGGGAAATTGATTTGGGGCCCCATCCGGAATCAATGGAGGTAAGTTTATAATAATCAAACTTGTCTTAGGAATTGCGACAACTACAAAACAATATTATTGAACTCAGTCTTCATGGCGTGAGTAATCAATAGAAAAAAAGTCATTTTGGGGGTGAACTACTCATTTAAAGGCTGTAGGTTGGCAGGCTCATCAGGTTCTAAACTTCTATGAAGAAATATCTCCCCTTGCTTTCAGTGGGTGAGCTAATGAATCAGATACACGTTTATAACCTCCAACTGTAACAGGGGGAGACCAGGATAGGAGCCAGCTTCAGCTTGCCACACTGCTGCCCTGATAACCCAGCAAAACAGACACCCAGAGGTGGTAAAGGTACTCAAATGGTTTAGCAAAAGTAATGGCAAAATCATTTACAAAAAGTACTCATTATGCAGAATGTCCCATTTCAAGTTTTCAAATGTATACAAATCTTTTGAAAATAGATCTACAAGCTCACAATGTGTCACAAGCGTGTTGTAGATAGACTATTTCCAAATGGCCAAAATGTCTATAGGGTTGAGGCATTTAATGTATGTTTTGTAATAATAATCAAACTACAAAGTAACTAATAACTTATGTTTTCAAATAAATGTAGTGGAGTAAAAGTACAATATTAGGGCTTGAGATGTAGTGGAGTAAAGTAAAAGTATTGGAAAGAGGAAATATTCAAGTAAAGTACAGATACCTCAAAACTGTACTTTGTACAAAATTGGTACACAGTAACGTTGCTAGGTTTTCAATGTAATGGATCCCACGCATTACAACGGTGAAAACATCTTTGTTACTTTACACCAATGGCAGTACCCTACCTGCCGTGAGCTTTCCTCACCATAACAAATACATTTGATTCATCCATTTACTTTATTGGTTTGAGAAAAGTAAAGTGAACTATGTCTGAAAGACGCTTGCTCAGGCAGCGCACTGATTACCACTTGCAGGTGCGCACACGCACACAATGTCCCTTGCACGCGCTTAACGAGCACGAACCAACGAGCACGCACCAGCCCTCGTTTGACGGCCAGCCTTTTGTACATTATGTTTTCTGCTTTTCTAATATTGAATTGATGCTATCCTATGTTCTATCCGTATGTCTATCAATGTTATACGAGATGGGCCTACATAAAGTGGTTCCAGTGTAAATAAGATGCTTACTAGGATCTCCTATTAGTTGACCAGTGATTTGAGCTGTTATGAAACTTTACTTTTTCATTTTTCCTATTGCAAACTTCTAATACATTCTTCAATAAATCTATGAGTTGTCCTTTGACAAGCACACAATCTCATTTAGCAGTAACATTTTGGCTCGAAGTTGCCATGAATAGAACTCACCGTATCTTTTCAGTCCAACAGCGTCTTGTCCACTCGTCGGTTGGAAAACGATAAAAAGAACAACCATGGCCGCTTGCCCCGCTGCGATGATTGCAGTCGGGAACAAAACACAGTACCATTTCTGCTCTTTTGTAAAGTTTTTCTTTTGAGTTCGTTGAAACAAGTGTAACGTCCGCGTTCTTGTTCAGATTTCAGAATGAGAAAATAGCTCAGCTGTGTGTTGCTTGGCGGTAACAAGTACTGCCCGTGACGTATGTTCTGTGCGCCGGGCAGCAGCGGCGTTCATGGGAAGTGTAGTTGTTGTGTTTTGTGTAACTCGTTTCCTGCTCGTTTCTAGCGTTTATTGTGTTACTCTTTGGGTAAGTCTGTATATTTCCACCTTAGTCGATGCTTAATGTCCATTTGGGTCAATTCGAGAGCATGGTGTGTTTATATTTTTAACACAATTCTTATATGCGGTAATCGCAAATTCTCCAATGGCGATTTCAATACAAAACAATACCAGCATGAACCCCCTAGAGGGCGACATTTCACGCCATTTCACGGAAGTGACGTCACACTTCACTGCTGAATAAACCACGCATATCATGTCATTAAGTTCTAATAACTCCTTTTGACCGACAGTGTTTGTTTGAAAGTAGATGCTGTTGTATGCCTTTTATAGAGATAGCCTACTTATGCCTCATGGCGCTTGTCAACATTAACTGATTCCCAAGCTAACAACATATGAATTAGGCTTTAGAAGTGTAGCAAACCTAAAGGTATTTGTCAAGCACAGACCCATAATGATTTAGACATTTTGAATGCTACAAAATGATTTCTAATACTGACAACTGTCAATTACACTTGTGTGTTAGTATATTGCAGATCCGAAATGTTCATTGAGTTTATTGTGATGTTTGCATATGGCAGCTGAATGTTATTAAATGTGATATTTGTTTTGTATCTTTACATATGACAGACTCTGCATTTCTTTATATATATTTTTTTATGCTATCCCACATCGACCCTCACAAAATGAAGACATTTCCGGACACTTTAGCTCTGTGCAGACATCACTTTATTCTGAGCTTATGGTTTGTTTGTCCCGATATTAATGGAATAGTTATCCATCAAAACATTGGCATTATGTGATAGATAAGACAGGCAGATAGTCAGACAGACATACAGACAGACAGATCTTTATTGATCCCCATGTGTTATAGCAGCACTGAAGTAGGCATGGAAAGAAAAACAGGAACAAATACAGGTAAAAGTAGAGAGATACATAGATTAAAATATGAATAAATGCTCAAATGTAATGAAGATAAAAATAGGTAGACTTAAACGTTTAACCTGGCCATCTGCACTTGGATCGATTGGGTTAGTGTAATAAATATAGGCATTAGGGCATTCACCAAATATTCGAATATGCAAATATTTGAATATCAAAGTCACTATTCGACGTTGTTCACCGAAGTCGAATATTCTCTTATTTTTATTTTATTTTATTGTTTTCTCTTTAAAAAATATATAGTTTATAAAGCTTGGCGAGATAGGAAGTCATAAGAATGATGCCCCTGGTAGATGAATTTGTTAACGCTCTATACCAGGGGTTCTCAAACCTTTTTAGGCTGTGACCCCCAAAATAAACATATTTGAACTGGGGACCCCCACCCTGACAAGCACTTGGAATTGTAGCTATTACATTTAATGTGACTCGGTTCCGCAGATAAATATTGTGAAAATAGCAGATCTACATGCTACAGTACATGCGTTGCGAGGCGTTGTGAGCATGTAGATCGTCTATTTTCACAATGTTGCCTCTTGCTTACTTAATATTTGACAGTTTGGCCTGTCCTGTCGAATATTCGACTATTTGAATACGTTGAGGTCGAAATATTCGAATACTAAAAATCACTATTCGTGAATGCCCTAATAGGCCTAAGTATAATGTAAAGCATAATCTAGAAAATCTACATTAGAAATGAGGCTGATACAGAGTCAGTCAGCCAATACAGTAGGTATATGTACTGTATGTACAGTCAATCAACAGTGAGTATAATCAGCAATGTACCGTCTACCAACAGTGAAACATTTACAGCAGTTAATCCATTCAGAACGGGTACACATTAAAGTGTATTATTATTTAATGCTTTAACTATTGAAAAATAGCAGATCTACAAGCTCGCAGCGCGGCACCGAGTGCCGCGCTGCGAGCTTGTAGATCTGCAATTTTTGAAAAATCGTGAAAATTTGGATTCTTTAAGTGTCTTTTGAATCCTTCTAAGGTTTTTTGAAAAACCTACCGGTATGTTTCTATGTCAGCAATCTGGCTTGCCATCATCAAAGAAAGGGTCCTTTTCACTTAACTGGAGCTCAGTTAGTCTGTTCTTGAGAGACTACTATGTCAATGATTCTCATACTTTTTCATGTGAAGGACCCCTAAAATGATATGTATTTGGCCACGGACCCCCATCTCAAAATAGTTAGTTCCAGGGACCCCCCCAGAAGCAAAATTTGAGTTACAAACGTTCGCTTTAAAAATACATATATTGAAAGATTTGCACACATTTTCACGACTTTTTCAAAAATAGCAGATCTACAAGCTCGCAGCGCGGCACTCGGTGCCGCGCTGTGAGCTTGTGTATCTGCTATTTTTCAATAGCTAAAGCATTCAATAATTCTAGGCCTAAACCTGTAAAGCAGGCAACTCTAAACATGACATATGTGGACACCCTGGTGGAAGACACAAAGGTCATTTAGATTCTTCAACAGGGGGTCCGGGACCCCTAGGCCTAGGGGGTCCTCAGAGTTACTACAGGGGGTCCTCCAAATCTTTGTGTGATAGAAACCTTTTTTTTTTCTCCTTTTTTATATTAACCACTTGAACCCTAGTGTCCATATTCTGAGAACTTTAGCCAAAAATAGTGAGCTTGTAGATCGGCAATTTTTGGCAAACAGCTTTGGTGTAGAGGGGGAAAAGAGCAGACCAAGTACAGAGTGAAAGGTCAAGTTTATTAAGTAGGCCTATTGACAGTTCAAGTGATTAAATATCTGAAAACACAAACTGAATGAATCCAAAATCAAACAATGAAACGATGTCATCTTAGCCTGGCGTTGCTCATACTAATTCACCCTTTGTCAGCCTTCTGGTTGGTCCCTGACTGACCAACCAGCAGGCTCTATCTGCATTGTCCCGCCCTGGTTCCGCCTTTTTTATGGTGAGTTAGCTAAAACCTAATTCTTTGAGAAATAAAAAGATTTTAAAAACATGCTGAGTCACTATATTGCCACTGAGCAGCTCCATATTACTGAAACCAAGTTGGATATTAGAATTGAACACACAGAATAACAATACGAAGCAACTGAATTAAAATGGTAGTGGATGGAGTGTCCCACCGAGTGTCCCACCAAGACACAGCAACCAATGGGCGGGACAACGGGCAGGACTTGACAAAGGGTGAATTCCTCACTGCGTGTGGGATATTACACAACACCACCATTACCACCAGGGGGTGGTGTTGTGCAGTCTGGTTTATTAACCAGGCTAATGTCATCTCTGAAAAGGTTGGGGGGGTCCCTGCTTCATCTCTCTCTCAACTAAAGGGTCATTGGCCTGAAAAAGTTGAAGACCCCTGGTATAAACCTTTTCACCACCCTTAAGATAATCTAATGTACATTACATCATACAGTGATAAGTGTATCTGTCTTCCTTTATGGTTGGTTGATGGTTGTTTAGTTGTGGCTGTGACTATTATGATGAATGGCAAGCATTAGTGGCTGGTGGTAAAAAACTATTTTCCGCCAAGCGGACCATAAAGTCTTTGAACTTGAATCACACTTGGCGCTCAGTAGCACAGATTTCATAAGAAACCGGTGCCAGGGTGAACCCAAAGCGATAGTCAAGCACAGGTTGCACACCAGCAGGCATGGAGAAGGAGAACCTCTGCATGAGGGAGACGAAAAAGAGGAAGAGCTCCATCCTGGCCAGGTTCTCACCAAGACATACTCGTTTACCTGGAAGAGAATGTGTCCATCATCGTCTTCATTATGTCTCATGAAATAAGAATGAATGATAAATAATAACTAACTCTTATGCTATGTACAGACGTTATCTGAATCATATGCTGTACTGTATACTGTACTACAATAGATCTGGTTGTAATTCATTTTGGTGGTCATATCCGCATTTGTCCCTAATTACTGTATGCATGCAAATGTGTCAAATCACACACGAACGCTTGTGAGATGATTCCTGCATTGGTATACCTCTAGATTGATAAATGAGGGGTGCCCGCTGGCCTACTGGTCCAGGCGCATACCACTTAGGCATTGCCACATAGGCATAGATGCCTGGCGTGTTTGCCGGTTCGATTCCCGATCCGGAAAACCCTTTCCCAATTGTCACTCCCCGTCTCTACCCCATTTCCTGTCAGTCTACTGTCCTATCCAATAAAGGCAAAAGCCCCCAAAAAACAAATCTTTAGATTGATAAATGAGAGTCAAAGTGGCTTTGTCCCAGTCTCTTACCAGCTGAAAAGGGGATGAATGAAGCACGTTTCACAAACTTGCCCTCCTCATTTAGAAAGTGCCCAGGGTTGAAAGTCGAGGGCGTCTCCCACTCGTTTTTGTCAAACAACGCCGAGGACAGATTTGGAATTATTGTGACACCCTGTTGGTCACATAACCCAGTCAAAAGTCATTCATTAGCACACAATGATGCACAACACATGTTATCAAAGTTATGGAAGTAATAAACTTTCAAGAATGACCTTCGGGACAGTGTATCCTCCCAGTTGTATATCCCTAGTAGTCATATGAGGTAGACTGAGAGGAACTATGTTTCCCATTCTCTGGATCTCATGGATGACAGCGTCAGTATAAGGCAAGTTGGCTCGGTCTGTCATGAATGGCTGTCTGGACTGTCCAATCACTCTGTCAATCTCAGCCTGGACCTCTTCTGTGGGACAGCTCAATAAAGGAAACAGCAGCCAAAAAGATTGGATTCACCGATTATACTGTGCATAACATTTTCCACAAGCAACGACTTTCACATGGCTTTCTGTGACCAGTGGTGTAAAGTAACTACATTTACTGAAGTAGGCTCACTGTACTTAAAGGGGAAGACCACCCATTTTCAATATTGAACTGTGTCATTAAATATACCTTAGAGGAGTTGTGTGGAAATAGAAAAAAAGTTCCCCCCCTTCTGTGTTGCCTAGAACTGGAGGATTGATTTTGGGGTTTGTATTGTAAAGTACAACTTGATGACATCACACATTGTACTTTACAATACAAACCCCAAAATCAATCCTCCAGTTCTAGGCAACACATAAGGGGGAGAACTTTTTTTCTATTTCCACACAACTTCTCTAAGGTATATTAATGACATATTTCAATATTGAAAATGGGTGGTCTTCCCCTTTAAGTACAATTTTGAGGTATTTGGTCTTTATTTCAGTATTTCCAATGTTCAATACTTCTACTTCTACTCCTTTTCATCTCGAATCCAAACATTGTACTTTGGATCCGACTAGTTACTTTGTAGATTTTCATTATTATTACAAAACATACATTAACCACTTCATCCCTATATACATTTTGGCCATTTGAAAATAGCCGATCTACAAGCTCACAAAGCGTCGTGATGTGACGCATTGTGAGCTTGTAGATCTTTATTTTGAAATGGGACATTCAGCATAATGAGCACTTTAACTTTTGGTACTTTAAGTACATTTTGATGCCAATGCTTTTGTACTTTTACTCAAGTACATTTTGAATTCCGGACCTTTACTTGCAACAGAGTATTTCTATGTATATTTCAGTACTTTTTGGACCACTGTCCACAAGCAACAACTTTCACATGGCTTTCTGTGACCACCATATTTCTGATGCAACCTGGACTTATTTGTTGATGTTCCCGTACCCTGGATTTTGGGGTACTTGGCCATGTAGACGAGACCCCAGCGCAGGGTGGTGGAGGTGGTCTCAGACCCGGCCACAAACAGATCCAGTGAACAAGTCACCAGGTTATTCTCATAAAAAGTGGCCTCAGCATCAGCATCACCTTTACTCTGAGGGAAAAACTAATATTTTAACCTTACATGATTCTGAATGTTACATTGCATTGGATTGTTACTCAAATATGACACTATATTACTATTACTAGTATTTACTATGCTAACTCTTGTTGTAACTCGTAACCAGTAAGTTGCATCACTGTCTTAACCTTAACCATAATAATGAAGGATCTCATCATTTTAACATATAATCACAATTAGACAAGAAGCATTCCGAACAAATCAAAAGGTAGCCTAATTTACCGTAACTATATCGTCAACCTTTTATTCTGATTGTTTAGCCTTGTTACAGGGAGGTTTAAGGATAAGAGTTGTTGTGTGTATGAGTTGTGTGGATAGTGAAGGATAACGGAATCATCCTTGCATTTCAACAGATCTTCAAAAAACTATAGATACTACTTAATATGATCCTTTTAGTCCTCCAGTGAATCACAGTTTTAAATAGTACTAAACATACATTTG
The DNA here is from genome assembly GCF_963921795.1 of Nannobrachium achirus. Lineage (NCBI taxonomy): Eukaryota > Metazoa > Chordata > Actinopteri > Myctophiformes > Myctophidae > Nannobrachium > Nannobrachium achirus. Next base: position 58,066,410 of record NC_137810.1, on the reverse strand, counting down.
TTCATACTGGTATAAATGTCCTCGTAGGTTTGTGGCTTTCCCTCTAACTCCTCACCACTGGATGTTTTGTTGATCTAACAATTACTGTTGCACACATTGCAACCTACTCTGGATAAGAGCATCACGTAAATGAATAGAAAGCAATAGAAGTACTGAGAATGAAGGAGGAAAGTGGCAACATCATCAAATGGAGGGTTATTTCTGTATGCACTGAGGAACAAACCTTCTGAATCTCAGTTAGGTAGCAATCGGTGTAGTCTCTGGGCGCTGAGGGGTCCCAGTCCTCCTTATGTTTCTCTATCTCACTTCTCATAAAGTCCATCATGTGCCTATAGATTGTCTGGACCGTGTGGTGTGGGCCTGGAACACACTTCATCAGCGCAGGAAATGAGTTGTACATCTGCACAGATAAAGATAATTGTGAGCTTGTTGTGAGCTAAGTGCAATCGTTTCTTGCGATTGCACATACCATTCGTATGTAAAGTAGTCAGTACAGTCAGTGTTGTGTGGATGAGTTTGGGGAAAAAATAAGAAGAAGAAAGAAAAAAGTAATCTATTGTCACATATGCCATGCAGGGATTCCCAAATGTGGGTGCCGCCAGTCCAGGTGTGCCTCGGAATGATCTGATAACATTTGGAATTCATCGATATCACTTCACTATGTGTTGTTGTGACGCGTTGTGAGCTTGTAGATCGGCTATTTTTGGCGAACCTTCCCCCGAGAATAGGGATGCTGGGGTTCAAGTGGTTAAACGTCAAGTATAAAGAGTCTGATGGAAACGGATATCTCTCCAATATGATGTAAGAGTCAAAAAATGATCAGTGTAATTCAGTGGTGCCGTGGACGAAAAAGTTATTTACAGGGGTGCCCCGAGTCAAAAAAGTTTGAAAACTCCTGACATATGCATATCAGATCCTTAATAGAATCCACTGGGCTGTAAGAATAGCACACAACAAACTCCATATAGCTAGCAGTACAGTACCTCTGCCCAAATGGAGCCTTCAATCTGGATAGCTTTGTCCATCCACTTTAACAGGTTCACAAACTTCTCATCATCGTAGTCAAAGCGATGACCAAAAACCAGGGAGCAGATGATGTTGGAAACAGCATTGTTGATGAGTATGTGGGGATTAAAGGGTCGTCCTGGACAGTTAGACAAGCAATCATAAGCTGTTTTGGGGTCCGTTCCAAATGGCATACTTTGTAGTATTTAACATAATATGGTAAATGATCATTTTTCACAGTGTTTTTTGAAGCGGTGAAAGCCGCTTCCAAGGAGTGGCTTTGTGTGTCCCCGATGTCCATATATGGTAATTTCAGTCCAGAATGAACAGGTTTTATCTGTCCGTAAATGTGTGTCCCTCATGTCCATATATGGTAATTTCAGTCCAGAATGAACAGGTTTTATCTGACCGTAAATGTGTGTCCCATGTGTGTCCCCCATGTCCATATATGGTCATTTCAGTCCAGAATGAACAGGTTTCATCTGTCCCGTACGTCCAGAATATGTGTGTAGTGTCCGTCCCGGTCTGATGATCGGATGATTAAAAGGATTGGTCAAGCTTCACATGACAATCCGGCCCTCCAGATAAAATCATTCAGAATTCAGAATTCTGTAGCTCTAGACAATTTTATACTCAGATTCACCGCTCTACTTCGAACCGAGGTTTGATTTTTTATTTCAATTTTAATATATATATATCCCCAAAACTCCTACAGGAGGAGGCATCCTCATATTATAAACACAAGTTATTTTTGCACATATTGTTGTACCTTTATGATCAGCAATTTCGTTGGACAGATATGTATTTTCATCCACAATAGCAGATTCCAAGGATTTCTTGCCAACTCCAAGGTATTTGAGAGTGAATAGTGCAAAGCGCCTTTGTTGCTTCCACATGTGTCCATTGGTACCTATGATGCCTGTTAAAAGATATATGGTGTAACAGAATTAATATTAATACATATTCAGACGTGTTGCAGAAAGGTGCGTGTGTAGAATAGTCCAGTCATATTTAATAGTAGAAACGTTCTTTCATTTTTGTCTACCCTGACTGTGTCTCAGAGGAGGGCTCTGGACAGTTCAGAAACCCACCTACCCGTGACAACAACGATTGTTTGGAGAATTTAAATAAAATCTGCCTATTGATAATCTCACTGGTAGACAGGTTTCTGAAGTGTCCACAGTCCTGCAAAGAGACACAGACCGAGTAGAATGAAAGGTTTAAAGCCCTTACCCGTTCAAAGATATGAGCTCCGAAATGATGTGCAGTGTGTGGGTTATGGGATGTGCACGGTGCACACAGACAGTATATGAGGGATGGAAAGTAACTTTAACTGGTGCTTGCATGATAATATGTAGGAGCATCAATGTAAGAAATACCCGTTTGTTTAATGGCTATAGAGATACTGTGTACCGATCTGCATGATTTTTGGACAACATCTGTAACGGGGCCAGACAACCCCCCCGCCCGCCACCCGCCTACACACACACACACACACACACACACACACACACACACACACACACACACAGATGGTTAAACATGTTGCCTCATGCTAGATGCAGAATAGATATGCCTCATGCTAGATGCAGAATAGATATAGATACACCATAAAAATGCTAATATACAGCATATGATTTGTGAAAGTGACAAACGGGCTTCACAGTTATGTCAGGTGTGTTCATATGCTAATGGTGATGCGATTTCAGACCAATTGCTCCAGCCACTGTGGAGAAACGCTGTGACAGACAGACACTCACTCAGACAGACAGACATTTGGAAAATGATATGTTTGATATGAGCATTAGTGAGGACCAAATATATGAAGCTATGAAAATGGCCGTCCTTTAAACTGACCGCTTGGAACCTCTGCTCTGGGGGACCCCGGACCCCACTTTGAGAACCACTGACTGTCACTGCTCTAGACCAGGGGTCTTCAACGTTTTCAGGCCAGGGACCCCTTAGCTGAGAGGGAGATAAAGCAGGGACCCCTCTACATATTGTATGAAATTGTGTTGCAGATTTTCATTGACTTCTTTGACAACACTGTCATCGGTATAAGTTATTCAGAGGCATTCTATCGAATTGGTGCAAATTGCTGTCCCACTATGAAAAACACATTTTAAAAAACATTTAAGTATTCAGACTTTGCATGTGTACAAATATCATATTGTGATCTAATTAATCACAATATATTAATTGAGGTAATACATAATTAAATATATAAAAATCACACCCGTGTGAAGTGGAGCTGTGTGTGTGTGTGTGTGTGTGTGTGTGTGTGTGTGTGTGTGTGTGTGTGTGTGTGTGTGTGTGTGTGTGTGTGTGTGTGTGTGTGTGTGTGGATCATGTGTACCGATGTTTGTGACATTTGAAGAAAATATGTAGGAAAAGGAGGAAAAAGGGTGTTTTGGAGAAAATTCAAGATGGCGGAAAATCTATCATGGCGCAAATGGGCGTGGCCTATATGGGGAGATGCGTCATGACCCAAGGAATCCAGGGAAAAAATATTTTTAATTTTCCGACCTACGGTTCAAGAGTTACAGGCCAAAACGTAAAGTGGGGTGTTATGGCGCCACCATGCGGCCAAATGACACAATTATTTTTTATTTAATCCTTGAAATCATTATGAACCTCCTCTCCAAGTCTTGAAACTCTAGCCCCTATGGTTTGCGAGAGACAAATAATTGAATGTGACTTTTTGCGATTCCCATTATAAGTCAATGGGGAAAATTAATTCACTAATAAATTAATATCAATTAAACTATTGAACCTTTCTCTTAGCAAGTTACTAGCCCACGATTCCCGAGTAAGCCGGTCGATTTGACATATGGCGCGAGTGTGTGGTGGCAAAACTGTGGGACTAGTAGCGTGCCGAAGTTTAGGAAGTTCAGGCTACATACACACAGACACACACACAGACAGACAGACAGACAGACCCACACGGCCACGTATAGGGAGCCTGTGCTTCACACAGCTCCAAAAAATAAGCCATTATATGTCACTTACTATTGGAAGGTGGCTGTCCCCACCTCTAGCCCCTAAATTTCAATTCATGAAAAAAGTACTTAAATGATTTTTGCAATTTTTTTTGCCACTGTTTTTAAATACACCCAGTTGATTTCTTTAATAGGGAACTTGAAATTATTAGATTGATTTTGTGGATTTTGTTTAAATTGAAAAACTTCATGTCAAAAATGCTGTCCCTTGTTTTCATGTCTACCGAAACACAAAGAGTTTTAGTCCATAGACAGAGCCTGCTTTTGACCACACCCTAAATAACATCATCCAGAAACTGGCACTGACTTCCTGATCCTCAATGGCCACCTGGTGAGTGATAGGTTTACATCAGTCTGAAGTAAATGTCTTCCAAAGTCTGAAAATCAGCTTGTCTTCATTTGGAATGTCACTACCGTACACATAATTTCTGCAATTTATTAACACTTTTGTTTTTTAATGCTATGATATTATGTTTTTATCTGTGTACACCTGTTCAGAACTGTGTTTGCTAGCCATTTTTAGCCTATCATTGTTGAGTAAAGCTAAACAAATAGATTAAATTGTCACTACCGAAACAGTCACTACCGAAACAAATAACACATTAATGTAATGTTTCGGTAGTGACATTATGGTTTCGGTAGTGACAAAAAGGTATGTTCATTAGTTTAATACATATGCTGTTGTCATTATTATTATTATTATTAATAATAATACCATTTTTTTCATGAGTGCTATTGTATTTGTGCAGGGAGAAATAAAACACCAAAAATGCTAAAAAGTGGTGCAGCGAGACGCATGTAGACAGGATATGCATACTCCCGGGCCCTCTACAGCATCCCTGCAAGATTAAAGAGCTGGTCAGTTGTCCCACGACTTGGTCAGAATCAGGACCAGGACAGGAGGGTGGTTCTGATGTCATTGGTTTAGGAGTTCATCAAAGTTTTCCTTCGACCACCCTATGACTTATTAATTATTAAATTAAATGTTAATTTAAATGTAGTTAATTGTGGAAACCACCTACATAAAATAGCCTGTACATGGGGGAATAGAACAAAATATGAATAGATTAATATAATTATCTTAATTCTGAAGGTAAGTTCATGTTTCGGTAGTGACATATTTTGGGAGAGGAAATATATTCCAAAAATGTATGAAAATACAATATGAAGATTAACTGTGCTTTTACTAAATATGTGTTCCTTAGAACTGGAGCTACATGGATATGGTCAAAGTTTTTCCAAAATAGCTTACAAATTTCACACAATTTCCAACTCTGAATTTGAACCAATTCGGTAGAATGCCTCATTAATGTGTTTTCTTTTCAGACATTTAACTACGTTGATAGTAAATTTGACCTTTCACTCTGTACTTGGTCTGATCTTTGTTTTTACCTCTACACCAAACCTATTTGCCAAAAATAGCCGATCTGCGAGGCGTTGAGAGCTTGTAGATCTGCTATTTTTGGGTAAAGTTCTCCTCAGAATAGGGATGCGAGGGTTCAAGTTGTTCATTTAAAAAGAATTATCCTATCACACAGTTGAAGACCTCTGTTCTAGACTCCATTTGGTGGGTAACACATCTACCTTGATTAGGGGCCACCTCATCTTGGAGGGGCATCACTGGCCGGTCTGCCACGCTGTCTCCCTGGATCACCAGAGCTTCTTTCAAGGTCTTTAGTCTGTTCACCACTACCAGCCATGTGGGGCCCATTCTCAGGCTGAACACGTCTCCATACTTCTCTGACAACTGCAAGCAGACAAATAGACTTTTAGACATAAACTATTAACCTGTTGCTTGATTGTTATCTAATTATTAATTTACGGAATGTCTGTCCGTAAATTGTCTTTCCGTATGCTGACATCACTGATGTTAAACAGTGTACCCGCCATGGTAACAGCCGCATGCTTAAACAATTCCCGACATCACTGACTGACACCATATATGGGCATAAACAGTCTGCATTCTGACATCACTGATATTAAACAGTGTCACATGCTGAAACATTGACCAAATAATGTTTGTCTGACATGATGAAACAAGTGACCAAATTTGGAGATGACTGACATCACTACAGTGCCCAAATTTGGAGATGCCATCACAGACTGGCCTGGACACAGAACACCATACTGTATATGGGCATAAAAGAGAGCCAGACAGACAGGGATAAGAGCTCTCCTTATAATGTATGGGCATGAATGGGACACAGACAGACAGACGGATACAACGGGTATTGCACAACTGGACGTCAATGGTGACTATTTTGCCCAACGGGCACCAGTCTGGGTTCTCCAACATTACTTCTGAGACTCCTCAGGGACATTCAATCCCTCATATACTGTGCACTCATATACTGCGCATACCCCCGGGCACAGGTCTAGTGTTATTTCTTTCGGAATGTCTATATCCTACAACGCCTGAGACTCTGTCTTCAAATCTTAATGTGCAACCCTATTCTTTTATAAGCAGAACATCTTGTAGAAGTCAACTTACCTGTATCAGGTTTTCATGGGCCTTATTGAAGTCGACAGAGAACATATTCCCCACAAATGGCATTGCCAGTGGTCCAGGGGGGAAATTGTTTGGTCGACGGTTCCTGATGTAGTCTGCAAACAATAAAACCACTGCAGAAATTAGAAGTAATCCCTGGATATCCAACCAGAGCCACAAGGATAGTCCACTCAGTCCAGACATATTTTCACTTTGACCATGCAGTTTAAACGTAATTGTGTATCCGTGTTTACTGGAGAGAATAACTTTCCTACTACGGTAAAGTTAAGTACACTCCTCTGCCCCTATATGCATATCTGAACTGCAACAGACCAATAAAATTGGGCTGTGACTGAGCTTCGACCTGTCCTCATACTCGAAAAGGGACCGCCCACTTGTCCCTTTTCTGTGTAGCCATCATTGACTCTTGTCTTACTATTTGAGAATTAGTATTAGTTTTACTAGTATTTTCAAATCCCTTGACAGTTTGGCATTATACCTGATATTTGAAATGAGATAGTCTGCATACTAACTGCTATATTATATGGGCATGCAGTACTATGTGGTTAATGGTTAGGCATAAACAAACGCTTGACTCTAATGCACAAGGCGAATGGAGGTCAGAGCAAAAGTATTTGTGTTTGAGAATTGTGCTCAGTTTCTATAAATATAACATGATATGAAAACACAAGAAACAAGACAAATTTGCTCCCCTCGGACACACACACACACACACACACACACACACACACACACACACACACACACACACACACACACACACACACACACACACACACACACACACACACACACACACACTCAGTAATCAAGTCAAGAAATAATTAATAATGCTAATTTATTAATGAAATAATAATGAATTAATTATAACATAAGATACAGTGAAGGTCCCATTGATAGCAGCATATGAGATTTAGAAGGGTCCCAAAGAAAGAACACAATCACCATTGGTGACAAGAAAAGTTATTGTTGTCTGTTGAAGGACTCGTCATTGCACATCATAGTCACTATCAGGGACGTGCTGGCCATTGGGAAAAGCGGGACAACTCCCGAATGGCCGGTTGATTCCCGGCCAGCCCAGGCCGGCCATTAGGAAAAAAATACAAACAAAATGTCGGCCTTCGTTACATTTTGGGGGCTGGGCGGCCAACAAAGTAAATCGTCACTGTCGGGCAGAAACCTCGTATCTCCAAGTTTCGAATTTGTACATTTTTTTCGCAAAGCAAAGCCCTGCTTCATCATACAAGGCCGTTGCACAAAAGTAGTGAAAACAGCAGATCTACAAGCACACAACGCCTCGCACCGCGAGGCGTTGTGTGCTTGTAGATCGGCTGTTTTCACTAGTTTAAATCATTTTTTAAATGATAAATACAAAACAAACGGTTTTGGACATACAAGGTTTCCACCCGACAACGACGAAATATAACTCATGTAATTGGCCCACTGGCTTGTCACTTGTCATGATCTGAAATGGCAAATCTTTGAGTAGCAGCAGCGCTATAGAGAGAGATCTCTCTCTATAGCGCGCAATGAGGGCCTCTCCAACTCTTTTTCCCGGGCTGAATCAGGGGCCCAGCACGTCGCTGGTCACTATTAACGCAGGGTGGCACAGATGTCATAGGAGACGGGTGCCAGGGTGAGCCCACAGCGATAGTCTAGCACAGGTTTCACACCGGCAGGCATGGAGAAGGAGAACCTCTGCATGAGGGAAGTGAAGAGAAGGAAGAGCTCCATCCTGGCCAGGTTCTCACCAAGACATACCCTTTTACCTGGGAGAGAAGAACAGAATCAGCTGTCCTGTCTGGTGTGGAAAAAGTATTCAAATGTTTTACTTATTTAAAGGTATCAATGCTGCAATGTAGAAATACTCTGTTACAAGTTAGAGGTATGGAATTCAACATTGAATTGAGTAAAAGTACAAAAGTATTAGTATATAAATGTACTTAAAGTACAAATGTAGTCATTATGCAGAATGCTCCATTTCACAGGTTTTCAAATGTATACAAATATTTTGAAAATAGTTCACTATGGGTCGCGATGCGACGCATCATAAGCTTGTAGATCGGCTATTTTCAAATGGACAAAATGTTTAATAGGGCTGTCAAATAATTGTAGTGGAGTAAAAGTATAATTTTTGCCTCTGAGATGTAGTGGAGTAGAAGTAAAAGTAAAAGAAATTTGGAAATACTCCAGTATTAAAGTAAAAAAAAAAAAAAGACTCAAATCTTAAGTACAGTACTTGAGTAAAAGTACTTAATTGTTACTTTAAACCACTGGCTGATATACAATATAACACAGTAGCGCAGTGTTTCTCAACCACTGTGCCTGGGGACCTTTGGTGTGCCCCTGAGAAGGGTCAAGTGTGCCCCTTGAAACTGCTTGAAAGCCAGTATTGTATTTATCATTTTAAAAATTATTTAAACTAGTGAAAACAGCCGATCTACAAGCACACAACGCCTCGCACCAGATCTGCTGTTTTCACTACTGTTGTGCGACAGCCTTGTATGATGAAGCAGGGCTTTACTTTGCGAAGAAACGTACAAATTTGAAACTTGGAAATACCAGGTTTCTTCCCGACAGTGACGATATTTACATCCCCGTATTATGTTCGTGTGCCCATGGATTCTTGGGACATGAAAAGTGTGCCCATGCAGAAAAAAGGTTGAGAAACACTGCAGTAGCGCATTGAGATCTTGTAGATGTAGATCTGCCATTCTCTACAGCTGTAAGTATAACTCGGGCTTTAGGAATCAATGGCTGAACATTCTTACCAGCAGAGAAAGGAAGGAATGCAGCACGTCTCACAAACTTGCCCTCCTCATTCAGAAAGTGTCCAGGGTTAAAGGTCATTGGCGTCTCCCACTCGTTCTTGTCAAACAACACCGAAGTCAGATTGGGAATTATTGTTATACCCTGTTGATTAGATTACAGTCAAAAGTAATTCAAAAACACAACTAATTGTTTGTGTACTAACACAAACAACTATATTGTATCATGTACTGTATAAATGTTACAAGAGTTTTTGTCGACTTTTACTTTTTTACATTAACATTGGGATTGGGAATGACCTTCGGGACAGTGTAACCTCCCAGTTGTACATCCCTAGTAGTCATATGAGGTAGACTGAGAGGAACTATGTTTGCCATTCTCTGGATCTCATGGATGACAGCGTCAGTATAAGGCAAGTTGGCTCGGTCTGCCGTGGATGGCAGTCTGGACTGTCCAATCACACTGTCAATCTCAGCCTGGACCTTTTCTGTTGCACAGGGGAGGATGGATGGAGTAATGAAGTATACATTTTGCGGAACGGGACAGCAAAGGAAGCAACAGTTTGCTGATTTGGCAAATGATCTAACTTTAAGTGACTTTTAGGTGTATTTCAACTGAAGAACACGTCTGTGTGGTGAAACCTTTTTCAGTATTTTAAGTAATCAGCTGATGAACAAAGATTTTATTGAGAAAGTGGGAAGAATAATTTATCAAACTGATTTTGTCTTGTCATTAACTTGATTGATATGAATTTAAGAAAAAAAAAGAATATACGGTATACAGTGTATATATATATATATATATATATATATATATATATATATATATATATAATATTTCTTTAATTCACTTTGACCTATTATACTTTATTTGGATAGACAGGAAGACAGGAAAACTAGAGCATAGAAAGGGGGAGAGGGGAGACTGCACAAACTAGTTGAGCCCCAAACTATTCCCAGTGACAACCAAGCAACATCTGATTTGCAGCAAAGATTCGCCATTAATTTAAAGAAGGAACTGAAGAGAGAAGTTCTTTCAAGCAGTAATCATGGCAGTGCTGTTCACAGCCTGCCACACAAACGTGTCAGTATTAGCCTGTTGATCCTACCCTGGACTTCAGGGTACTTGGTCATATAGAGGAGCCCCCAGCGCAGGGTGGTGCTGGTGGTCTCCGAGCCAGCCACAAACAGATCCAGGGTACATATAACCAGGTTGTCCTCGTTAAAGGTTGTCCCTGCATCCCCCTCACTCTAAGAACGACAATAAAAATGCAATATTAAACACTTAAGCCCTATATTCAAAGGTTTTCTAAAATGTAAATCTAAAATATACTTTCTTTGTTGCATGTTGGTCAAAGACAAATAGATGGGGTTGAAAACATAACATCCTTGGTGGAAGTAATAATGGGAAAAATTGGCTATCATTCCATCATGCCATTGCTGATGATAATTATAGATAATTTGCTTTCACTACATGGTTACATATCTTTTATCTTAGAGGGCTCCAAGTATCAGGGACAACAAGTATATATTGGGTAAGGCAAGGGCTTGGAAATGGGTTGTCAAAGAGAGGACATACATACAGTACATATCAGATTTGCACTTTGGAACCTTGACTCTTTACCTACCGACAGCATGTCACACAACAGTAGATATTGATTGTGTATAGTACTACAATACATCAACACAAACATGTGTGAATGGAGCACATACTCATAAAGCAATGGTAGACTGTTTGCAAACGTTTGCATAAGGTTTACATCTATTTTCTACAGTCTATGCCTGGTTTACATTAGGACAGGGACATATTTGAAGCTTTCGGTCACCGTTTGAATCTCAGTCAGGTAGCAGTCGATGTAGTCTCTGGGTTCTGTGGGGTCCCAATCCTTTTTGTGCTCTTTGATCTCTTCTCTCATCAGCTCCTTCGCCTCCTCCCAGATGTGTTTCATGGTCTGATGTGGTCCTGGTAAACATCTCATCAGCATGGGAAAAGAGTTGTAAAGCTGTATGATTGAGCAACATTTACATTTAGTCTGTGTGAAAATGTAGCCAAAAGGTGTTGTGTCTTATGCATCAAGCAGATTTTCTATAATATAAAAGATTGCAGTGTAGTGAGTTTGAATAGCATGTACCGTACAGCAACTATACCTGTGCCCAGATGGAACCCTCTATCTCGAATGCACTGTCAAATTTCCCCATCAGTTTCAAGAACCTCTCATTTCTGTAGTCAAAGCGATGACCAAACACCAGGGTGCAGATGATGTTGGAGACAGCGTTGCTGAGGATTAAGTGAGGCTTGAATGGACCACCTAAACAGAGATCATTCATTTATATATATTTATCTGTTTTTAGGTTTGTTTGTTTGTTTGTTTCAAAAAAGTTTCAAGAATTGCTAGCCGACCCCCCCTCATCCCACTTGTCCCTTCTCTGCACTATTATGCTCGAGCCTCACCTGCAGTACATAAATAGATACTGTGAGGATGAACTGCACCTACTGTACATAAATATATATACTGTGAAGTTTTTAATTACACCAACCTGTTGCACATAGCACACACTGTGAAGTTGTTTACAAAAAGTTAAAGTACAGTAGCTACCACAGGAAAATAATGCCATCGGTGTACACAATATACCAAACTTTATGCACATGTACAGCTGAGGATGCTTTTTTCATTCTCTTTGCTCTTTTGCACTCTCTTTCTTTCCTACGTCATTATTACTTATAATGTTATCTTTAGATGTGTTGTGTTTTGTTGTTTTGCTGTTATTTTATATATTCCACTGCATTGTCTGAAAGAAAGCCGAACTAAAAATAAGTGTTACTATTATGCACATGTACAAAAGACGTAACAATAAAGTACAACCTTGGATCTTGAACGTAAGTTTTGGCAACTTGTACGCAGCTCCCATGAAAGAAGGCTTTTGATCAGAGGTTACACTACTGTATATTTACCTTTATGGTCAGACAGTTCTTTGGCTAAGTGTGTAAACTCTTCCAAGATGGCTGGTTCCAGGGACTTCTTACCAACTCCAAAATATTTGAGTGTGGAAAGAGCAAAACGCCTCTGCTGCTTCCACATGTGTCCACTGGTGATAATCACGCCTGAGGAGATACATCAATCAGAACAAACTGATGTAACAGAACAAACCAGTTCCTGAGAGAATTTGATACAACGATATGTCAGATTAATTTAGGACAGATCCATGTAACATCCATGCACCCATTCATTATGCATTCACTGTGTGCTTGACAGATGAGAGTTCTGTTCTCACTTAGGCCTACCTCGATTGTGGGATATGTCGTTCTGGAGGGGCAATATTGGTCGGTCTGCCATGCTGTCTCCTTGGGTTACCAGAGCCTCTTTCAGGATCTTGAACCCATTTAGAACCACCATCCATGTCTGACCCATTCTCACACTGTACACATCCCCATATGTTTCTGACAACTGGAAAGAGAAAAGCAGACTACTAAGTACGTTTTGTACATTTATTCTTTATGTTTTGTTTTGTAATTTGTTGTTTTTGTATCCATCCATATATATCTTTAGCTGCTTTGACAGGCTAATAGAATAGCCTGTCAAATACTTTATCAATCCCTGGAGGAAAATTAAAAACCACAGCAGCTCTCATCAGCAGAGCACACACAAGGCAGTAAATGTAGTAAGATAAAATAAACAAATTAAAAATCAACTTAAAAGGTTTAAAATGGCCACAGCCCACAGGTCATTAATCTTAATGGTAATGATAAATAAATACGGAGAGGCAGAAAGGGTTTAAGACAAGCATATAAACATTATGTTGAGAAATAATTGCATACAAGCATACATTTGATTTAACTAAAACTGTAGCTCAATAACCCCATCAATACACAGTGTGGTGGCTCAGTTGTACACAAAAACATGTCTTACCTGAGTCAGACTCAAATGTATCCTGTTAAAATCAACAGTAAACATGTTGCCAAGGAAAGGCAAAGCTCTGGGTCCAGGAGGGAAGCTGCTTGTCCGACGGTTCTTGAAGTAGTCTGCAAATATCAAGAAGGTCACGGTGAAGAGGAGGATACTCTGAATATCCCACCAGTGCCACAAAGATGGCCCAGATGCAGGAGAGACAGAACCCATGTTCATAAACACAAGCTCCTCTGCACAAAGTGAATTTAAGAACAACAACAACGCAGCATGAGAGGAAGGCCAGCTTGGTGTTTTGCTGCTGCTGGCACAAATCCAATCAAACACTAGGCTACTTATCCTGGACCTTGATCTCTTTATTCATGATAATCATAGGTTGTTGATTTGCCCTTCAGCCTAGGAGGGCTACCCACGACCAGTGGTGTAAAGTACATTTACCCAAGTACTGTACTTAAGTACAATTTTGAGGTTCATTTACTTTACTGGAGTATTTCCCATTTAGTGTACTTTTACTTCTACTCCACTACATCTGTAAATAGTGTACTTTTATTCCACTACAAAAAATAATAGATTATTTTTGATTATCAAACATATAATTTTCCGAATGTCTGTCTGAGTGAGTGTCTGTCTGTCTGTCACAGCGTTTCTCCTCAGTGGCTGGAGCAATTGATCTGAAATCGCATCACCATTAGCATATGAACACACCTGACATAACTGTGAAGCCCGTTTGTCACTTTCACAAATCATATGCTGTATATTAGCATTTTTATGGTGTATCTATATCTATTCTGCATCTAGCTTGAGGCATGTCTATTCTGCATCTAGCATGAGGCAACATGTTTAACCAGCTCTGTGTGTGTGTGTGTGTGAGTGTGTGTGTGTGTGTGTGTGTGTGTGTGTGTGTGTGTGTGTGTGTGTGTGTGTGTGTGTGTGTGTGTGTGTGTGTGTGTGTGTGTGTAGGCGGGTGGGCAGGCAGGCGGGTGGGCGGGGAGGGGGGTCGTTTGTCTTGCCCTGTTACAGATGTTGTCCAAAAATCACGCAGATCGGTACACAGTATCTCTATAGCCATTAAACAAAACGGGTATTTCTTACATTGATGCTCCTACATATTATCATGCAAGCACCAGTTAAAGTTACTTTCCATCCCTCATACTGTGTGCACAGTGCACATCCCATAACCCACACACTGCACATAATTTCGGAGCTCATATGTTTGAACGGGTAAGGGCTAGTTACTACAAAACATACATTCCACTTCAGCCCTATATCATTTTTTACCAGTTGAAAATAGCTGATCTAAAAGCTCACGTGTCGCATCACAACGCATTGTGAGCTTGTAGATCTGCAATTTTCAAAACATTTAAATACATTTTATACATCTGAAAACTTGTGAAATGCCTATTTTGCATAATGAATACTTTTACTTTTGTACTTAAAGTATATTTTGATACCAATACTTTTGTACTTTTACTCAAGTAAATTTTTAATTCCTGACTTTTACTTTTAACAGAGTAGTTCTACATTTTAGTGAAGTAATACATGAGATTGTACACACCACTGCTTAAAGGGGAGAACCACCCATTTTCAATATTGAAACAACTCAAAGGTATATTAATGACATAGTTCAATGATAGGGGATATAATATTTACCAGGGGGAGAGTACAGATTAAAAATGTATCCGTTTGCAAAGCATGTAATATTTGGGACATTGAAAAGAACATGGGAAAGAAGAAAATCATCAAATACATGTATTCTATAAACCAAACCCACGGTGGCAGTATAGTTTCACACAAGGAAAATGAGTGTAGACATCCTCCCTTGCGTCAGCTGTTGCCCGGCAACCATGCAACAAACTAGCCAATCATAAATGTCTACGGCTGTGGAAAAGGAAGTGCGTAACCTGCTGCAGTAGAAATCGTCCTCTGTAAAGTGTGCAGGGTTGTTGACAGCAGGTCACCTAAGGACAAGAGCATCAGAATCATGGTTTTCGAAGAGAAGATGATCCTGAACGGAGAGCCTGAAGATGTAAGACGCCTATCTATGCATTGAGCCAGGGTTTAGTTAACCTTGCACTTCATGGATGGACCTGGACTAGATATTATAACCCTACTACTAGGCATTCACGACACAAAACTAGCTAGTGTTTGCTAAACAACATTAGCTATAGCTATCCTATGCTACACCCGTTAGTTCAGTTTGGCATTGCTTTGGCATTATGGTGTGCTTTTGTTTACTCCTTTCACAAACTACATGCTCTAGTTTGATGTGGGATAATCGGTGGTCCTGAATCTTTTAGATTTAAGATTGTGAATTTATTTTCAGGAGGAGGAAGAGGAGGAGGAGGAGGAAGAAGAGATGGTGGTATGTTCTTAAACTCATTTCAAATAAAAGTCTGTTCCCAATCCCAACCCACTATCGGAACCCCTTTTACTGCCAGTGTGTAGCATAAAGTATGAATCAAGGTGTTCCAGTTCTTAGTACTCGTCTAAACAAATGAGTGCGGTTAACCAGAAGTGAGTGAACGTCCTGGTAAAGCCAGCAGTATAGGGGTCCCCACTCCCCTTGGTGCCAGGCCAGGACCAGATGGGAGCCAGAGCTGAGCATTATATTGTGTGTACAGTGCACTACAGAGTATACTGTATAGCAGGGGTTCCCAAACGTTTTTGTCTCAGGGCACCCTGACCCCATGAATATTTTTTTTAATCCGAGGCACCCTTACATTATAATTTTCACTCCCAAGACCTTATATTTATAGCATATCATATTCGTTGTCGGGTGGAAACCTTGTATGTCCAAAACCGTTCGTTTTGTATTTATCATCTATAAAATGTACAAAACTAGTGAAAACAGCAGATCTACATGTACACAACGCGTGAGCATGTAGATCGGCTGTTTTCACTAGTTTTGTATGATGAAGCTAGGCAAAAGACGTACACATTTGAAACTTGGAGATACAAGGTTTCTGCCCGACAGTGACGATATTTTAGTGATTATGTTGCGAGGAAAACGTTGAGATAATAGCCATTTTGGTTAGAACTGACTGAAAATAACTTTGTACTTCAAGTTTAAAATGATACTAAATAATATTTTTTTCAAGTGTCCAAATAAATTCCAAATATTATCAAATGATCTCGCGGCACCCCTGGACTGCCGTCGCGGCACCCCAGGGTGCCCCGTCACCCACTTTGAAAACCCTGCTGTATAGGTCAACATGCCATTGGGTCAGTTTATGCGTATCATGTGTACATACAATCATAATCACGGCATCATGGCGAATTTCTGACTACAAAAGGTCACCCAGAACCTTCCATCCTGGCTGAAAAGTGATGCTTTTTTTGTTCCGTTTATAATAATTAGGAATACAAGAACAGTCTGCACCAAGGTAACCAGAACGCTCGCCCTAAACACGCTCTGCCCCACCATGAGTAACTCCCGTGGCCGGACCACTGTGCCCGCTTGACGCAGAACGTTTGTCCTCCGCCTGGCGGACCACTCTGCCCGCTTGGTGAGAACAGACTAGACTTTGGACAGAGATAACCGGTCCTGGAGCGAGTGTGTTTTCGGGCGAGTGTTCTTGTATTCGGCACCAATACCTTCTCTGCACCACGGAAATCTGCGACCACGGAGTGGTAGGCACCAAGTATTTCTTGGCACCAGAACCCACTCCGCCCCAGGAACAAGGCATTCACACTCCCAAGACGGCAAGCGTTTGACGTCTCGGGGGTATGAGACTGGGGGGTGGGGGCGGATTCTGTCCCTTTCGGGATGTAACTTTGAACGGTGCTGAGTTGCCTGAAGCAGACTTTGTAACAATGGCACAGCGACTCACTCACCTAACGGCTCGCTTGACAGTTCCTCTCATGGCTCGAGTGTGATAGCCTCACGTTACAAGTGTGGCTGAGTGTTCCGCCTCACTGGTGCTGCATAAATAAAAAATAGTATTGAGTACTAAGTCTTGGTGCTGACCGTTCTGGATATCCTAATTCGAAACAAAACAAATATGGCACATCTAGCGGTGACGCGTTGTGAGCTTGTAGATCTAGTTCTGAATTCCCATACGTCAGGTTCTGTGAACCTTACCTGAAACCGAGCTGTACCGTATGGAAGCAAATCCAGGACATGTGAAATACGTTTCACGGCATGGCAGAGTTCACTTTTAGTTTAAGCGATTAAACTGCTGGTAGTAATGGCTGAATGATCCATCAAATGGCTAATTGTAACTTCCTGTTGTAGGATCCTATTGATGCCATGAGGCAGAAGTGTGAAGAGACTCATCATTGTGTCAATTTTAAAGAGAAACTAGAGCAGTGTGAGACCAGAGTTGGCTCTCGCTCCCAAACCACAGAGGACTGCACAGAGGAGCTCTTTGACTTCATTCATGCTCGGGACCACTGTGTACGTATGATATCTGCCTTATAGCAGGGACCACTATGTATGTATATATGTACAGTATATATGCCTTATAGGGACCACTGTGCATATAATGTCTGCCTTTGTTTAACCTGAGGCTGATTCTACAAATGCCTTCTTTAAAAAAAAAAAAAAGATTTGTTTTGGGGCATTTATGCCTTTATTGATAGGACAGTAGACTGACAGGAAATGGGGGGAGAGATGGGGAGCGACATGTGGCAAAGGTCGTCCGGATCGGGAATCGAACTTGTGACGCCGCCAGGCACCCATGCCTATGTGGCAATGCCTAAGTGCTATGCGCCTGGAGCAGTAGGCCAGCAGGCACCCCTACAAATGCCTTCTAATCAGTATTTCTCACACGTTCAAGATTTTTCCCAAAAAAAATCAAAAATAGCAAATGTACAAGCTTGCAGCATGGCATAAAGTGACACACTGTGAGCTTGAGGATCTGCTTTTTTTTAATGTTATAGCCCAAGATAAAAAAAAAAAAAAAAAAAATAGCAAATGTACAAGCTTGCAGCGTGGCATAAAGTGACACACTGTGAGCTTGGAGATCTGCTTTTTTTTATTTTATAGCCATTGCCCAGATCTAAAACGACACCGATGCTTTCCAGGGTTTTAATGGACTGAATCAGCTGATACTGACACGATACTCCTAAGCTCTTAATAAGCTTTTTCCAGTGATTCTGCCACCTCTCCAGACAATAGCGTTGCAGTATAGTGTATTCTGTTTGCCTTTTCCCGTTATCACGTGACGCCTGCTCCTTTCTTTGTTTTTTTTTTACCACTTTTCATAACAGGTGACTCTGCCAAGAACCTTTTATTAATTCTTAGCTTTCAAACCACCAAGGTCTTATTCTTTCTCTACTCTGCTTTGCTTATTAGAGGAAAGTACTGGACAATGCAAGTAATGCACAAGGATGTTCCAATAAATATATTTTATTGGGTACAAGACACTGACATTTCAATGGCATGGCATCTTCAGAGTGAAACAAAATGTATTTAACAATAAGAATATTTATTTTCACTTTATTTAAAAATAACAGTACGGCTAATTCATGATTATTTTCATGATTATTTACCTAAGCTGGGGGTGTCATTTTCAGTATATCACACACAACAAAAATAATCCAACTGTGGTTACCTGCAGTGCCTATCTCTTGAGCTATAGAATGACGGTAGTATGAATCCTGGTAATTTTTCAAATTAAATTATTTTCCATAATTCAATCTACAAATTATGCTTTGATTTTGAGAATTCCCCCCACAAAGTGTCACATTGATGCGTTGATTGTAACTTTATCAATAATGTTGGATTTGAACCGCAGTGGAAAATTATTTGACAATTAATGTAAGACACAAGGGTCATCTTTTACCTAAACATCTGTACCTTTCCTTCTAGGTGTCAGGAAAGCTCTTCCATTCTGTCAAATGAAGTCCTACTGGTCTGCACTGCTGGCAAATTGATTCAATAGATTCTTCATGTGAAATATGACAATTATGTGGTTTTAAGAAAGATCTGGCTGCAGATCTAGTGTATGATACAGCTAGTGCACACTGTATTTGTTCATGTGAATAAATTGTACATTAAGTATTGAAGGAAGAAAAGCATTTGTGAGAGCATTTCAATAAACTGCACTATGTTCTTGGTCTTAAAATGAATTGTCTCATCTGTCCAAATACATATACAGTTCCTAAAATTATGATATAAGGATGTAAAGTCAATTATTTAATAGAGGGCCTCCTGACGGAGATGCTATAAAGTCTACATGTATCTGCTGGTGGTTGCATTGTATCTGCTGGTGGTTGCATTGAGGGGGGAAACCTTGTTGAGGTGAAAAACAAAAAAAACAACGACCTCTGTAAATGTTATACATATTAGAGAATTAGTGTATATTTCAGTCAGGAATTGGCTATGATTATCATATAAACATACTGTAGATTAGAAATTGTGCAGCCAGGGCATGCTGTGCGTCTATGATGATCATAAACATACAGTAGAGTAGTGTATTCTGTGCATCTTATCTCTTAGCTTTTATCTTGGGTATTTGAAATGAAATAATTGTCATAGGGGAAAGTGAAAGTGTTTATTCTCAGCAGTGAATGCAATATCTGCTCCAAATACTGGAGTTTTAGCCAGCCTAGCGCCCCCTGCGGTCAATACTACTGTATTGGGTGTCAGAAAAGAAGACGGACAGACAGGCTGAGACAGCTCCTCGCTCCGACACAATAAGGTGTTTGGATGGATTGATTGAAGAGGATATCAAAAGGGAAGAAACTGTCATAAAGAAGAAACATAAATAAAACATTAATTGGAGTCGTTTAAAAAGCTAATTTTAGTTAAGTTATGCATGTGTGACATGACTTAACTAAAGACTTAACATGTTTGGTTTAATTGTTACTTAACTTTTTAGTTGATTTGAGGTTTTATTTGGGTAACTGTTTTCGTAAAACAGCTGATCTCTATGGGCGGGGCGTTCCGTGCTTACACTTCCTGATAACTAGCAAGGCTATGTAAAGAAGGAAAAGTCAGACAGACATAAATAGACACTGCTCTGTGACCTTTGTAAAGTAATAAATCGGCCCAGGAAAATAGACACAGATGATCATATCACACTGTTTTCGCCTTAATCTCTTGTTTTCCTATCTGTACATTTTTTTTAATCAATTATGGAAAGAGGCGAGCACGTGCCATATGCTGGCTTGTGGTGGACATTTTTTTCTTTTTTTGCCACGGACATAAAAATTAGATGACAATAATATTACCAGAAACACATAAAGAGATAGCCCTGATAACAGGTAGGCCTATGTAACACTGAGTGTGGGTCCTTGCAAATAAAACAGTTGAGAAGTGAGAACCACTATGCCATAGTGTCATTGTACCAGTGAACTGTACCGTCATGAAACTGTACCTTTTCCTATGCAAACTTCTAATAAAGTCTTCAATCAATCAATAGTAAATCAGAGTCATACATATTCTGAAGAAAGCCAGGTTACTGACATTCAGTAATTGGGTCTTATCATGATAATTAATTATACTTATAAGAATCATAATGGTGTGTATAAAAGAAACATGTGTCCGTTTACTTGATGACCCCTGACTCCAGATCGAACACCATGTCATGTGACATGTCACATGTCCCAGTTTGCCGCGATTGCCTGACCTTTCCTTCTTCATAGCTTGGTTCATACTCCTTGGTAGCTAGTGCCATGGTCACCCACATAATGCTTTGTAACGCAGGCAAGTACACACAGTACACTCTTCTTAATCTGTAGGTAATTTAGCGGGCAGAACGAAACGAACTGAAGACATCTGTAAACAAATGCAAACTGCTCTTGCAGTTGCAGGCGGGCAGAACGAAACGAACTGAAGACATCTGTAAACAAATGCAAACTGCTCTTGCAGTTGCAGGCAGCTAATCTTTCTTGTGGCATTGATAGAAGAAGAGACTCCTTACGATGGAAAAGCTAAAGCAACTTTTTGAAGCGGAGACGTTCAACTGGAAAGCCGTTGTGACAGCAGCAGCGTGTGGCGCAGGAGCACTGCTCATTATGATCAATTATTTCTGCCAAAAACGAGCGACAGATAAAATACAGAAAGCCAGAAACCACAGGGCTGAGACTGTGCGACAGGCAGAGGAGGCTGTCCGTCACTACAGAGAGATGGTGAGCTTCATTGTTTTAGTTTTATTTTTTTTTATTTATTTTTTAATCATTCATTGTTTTTGTCAGGATAATCAGCAGCAGCAGGTCACATATTCCAATCTTGCAAGTCACATCTGCATAATCAGTGGTCTATTTTCATGTTTACATTTCAAGACATTTCATGTCATTAAGGACCCCCAAATTTCATATACTGTATGTAGATATTTGGCCAAATATTTTGTGCCAAGAACCCCCATAAGAAGATTTGTGTAAAAATATATATTTTTTAGCAAATCTACAAGCTTTTTCATTTTCAAAATTGATACTGTATGTAGCTATCTGACAAAGGAAAATATTTTGTGCCAAGAACCCCCAAGAAGATATGTGTAAAAAATCTTTATTTTTTTTAGCAAACCTACAAGCTCATGTAGAATCACTAGGCATTGTGGGCTTGTAGATCAGCTATTTCTTGTCCATGAATTGAATACCTAGGACTTCCAACGTAAAAAAGACTGTAAAATGACTTATTTGGGGTGTTCCTTTGTACTGTACTACATTTCTATTGTATTGACTATACTTGTAGACTTAGCTACTGTTCTGTTTTTGTCTAATAAAATGTTCAATCAATCAAAACGTTATTTTGATCAAACTTTTTTGTTAAGCTATATAAACACATTTTGCTGGGGTCCCCCTGAAAGCCCCTCAAGGACCCCTGGGGGGTTGACCGTCCCCGGAACCCACTTTGAGATTGAGAACCACAGGTCTTAAATAGCCTAAACTTGTCTTCAAGCATCCCAGGACAGACGGCGCTCTCATCTGCTCTCTGTCCCTGTCGGAGTTGACCAAGCGCCTGAAGGAAGGATCTCTGAGCCCTGGAGACGTGCTGCACTCATACATGGAGAAGGTAAAGATGTTTACATTTCAAGATCCCCCAGTTTGATGTGTATTTGACCATAGACCCCCATCTGATGTCTGTCACCCCAATCTACAATTCTACACTTTTTAGTCACATGTGTTAATGATTAATGAATGAAACCCAGAGTTTCATTCATTCATTCAGAGTCGTGTGGCAGTGACCCAGGAGGTAGAGCGGCTGCTTGGGAACCACAAGGTTCCCAGTTCGTGCCTTGCACTGTGGGTGTGGTGTGTGTGTGTGTGTGTGTGTGTGTGTGTGTGTGTGTGTGTGTGTGTGTGTGTGTGTGTGTGTGTGTGTGTGTGTGTGTGTGTGTGTGTGTGTGTGTGAGTGATGAATGTTAGGTGTGAATGTAATGCACAATCTATGTAAAGCGCCTTGGAAAAGGCACTATATAAACGCACCATTTAGAGTAAAGAAATTGACCATTTGGTTCCATTTGTACACTTAAAGACCAAAAAGGCTCAACTCCACCACACTCAGAGTACAAAACAAAAGCAATTTAAAGGTATCATTCATACCTTACAAGAACTTTGACCTCAAGTGTTATGGCTGCAAGTCAGTCTAGCCCCAATGTCAGTGTATTATTCACTACCATATGATAATGAGTAATCCATTTACTATAATGTAAACAAGAAAAGAAGTCTGGCTAGTGGTTGCTGAATCTGTCTTGAGAGATTAGCTTTCCTTAAACGTTTTGCTTGGTGTGAAAAGACCTGTGTATACTAACTGCCCTGTGCCCCCCCTCAGGCTTTGGAGGTAAACAACAGGCTGAACTGCTGTACTGAGGTTTTGCTGGAGAGTTTTGACCAGCTGAAGGATGTGAGCACGTGTAAAGAAGGGCTACTCTATGGAGTCCCTGTCAGCATCAAGGAAAACATTGATTACAAGGTAATGTGTGCACAAGAGTGGGGCTGAAACTACTGAACATGTGTCAATCACAGTTTTATTAATTGGTTTATCATGTGTCAATTAATTGGAACTGTGGGTTCAATTAAGCATGGCAACATTTCTCAACAGCAATCAGCTAACAAACCACCAAACCAGGGGTTAAAGGAGTAGTTCACCCCCAAAATGACTTTTTTTCTATTGATTACTCATGCCATGGAGAGTAGAGTTCAATAATATGTTTTATTTTTTGTCACATTCCTAAGACAAAAATGTGATAACAATAAATTTACCCCCATTCATTCCGGATGGTGACCCGTTTCGAAACGGGTCACCATCCGGAATCAATGGGGGTAAATTTACTCTAATTACATTTTTGTCTTAGGAATGTGACAAAAACCAAAAAATATTATTGAACTCTACTCTCCATGGCATGAGTAATCAATAGAAAAAAAGTCATTTTGGGGGTGAACTACTCCTTTAATGACAGAATGAGGGAGATATCGCCCATGATGTGTCCCAAAAGCACAACACATAGCACAACATTGCTCACAATGAACACATAATGCAAAACACAATTAATAACACAGTAACACAGTTAATAGAACAAAAATACACACACCGGACGCATGCTGGGACGTCTCTCCTCAGCTAATGGCACACCCCAGAATGCTTGAACCAATGATCTGAGCCATGTTACCCAGACTCTTGACCCAAAGGTCTGGAGCCTATCTCCTATTTCTGTAGCGTGGAGGCAGCTTGATGAACAAGTCTACCCCCTGGAGCTAGTATGTCGCAGGGACTTGACCCCAACCCAGCCCTTAATGCTGCATGCTAAGCAGGGAGGCATTGGTTACTGGGTAGCCTATCATTTTTATAGTCTTTGGTATGACTCGACCAGAGATTGAACCCGACCTCCCAATCTCAGGACAGACACTCTAACCATAAGGCCACGATTCCACCACTGCAGGCAGTAACTAATTATTTTGATACTCTTCTCTTGTCCGAGAGGTGTAATAAACATTGTTACCTGTTTATCTAGACCATTGTTAGAATCCTTATGGTGTTTACTCACTGTTGAAATGAAGCTCTGGCCCCTATCTGACCTGCCCGGGTGACTTATTAATGCTTAAAGGGGCACTCCACCACTTTTCAACCTATGTTCATATAATTACTCACTCAAAAATAGCTTTTCTTTTTTTTTTTTTTTTCTCAGAGGAGGGCTGTGGGCAGGTCAGAAACCCATCGTCTTGTGACATCATCGATTGCCAATCCAGCTTATAGAAACTGCAGGCTTTCTATTCCTGAAAAGTTGCAATTTTAAAGTGGAAGCCATTGTTCTCGCAATAATAAAAATCAAAATATTTTTTTCAAAAATATCGATTACATTTTTTTTTTTTTTTGGAAAATGATGATGTCACAAGACTATGGATTCTGAACTTCCCACAGCTCTCCTAGGAGACTTGGACTGAGTAGAATTTTTTTTTGCTATTTTATCATGAACATTAGTGAGGACCTATTATATGAAGACAGGTTGAAAAGTGGTGAACTACTCCTTTAAGATCCCTTGTGCTCAGAAAGAAGTGAACTAGGTAAATCAGCATTCTCAGCCCCTCGATTTTACCACCAAAGACCATCTATCCATTTGTACACTCCAACCTCAGTAAAGCTTCCTCAGCTGTGTATTTGTGTCCGCTGTGTATTCTGTTTCTTTTGCTCCTAGGGCCATGACTCTTCATGTGGTGTGATCTGTAAATTGGGCCAGCCTGCACCAGAGGACAGTGTGATTGTTCAAGTGTTGAAAAAACAAGGAGCCATTCCCTTTGTGAAGACCAATATACCTCAAGGCCTTTTAAAGTAATTCACTCATTTATCAGATATTCGCACAGTCAAGAAATCCATGCCTGAAACAGTCTTTGTTTCAGGCATGGATTTCTTTATTGTTATTATTTTTTACGATTATGTAATTTTGTGCCATCAAGCCATCAGAGTGTCCACAATCGTGTGCCATGATGCCATCACTTGAGTAATGACCCATATAATTTAGTTTAAATATGTGTGTCCCTCTCTTTGTCTCATTTCAAGTTATGACTGCAGCAACCCCATCTATGGACAGACTCTCAACCCTCACAACCTTCAGAAGACCAGCGGAGGATCGTCTGGTGGGGAGGGGGCTCTCATCGGGGCTGGAGGTTCTGTGCTGGGTATCGGCACTGACATAGGGGGCAGTATTCGCATTCCCTCTGCCTTCTGTGGGATCTGCGGATTCAAGTCAACATCAAGGAGGCTGAGGTAGGCAACATGGTCGTAAAGGTAGCCGTATGCTTTATAGTCCCAAAATATAACTAGATGACGCACAATAATGTCACAAGACATTTACTTGACTTTTACAATGATTTGATTTCTTCAGATGATATGTGTCATTGACACTGACTGGTGGATTTAAAGCACAATAAATGTTTGGTAAAGGTTTGAGTTGTATAATTACCTTTCATCATGTTACTCCAAATATTGGCAAGATATCTTCAGTCGTTGCTCTGTAGACTAAAAGTAGATAATCAAATGTAATATTCCCCAGAAACAGGCCTCGAAGTCACAATCAAAGTGGATTCTGTGTTCTGTTGATATATTAACAAAAGTCACAAAGCATTGTTGGAAATATTTTTAATTAAGATGAAGATCTGGAAGATATGCCTGATCCACTGTGTTTGTTATTATGCGCGTTAAAATGACCATGGTACAGTTGCTAATCATTTTAAACAGATGAATAGATGAATCAGGTTTTGTAATTTCATATTGCAAAACCTGCTTTGTTCACATTACTTTGTGCACTAAAGGTGAGACTTTCCCAGTGCAACGTAAGTCATCAAGGAGAATATATTGGATCATAACTTTTCTTTATCTATGGAGCAACTATTGAAGATATCTTGCCAATATTTGGAGTTGTCTCATGGCAAGGTACTACACAATCCAACCCTCTACCAAACTTTAATTGTGCTTTAAAGCTGGTTAAAAAGGTATTGTTTAACAATTGTTTATTGTGTTTTATTTGTCTCGGTCAGTCCACTAGGCTTGAGCTCCTGCTGCCCGGGACAAAAGTCAGGTATGGAGAAATGCTATTGCCTCATCCTTGCACATGACTTATACGATTATCAGTGCACAACACAACCATTAAACAATTCTCTCTCTGATCTTGCTTCAGTGGTTTCATCTGCTGGTCCCATGGCCAGAGACGTGGACAGCTTGGCCCTGTGTATGCAGGCACTGCTGTCTGATCACATGTTTACCCTGGACCCAACTATCCCGCCGATTCCTTTTAACTTGCAGGTTTGTTGACTCTCCTATAACTTTTACAGAGGGGTTTTACAGCAGCATGGGTGCATACAGGTCATCAGTTATGTCCAAGTTATATCTAAATATGAATAATAGTTAACTTACTTTCTCCAAATAGCAAAATCTTTAGTTTTACTATGAATGAAGAATGCATGAATGGAACCAAATGGATCCATTTAGTTTCTTTTGTATACTCTTTGGAGTTAAATTGTCCCTGATGCTGCATTAATATGGGGACACAGCAACAGGCTACACATCAGTTTCAATGGAAGCCAGAGAAGTTAAGCTACAAACCAACAGTACAATTTGAGAAATTGAGATTGTCTTAGCCTTTCTCAGTGCTCCCATGACACAGTGACAGTCAATCACATGTTTTTGTTTCACCATTTCCACTCCCTTTCTCTCTCTACACAACTCCTGCTCCGTTCCATAAAATGAAGAAAAACATTAACCACTTCCCTGTGCTATTTAACCCTACCCTCTTCATTTATTTTACGCAGTTTGGCTTGCGCAACACTGCAATTGTGACTCTGCCCCAATTTAGCTGGCCACACACACAAACACACATATGGCGTTTCTTATCCTTTGACGTTGCTAAGTGTAAACACAGCATGATGCTTTCATTGTGCAGTGTCTTAACCTCAGACAGGAGATATTTATCTACCGAACTAATGACCAAACAGTAAGATTATATTCATTATATTCAAACTGTAAGATTATATTCATTATATTCAAACTGTAAGATTATATTCATTATATTCAAACTGTAAGATTATATTCATTCCACGAGTTCTGTGTTTTAATCGATGTTCCTTTTTTAATATGAAAGTGTCTTGAGATAACTTGTTATGATTTGACGCTTTCATAAAATGTTATTGAATTGAATTCACTTGTGAATTGTCTTTTGTGTGTTAATTTACAGAATACTCTGATATTCCTCAATTAATATGAAAATAAAGCCTTTTGCCCATGTCTAGGTGTACCAGAGTTCCAAACCACTGAGGATTGGTTACTATGAGAACGATGGCTACCTGCAGCCAAATGCAAGCATGTCTCGAGCCTTCAGGGAGGTCAAGGCTATGCTGGAGAGAGCAGGACACACTGTAAGTTGTGTACAGTAGCACTGTCATTAACCTAACAGTGCACTTCACCTGCTTTTCATGATGACCTGCATGTCTCTCTTTTTCTTTCTCTTTTGTATTTCTTTAGTTGGTGCCCTTTTCTCCACCAAAGATCAGATATGCCATGCATGAACTGGTTGTGAAAGGTCTCCTAGGAGATGGAACTACCACTCTGCTTAGCCACTTGTGAGTTGTAACTTTTTTTTTAAGCGCACAATTTTCTCCAAACAATGAAAACCATATGAAGTGTTTAAAACCAGATGTATATTTTAAACAGAGCTGCTACAAACTATTATTAGGTTATTGTTTAATATTAATTAAATATTATTGTATCGATTCATTAATGTATTTAAATGATTCATTTATAATGTTAATGAAGAGAGACTTCCTGTTTGCTTGCCATACCCGGGATTATTGAACATCAATACAATCTATAATTCACCGCTTTGCAAGACTGCATTGCCCCTCAAAACAGAACCAGATTGATCATGAATCCACTATTAATCCTGATCTTTCAGGAAGGAAGGGCCAGTGGACCCCTGCCTCACCGCACAGACCTTCCCATACGGTCTACCAATATCAGTGAAAAAGATCCTCTCTGTCCTCCTCAAGCCTGTGGTGAGTGTTCCAATTTGTTCTGCAAGATATAGATACAGAATTCAGAGTCCAGTGAGAAACCTTTTGTTCTACTCAGGTCCGATTCAGCCCAGCTCCTTGGCCTTCCATTATGTGCACTTAAGCCTCTCCAAATGATACAGAAGGCTGCAGGCTGCAGAAAACTTGGTCTTCAACCAGCCAAAATGTTCACGTAAATTGTACTTCAGTGACACATGGATGTGTGTGCTGTATGTGTAATCTTTGCTGCTTTCCAATCTTTTGGCTATTATGTTGTATCTTTGACTGCTTGTGTCCTTTTATCGTATGTTGATAACAAGAATTGCAGTGGTCCTACTGACACCAATATTGTGCAGTGTATAACCCTACACAACTTCTATGTTTTTTTCAGAATGATGGTTTAAAGTTCAATGCCGAGGATCTTCTCTGTATAATGACAGATCTTATCATGTTATGTCTCTCTCCTAGTATCCTCGTATGGCAGAGTCCTTAAATGCCATCTGTGGAGTCGGGTAAGGAAAGTCTAGAAATGTTTTGTACAATTGGCTCATCATCTTTGTATGTAAAATCTAATGAGTAAACATTTAACCTTTTCCTGTTCTGTTTACAGCTCTGTTAAAGATCTGTGGAAACAACATGCTGATGTTGAGGTACATCTTTGTGTGTGTGTTTAACCACTCGAACCCCAGTATACATATTCTGGGGGGAACATTAGCCAAAAATGGCAAATCTACAAGCTCACAGCGAGTTGCGACTCGTTGTGAGCTCTATTTTTGGAGATTTGGTGTAGAGGGGGAAAAGAGCACAGAGCACAGAGTCCAGTTTACTAGGTCAAGAGGATTTAAGTGGTTAACCAGCTGAAATGTAGCCCTTTGTTTTCATAAACAGGACTACATCCATGAGACTATTGCTGAGTGGCGTCGCTGTGAGATGGACGTGTTGCTGTGTCCCATGATTGGCCCAGCCTATAACTTCTTCTACTGTGGCAAGCTTACCTGTACGCTGCACAATTCTGCTTCCAAATAGGGCTGCAACTATTGATTATCTTCCTTGAGATTATTCTATTGATTACTTTTTCAAATACTCGAGAAGCATGTTTCTTTTATAATCTTTTAATACATCGATTAAGGCCCATTCCCACTGGGCCAGATAAACAGATAAAGAATATCTGTGACAGATATTTATTATCTTTATCTTACCATCCACTTGAATGGAGACAGATCTTTTTTATTTATTTATCTGGCCCAGTTGGAATGGGCCTTTAGTCTGATGTAACTACTTATGCCTTATTTATTTACTTTTTCCTACAACGGTGTTGCACAAAAAGCTTTCGTTATTTTGGAGTATAGATTATTTTCTTAAAGTAATTATTCTTTATAATCGATTAAATCGATTAGTTTGGTTACCGTTGCACCCCTATTGCCAAATATAAATGTTAAAGATGTCTTGATGCCTATGACACATTCCTTTTTTTATCTCGCCTGTCACTCTGTACCACCAGGTGCACTGTCATACACTATTCTCTACAATCTGCTCAACTTTCCTGTCGGCGTTGTACCTGTCACGACTGTGACAGCAGACGACGAAGAGGAGCTCAAACACTACACGGGCAATTTTCGGGACGTCTGGGACACGTTTTTTAGAAAGGTAAAAATCACCATGGAGACTAGCGGTTTGAATCCTCCATGGTGCTTCCGGCTTGGCTGCGTTCGCTGGTGGTTCTCAACCTGTGGGTCGGGGGTCCCCAGATGTTTAGCTTATGGATTAACATTGTTTTCTCAGTTAACAGTAAACAAACCAACTTACAGTATAAGTGTATAGAGGGTATCTGCACATTGCTAAAAATGTAAGGACTTTTAAGACCCTTTTAATACCTCTAAAATAAAATAAAACATTCTCCATATTGTCAAATATTAGAGGCAGAAATTGTGAAAATAGCCGATCTACATGCTCGCGAGGTGTTGTGAGATCTGCTATTTTCACAATAGAACTGTGTTAAACAAAATGTAATGCCTCAAGTCTTACAACTCTTAGTGCTCGTGAGGGTGGGGGTCCCCAGTTCAAAATATATATTTTTGGGGGGGTTGAGAACCTCTGCTCTAGCGGCTCTTACAGGTTGGTCGGAGTACCTGCTCAGCATCAGGCAGAGCTGAGAGGGATAGCTTGTTTCCCTGCATGTGTTACACCCTCCTGGTGAAACTCCTCACTTTAACTGTCTGGTTAAAAGAATTGAGTGGTGACACCACACAAGTATATCAGACAAGATACGACTGTCTGCAGCCCTCCCCAAGGCCAACTTGTAGGGGTCAGCAGTGACAGGGCCTAAATAAAATAAGATCTACATTGGGAGAAAAAGGGAAATTCGTTTTTTTATCTGTTTGTTTTGTTACTTTTGGAATGAAGCCATTAAGTTAGGTTGTGCTATATTAGGTGAATTTTCTCTTTAATACCAAGACGTTTTATCTTTCCTTAAGTAACTTTTTTCAGAATCAGCTTAGTGGGGAATTGAAAACTGTACTTAAGTCAGCGTGATGGCCAGGAGGTGAAGTTTGTAGCCCGGAGAGTGATTATTGCAAGATGATTATTGCAAGATGATGGGACTAACTGACTGACTGACTGACTGACTGACTCCTGTGTTTGTGTGCAGGCGGTGACCGGAGGCGAGGGGCTGCCTGTGGCCATACAGTGTGTTGCCCTGCCGTGGCAAGATGAACTCTGCCTGCGCTTTATGAAGGAGGTGGAACAGCTGATCAAACAGAATAGAGAGTGAGCAGTGTTGCATAATGTTACTTTTAAAAGTAACTCGTTAAGTAAGAAGTTTACTGCCATTAAGAAGTCATACATGTCTTTGTCATTTATTTGTTTATATGGTAGGGACATCATGTATTAATGAACGATACATATACTGCACTGTAAATAGTAAATACGGTACACAGGATTTTGCAAAAGATGCACATTTTCATTTGTCCCAACATAAAAAACAGGTAACAAAACAAAAATGGAGCATACAGAGTAATATGTACAATCAGACACCATGCATAATAAAAATGAATTTACAAAACAGGGTTACAAGGTGAAAAAGAACGGTAGTCAGTTTCAGACCATGAAAATCCTTTTCTACATGGACCTATTGGTGTTCTAGTAACACATTTTAGTTTAAAAGCAGTGGACCGTCTTGAATTGTAGCTGGTAGACCTACAGTATATATAAAAAATATATAAAACAAACCTCCCTGCACTTAGCCTTGTAAACTGCCTCCTCCTGGAGCGACATTCTATTTGCTCACTAGGAAAAAACAAATGAAATGTAGATTTCCGGGAGAGACTGGTTTACGAGGCTACCCTGCACTGACATACAGTCCAAAAGTGGTGCGTTGGCCCTGCACCTCACAGTCCCCTCTAGAGGTCAAACTAGTCATAAAACAACCATCCAATTTCCTTTGAATTAATTCTCCCAGGGGAGGAGGATTTCTTTTGAATTTTGTATTAAATGAATAATGATCATAAAGCTATTAAACTGTCATATCCACATTGTCATACTTGCCAGTATAGTCCAGTATGGGAAGAGAAGGTTCTCCATCTCCATTAGGTGGACATGTCTTTACTGTGCCTTAGGAATGTAAATACATGTGTAGGAGCCAAAATATATTTGTACATGTGTTGTTTTTATTTCATTTTGTTTTACCACGGTTTGATTTAATTGTCTTAATTGATTGATTGGCTCTTTTTGTGGTGTCGCCAGTGTTTGCAACAGTGTTTCAGTTGCTGCTGTGAATAAAGTTTTAGCATTTTAAAAATGAGTTCTTGTATTTCATGATTCTGCTGTTTTGCAGTTTGGCTCAGCACCAAAGGTATTCATTTAGAGTGTACACATGGAACCAAATGGACCCTTAATCAGGTCAGTATAATCTAGAAAGTGTATCTTATCTCAAATTGTATAGGCTACTGGAGAAAAACATACAGAGTAACATATCACCCTTCTTTGATTGATTGATTGATTGAAGACTTTATTAGAAGTTTGCATAGGAAAAGGTACAGTTTCATGACGGTACAGTTCACTGGTACAAGGTCTACTAAAAGGAAATCCTAGAAAAGACTAAGCTTATTTCCACAGGAAACCATTTAAGTATCTCATAACATTGAATGACAGACGAATAGAACACAGTACTATGCAGTAGATATGTAAAGAAAATAAAATGAAAAGAACAACAAAACAAAAAAACAGTAAGTCTAAACAAACAGTAAGTATATACAAAGAAGGGGGAGGGTAGGGCTGGGCTAGGTTTGTTTTTTACCAGTTGCGAACGGCTGCTGCCTGTAAGTGGTTTTTCCCTGTGGAAGTTCTATTCAAGATTTCTGGAAACAACTTTGTATTTCTATAAGGAGTACATGTGACTGTGACCGGTGCAACGTTACTGTGTCCCAACTTCCAAGCTCAGACCAACTTTACCTGTAGACTACACTACACAATGTGCTGGATGTCAGCACCAATAATGTGATAGATGTCATATTTATTTTCTATCTCGCCTGTTACTCTGTACCACCCAGTGCCCTTCTATAAAATCTCCTCTTGCCTGACTTGAGTTGTACCTACCTGTCACAACACTGAGGGCAAACAATGCTATACGGGCAATTCGTTTAACCTTTGGGACAAGCTCTTTAAAAAATGTAAGAAAGAGATCTACTTTTTTTTCTTGGAAGTTCTTTTTATGTTGTGGCGTGTGCGTGCGTGTGTGGGTAATCTTGTGAACCACTTGCTCAATCAACGTCATATTTCTATTGCATGCTGCCAGAAGGCCAAATATTTTTCACATTTTGTGAATTCATAATCCCAGGTCCACCATCCTGCCACTCCACTTAATCACTGATTCGCCTTTTTCCCACATTTGGAACTCCAAGATTCAGGCCCAAGGCAAGGGTGGAGAGTATGTTTCCATCCCTGTGTGTGTGTGTGTGTGTGTGTCTTTGTCTACAGCTAATCTCGTAAACCACCTCACTGATCAGCACCAAAGCTGCTAAGGAGGTAACTCCCCAAATCTCACATCAAATATTTGTTCTCATGACATTTTGGAACATTAATACTGGAAACAATGGCGGTTGTATTGAAACTGTGCCCAAAACTGGAAATGACTCATGCTTTAGATCAGTGGTTCTCAAACGGGTCGATTTTTTCTCACTCAACAGTAAACAAACCAACTTACAGTAGGTAGCGAGTGTAGAGAATTTAAGAACTTTTAAGACCCTTTACTACCTCTAAAATGAATAATAACACCATTACTGCGTCAAAAGTACTTTTTTTTATCAGTGGAACAAGTCAAACAAAATATAATGTCTCGACATCTACAATTCCAAGTCCCCAGTTCAAATATTACTTTGGGGTGTCCGACCTGAAAAGGTTGAGAACCACTGCTATTGACATTTCTTATAATGGTATGTTCCATGATTTGATGATCAAATGTCATATATACATTATTGGCCTAAAGATACATTTACTCCAGTCACTCATTTATTACAAAACAATTGTGCTATTTAGGATAAATCAAAGTAGTGTATGAGAACTGCAGGCCCTAGATAACCTTTATCTATAACCTTCTTGCCTGTCTCAGGGCCGCCGATAGGGGGGAGCAAAGGGTACTGTTGTCCCCCCTCCCGGAAAGGGGGGGCCCTGCGGTGGGGGGGGCCCCCGTTGAAGGGGACTCGGGAGCAGTCTAGTTTCTATAGGAAAGATTTGAGTGACTGTGAAAGAACTTTCTCCCAAGGTAAGATTAAGACATCATGCTTTATATAAACCCTATTATATTAAGCCTAAACAGTTCTGCCGCCATGTAGAACTGTTTTTAACAGTTTTTTTACTTTAAAATGAATAATTTCCTGTGAAAAACACACATTTTATGGCCCGTGCTGTGCGCAGGTGAAAAACCGAGGGGGCCCACGTGGAGGGGGGGCCCAGGTCTTTGATCTTGACCCCCCTCCCAACAATCTGTACGACGGGCCTGTGTCTACTTTTAGGTTATCGTTAATTGCCAGGTTCTGAACAGAACAGAACAGAACATTCTAAACAGAACTGTTCT
Source organism: Nannobrachium achirus (assembly GCF_963921795.1). NCBI lineage: Eukaryota > Metazoa > Chordata > Actinopteri > Myctophiformes > Myctophidae > Nannobrachium > Nannobrachium achirus. The sequence continues at coordinate 58,032,229 of NC_137810.1, read as the reverse complement.
GTTTATAGGTCTATTTATACAGTAGTATAAGATAAGTTATGGAGAAAGAAAGCTTAATCAGGCAGTTGTTGGCTACAAGCCAACTTGGCAGACAATGTCTAATGGGCGTGTTTTTGTTTGCTTTTTGCTGCCCAGAGCATTTTAGATGTGAACTCCATGCACCTATCTACATATATTTTATTTCAAAGGCAAACAAGGTGTAGGACCTACACAGGCTCAGTGCTTTGGTTATTTGACGGGTGACTTGCTGTGGAAAGGAAAATGCAACTTCTTTTTGGAGCAGAAACGACCTGGACAGCCATTCTGATCGCTACACTGTGTGGGACAGGTGCTCTGGTCATACTGGTCAAATGGTTCAGTCAACAAAAGGCCAAAAAGAAAATCTTGAAAGCAAGAAACCGCAGGGCAGCAACGCTGCGGAAAGCAGAGCAGGCTGTGCACCAGTACAAAAGCTTGGTAAAGTTATTTTGGACTTGTTTAATTATTGCAGTGATGTTACTAGGTTTTCAATGTAATGGGTCCCGGGACCCACAGGTGGTCATTCAAATGGGTCCCGGAAAAGTTTTATGAGTCCTCAATACAATGTTTTCGAGCGTTGTGAGCTTGTAGATCGTCTATTTTCAAAATGTTTGCCTATTTCTTATATTTATTTTACAATTTGGCTAATGTTTGAACTTAGAACTACTAAAACTACTAAAACATGTGCCCCTAATTAATTCGGGCGCGCAAAATGGCATCGGACGTCGGTGGAATCAAAACATTGACGTTTCTATCGCCTGTTTAAGACTTTCTACGTGGATTTTATTTGTGTTAACGTAGGGTAAAGTAGGATGCTTTCACCCATGAACAATGGTGGTGTCTGTGGAATTTTAAAATGTTTTTCTTTTACCGCGACCCGGTAAATTATTTTAACATGGACTCCAATGGAGGCGCATCCCCGGGACCCCAGGACCATGACAGGAATGAGTCCCTGGGCGACTTGAATGAGTTTTTGATGCGGGATGCGCACGTAATGACATCACTGTTATTGACTTATTACTAACACTTATGAATGACATTTTATTACTGAGTTGTGTGCTCATTTCACTAATGAACTAACAAATGTGTCTTGCAGCATCCTGGTAGAGATGCCTCTCTCATCCTCTCGCTCTCTCTACTTGAGTTGACAAAGCGCCTGAAGGAAGGTTCCCTAACACCTGAAGATGTGTTTTATTCCTATGTGGAAAAGGTATGAAACAAGTTAACTTTGCCAACAACTAATTCTGTATAATCCAAAACACAACAACACCACCATCTGTCTGAAAATGGGTGGAATGACATAAAAACCATCAAACCAGGTGTATGCTCACACCTGGTGTGAGCATACATGCTTACTGTATGTGTTGTTTATACGCATAATCCATGTTGTTTTCTTCACAGACCTTGGAAGTGGACAAAAGTGTCAACTGCTGCACAGAGATTATGGTGGATGGTTTTGACCAGCTGAAAACTGTAGGCTCCCGAAAAGACGGCCTCTTATATGGAGTTCCTGTCAGCATCAAGGAAAATATAGCTTGCAAGGTTCAGTAATCTTTGTTTATTGTTCACTTTAGTAGAGCATTTAATTCCACAGAAATGTACAGAATTGATTAAACTAAATCAAAAGACTGAAGGTTTCACATTTCTCTGTATACTGTAGAGCAGCGGTTCTCAAACCTTTTCATGGCAAGGACCCCAAATAATTGTTTTACCGGTCCCTGATGCTATATTTACTCATTTTGCTGGAGTCCCCCTGGAACCCACTGGCCCATCCCCAGACTCCACTTTAAGAACAGTGCTGTAGAGAAGTGGGGATTTACTAATACATTGACGTAACATTCATTTGATTTAATGCACCATTTAATCTAGTCAGAGCATAGCACCAATAATACCATTTCTGCTCTCATGATGTGTAAAAGAAATCCGTACTACAGTCAGCATGGGTTGATTCCTATCCTATATTATTTATTTTATCTTATTTTAATTGTTGCATTTTTTTTCTTTCTTAGGGTTATGACACATCATGTGCTGCGATTGCTCACCTGGACAAACCTGCTCTGATGGACAGTGTGATTGTAGAAGTGCTAAAGAGACAAGGAGCAATTCCGTTTGTGAAAACCAATCTGCCTCAAGGTCTTTCAGGGTAATCCATGTCTATTAGCTAGTTGTGTTGTATTGACCATGCACTTGAACCCGATATTATATAGTTGACCAAGGCACCCCTAGTCCTTCATGTGGTTAAATACAATCTCAGGGTCAATAAGTGATTACTTCAAATCATGTTCAATGTTTATAGAAGTTCAGTTAGTGCAAGCACCGCAGGAATGCATCATCGTTAGAAAAAGTTGTGATGCACATTGCTTCATTGTTTGGCCTCCCCTTCTGGCCCTTTCTCCAGTTATGACTGCAGCAACCCCATCTATGGACAGACTCTCAACCCTCACAACCTTCAGAAGACCAGCGGTGGTTCGTCTGGTGGGGAGGGGGCTCTCATCGGCGCTGGAGGTTCTGTGCTGGGTATCGGCACTGACATAGGGGGCAGTATTCGCATTCCTGCTGCCTTCTGTGGGATCTGTGGATTCAAGCCCACTGCAAGGAGGCTGAGGTGGGTGTTTTAACTCCAATCAGGTTTGTAAGAGTAACAATGTTACAGTCATAATACTAGTAAGTAACACGTTAATGTTTAAAGCACAACATAATATTGTATGGTTATCTTGATCTGATCTTGAACTAGATTATATCAATGAAACTTGAGGTTGAATGCCTGCCAGGTTAGATTTAGCAGAATGTCTTTGTTTCTCACTCAGTGTACGAGGCATAAACACCCTGAGTCGGGGACAAAAGTCAGGTAAGACTGAATAAAGTTGTCCACAGGTCACACAGATCAGCCCATCTAGTCATAAAAATGGAAACTATATGAGTGCCCTTAGAGATTTGATGTTCTGTTTGTTCTTGCTTCAGTGCTTTCATCTGCTGGGCCGATGGCCAAAGATGTGGGCAGCCTTTCCCTGTGTATGCAGGCTCTGCTCTCTGACCACATGTTTAGCCTGGATCCGACTGTTCCACCCATTCCTTTTAACCTTGAGGTTTGTCCACCTTTCTACGATGCATTTTACAGCTCAGCCCCAATTTACAATCTTGGCATTTAGTTTATCCAGTGCCAGATTGGAGTAAGTGGTGGGAATTAACTAACTGTAAGCGGTCAAGTGCATTTACAGTAGTACTGTACAGTAGTATACAGTGGGTGAACAATTAACCAAAAATACATCTGGATTACATAACTAGCATCTATATCTAAAAAGCTTGGGAGACAGGAGAGAGGATCCTTGACACATTGGCCAGGGTGTCAGAGACACAGAGTGTTAGATGATCTAAGTGGGAAGAGGTGTAGTGGTGGGTCATGAATGTCCTGAAGGTAAGAGCGTGGCCTTGGTCGACTTGTAGGTCATCATCACCAATCTTTTGAATTGGATGTGAGCAGCAAACAGGATGAGCCAGTGATGGGAGGCCAGAAATGGTGAGATGTGAAAGTTTTATGGGAGGTTGAAGAATAGGCATTCGGGATCAGTGATAGAGGTCTGAGACAGTATGCAGCCAGACCAGCAATGATGTTTTTCAGTTGAACATCAGTTACTTTGACATGTTTTTCTATTCTTTTTTATGACGATTTTCATCAAGCAACACATGGTGATGCAACAAATAAAACATCGCCTAAATTCATGGGAAGACACCACACCACAGGAAACTTGGGAAACATTTGTGAATTTGTGAAGTCTCTCCTGAAGCTAGACAATATACAGTTTTGTTCAACATTGAATTATTTGTCTCAAAGTCAAATCAGCCATCTTGATTGCCTCATTAATACATGTACAATCAATGTCACTTGAAAACTGAAATTGTGGGTTGGATTGCAGAATCCAGGGGTATTTTAAAGGAGCTATAGTCAACTTTTTCTTAAAAAACGGAAATGTTAAAACGTTATGTTTCGAAAATATTTTATAAAAAAGATTAAGCTTCATATTATGTGTTTCTATTCAAAAAAGAAGAAAAGAATAGAAGAGGGATATAAACAAAGTCAGCCTGACAATGGCCAAAATGATTATTTTATCATTATTTTTTATTTTGTGGTCATTTTTGAATAGAAACACATAATATGAAGCTTAATCTTTTTTATAAAATATTTTCGACATTATTTTTATTTTAGCGTCCGTTTCTTTTAGAAAAAGTTGACTATAGCTCCTTTAAACACATGTACCGTAATCAGTCAAAAGTCTAAGTCTATACATAAAGGTGTCTAACAGGATTATGGATCAAACATCACGTGTATCACATGATTTCCTGTCTATGTTGACTTAATATAATACCATAATAGAAAGTATTCTTTTGGACTCTCTTTTCACGTAGGTGTACCAGAGTTCCAAACCACTGAGGATTGGTTACTATGAGAACGATGGCTACCTGCAGCCATCTCCAAGCATGGCTCGAGCCTTCAGGGAGGTCAAGGCTATGCTGGAGAGAGCGGGACACACTGTAAGACACACACACACACACGCACGCACACGCACACGCACACGCACACATACACACACACACACACACACACACACACACACACACACACACAAACACTTAACACACACAGAAATTAATGAATGAAAGTTTCTATTCATCTCTCCTCTCCATCTAGTTTGTGTCCTACTCTCCACCGAGGCTCAGTTATGCCATGCATGAGCTGATTATCAGGGGTATCCTTGCAGACGGTGGAGCCACCTTTATCAGTGGAACGTGAGTTCAAAACTTTCCTTTTAGCCAAACAATATTTCAACTTTTTAAAAAAGTGCTTAAAATGTGCAGTGACATTCTTTGAGAACAACCAGTCACTGTGACGTTTCAGGAGGGAAGGCCCTGTGGATTCTACTCTGACCATGCAGACATTCACTTATGGACTACCAAAATCTGTGAAAAGACTCATCTCTATCCTGCTCAAGCCCCTGGTGAGTGCTCCCTCTGTTCTGTAAGTGTAGATATGCAGGGTCTACTGACAGAATACCGGTAGTTATCATTGACAAGCCACACCCTTGTACTATTGAGCATAAATTAGGCTATGTACACATTAATAATGTGTACATAACAAACATAGCAAACAAAGTCAGCCTGACAATGGCCAAAATTATTATTTTATCACTATCTTTTATTTTGTGGTCATTTTTGAATAGAAACACATAATATGAAGCTTAATCTTTTTTATAAAATATTTTCGACATTATTTTTATTTTAGTGTCTGTTTTTTAAGAAAAAGTTGACTATAGCTCCTTTAAACACATGTACCATAATCAGTCAAAAGTCTAAGTCTATAAATAAAGGTGTCTAACAGGATTATGGATCAAACATCATAATGTATCACATGATGTGTACATTGCATAAATTAGGCTATGTACACATTAATAATGTTTTTTATGTTAAAGGAGCTATAGTCAACTTTTTCTTGAAAAACGGATGCTAAAATAAAAATAATGTTTCGAAAATATTTTATAAAAGAATAAGCTTCATATATGTGTTTCTATTCATAAATGACCACAAAAAGCGTAAAATAATGATAAAATAATCATTTGGGCCATTGTCAGACCGACACTTTGTTTACATCCTAGTCTATAGACTAGAATGTAAAGTCGGCCCTACAATGAAAAAGTTGACTATAGCTCCTTTAACTTATATTAAGTATTGATAGTATTGTGATTTGATGTGTCCTTGGGTGACTTGAAAGGTGGTCATATCTTTTTATTATTTATTTTACTAATACATTATTGTCAGATATTTGCTTAACCCATTCAGGCCGGGAACACATTTTTGTGTAGTACAGTACATTTACAGTATGTAGCAACATATTTGTTTTTATACATTTTGAATAACATTTGACGTTTTTCAGAAAACCTAGGTCAGGCCTAAATACTCATGTGTGACTCTTTCCCAGTTTCCTCGCATGGCTGAAACCATGGATGCTGTCTGTGGAGTTAGGTGAGTCTAATCGTGCCTGTTGTTATACATTATGTACCATACATCCTATCATGGCATGATGAGAGTAAACATGCAGCAAACAAAAGATCCTCCCTCCCTCTTTTTCAGCTCCATTCAAGCTCTGTGGCAACAGCATATTGATGTGGAGGTAGGCTACTGATAGACATTCGGGTCACTACGGTCACCACTCAACCCAGCTTTCTGTGGTCTTTCAGCCAGCCCAGTAATGCTTGCATATTCACAGTGTGGTATCCATGGGAAATGTAGTTTGTTTTTGCGTTATTAAGACTTAGGGGTGTAACGATACAATACCCATCACGAACATGGTTGATGGTAAGATACATGGACGATATTCGTTAGTTTATACTGTAGCGATACAATGATTCAGTGATTTAAAACCCATATAGTAGCTATTTAGTCAAAATCTTAAATCTGTGTGATATATATATATATATATATATATATATATGGATAGTGCAGATCTTTCTTTTAAGGGAAACAAATATTATTATGGACATAAATAAGTGAACACAATGATTCACTTGCAAATACATAGACATTTTATTTGAAGACATTTGGACAAACTCTCACCTTGACAGACACACTAGCAGTCACACACATAATCCTCACATTTATAGATAGACGAAGTGTAGCGGAACACAGCGTTAACTAATCAAAGCCCTCTTTCTTGTTTTAACGCTGTTAAATACAAGTCACAAGTTCTTAGTATTACAATCGAAAAGGACCTCAGATCAATACAAATAGCAATATAGACGTAGTAGTTGCTGTTTACATATCGATGTAGTTTGATCATTGGAATTCCAAATTGTAATTATCGATGCAATTACTGTATCGTTACACCCCTATTAGGACTACATTCATGAGACTATAGCTGAATGGAGGAGACTCGAGATGGACGTGCTGCTGTGTCCCATGCTCGGACCAGCCTACAACCTTTCCTACTGTACCAAGATCAACTGTACGGTACACGATTCTGCTCTCCGTTAGTACCGAATATACAAATATACCAAATAAAATTCTGATAATCTTACTTCATATGCCTGTAACTCTGTACCACCAGCTGCGCTCTCTTACACCGTGCTCTACAATCTGCTCAACTTCCCTGCTGGAGTGGTGCCTGTTTCCACGGTGACCACAAAGGATGAGGAGGAACTTAAACACTACAAAGGCAATTTTCAGGACCCCTTGGACAAGCTCTTCAAAAGGGTGAGAAAGTAGTGGATAATTTCACGTTCAGTCAATAAGCCGTGAATCGCGCCACTTCTGAATTATAGCCCATACATCAGGGTTCCCCAATAGGCGGCCCGCAGGCCATTTGCGGCCCGTGGGGGGCTACTGTCTGGCCCACACCCACCCCTGTAATAATGGTGGTATAAAAGCAGCAACAACACTAGTATATCGCCTTTGTCGGGTGGAAAGCTTTTATCTCCAAATTTGTACGTTCTTTTGCAAATCATACAAGGCCATCGCACAATAGTAGTGAAAACAGCAGATCTACAAGCACACAACGCCTCGCGGTGCGAGGCGTTGTGTGCTTGTAGATCTGCTGTTTTCACTACTTTAAATCATTTTTAAAATGACAAATGCAAAATGAACGGTTTTGGACATACAAGATTTTCACCCGACAACGACGATATCTGAACTGTCGCTGGAGTAGCGGGAACGCCACTGTCGCTCCCTGCAATGTTGTGGCCCTCGGCTTGGTACCCTAGACATAATTCGGCCCTTGGGGAAAACTAATTGGGGAACCCTGCTATACATTGTGAAGGCTGTTGCTTGCACATTGCTTGTTACTGTATATTTCCCCCTTGCCCTGTCCTGTCCTGTCCTGTCCTGTCCTGTCCTGTCCTGTCCTGTCCTGTCCTGTCCTGTCCTGTCCTGTCCTGTCCTGTCCTGTCCTGTCCTGTCCTGACATGATATGCAGCCATATGCCCACTACAAATTGAGCATTGATATGTAATGTTCCTGGCAAAATTAAATTGCTGTACACAACAGCACACTCTAGGTCCAGCCAGGACCTTGTGGAAACAGTGCTCACTCAAAAAGCCCTGTCCCCCTCCTCTCTGGCATTGTCATTCAAGTGTAGTTCGAATTGCTAGTGTGGTGTTTGCGTGTGTGTATCGTGTATGAGTGTGTATGAGTGGTGGTTGCAAAATAACCATCAAAATTGTGGAAGACAGAGCAGGACATAATGACTTATTTTTAAAGAATGGACTTGATGATTAATATATCAATTTAATGTCTTCTCACCAGAATAATAATTTGTTCACTTCACACTCACAGACATTCAGCTCAGTAAAGCCCTGTAGGGAATCGCTAATACGCATCATTGTAGGCTAGAGCAGGGGTTTTCAAACTTTTTTGACTCAGGGCACCCCTGTAAATAACTTTTTCATCCACGGCACCCCTGAATTACACTGTTAATTTTTAGAATCTTACATCCTATTGGAGAAATATCTGTTTCCATCAGAACCGACTGAAAATAACTTTATACTTGACGTTTAACCACTTGAACCCTATTCTGGTAGGAATTGTTGTGACGCGTTGTGAGCTTGTGGATCAGCTATTTTTGGTGACAAGAGGTGTTCGTAGATGGAAAAAGAACTCATCAAGTACAGTGCAAATCAGGTCTGTTTTACTAAGCATAGTGAAGTGATATTGATGTAGTGATATTGATGACTGATATTGATGCCCTGGACTGGCATCACGGCACCCCAGGGTGCCCCATCACCCACTTTGAAAACCCCTGGGCTAGAGTACCACTGACCACAAGGCTTACTACAATGTTGATTGATTGAAGACTTTATTAGAGGTTTGCATAGGAAAAGGTACATGACAATACAGTTCACTGGTACATTTCAACTTTTGGCTTGTTTCAATTGGGGTCATTCATTTAAACTCATATTGTACTGACTGACTCCTATGTTTGCTTGCAGGCTGTTGCTGGAGGTGAAGGGCTGCCCGTGGCCGTACAGTGTGTAGCTCTGCCCTGGCAAGATGAACTCTGCCTGCGCTTTATGAGGGAGGTGGAACAGCTGGTCAAACAATGTAAAATAAGCGAGAGTGATAAACCTTAGAGGTATCTTGAGATGAATGTGCCTTGAGGTCCACAAACCCTGTAATCTATCAATATGTTTAATTAGGACTTAGATTGTTACTGCTTTAAAAGGGGCATGTGTGTTTTCCATACTAGCTGAATTGCTGTAATGATGTAGGTATAAAGTGAAGGTTTCTTTACGCCTTTATTATTTCATATGAGAGTTGAGAGAGCTAAGAAACACTGTGTATTCCATGCAATCATCTTCTCCTAATCAACTAATTAAAACCAACTGGCTAATGTAATGTACATACTCACAAATTGCTAAAACAGCAGAAGATAATTAAACATGTTCCAATCTTGTTTATGTGCATGCTAGTGGCACAATGGCAGTTGTAACAACTGAATTCAATATGTTCCCATACTGTAGTTCAAGGTTTGAGCCGTCATACTAAGAACGTATCAACCCCATTATGAGCAGCACTTCTAATGGATAAATCACAGAGACAGGTTCACAAGGACAGAAAAGAAAATGACTTATATGCAGACCTCTGCTCACAGTTTGCTATAATGTAGCCATGGTCCCAAAGTGGACCCTGAGCAGATGTCCGCCTAGGAGGTCCATTGCAGATGTAATCTTTTGTGTCCGGCCATGTAGTTTGATGATATGAAATGGGCTTATGAACTTGGCTTTATACTGAGATAATTCTCAGATTACTGTATTCACTGCGTTATATATTGTTATGTAACTCCCAAGATAATTAGTCTGTTTTAAGTCCTGCAGATGTGTTGTTGATGACAGCAGTTTGCTCTTGGGTGAAATTCTGTTTCCAAGGCTGTTTTCCCATGGTAGGCTACTGTGAACATTCCACCCTGGCACTGAGCACAGTGTATAGCTCTATGGGGCTGTTAAGTATGACATCATTTTGTAGGCAGAGGAGAATTTCTGCCCCCAGTTTCCGTGAATCTTTTTACTATTTACACATTTTTCTTCTCTTTGTTGCTGAAAGGAAAGTGTTAGAATTATACTTTAGTCGTTATTTTTGTCTCGGATCTGTTGAAATAGCGAGGGACAGAACATGCTCTGGGGGCAGAGTTCTCCTCTGCCTACAAAATGATGTTACGGCTTAAAAGCCCCTAATGAAAGACATAATTTCATTTGTCATGATTAAATCCACCAACAACACACCCACTGATAATGTATTTAGCCTAACCCTGCACTCATAAAAGCAACTACAAGAGTGAAAGTGACTGGCAGTCATTCATTTCCAATGGTAGCAACTAGTTGGCTACACTGAACACCTTTACGGTATTCCAAGTTCTGGGAAAGCAAGGAATGGCAGCAAAAAGCTGTGTGAAAACTTTGGCGAATTCAGTATACAGTATTTTCTGGACTATAAGGCGCACCTGACTATAAGGCGCACTGTCAATGAATGGTCTATTTTCAAACTGTTTTCATATATAAGGCGCACCTGACTATAAGGCGCACATAATAGACGCTACCGTTGCGTTATGCATCCAACAGATGGAGCTGTGCTAAAGGGAATGTCAATGTCAATGAATGATCCATATATAAGGCGCACTGGATTATAAGGCGCACTGTAGTTTTTTGAGAAAATTAAAGGCTTTTAAGTGCGCCTTATAGTCCGGAAAATACGGTAATCCAACCCATCTCGCCCCTTCACCACAGCTACTGTACCCTATAGCTTCTCCTGCCTGTTAAATACAAAAGGTATGTCACAAGTTCACAACACCCACCCACCCACCATTATTGTTGACTTTACTGGTTCACCTGTTTTCTTTATCATGTAAGCATTTCTAATATGCACAACTACTTCACCAAAATTTGTGCTTGTCTTTCTATTGAATGAAAACGTGTACAAACATTCCAGTACAGAGCCTCTGCCTGATGACTAAAGGTCTGACATCTCCCCCTGGTGGAGAAAATGTGTTTATTTTAAACAAATAATAGGTGATTATCATTGCATGCACAAGACCAAAACACAAAACTAGAAGCAGTGCTCTTCCGAGCACAGGTCTCCACCAGGCCAGGGGTCCTGGTGGTGCTATAATAGGCCAATGTAAAAAGGGTGGCATGTGTTCTTCACCAATCTTAAGACCTTTCATGGCACCACCATGAGGCTGATTTGAACATTTTGTAGTGTAATTTCTTTCTTGGCCTTTTGCGAATGTGCGTGCACAATTTCATTACAAATGCACGCTGTGTTCATGATTTAAGGCATTTTGTTCAAAACGGATCAATCCTGCAAAGTTTGGAGGCCAATTTTAGCCAATCAGGATGGAATTTTAATATGGGACAGATGCGTCTTGATCATATGACTGTAGAGATACTGTGTACTGATTTGTGTTCATTTTGGGTAAAATCTGAAGGAGTAATATCCAAAAATGTGTCTTACATATGTCGGCCTCCTGGTGGCGCTATAAAAGGCTGATGTGAAAAATGCAAGGAAAGGGTTTTTCCTTGGCCTCTAGGGAGTGTGCTTACAAAGTTTGAAACTGATCGGTGGAGTTATAGGTAAAACCACAAATTGGCCTGTTATAGCGCCACCATGAAGTGATTTCAAAAATTTGAAGTGGCATTTCTTCCTCGGCCTAGTGGAAACGTGTGGGCGCGGTTTCATGTTAATTGCACTCTGCGTTTGTGATTTGAGGCATTTTGTCCAAAACGGAGCAATCTTACAAACTTGAAAGCCAATCAGGATGGAATATGGACAATCAGACAGATCCAAAACATACTCTCTCCCTTGCCTTCGGCTGGTGGAGACAACTATGATAATTCTGACTCACGCAGCACCATAACTGGGGGTGATCTATTGCTGTGTATCTGTAATAGGCCTATATGAAATGTATGTAATATCACATGATAAAATCAATAAAAACATCCCTGGTTCTGGTGACAGATTATCCTTTTAATGAATGAGGAAACAATCATTTTACGTTTAAAACTCCCTGATGCACCACATTTAAGATATGTGGGGCTTTTGATAATGTAAGTGGAGATGGACAGGAAACGGGGAGAGAGACATGCAAATATCGCCAGGAACAGGACTCAAACCTGCGATATGCCGTCAGGCTACATTGATTGAAAGTGCATGTTATTTCAACATGGTTGAAAAACGTCTCATGCATTGGACAACATCGGTCACCAGGATGAGGATGCATTTTCAAGTCCGACATGAGTTTCACATTGAATGGGCTTTACTGGTACAGCTTGTGGGACCAAATCAATTTAGAACAGGGCACCACTCTGAACTCAATGGATGTGGCCGCCATGTTCTAGTTGGTCGCCCCATAGTGTCCACGTGCCCTATGGGGGGGCTTTGAAAGTACTGTAGACCTCTGCACTCTTTGTAGAGAACACCACGTCCCCCTCCCTCTAAACAAAGTGTTGATAGTTTCCTATCAACACTGACCAAAATAACTGATAAAATGTGCTTTAAAGGCTGTTGGTTGAATTAAGCCATGTCAATGTGGCTACTCAAGTACATTTTGGGTCTTATTAATCTATTGACAGCTGGACAGAAAATGAAGCAAAACAAAAGTTGTATGTTGTAGCCCAACACAAAGGGTACAGTACCCAAAAAGATCACACATGTCAGTCACAGCCGTAGCCTACATCAACTATGCAAACTTTTAGCATTTCACTTCATTAACTACCCATTAGCAGAATAAAGCAATAAGCCACAAGAGGCGAGTGGTTACCGGGGGAGTATACACCGGCTGAGAGGCGTTGGGAAACACGAGGCGCAGCCGAGTGTTTCCGACCCTCTCAGCCGGTGTATACTCCCCCGGTAACCACTCGCCTCTTGTGGCTTATTGCTTTATTCTAAAACGGTCACAATATTGCAACATGAATATCATAGCATTGCATTATTTAAAGAAAAAAGTACACTTCTCCACCACCAGGAAGAGACATGTCCTTGCGTTTACCAGCAGGAACAGGACTTACGGAAGCCAGTGTGTGTTTACAAAGTCACGTAATTCTTTTTGCAAAAAAAAAAAAATAGGGAAACACTTGTGTTAGATCAGTCTCATGTTAAGAAGTTAAGAACCATATTCGATCCATACACATGTTTATTTTCATCCAGATTTAGCTGCTATGTATCACATCAAAAACGCTAGCATAGCAACCTAAGCTAAACAGCCGAGTGGTGCCTGGAGAATAGAGGGCGCTTGTTGCCTTTACAAGCCCCGCCCAGAGCCATTCAGTCACTGTCCTATGCATGCGAGCGGTGCTTAAAAGCACCCGCACGGCAGGATTTGAGAGGAAATCAAACGCTCGCTTCTCTAGTTCAGCCTCACAGCACTGTGGAAAGAAATAACGCACCTGGCTTTGATATAAACTGATTCAAGGTATGGGTTACAGTCTCAGGTATACCATGGCACCCAGCCAATCAGAATCAAGGAATGGAACTAGCCGTTTTAGAATGTACAATATCCAACACAGGTTTTTAAACAAATACTATAACCAGATTGCACTGATAAATATTTGAGAGTACCAGCTGAACTGAAGAAAAAAATTACTTGAGTCAAATGAAGCATAAAGACAAATTTATTACAGTTAGTTACAAATTACAAGAAAACAGGAGCAAGGACCATCACTTCCGGCCTACAGCAAACCAGAAGACAAGTGGCCTAGTAATCCTCCTCCTCATCGTCATCTGCCCCAGCACTGTCAGCGCCAACCTCTTCGTAATCCTTCTCTAGGGCAGCCATGTCTTCCCTAGCCTCAGAGAACTCCCCCTCCTCCATCCCCTCGCCGACATACCAGTGGACGAAGGCCCTTTTGGCATACATCAGGTCAAACTTGTGGTCAAGGCGTGCCCAGGCCTCAGCGATGGCCGTGGTGTTGCTGAGCATGCATACGGCCCTCTGGACCTTGGCCAGGTCTCCTCCAGGAACCACCGTGGGAGGCTGGTAGTTGATGCCCACCTTGAAGCCCGTGGGGCACCAGTCCACAAACTGGATGCTGCGTCTGGTCTTGATCGCTGCGATGGCAGAGTTGACATCCTTGGGCACCACGTCTCCGCGGTACAGCAGGCAGCAGGCCATGTATTTTCCACGACGGGGATCACACTTCACCATCTGATTGGTGGGCTCGAAGCACTCGTTGGTGATCTGGGCGACCGTGAGCTGCTCGTGGTAGGCCTTCTCGGCAGAGATGACCGGGGCGTAGCTGGTCAGAGGGAAGTGGATACGAGGGTACGGCACCAAGTTGGTCTGGAACTCCGTCAGGTCAACATTCAGGGCTCCGTCAAAACGAAGCGAGGCGGTGATCGAAGACACAAATTGACTGACAAGCCTGTTGAGGTTGATGTAGGACGGCCTCTCCACATCCAGGTTCTTGCGGCAGATGTCAAAGATGGCCTCGTTGTCCACCAAGAAGGCGCAGTCCGAGTGCTCCAGGGTGGTGTGGGTGGTCAGGATGGCGTTGTAGGGCTCCACTACAGCCGTGGACACCTGGGGGGCCGGGTAGACCGCAAACTCAAGTTTGGACTTCTTCCCATAGTCGACAGAAAGCCTCTCCATCAGCAAGGAAGCGAAACCAGAGCCGGTGCCACCGCCGAAGCTGTGGAAGATGAGAAAGCCCTGGAGGCCAGTGCACTGGTCAGCCTGAAAAAATAAAAATAATTGTCTTTAATCAGTTAAAGCAGAAGTTAAGCAGTTCGCTAATAATAAAAAAAAAAGTCAACTCATTGAGGCCCTCACCAGCTTGCGAATTCTCTCCATAACCAGGTCAATGACCTCCTTGCCGATGGTGTAGTGTCCACGGGCATAGTTGTTGGCTGCATCCTCCTTTCCTGTGATCATTTGACTCGGGTGGAATAGCTGTCGGTACGCTCCGGTACGAATCTCATCTGTGAATGGAGGGTTTAAAGTAAGTGGTTGACAATCATTTGTCCTGTGTTTTTCTACGTTTATATTAAAGCAACACTTCACCCCAAAAATAATGAAGGGATCATTATTCTCTTTTGTTGCATTCCTGTGCCAATAATTAAATATTCACGGTGTAGGCAAGAGGGTAAAGAGACCAATGCAAAACTATATAAAAATATATAATCAACTCCACAACACTCAAGTGTAATCACTGAGAGGCCTATGAGCCAGGTTCAAAGAGAATGTTTTAAATATGGTTTTGCTCTCGTTACGATTAAAAATCAGACACTCGATTTTCAGTTCAGTAATGGGGCAAACACATTCATTTTAGGCTTCATGGGGTGAGTAATTGATAGAAAAAGTAATGTTTTTGGGTGAAGTATTCCCTTGGATCGGTAAATAGTTTTAACTGACCAATGACCGTGGGTTCCAGGTCAACAAAGACAGCTCTGGGGACGTGCTTTCCCGCTCCGGTCTCGCTGAAGAAGGTGCTGAAGGAGTCGCCACCCACAACGGTCTTATCACTGGGCATGGTTCCGTCAGGCTGGATGCCATGCTCCAGACAGTACAGCTCCCAGCAAGTGTTTCCAATCTGGACTCCAGCCTGGCCAACATGAACAGACAGACACTCACGCTGCATAGAGAGAGGGGTGGGGGGTAATGTTAATTCCACTGAAGATAATGAGAAGTCTGAATTGTGGCAAGAATTGTATCTACAGGCTACATGACTGGAGAAGCAGAGCCGTTGTGGGAATCCATGCATGCAGCGTAGCTTTGGAAAACGACAGAACTAATGTTGCACAGATTAAGGCCCAACCTCAACCAACACATTTATCTGCACGTTTTGGGGAAATCTAGACTTTCTAATAAATTCAGAATATTATCGTCACATCACAGATTTATATTTTGTGAAAGTTCCATTTAAGTTCCGTTATCTCCATTAAGAAATAAGGGGGGCGGGGGGGGGGGGGGAGAGATCAATAAAACAAATTATCTACACATTTGCACATAGTAACTCATAAGGTTCGGTTAAGTACCTGCAGTAAATGGTGCGGGAGCACAGCAGTAGATCTACACACAATACATGGGCAACTGGTGTGGCCCCCACCTTCACTTGCTGGTTAATGTTGCAATACTGACAGCCTTGATTTCAGCTGTTACAATTCCAACAATTCCAACCATTCAAACATGACCCACTTTAATTACCCAAGTCCATATTAGTAGCTTAATGACTTGTCCAATGTATATTTAAGTTCATTAAGTTAACATAACACATTTGAAATTTAAAATCTTTACTTTTCAGGATTGCAATTCAAAAATGGCTAAAAATCCAGCTTCCAATTCAGAAATAGCAAAAATGGCCGATCTATTCTACAGTCTCAAAACACATTTGCGACATATTTAAAGTTTGTAGGTCGGCCATTTTACAATGTTTGACTGTATATGCAATGTGGCAATGTGGCCCTCTGGAGTGTGAAAATATAGTGGCCCTCTCCATCAAAGTTGACCACCCCTAACATACACTGCTACATATTGTGCTTCTACCCTACCAGCTGTTGGCAACACCTTCACAGGTGTTAGCAATGCTACACATTAAGGCTACACATTAAGGTTGTGTTCCATTTTAGAGTAACAAGAGCTTTCAGTGAGCCAATTGCTTGTAGGTCAAACTGGACTCAAGCTCACAAGGTGTTTAGCTTATACTGTACATGCAGCCATTGTTGCTAAATTATTTTGTTACAAATTAACCTAAAAGGGAACACTAGGGTTTGGCCTCAACACATACATGTCAATGAAGTAATATTATACAAATATTTAGCCATGTCAACATGGTTTAATGTCCCCCCATGAAAACATAATGGGGTGTTAAGCTTCTTAGTTTGGGGGTATGAAAATATAGTCATGCAAAGCCCCCTACAACAGAAGAAAGGAGCACTGCATGGTTTTATTGAGTCACACAGGTACTCGTGTTTGATATGGCTTTCATTTGTAGTCCTGCACAGGCCATGTTGAGGACCAACACAAGTGTTCTGATATTAGTTCTATTGAAACACCAGGCTGTGTTAGTGCTCAACACGTGTTGGAGCAAATGAAACCCATAAATAAATGCATCGCCTAATCATCATTAATTTTGGACACCAGTTGAGATAGTCAACAGTGACTTACCATTTTGTCAGTTAGCCCAAAAAACACAGCGTAGTTATTCACTTGAGAGGTTGAGGTGTAATTTTCTTCCTGTTCCCAAAAACAGACGCTCCTTAGTTCCTGACTAACAGCCCTCTTTTTATAGGACACTGATTGGCTGGGTAGCTGCTCTGTAAAAGTCATTGCTCATCAGCCATTGGTTGGTGAAATCACTCAATCTAGAAGTTCCTGGCCATGCCCACTGTGGGCATGGTCATGGTTCGCGGACTTTTCTGACGTCCGCGGAATAGCGGTCGCGAGTGGCAGCAGAGCGGCGGGAGTAGTCATTACTACTATTATAAAACAATGTGTACATGGTCTGGCAAGTGGCCACTTCATACAGAGCCTGGGGAATAGCTTAGCTTCCTCCTGCTAGTTGTACTGACGCTGTATTGGTCCGGTCCCACATTCGTTCCTGACAGAAACTGTGTCCTGATCTATAGTTCCTCTCTGCCTCTATAATGGTCCTGGCAATAACAATGCTAATACAGAAGAGAATAAATAAATATTACACCCATACTAGGTAGTAGGTAGGCTATCCTCTAAAATGTGGTTACTATGGGCATTGGTTAATTTGCATGACAATATAGTCTTTGCAACAGAAAGTAATTATTAAAAACAATAATTAAAAAAATAATAGATTTAATATTAGATTTTTATTCTCAAAAATGATTATTTGATTATTCTAACCACTAATTACAATTAATTGTAGCTATTTCATGAAGGGTTTTACTTGATGATTATTAGAACTATATCATTTTTAGCTTGATAACTGGTCATTTTAGGTTGTTTATTAATGTCCGCGGAATCAAGAATTGTTCACCACAGAATTCCGCAGAATCAGGATTGTTCTCCGCGGAATAAAGCATTTTTCTCCGCGGATTCCTGGGGGGACTTATGGAGTTTCCAGTGTTGCCATGTCTGTGTATAATAAGCAAATAGGGTCTTAGTGCACGTGTGTGTGTGTGTGAGTGTGTGTGTGTGTGTGTGTGTGTGTGTGTGTGTGTGTGTGTGTGTGTGTGTGTGTGTGTGTGTGTGTGTGTGTGCGTGCGTGCGTGCGTGTGTGTGTGTGTGTGTAGTTGCTTCTCATTTGTGAAATTACAGTGTGGAGGCACTCATGGACTAAAAACAGGTCGCTGTTTATATTGAACTAAAACAATGGTTGTGTGCATGGTTAAATGAACAAACAGTCAATCAATGCCCAAGAAAAATAAAAGATTCAAAATGGGCAGCTAAATTAACAGTAACATGTAACAACCAACATTAATGTAGGCCACATGTTTAACCATAGTTTACAACTCAAACTCAATCACTCCATTTTGCTCAATGTCAACCCCTCAGTATGTGGTTCAATGTTTATAGGCCTATATGTATGTCAAAAACCTGATTTTAATGTACTCATTACTCATTGTCCAAATGAAAAGTAATGAAGTATTTACTATTTAAATTGCTCAAAGTAAGTGTATGTATTATTAGTTATTAGTTAAAGTACAGATCCTATAAACTAATCACATGAGTACTTTTGTATTTTCCACCTCTATGTTCACTCAAGCTTTAACGGTATTACTGTAATATAAATATGCAAAAAGAAAAAGTGCTACCCTATTTTCTACATTGTTGTATTGCTACTATTACTTGCTACTTTCCTCACGACTGCATGCTTTTGAATATCATCTGTGTCCTCATATTTCCAAAACCTTTACTTTTCAGGGTTCTAATTCAAAAACAGCAGCTTCGTGGCGCGCTTCGAGCTTTTAGATCTACTATTTTGGACCATTTTGTGTGATGGGGCTGTAATTCAAGGGGAACTCTTGAGCACCAATGCTGAAGCTAAGTGTTTTTTTTTTTTTTTTGTTTTTTTAACCACACTGCCCTCTTCTGGACAATATATGGTAATCATTTTGAAATAAACATCATGCCACATGGATGTATCTTTGAATTTCAGCCTGCTTCAGTCAAACATTCACTACACTATATCAGCCACAAATATCAGACAAAAGAAAGAAGGTTGCAGGTTTGTCCCTTCTGCTCATGTGGGGAGCAATGGAGATATCACTGCTTCAAAGCCAAGTAACTGAACATGTGATCTGTTATCTCTAGGGCTTTCGATTTTTATTTCAGTTTACTACTATAGTCAAGTAGTGGTGAATCTGAAGAACCCATTGCTACAAACGATTGTCATCAAATTGTAATTGTTAACTTTGTCACCATGGTATAAAGGGAACAATCTATGAAGGATTATAGTAGTAATTTTTGTCAAGTGTTACATTACCATACTTGTGATTTTCAGTTGTTTTCATATAATTTCGACCTGGAGTTCACTCAAATTTAAACAGTGACTGTGACTTGAAAACAGAGGCAAACTAGAAGCAGTGCTAGCCTCTCATGACTGTCGAGATACTGCCTACCGATTTGTAGGATCTTTGGACAAAATCTGTAAGAGTAGTGTACAGAAATGTGTTTTGCAAACATCGGCCTCATGGTGGCGCTAGAACAGGCTGATGTGAAAAAAGCAGGGAAAGGGTTTTTCCTTGTCCTCTAGGGAGTGCGCTTACAAAGTTTGAAACTGATCGGTGGAGTAATATATAAAGGTATATAGGTAAAACCACAAATCACCCTGTTATAGCGCCACCATGAGGCTGATTTCAGAAATTTGAAGTGGCATTTCTTCCTCAACGTAGTGGGGACGTGTGTGCCCGATTTCATGATAATTGCACTTTGTGTTTGTGATTTGAGGCATTTTGTTCAAAACGGCTCAATCCTACAAAATTTGAAAGCCAATCTTAGCCAATCAGGATGGAATATGCAAAATCGGACAGATCCGTGTCGATCACATGACTGTCGAGATACTGCCTACCGATTTGTAGGATCTTTGGACAAAATCTGTAAGAGTAGTGTACAGAAATGTGTTTTGCAAACATCGGCCTCAGGGTGGCGCTAGAACAGGCCCATTTGAAAAATGTGGGTCAGAGGTTCTGAATTGGCATCCAGGGAGTGTGTGTGCTCATTTTGGCAGCCACCGGGCCAACGGCGACTGAGATTAGGTGGTAACAAACTGCGAGGACGGACGCGCGCACGGACGGATGGACGGACGCACGCACGGACAGACGGACGGACGGACGGACGGACGGACGGACAAAGGGGAAAACATACTCCCACCATGCCTTCAGCTGGTGGAGACAATCATGCACATGGCCTATTATGTAGTTAGAGGGACTTTATGTGTTTTTGTCAGGGACCCACTGGCCCAAAAGCTCAAGGAATAGTTATACGTTTTGGAACATTTTAATTCAGAATGTTTTGATATTAAAAAGAAAATGGACTTTTAAAAGCACCTACTCCTATACTGTACTTTAACTGGAAACTTAATTTGACTGAACAACTTCCGTTTGTAGTTGAGTAATGTTTCACCAGGAGTATCTATACTTTGACTCAAGTAAATGGTAAATGGTGCATTTATATAGCGCCTTTATCCAAGGTGCTTTACAGAGATTGTGCATTACATTCACCCATTCACACACACATTCATACACCGATGGCAGAGGAAACCATGCAAGGCACCAATCTGCTCACCTGCTCAGTCTTGCTCAAGGACTCTTCGATAACCCTGGGGGAGCCCGGGATCGAACTACTACGGGTAGAGTACTTTGTCCACCATTGCTGCGAGTAGAGCCTCACTTTGAAGCCCTGACCTGCTACAACGATACGTGCCCACTGCCCAGAAGGACCAGGGTCTATTGGTCATCATTCCTCGAATCAGGTTGGGCCGGCAATAGTTGAATTGTTAGTGGGAAGCCTAAGGTTCGAAGTGTCCCTCCCTGAGCAAGATGCCTAACCCCAAACTGCTCCAAAAAACAAAAAGGTTATGGAATGGCCCTTCAAAGGTCTTGAGAGCTGCAGCATCTCTGGACATTTTTAAGACCCACTTAAAAACACTACCATTTAAACAAGTATTTGTGGAATGTCTTACATTTTGTTGTTGTTAGTTGAATGGTTAGCCCGCCTGGGAGGCCTAAGGTTCGAAGTGACCCTGAACAAGATACATTCTCTCTGTCTTCACTTGTTCGGTTGAAGCCAAAGAGGAAACAAACAACTCCCCCCCCCAAATCAAATACAATTTTAACTTTATATAGCACATTTTAAAACGACAGTGTTGAACAAAGTGCTGTACAATACAAAAACAGTGCAACAACTAGAAGCAGTGCTCTTCCGAGCACAGGTCTCCACCAGGCCAGGCATCCTGGTGGTGCTACTGTACTAGTAAGACTCCTGAGGGTGATATGCGACCTCAGGGTGCCCTAAAGGGCGAGGTCGCGCCAATTCTTGACCATCTGACCAACCACAGCGTTTCTCTGACGATTCTAGTTGTTGTCATTCTGGGGGGAGTTTCTTCATGTTTTTGTGAGGGTATCAACCCTAGGAGACACAGGAAGAACATGCAAACTCCACACAGAAAGGCCCGATCTCCCACACCCTAGGTGGGGTTGGCGATAGGGCCTTTCTGTGTGGAGTTTGCCTAAACATGGAGATGTGGTACAGAATGACTCATATATGGGCATAAAAAGTATGTCATGTGACATCACTTCCTGTACAGACAGTCAGACAGACAGCCATTGACTCCGGCCTAACAATGGCTACTGTCTATGACGGTAGTCCCATATGACATGATGGACTGGACTATCTTCATATATAGTGTTCTCCACATCTCCATGTTTAGGCCAAACAGGTTTGCTCCATTTCTCCATTTATAGGTCCAAAAGCCCAACGTTGAGCTTGACAACGAAACGTTCTTAACACAGCAGCCCCCATATTTACTTTAGAAAATATGTTAAATTCTAAGAACGTTTCGAGTACCGGTTTGATACAAGAGCGAATAAGCGCTACACTTCTGGAATCCTGTGCGTCGACTTAAAGTCGGATGCAGGCCTAATAACTTTATCTGACGCCCGTTGCCACCTCCTATTTACATTTTCTTTTCTGAGACTGCCGACTACACATTGTACCTCATCCACCCTTTCTTCTCTCTCCTTTTGGTATCTTTATCCTCCTCCTCCTTTTTTCTTTTTTATTCTTCTCTTTTTTTGTCTTTCTTGTATCCTTCTCTTTCTTTTTGTCTTTCTTAGTCTTGTGTAGCCACCCCGTACAGGAAGTGATGTCACAACTCGCTGACATCACACTGACATCACTTCCTGTACAGAAGGAAGGTTACAGCAGGAAGGTTACAGAAGGAAGGAAGGAAGGAAGGAAGGAAGGTCACTCAAGCGACAAGGTTTTTCAGGGTAAATGCGACCTTCGGTCGCAAAAATTATAGGCCAATGTAAAAAGGGTGGCATATGTTCTTCACCTTAGACTTTTCATGGCAATCGGACACTGCATGCATGATTTGAGGCATTGCGTTCCAAAAATGTGTTTTGCTAAAGTCTACCTGCTGGTAGCCTCGCGTAGCCAGGCTTTACTCATCTGCGAAGAGAAAAGCCTGGTGACAATGTAAGGCAGAAAGCGTTCAACTTCCGCCGTTTGAGCTTCCCCGGTTTTCATAATGTAACTTCCGTTAAACGCAGCACTTCCGCTAGAAATCTTGGAACCAACCGGAAGGCATATTGTCTACAGGGTGACCTGCTGGTGGTGCTATAACAGGCCAATGTGAAAAGGGTAGCAGTGGGAATGTTGACGTAGTGGGAATATGTTTGGCAAATTTCACGGTAATCGCAAGCTGCGTTGATGATTTGAGGCATTTTGTTCAAAAACTGAGCAATCCTTTAAACTTTGGAAGCTAATATTAGCCAATCAGGATGGAATATGAAATATCAGACGGATCAGACTTGACTTCACGTGACTATAGAGATACTGTGTACTGATTTGTGTATTTTTGGAGAAAACCTGAGGAGTAATATCCAAAAATGTGTTTTACATAAGTCGGCCCAAAGGTGGCTGATGTGAAAAATGCAGTGAAAAGGTTTTTCCTTGGCCTCTAGGGAGTACAAAGTTTGACACTGATCGGTGGAGTGATAGGTAAAACCACAAATCGTCCTGTTATAGCGCCACCATGAGGCTGATTTAAAAAAAATTAAGTGGCATTTCTTCCTCGGCCTAGTGGAAATGTGTTTGTGCGATTTCATGATAATTGCACTTTGCGTTTGTGATTTGAGGCATTTTGTTCAAAACGGCTCAATCCTACAAACTTTGGAAGCCAATCTCAGCCAATCAGGATGGAATATGCAAAATCGGACAGATCCATGTCGATCACATGACTGTCGAGATACTGCCTACCGATTTGTAGGATTTTTGGACTCTGTAAGAGTAGTGTACAGAAATGTGTTTTGCGAACATCTGCCTCATGGTGGCGCTAGAACAGGCCCATTTGAAAAATGTGGGTCAGAGGTTCTGAATTGGCATCCAGGGAGCGTGTGTGCTCATTTTGGCAGCGACCGGGCCAACGGCGACTGAGATTAGATGGTAACAAACTGCGAGGACACACACACACGGACACAGGACAGACGGAGGGGAAAACATACTCTCCCCCATGCCTTCGGCTGGTGGAGACAATAAGCAATACAACCAAATACAATCCAATAAACTAACAAACAAACAGTGATCAAACTTAAGCTCGGCTGTGGTTAAAAGCCAAATTAAAAAAGTAGGAAGGGACTTAAAAACCTCAAAGGGGGGTGCCCGCTGGCCTACCGGTCCAGGCGCATACCACATGGTCTCAGTATGGGGCTTTTAAGCCGTGACATCATTTTGTAGGCAGAGGAGAACTCTGCCCCCAGAGCATTTTCTGTCCCTCGCTATTTCAACAGATCCGAGACAAAAATAACGACTAAAGTATAATTCTAACACTTTCCTTTCAACAACAAAGAGAAAATGTGTAATAGTAAAAATAGTAAAAAGATTCACGGAAACTGGGGGCAGAAATTCTCCTCTGCCTACAAAATGATGTCATACTTAACGTGTCGCTGGTTAGAGTCCCGATCCTAGCTACCATTGCTGCGTGTCACTCCCCATCTCTCCCCATTTCCTGTCAGTCTGCTGTCCTGCCAATAAAGGCATAAAAGCCCAAAAACATATATTTAAAAAAAAGAACTTGATGGACTGGGCAGACCTGACATGAAGAGGAAGGTTGTTCCAGAGCCTGGGGGTAGCCACGGCAAAAGCACGATCGTCGATCACCCGCCAGGCGGTAGCTGTAGGGGTCAGTAATGACAGGTCACCTGAGCTTAAAGCTCGAACAGGGTTGTGGCGTTCAACCAGTTCAGCCAAGTAAGAGGGGGCCAGCTCATTAAAGAATTTAAAGGCGGTTATCCAGATTGTAAAAGCAATTCTAAATTTGACAGGGAGCCAAAGGAGCGAGGCCAGGACTGGGGAGATGTGGTCGCGCTTTTTTGTGCCAGTGAGGAGGCGAGCTGCCCCATTCTGGACCAACTGCAAGCGCCGGACCAATGACTGGTCAATGCCAGAATATAAGGCATTGCAGTAGACCTAGTCAAGCCTAGATGAAATAAAGGCATGGATCAAGATTTCGAGCTGCTTGGGAGGGAGATATGGTTTTACTTTGAGGATTAATCGCAGCAGAAAAAAGCTGGATTTTATTATGAAAAATCAAATGCAACACCAAGGTTTTTACAGAGGGGCAGATGTTGGGAGTGAGGGTACCCAGGGTATAGGAAGGGGAAGTGTCTTGACCAAAAATAATTTCTTCAGTTTTATTGTCGTTTATGTGTAAAAAAAAATGTGTTCATCCAGAGTTTTATGTCATGTAAGCACTTGAGCAGGGGTTGGAGAGGTAGACGTGGGTTATTGGAAAAACTTTCACTCTACAATTTAGTTATGCAAATTGATTCTTCACATTTGTGTGTTGTCATTGCTGTTGTATCCTACTGAGGACTCTAGGTGGGACCCAATGCATAGAAATGTAATTTGTGTTTGTTTGTGCCATGCAGGAAGTAGTCAAAAGTGCAACATTTCTATTTGAAATGTGTGAAAGTCATGCAAGAAATGAATAAAGATAATAGAAATAAAAATAAATCTTAAGTACAGTACTGAAGTAAATTTGTTAGTCACTGTCTACCACTATTATGTCATTGAAGTCTGCACCTGTGCCTGCCCCTCCCCCTCTATGTACACACTGTCAGACCAGACTAGCCTCATTCCTATTCAGTCTTCCAGATAAAGCAAGCCTCCGAGGTTAGAGACAGACTCAATGCCTGTGCGTTTCACACAATTGGTTTCACTTACAAGTTCATTCATCTTGATTTCTCGTCTGTTCATCTGAAAAATGATATGTTCTATCATAAAGAGGTCACCACACCTGGAATCCCCTCTTATATTTTAAGGTAGGCCACACTGCAACAGCCATATAGTTTTAAATGAATGCACACTGTGTTAACTGTGTTGACATTTTAAGCCACACAGTGTTGATTGAAGACTTTGTTAGATGTTTGCATATAGGAAAAGGTACAGTTTCATGACAGTACACAGGTTCAAGGTCAACTAAAAGGATCAACACCTCTAAAAAGCTTTTGGGCTTGTTTCAATTGGGGCCCTTTTTTAATTCATATAAGCTACAATGTTTTTAGTTTAACAGCTACAACTATAGTTTTGTTTTTGAAAGTGAAACATTCAGCTCAATTTGTCTTTTGCTTCCTCCATGGCTGTCATTGTGAATATTGCTAGTATTACAACATGCATACACACACCCTCGTTACAACAGCAACGTGATAGCTTATTAACAATACGATGAGTCCGATTGTTTTAACTCACGAGAAAGGGTGTGATGGGGCTGGGGAGAGAGAGGGGTGTTTGTTTCCTCTAGCTTTGGATTCATCCGAACAAGTGTTAACAAGAAGAATGTAGATAGATAAATGTTGCTTGTAAGGGATGGACCCTTACAAGTGTACTCTGTTAGACCTGCAAGGGTCCATTTGGAACCCTCTCAAGGAACCCTGAGACTGTGGTTCTGAAACCTTTTCATGTCAAGGACTCTGAATGTATTTACAGAACCATGTGTGAATTCCAAACTAAGTGTTGAAAATGCTTGTGATGCTGTATTAACCAATTTAGCGGGGGACCCCCTCCGAGGACCCCCGGACCCCATTTAGAGAACCACTGATGTAGCCTACATAAAAACAATATGGTAATAGTGTTGCAATAATGACCAATTGAACACTTAACACTTGGAAACAGTAAAACATTTATTTGACCTCAGTGTTGATTTAATGATATTAATACGTGTGAGTACAGAAGTGATACATTGTGACAAGGATTTCACTGAACAAATCTTTCACACATCCAAGGGAGAGGGAGAGAACAGTAAGTGTCAAACCATCCTCTGTAAGACACTCCTCCATTATAATAGTAAACACAGTCGAAGTCTCCTTTACGGTCTCGACCAGGCTGACCAGGTCCCCAGAACCTGTAGAAATAAACATTTCATTCATTACAATAGGCCTACATTTTAGGGCATTAACGAAAAAGTCGACTTCATTACACAAGTCGACTCCCACCAGAGAAAGTCGAAAGTCGAAGTTGAAAAAGATGTTTAAAAAAAAAAAAAAAAAAAAGAAAACGTTCTATTGTGAAAATAGCAGACAACGCGGCGTTGTGAGCATGTAGATCGTCTATTTTCACAATTTCTGCCTCTATATATTTGACAATTTGGACAACTAGCCCTTACCCGTTCAAAGATATGAGCTCCGAAATGATGTGCAGTGTGTGGGTTATGGGATGTGTACTGTGCACACAGTATATGAGGGATGGAAAGTAACTTTAACTGGTGCTTACATGATAATATGTAGGAGCATCAATGTAAGAAATACCCGTTTCGTTTAATGGCTACAGAGATACTGTGTACCGATCTGCATGATTTTTGGACAACATCTGTAACAGGGCCAGACAACCCCCCCCCCCCCCCCCTTCCCCCACACACACACACGCACACGCGCACACGCACGCACGCACGCACGCACGCACACACACACACACACACACACACACACACACACACACACACACACACACACACACAGCTGGTCAAACTTGTTGCCTCATGCTAGATGCAGAATAGATATAGATACACCATAGAAATGCTAATATACAGCATATGATTTGTGAAAGTGACAAACGGGCTTCACAGTTATGTCAGGTGTGGTGATGCGATTTCAGATCAATTGCTCAAGCCACGGAGGAGAAATGCTGTGACAGACAGACACTCAGGGCGGCTTGCACCAACACGGTTTAAGCCTTAAACTGG
The DNA here is from genome assembly GCF_963921795.1 of Nannobrachium achirus. Lineage (NCBI taxonomy): Eukaryota > Metazoa > Chordata > Actinopteri > Myctophiformes > Myctophidae > Nannobrachium > Nannobrachium achirus. The sequence continues at coordinate 58,004,807 of NC_137810.1, read as the reverse complement.
TTTAAATCAAGGTTTATCTTTTAATCAGCTTGCACCAAACCTTAAATCTAGTTTTCATTAATCAGGTTTAGTTTTAAACCATCCCTTTAATCTTGGTTTGAATTTTCACTGTAAACCTGGATTACTGTTAATCCTGTTGCACCACTACTTTAAACTTTGATTTAAACATCAGTAAGGGATTAATTTTAAACCTGCTGTGGAGGTGGTTTAAATGCAAACATGCCATTGATATGAATGGGGGTCCCCCTCCTGTGAGGGAAGCCCTGCAGGCTTGCATCTGTAAACTGCAGACAGTGTTTCACAGCTGAAAACAAACATCTCATCATATTGTTGTCTTCAATACATCCTTGTTACATCGGCTATTTTAAATTAGCGAACATTTCAATATTTTCAGGGACATAATACAGACATTTGTTATGGAAGCTTGTGGACTTCCCAAGCAACATGGAGACCTTTTAATTTTCGAAATCGCTTCATAATTGACTCAAATGTGAATGTGATCAAAACTGTGGTCTTTTCTTGCTTCCTTTCTAGCCGCGCATCGCATCGCATCGCATCGCCGCACCGCACCGCACCGCACCGCACCGCACTGTGTAGCGTCCGAGCGCCATCGTCGTATGACAGAGCGTTATATTTTTTGTTTTGTTTTGGCTGCAGGCGCTCTTCTTAACATAGGCCTGCCCACATTCTCCTAGAAGTGAATAAAAAAGTAACGCTAATGATATTAGGCTCAAGAGAATAGCCCAATAGCATATTCAAGTTTGTTTACATCGATTTCCAAGATGGAGGACATTTAAACCATGAATTAATCACAGTTTATGGTTTTAATCACAGGTTAAGGGGTTTAATCACAGATTTGTTAAGAAATGCTTAAATTTAAGTGGTGCAACGCACCTAGATTTAAAATAAAACCTAGATCAACAAACCCTTGATTAACCCTAAACTAAGATTTATTTAATCCCTCTTGGTACAAGCCGCCCTCAGACAGACAGACATTCGGAAAATTATATGTTTGATGTTGGCAAAAAAAGAAATCCAACCTATGCGCGTGGACCCCCCTACTAGACTACAGTGAATGTGCTCTCTTCCACCACACCAGTGATGTCAGCAAGGATTTAAACTCAGTACAGTAGCATGATCCGTCACCCCTTAGGTTGTACATCATTTGTCAGTTTCATGATGACTATGAGATTTGGTTTCTCAAAATGTAAACATTTCCATTTCAGACTTGACAGATATTGACAGATAAGACAAGATGCTGGTGAAGCAAGGTGCTTGAACATTAGAGACGGACGTTACATCATCTGCGATCGACAGGGTTGTATGAACAACACAATGGTACTGTAGGTTTCAGGCAGTTTTCCTGTGTCAAATAATGCTGCACCAATCTGACTTCTGTATGCGTTTCTGTTAAAAAGAGATTTTTTTAGAGACATATTTGAATACTGTAGCCAATAGAATACAAGACATAAGCAAGGGATAAATGACAGTGAGCTGGCCATTGTTATAACTTGTCTGCTTAAAAAAGCAATTCATAATTTGACCCAAACATACCAACAAAACAATTTGAATGATCTGAAAGGATTTAATTACTTACAGTATTAAAGTAGTCTATTTGATTATGCAGGTGCATTCAACACCTAGGCTGGATACCGGCTCACAAAGGATAGGTTAGGATCAGTTTTGATCAAATATGAATCAACGTTCTGGGGTAGGCCTACTGCATTGTCTATTTCTCTCCTCAAACATTTTATCAGCATTCTTCGGTGTACTCTTAAGCTGTAATTGTTTTTATTTACTTGGCACCGCCATGTTGGATATGGCAAACAATAATGTGTTGATATGGGACAGGAGCTCAGGCTCTGGGTCTGTTATTGATAGCAACAGTCATTGAAAAATAACAAAAGAATTAAGTGGTTGACCAAACAGAATCAAGCATTCAACCAAACTGTGTAGTAACATTGTTTAATAACGCTCAGTGATTATGTGATATAATGAAAAATGACAATGTTATGTACAACAGGATGCTGGTGTTGACCTTACTACAGAAAACATGGATGAAGGAAAAGGTGAGCTTTTTGGTTAATAATTCAGTGCTTGACTTAACCATTGAGTAAAGTTACGTGTGTTTGATTGAGTGTATATCCTTATTCCCAAACTATAAATGGCCCAGTTGTAACACTACTATGCAGAACTTTATTTTTGATTGATATAGATTATGTCATTCTCCCTGATAAATGTACAGCTAATTGCCTTCCATTAGAAAGAATCACATACACTCTCAAAAACAAACAAGAGCTATTTGAGAAAATATGGGGGAATTTTATCCAGTATGTCAAGGGCAATGATCTCTCTTATTTAATGGAGGAACCAGGTGTGGGGTAGCTGCATTTTCTCTGCAGTCACTTGTCCGGCCTTATGGCACAGGACTCTGGGTGTAAATAGTGTGAATAGTGTAAATGGTATATGTGCTCTTTGTATCATAATTATTTAATACTCTTATGTGTCGTGTTAGTGTCAGGTTTTTTGGTTGTTCTTTTTGTATGTTGTTGTATTTTCTTTTTTTTTTGCTTGTTTTGTCTGTATGTAACCTATTATTGTCCTGTTGTTTTCTATGTCTGTAAAAAAAAAAGAATAAACATATTGTTTAAAAAAAAATGTACCGCCAATTGACCACTCTATTTTTCTGTTGCAAACAGCGCGTGTTGTGATCCAGCGCAGAGCAGATTTGATTCAAAGGGTTGTCACAGTCATGGCTATAGTAGACAGTCTAGGAGCCATTGTCCATCCTGAACTGTATGCTGGGATTCAAGCAGAGAAGACGACACGGGAACAAATGAGGAATCTGTATACAACTGTGCTAGATCCAGGGGGAACACGCATCAAAGCAGCATTTTATGATGCCCTTAAACAACACCAACCCCACCTGTTGGATAGTTGTGGTAAGATCAAATGTCAATTGACTTTTTTCTTCTTTTTTTTTGGTCTTCTTTTCCTACAGTAGTTGTCACTTTAGTTTAAAAGAACAAGGGCCAGCACACACAACAACATTATACTGTAGTATCATAGAGTGGACGTGTTAAATATTCTACCAGTAAGACTCCCTAATCGGGAACGACTGTGCCTGGTCAAGGGGGCCTACCGCAGTATCAAGAGCAGCAACCTGATGACAGGTGGTGTAGTCAGGCTGATCTCAGACCTTTGCTCCTCCTTGGACCTACCTGTGGATTATACCAGTGTCAGTCTAATTGATGTGGATTGCGTGGTCAAAATGCACTGACATTTACACCTTAATCCCATGTACAATGCACCGACTTTTGTCCTTTTATGTGTGTTTATGTGCCCCGTATCCCCCTTGATGCTGTAATGTTTTTTTTTTTTTTGTCTTTTCTTAAAAGTCCTTAAATTGTCACTTTTCTGTCTTGTGGGGACCCCCCAAAAGTCATGTTGTCGGGCCAGACCGCCTGAGCTATTTTTAAGTTTGGTCAGATACATGAACCATGATTCATGAACCATGAAGCTCAAATGTAAACTCTCAATAATAATTGGTGGCAGACTGATGTAAAGTGTTGGCATCAAGTACTGATAACATCTCTCTCTCTCTCTCTCTCTCTCTCTCTCTCTCTCTCTCTCTCTCTCTCTCTCTCTCTCTCTCATAGCAGATGTCAGTGATGTTGGAGAGTCTTCAGGTAACAGTCTCCTCACAGCATCCTCACAGATGCTGAAAGGTAATTCATTTATTTATTTCAATATAAAGTAAGAAAACACACCTTATGTAATACTTTCTATCAATATCTAAATGAATTACTTTCTTCCTTATACAGATTTGGTCGTGGACACACAAGGACATGTAAAACAGCATGTTTCCTTCTACCAAAACAGTCTAAAAAAAGAGTTGTAAAACCGTTTACGAGTGTACCTGAAGGGACATTCAAAATGGAGGATAAGAAGATTTTCAAAGAATGCTACACATATGTCAGCATCATACAAGTGGGGGACACAGAGGTCAGCAGTCAGCATGAGGTCCCACAGATGGAGATTAAGAAAGCAGGGCAGGAGATCCAACTCAGTGAAATCTTTATATCACCTTCTGGACAAAACATCAGAACAGTGATGTCCATTGGTAACGCAGGAGTTGGTAAATCCTTTCTTGTACACAAGTTTGTCTCTGACTGGGCAAAGAAAGAAAATGAACTTCCCCATCTCACATTCGTGTTCCAATTCCGGCATCTAAATTTGCTGCAGGGAAAGAGGTTCCGTTTGTCACAACTAATTCACGAATGCATCTACACAACCAAATTCATCCCGGAAGAGGCTCTCAATAATATCTTCACAACTCTGCAGAACTCAGGAATCACTGATTATGACGATAGTCCCATCAAACTTCTGTTTGTGCTGGATGGTCTTGATGAAAGCAAGCTAAAATTACACTTCAAGACAAAGCATATATGCTCTGATGACTTCTCCCAGGCCACATCACTTGAAATCCTCCTAGTGAACCTCATGGAAGGGAAACTGCTACGCTGTGCTCACATCTGGATAACCACACGCCCTGCAGCGGCCAAACAGATACCTTCCTGCTTTGTTGACATACTGACAGAAGTGAAAGGTTTCAGTGATGACAACAAGAAAGAATACATGAGGAGGAGATTCAGTGAGTCAGAGGACCAGGCCAACAGAATCATCTCACACATCAATGAATCAAAATGTCTCCACATCATGTGTGAAATCCCAGTCTTCTGTTCGATCACTGCCACGGTTCTGCAGCACATGTTGAAGACAGACGAGACAGGAGAGCTGCCCAAGACCCAGACTGAGATGTACTGCCGATTCGTGTTAGTTCAGATAAAGAGAAATATGCTGGGAAATGATGAGACACATGCTGTTAGAACTGTTCTTCTGAAGCTGGCCAGACTTGCATTTGAGCATCTGGAGACAGGGAACCTCAACTTTTACCAAACAGACCTGGACAAAGTTGGTCTTGGCATTGAGGAGCTCCCACAGTACTCAGCCTTGTGCACAGAGATCTTCAAAAAAGACAGTGATTGCTTCCAGGAAGAACCCATCTACTGCTTTGTTCATCTGAGTATTCAGGAATTTCTTGCTGCAGTGTACCTGCTCTACTGTTTCACTAAGAGGAAGATGAATGTATTACGTACATTCCTGGCTGACTGGAAGATATTCCTGAAATTAAAAAAGATCACGTCCCTGGATGACCTCCTGAAGAATTCCATGCTCAAAGCCCTGAAGAGTAAAAATGGCCACCTGGATCTCTTTGTCCGTTTCCTTCATGGCCTTTCACTGGAGTCCAATCAACAGCTCTTACGACCCTTGCTGGGTCAGACAGAGAACAGTCCAGAGAGTGTCCAGAAAGCCATCCAGAACCTGAAGGAGATGAACACAGATGCCTCCTCTGACAGATGTATCAACATCTTCCACTGTCTGATGGAAATGAAGGACCAGTCAGTATATCAGCACATCCAAACATACCTGAAGTCAGAGAACAAGACGGAGAAACTCTCTGAGATCCAGTGTTCAGCTCTGGCCTACATCCTGCAGATGTCAGAGGAGGTTCTGGATGAGTTGAAGCTGAGCACCTACAACACATCTTTGGAGGGGCTACGGAGATTGATCCCAGCTTTGAGGAACTGCATCTCGGCTCAGTTAGTAGTCACGTCAATATCAACGTATTAGAATAGACAATATCATTATAAAGCCTCCCAAGTAACTTTTTGAAATGTTGACTTGCTTTAACCCATTTTATACCCATTGCCTTCAATCCAGGAAATCACCTGTCATTTTAGATGCGACACACTGTGAGCTTGTAGATCTGCTAAAAATCATTTTAATTTGGGGTTACGGCCATTCAACATTTTCATGAGCGCGTGTGTGTGTGTGTACAGTATTGGCATCAAAATATACTTAATGTCCCATTTCACCAGTTATCAAAATGTATAATAATATGTTTTAAATAGCGGATCTACAAACTCACATTGCGGTGTGTTGTGAGCATGTAGATAAGTATATATGGCTGAAATGGTTACTGTAGGCCAGGGTTCCCCAATAGGCGGGGCTATTGTCAGGCCCCCACCAACCCCAGTAATAATGGTGGTATAAGAGCAGCAACAACACTAGTATATCGTCGTTGTCAGGTGGAAACCTCGTATCTCCAAATTTGTAAGTTCTTTCGCAAAGTAAAGCCTTGCTTCATCATTCAAGGCCGACTCACAAAAGTAGTGAAAACAGCATATCTACAAGCACACTACGCCTCGTGGTGCGAGGCGTTGTGTGCTTGTAGAACGGCTGTTTTCACTAGTTTAAATCATTTTAAAAATGATAAATGCAAAACGAACGGTTTTGGACATACAAGATTTTCACCCGACAACGACGATATCTGAACTGTCACTGGAGTAGCGGGAACGCCACCGTCGTCCCCTGCGGCCCTCGGCTTGGTACTCTAGACATGATTCGGCCCTTGGGGAAAACTAATTGGGGAACCCTGCTGTAGGCTACGTTTTGTAATGATAATCAAACTCTAAATAGTAACCAGTAACTAAAGCTTTCGCTTAGTTGTAGTGCATGGAGAAGTAAAAGTAAAAGAAAATGCAAATACCTTTTAGATACAGTACTTTAATGTGAAGCACACTGAGTATATCTTGTACGAAATGTGCTATACAAATAAAATTGACTAGACCAAAGACAGTAAGACCAATAAGACAGAATAACATTTTCATGTGTTCATCTCCATTCAGTTTGAAGAACTGTGGACTCACAGAGGGATGCTGTGAAGACCTGGCTGCAGTTCTCAGCTCTAAATCCTCTAGTTTGACACAACTGGACCTGTTTGGTAATGAGCTGCTGCAAGATGCAGGTGCTAAGCGTCTCTGTGTTGGACTGAAAAGTCCACATTGTAGTCTGGAGGTTCTCTGGTCAGTAGTCCTGAAGTTTGTCACAGATACTGTATGTCTTTTTCTTCATGCCTGTCAGTCTCTCTCCCTGGTGTCCCTTCTTTGGCTTGTAAATCTACCGTATGTTGCAGATTGGATCATCATCATTGTTTTTCAGCATAATTTCTCCATTTATCACGTCTGTCTGTCTGTCTCTCTCTGTATTCACTGACAGAGAAATAGATTCTAATGTATGTACCGGTATATATGTACAGGTATGTATGTATGTATGTACAAAGTATGTATGTGTTTGTTTGTTTGTTTGTTTCCGTCTGTCTGTCTGTCTGTCTGTCTGTCTGTCTGTCTGTCTGTCTGTCTGTCTGTCTGTCTGTCTGTCTGTCTGTCTGTCTGTCTGTCTATCTCTCGCTCTTGTCTGCATGTATTCACTGACAGATAAATATTTTAACAGGCAATAACACAATACATGGATCAAATAAAGTTAGATTATGATGATTATTTATTCATTAATTCATTATTCATACAAAAGACCAACCATCCTTGTTCCATGACCACCACAGTACCACCATAACACATTATTATAATGCAAGAGTTTTCAAAGTGGGGTACGTGGACCCCCAGGTGTCCTTGAAGGGGTTCCAGGGGGGGCCCAGCACAAATAAGTCAAATCATCAAAAAAGCAAAGCATCAAAATCAGTTTAACCTCTTTAACCTACAGTATATTGGCTATTTGAAACCTACAAGCTCTCAACACGTTGCAACTTTAACAGAAATCGTGTATGGTGGACTGGTGGTCCATGGAACACGATATTGTCAGATGGAGGTCTGCAGCCATTAAGCATTTTCAAAATATGGACGCCTGGGTTAATGTGGTTAAAAGAATATCATCTTTAGTTTCCCAACATGGACTTGACCAAAGACTGTTAATAATACAGAATAGCATTTTCATGTGTTCATCTCCATTCAGTTTGGAGTGGTGTGGACTCACAGAGAGATGCTGTGAAGATCTGGCCTCAGTTCTCAGCTCCAACCCCTCTAGTCTGAGACAACTGAACCTGCGGGGTAACAAGCTCCAAGATGCAGGCGTAAAACGTCTCTGTGCTGCACTCAAGAGTCCACATTGTAACCTGGACTATCTCGGGTCTGTTGTCCTGAAGTTTGTCACAGTCCTGTCTTTTTCTGTCTGTCTGTCGCTCTATTAATAGGTAATAACACAATAGATTAAAATGTAGTTAGATTATGATAATGCTTACTCTCTTACGGTCGCAATAATAGATATGTGTGTGTATTGGATTGTGGATTAGTGGTTTATAAATGAGTTGTGTGTCTGTGGTTAGATGATGGGGTGGTGGCTACACTGAACAAAGACAGTTAATCAGACAGAACAACATTTCCATGCGTCCATCTCCATTCAGGTTGGGGGACTGTGGACTCACAGAGCGATGCTGTGAAGATCTGGCCTCAGTTATCAGCTCCAGCTCCTCTAGTCTGAGATGCCTGAGCCTGCGGGAAAACAAGCTGCAAGAAGCAGGCGCTAAGCGTCTCTGTGCTGCACTGAAGAGTCCACATTGTAGTCTGGAGATTATCCGGTCAGTAGTCCTGAGGTTTCTCACGGTCTTTTTGTTCAAGCCTGTCTGTCTCTCCCTGTGTATTTTTTGGTTTCTTCCTGAAAGCCTTTGAGTCAAAAGGCCCAATCGAAATACTCTACACCGCTTTAGTGACATAAAATCATCCCCTCCCCGACGGACGAAGTATCCACAACTTTCCAACATCCCATCATGCATTGCGCAGAAGTTGCACAGAGCTTCCGGCACCGCAGCCGAGTGTGATCTACAAGCTCACAACGGTTGCATCTGCGACGCGACGTGAGCTTGTATGTCTGCTGTTAACCGGAAGTGTGGTGCAAAAAAATCTCCAGTAACCTCCCGCGGAAAGAGGTGGATACATTCACTACTAACTGATACGGTCCCGCCCCCTTTTCAAACTGTTTGGAGAAAGACCACGTGACCTACTGTAGCGTAATGTTAAACTTCTTTTCGTGTCCCCCCATCTTTAATGAACTGGAGGGTGTGACGACATAAAACATAATTTTGCCATCTTCTGTACACTTTTTTGAAAAATAATGCCATTATCGAAAGATTTCAAGTCATTGTGAGAAAAACAAAAAAGGGAAATAAAGAGAAGTCTATGTCACGCCTAAAAAAAACTCATTAAATTATCATTATTCGCAATGTCACAACACAAACGAAAAGGACAAAGGATTTAAAACTGACATGATATTTATTTCAGACAGAAAGTAAAAGCAAAAATATTAAAATAATATAATACACAAAAGAACCTAAACAACAGATCTAAACAAAAGTATTCCAAATGCCTAAAAGGTCTGGTATGGGTGAGAGGACAGAGGAAGTGATTCTCTGCTTGCCGAAGCCGACAGTCCGACAGAGTGAGCTTTATAATCTATAGCAGTGGTTCTAAACCAGTGGTCTGGGGACCACCAGTGGTCCTCAGCTAAATGATGAAGAGTTGGTAACCAAATGGACCCTTATAAATCTTTAACTGTCAAGAGTGTAAAATGAAATGAAATGGACTCAATTTATGTTCTCAAGAGTTAACTGCATTACTTAAAGGAGCTATAGTCAACTTTTTCTTGAAAAACGGATGCTAAAATAAAAAATGTTTCGAAAATATTTTATAAAAAATAAACTTCATATATTTGTTTCAATTCAAAAATGACATATATGAAGCTTATTTCTTTATAAAATATTTTCGAAACATTATTTTTATTTTAGCATTCGTTTTTCAAGAAAAAGTTGACTATAGCTCCTTTAACTTAAAAGATTGACTTTCTACACAATTAGAGAATCTAGAAGAATTGTTAATTTGATCAACATTTGGCTGTTTATCTCTCCTATGGAACTACATCGATTGGGTCTGAGAGGTTAATTCTCATCCAATGGTGGTCCGTGGCTTAAATGCAGAGTAAACAGGTTCAGGTTTAGTTTTATTGTCACACATATCCAAACAGGTACAGAAACAATGGACCTTGACATGAAAAAGGTTCAAAACCAATAGTTCCTCTCCCATATCAATCCATGGAGGGAACCAATTCTGCATGGGCAGGCTGGCAGACTCCAGCTAGCAACAGACTTGACAATCAATCGCTATCAAAGCTGACAGTCACTTGGCACTCAACACCTCCAGTTCTCCACCTCTCCACTTCAGAAACATAGACCAAATAATTATAATAATTACAAATAATACAGAATACCACATGTAATACAAGTATATCTAAATACAAATATAGATGAATGCACGCACGCACGCGCACACACACCCACACACACACACACACACACACACACACACACACACACACACACACACACACACACGTGTGTGTGCACACACACACACACACACACACACACACACACACACACACACACACACACACACACACACACACACACACACACACTCACACACACACACACACACACACACACACACACACACACACACACACGTGTGCGCGCGCACACACACACACACACACACACACACACACACACACACACACACACACACACACACACACACACACACACACTCGAGACGCCACATTTGTAGATTGGAGACTGTGGTCAGATCGGTTCATATATAATATTTATAACTATAATAATGTGTGTTTAGCTTTAGTTTTCTTCATGTATATGCAAATAATCTTTTCTATTCTCCATTCTCTTGTTGTTCATTTGTTTCAGGTTGCAGAGGAACAACCTCACATGGGAATGCAGAGAGGAGTTATCAGCTCTCAACTCCAACACATCCTGCAGGATACATGTAGGCATATACTAGAACTGTCCCAGACATCAGCGGCACGATGGTTCTCAAACTGTTGGTCGGGATCCCCAGGGGGTCCCCAGATGATTTGCTTAATATGCAACATTGTTTTCTCTTTTCAACAGTAAACAAACCAACATGCAATATACTGTAAGTGTAATGTATTATTTTGGGCGGCCCCCAGTTTGTACAGCAGCCTACACACCCTGATGAAGACCTCCGTTCACTGTCCCTTTATCATTAAACGTAGTAAATGCAACTACATTGACTGTGTGCTATCATTTGGTTTCAGCGAATCACTGTACCTACAATATACCGATAAACCACAAGACTTTATTTTTATGGATACAGCCCAAACAAATGGATAAATAAATACTAATAATAATACCATCATAAATCAGGTTTTAGCATATCTCTGCTAAACATCCAGCTCAAGTGAAAAGTAAGAAAGAAAGAAAGAAATCCAAAACATGAAAGAAATTTAGTTAGCTGGTCTCTGCCGGACACCGATCATATTCTCATATTAGAGGTATCAATTAAAGGTAGGGTAAGAGATATATTTTTTGAGAGAATACCCATTATCAAGCCTCAATTCAAGTGTTTCTGTAAGCTATGAGAGTTCTCTCTCCTGATTGGATCAAATCGGTATCCTGACCTGAAATGGCATTTCCTGTCTATTAAAGAGACGGGGAGACCACTGTTATGTGTATTAGGGCATTCACCAAATATTCGTATTTTTATAAAAAATGTTATTGTTTTTTCTTTAGAAATATATAGTTTATAAAGCTTGGCTAGATAGGAAGTCGTTGTCAATGCCCCTGGTGGATGAATTTGTTAATGTACTATACCAGGGGTTCTCAAACTTTTTAAGGCTGTGACCCCCAAAATAAAACTGAACTGGGGGGACCCCCATCCTGACAAACACTTGGAATTGCAGGTATTACATTTAATGTGACTCGGTTCTGCAGATAAATATTGTGAAAATAGCAGATCTACATGCTCACAACGCCTCGCAATGTTCGCCTCTTGCTTACTTAATATATGACAGTTTGGCCAGTCCTGTCGAATATTCGACTTTTCGAATACTTTGAGTTCGAATAATTCGAATACTAAAAATCACTATTCGTGAATGCCCTAATGTGTATGTAAGTGGCAAAAATGGAAGCCAACAAATGACCCCTGGTCACTGTAAATAAATAATCATTGTACATTAACCACTGCTGAGATTGTGTAGTCATTGATCATTGTAAATATTGTCAACATTATAAGTAAATAATTGCACATATCAGATTATTATAAATGCATAATTTCCGTGAATGGTAAAACATATTTTTATTTAAAAAAAAAAAAAAAAAAAAAAAGTATGCTCTATAGGGTTAGGCAATTTAAATCCAACATAATTTCCTGAATTATGTGGAATCGTGTGTGGTCTCTTTGTGACCACACACGAGGGAACGACCTTTCTGACATCCAGACGTCCCCAACACCATCGCATAAAGGTCAGGCATGCTGTGTTTAGAGTGATAGCCTACTGCCTGTAGTAGGAGCCAAACACAGCTTATATCCATGTGATCAAGATGTAGGCTATATGACCCAAGACATGCCATCTCCGACTTACTTCAAGTAAAGTACTAAGGTGGCTGATAAATATATTATTTGTAAACAACAATACCTTCTTATTCCCCTATGAGATACAATAATCCATCACAAAGAAATAAGACAGGAGAGTGATTCAGAGTGAGAATGGAATGTTTACTAATGGAGAGAGAATTCAAGACAGGTACAGTACAGAAATAATGGTTCAATGGTTTGTGCTCTCTCTGACAAATGATGTTCTGACATGAGTATAAGTATGGCCATTTGGTCAGTCAAGGGATGACGTTTCAACAGTTCATAGGATGTTTCTTGTCCACAAGTGGGTTCCATATACGTGGCAAAGAGTTCATAGGTTCCTGTGTCTGCATGACACCATGCAGGCTGAGCCTTATAAACCAAAACAATTCTCATTGTTTTAGGTACAGGCTCCATGGCAGTAGATAAGGCCTCATTTCAGAGACCTTGGGGTATGGCACAGTCACAAGCTGTGCCTTATAGGGTCAGGTGGTCAGTTGGTCATCAATATGAATTGATAAAAAGATGATATAAACCACAACAAAATACTTAACAGTGGCCACCTTTTTAGGAGCCCAGCAGGTGGAAGAATGAACGTGAACACATAGTCTTTAGCTCCGTGTTCACTGAACTAAATATTGGACCTAATCGTCACAAGACAAGTCACAGTCTTCATAAGATTTTCATACTAAATTGACTTTTTTTTCCCATAGAGACAAATCCAGAGAAAATCAACATTATTATAAACCTTTTTCTGTCCCAGCAACACTCTCGCAGGCTCTAGCACCAGTAAACATAGGACATAGGTAAGCAAGAAGCATAGAGGACGGTGGTGCAGTGGTTAGCACTTCGCCTCACAGTTGGAAGGTCCTGGGTTCGATTCCCGCCGGGGGAAGCTGTGGGCGCAGGGGGCGTGTTCCTCCACCCGCGTCATCAGCACCCACACCCTAGGTGGGGTTGGCGATGGGGCCTCTCTGTGGTGAGTTTGCATGTTCTCCCCGTGTCTCCTTGGGCATAGGCCCTCACACAAAAACATGCAGTAATTCTGGTTTCTATACTACCCCTAGCCAGCTGGGTGCTCCTAGCCTGGCTCCAGCCAATAGACCCGCCCACTCTCTGAGTGAACTGCATCTCTTCGTAGAGTCTTGAAATCAGGCTAGGGTGCTCCCCAATGTCCCCTGGCGCGGCAGGGGGAGAGCGGAAACCAGGACTACAGGTTAGGTAGTCACCGGGTGAGAAAAATGGGTTGCAAAAATCGTGGGATAAAAAAAAAAAAAAAAAAAAAAGAAGCTTAGAGGTCGTTAGGATAATAATTATATAATTGCAGCCTACAGGCCAAATTCAAAGGCAGTGAGGCTGCAGTTCTAGTATTTCCAGTTGGGGGTTTGCTCACCGTATTAAATATCAAGTCTGTTTGTCTCCGTTTCCAAGACCTACTACGAGCATTGAATGCCGTTTCAGTACTTCACAGCTTCGCTGTGCTTCGGTGAGTTCATCTGTTGAAGGAAAAGGTAATGCAAAAACATTTTGGAGCAGAAACAGCCTGGACAGCGATTCTGATCGCTACGCTGTGTGGGACAGGCACACTGGCCATGCTGGTCAAATGGTTCAGTCAACAAAAGGTGAAAAGGAAAGTCTTGGCAGCAAGGAACCGCAGGGCAGCAACACTGCAGCAAGCAGAGCAGGCTGTGCACCAGTACAAGAACTTGGTAAGGTTGTTTTGCACCAATTGTTAGTTAGTAATAATAACCAGTGTTGGGGAAGTTACTTTGAAAGCATAACTTGTACAGTTACAAGTAACTCACCATGGCAGTAACTTGATCAAGTTAAAGTTATAAAGTTTCAAGTTACATAGAAAAAGTAACTTGAGTAACTTGAGTTACTTTTTTTTCAGCTTTAAATTGAGAATGTACATTTGGTGTATATGAAACAAAATATAATATCTTACAAAAAAGTCACATGCCAGCAGAAATATGCCTCTCAACTGAGCTTTATTTAAAAAAGGTTGACATTTTCTTTAGTAAAAATCTGTGTTCCTAAAATAAAGTTAAAAAAAAGAAGAAGAAGTAAAGTATGATCTGTTGAGGACATTTGATCGTCAGTCTTAACAAAACTTAACTGTAAAATTATAACTTCGCTTGTAACTTCTTGTAACTTGAGCCAAAAATGACCCAAAAAGTATCTGAGTTACTTGACGAGTTACAGAAATATGAATGTAACTCAGTTACCAGCAGGTTACAGCAAAATGTAACTTAGTTACGTAACTCAGTTACATGTAACTTTAACTTCCCCAACACTGGTAATAACATGTCAGAGTTGTGTGCTCCTTTCACTATAACGGACTAACAATGTGTCTTTAGGGCTGTCACAATTATTACATAATCGTCTAATCGTGATTATTTGACATAATCGTCATAATCGTTTCCATGTTGAAAAACGTTCATATATTTAAAAAAGACTCAAAAATAGTGGAAATAGCAGATCTACAAGCTCACAATGCGTCGCATCGCGACACGTTGTGAGCTTGTAGATCGGCTATTTCCACTATCAATGTTATTTTTTAAGTATAAAGTTGTCAAATATGTCAGTAATTTCTCTGTATATTTAGGTTATGTGTCATATCTACCATGTGCAACTTCAAAGCCTAAAGGCCAAACAGAAATGTAACTGTCAACGACAACAACACAATTAAATCGTTAATCGCCAATTATTTGAGTGACAATTAATCGTCATGTAAAATGTCTTTAGCATCCTGGTACAGACACCTCTCTCATCCTCTCACTCTCTCTACCCGAGTTGACAACACTTCTGAAGGAAGGGTCACTAAGACCCGAAGATGTGTTTTACTGCTATATGGAAAAGGTAAGAAAAAGGTTTCCAATACTTTTCTGTGTTCTAAAAAGTTGAGTTTACAGCACTGGGATAAGTAACCGGAACACCCGGGGTGAGCGTTCTTGTATTCCTGGGATCAATTCGCTTTGCAGGTTTTTTGATTGATTGGAAACTTTATTAACAGTTTTATACAAGAGCCCAGGGCTTGTTAAGTTCCTGTGTATTCAATTCATTCATTTAAAGACAAACTATTATACAGTATATGCAACAAAAAAAAACATCATACTGTATACGAGTAGTAACTAGAAATAGAGATATATGATAGAGATAATGTGTACCGATTTACGATTTGTGGCATTAGCTCAACATAGTGCGAACAACCGAACATTCATGATTTGAGGCATTTTCTTCAAAACGGAGCACTCCAGCAAACTTTGGATTCTAATCAAGGTTGGAACATGAAAAATCTGAAAGACCTGTTTCCTTTAAAGAGGTGGTGCCATAGTTTTGTACTTTTTCTGGTTTTCATGTGTCTAGGAGGTTGACAGTACTTCATCAGACCCCCTGGTGTGGTTGTTATGAACAATTATGCATTCTCTTTTTATTTGGGTTTTTAGCTGGAGGATGCCACCTGCTGGGTCAGACGTGCCGTTCCAAAAACACCCATACTTATTACATCATAGAATCAACCCCTCCCCTAATTACCATTCACCCAACACACATGGGTGTGGCTAACTTCAGCTGGGTCACCACCCACCATGACAAACCCGCATACCAATGAACTGGTGGGTGTGGCCACATAAAAACATAATTTTAACTCTTTCTGCACACTTTTTGGAAAAAATCTTCCTAGTATAATCATAATCGTAGATAATCATGTTTTATAGGGGTAAAAATCATGGCACCCCATCTTTAATGACTATAGAGACTGTGTACGGATTTGTGTGAATTTTGGACAAAAACCATAGGTGTACTGTCCCAATGATGCCGGAGATTAGCTGTTCACAGACAGAATTGGACAGACCAGAGAACTCCAAACTTTTGAACCTTTCTCGTGTATATCTTGAAGACCAGGCCTCTACTCTGTCCTCTACCCTGAGCCATCTATGAGCCATATTCAAATGAAACACATTTTGTCTATAAAAAAGATAAAGATAGAATTAACATATCCTTGTTTTCTTCACAGACCCTGGAAGTGGACAAAAGAGTTAACTGCTGCACAGAGATTATGGTGGAGAGTTTTGACCAGCTGAAAACTGTGGGCTCTTGTAAGGATGGGGTATTATATGGAGTTCCTGTCAGCATCAAGGAAAATATAGCTTGCAAGGTCATTTCTGCTGGTTTATTGTTCGGTTAATAGAGCATTTTATTCAGCAGAACAGGATACACCCATAAGAGCACACCACCAGGCGGTAGACTTCATTAATTTGATGAAATTAAATTAGAAGGGCCTAGCACCAACGTGGCAGTGGCTCAGGAAGTATGGTGGCCATCTGAAGCTGCCCTCTGGGAACTTCTGGACATTCCCTGGTTCAATCTAGTTGTAGCTTCATGTACTTGAGCATGGCTCCCTGAGCGTCCATAGGTTGCAGCCAACTGCTCATAAATTACGGTTAGGAATGGGTCAAATTCAGATAACTATTTTAGATGTACTTGCTTGTTGTATTTTCTTTTTAGGGTTATGACACGTCATGTGGTGCGACCTCTAACCTGGACAAACCTGCTCTGATGGACAGTGTGATTGTAGAAGTGCTAAAGAGACAAGGAGCAATTCCGTTTGTGAAAACCAATCTGCCCCAAGGTCTTTCAAGGTAATTCATTCATTGTTAACCTGTGTATCATTTAGTCACATTGTTACGATAATGTTGTTAGCGGATCAGTTAGTGATGATTTCACATTACTGTCAATGTTTATTGTGACCGAAGTTCGCATTTAGTATGAAAACCTGAAGATCATGTGCGTGCTTGCGTGCGTCAGTCACGCCTCATGTTCCCTGATGTCATCCCTGAGGTCCCTGATGTCATCAATACTATGCCCATATCTGGGAATTCCCATATATGGACATATTGTGTGTGTCTCACCCTTAGGGCTTCTTACTGGTACTGTAGATATTCAGTTAGTGCAAGCACTGCAGGAACGCATCATCACTAGAAAAGGTTGTGATGCACATTGCTTCATTGTTTGGTCCCCTCCTGGTCCTTTCTCCAGTTATGACTGCAGCAACCCCATCTATGGACAGACTCTCAACCCTCACAACCCTCAGAAGGCCAGCGGTGGTTCGTCTGGTGGGGAGGGGGCTCTCATCGGGGCTGGAGGTTCTGTGCTGGGTATCGGCACTGACATAGGGGGCAGTATTCGCATTCCTGCTGCCTTTTGTGGGATCTGTGGATTCAAACCCACTGCTGGGAGGCTGAGGTGGGTGTTTGGGTTGTTAGAGTAACAATACATGTTACAGCCATAACACTTTAGGCACAAATGGTACAACATGAAATAATAATGTTATATATTGAGTTGGCACTTAAGGTTGTATACGCCAGGTTCGATTTAGCAGGATGTCTTTTGTGTCTCCTCAGTGCACGAGGAATAAAGACCCTCAGTCGGGGACAAAAGTCAGGTAAGACTCAATAAATTTGTCCCCAGGTCACGTGTGGCTCATCTAAAAGAGAAAACTATACTGTATATGAATGCCCTTAGAGATTTGATGTTCTGTTTGTTCTTGCTTCAGTGCTTTCATCTGCTGGGCCGATGGCCAAAGATGTGGGCAGCCTTGCCCTGTGTATGCAGGCTCTGCTCTCTGACCACATGTTCTGCCTGGATCCGACTGTTCCACCCATTCCTTTTAACCTTGAGGTGCGTCCACTGTTCTCTACCTTTCATTTTACTGCTCAGTTTAGCTATAGATCGGAGTAAGTGGTATATGAACCCTAGTCAACCACCAACGGAGTGAGCAGTCAAGTAAATAAATAGTGATAAGAAACATAATTAGTGCAATAGTGCTACAAGTAATTGTAATAGTAGGTAGGTACACATCAAACATTGTATCTGTAAATGGTAAATGGTGCATTTATATAGTGCCTTTATTCGAGGCGCTTTACATTCACAAATTCACACACACATCCATACACAATAGCAGAGGAAACCATGCAAGGCACCAACCTGCTCACCAGGAGAAACTAGGGGTTCAGAGTCTTGCTCAAGGACTCTTCGACACCGACTCTGAGGGAGCCCGGGATCGAACTGGGAACCCTTCGGGAACCCTCCGTGTTCTAAGACGGCAACTCTACCCCTGAGCCACTGCCTAAATCTGTCTAAATAAATGGTAAATGGTATACATTTATATGGCGCTTTTAGCCAAAGCGCTTTACAAAGTGCATTACAGGAGGAGGAAACCATGCAAGGCACCAACCTGCAGGAACAATTGGGTGTGTGTCTTGCACAAGGACACCTTGACAGTAACACTGGGGGAGCTGGGCATGGAACTGGGAACCTTCCGTTTCCCAAGCGGCCTCCTGCCGCCCCAATAACAACAATTCTACCACTTTTTCTAGTCAAATGTTTAAATACTGGACTCTGATTGGTTTAAAACAGTGGTAAATAGGCCAACAACCTTGAGTTGGCTCATGGACCCTGCTCACTGAAA
This sequence comes from Nannobrachium achirus, assembly GCF_963921795.1. NCBI lineage: Eukaryota > Metazoa > Chordata > Actinopteri > Myctophiformes > Myctophidae > Nannobrachium > Nannobrachium achirus. The sequence goes on along the minus strand of NC_137810.1, from coordinate 57,985,973 downwards.
CAATTAATGATTGTAACTAAAGATCCTTGCAAGTTACAACTGTGTTTTCTTTCATTTATATGGAAAAAGGGTTGTTTGCCACTCGCCTGCGGCTCGTGGCACAACCCTGAAACAGTTGTAAATCAGCAAACAACCCACTCCCTCTCATGGTAAATGGCTTACATAACATACAGTAGTATCTCAAATAAAGTACTTATTGCAGCTTGTAGACGAGCAAATAGAATACATCTAAGTAACGTACATACTGTATAGCATGTGTGAACAACATACATCGGAATAGCATATCTAGGATCTTTCTAAATAGGCAACAAATGCAGATAGCAAAAAGAAAGGAGTGATATGATTGAAGTGAGTTACCAGACTGCGGCAGAATGTGGGAGTGAGTTTCCCTATGTTCACTTTAATATGATTCTTGACTATAGATAGAAAATCTAAATTAAAAAATTTCCTCTCCTTGTCTATAGGTGTACCAGAGTTCCAAACCACTGAGGATTGGTTACTATGAGAACGATGGCTACCTGCAGCCATCTCCAACCATGGCTCGAGCCTTCAGGGAGGTCAAGACTATGCTGGAGAGAGCGGGACACACTGTAAGATGCACACACACACATCATGAGTCTCCTCCCAGTGATCTATAAAATGTAATCTACCGTGCACGTACTGTATATTCCACACTCATATTATGCAAGCAACATTTTATATGGATAACCTTCTTTCCTAATCATTGGTGCTGTCAGGCAGATGTCCATATTTTAACTTTTGTAAATTAATTTCCCTACTACTTCATCATTAGGCGTGTAACGATACATTTTAATAGCGATTCGATACATATCACAATACATGGTTGACGATACGATACATGGACGATATTGGTTCATTCATGGCGATACAATACGATTCAATTAATATAGTAACTATTTAGCTAAGAAATTAAATCTGTGTGAAAGATGTGGATAGTGCAGGTTTTTAAGGGAAACATGTATTATTATGGATTTATGGTAAATAAGTAAACACAGTGATTATCTGGCAAATACATGGACATTGTATATTGACAAACCTGCACCTTGACATGAACCCAGGGATTACACACAGCTATATGTAAAGGAAAAGTAATTAAACCCCTCCTTTTAATTTTTCTTCTTAAAAATGCTAAATACAATGCACAAGCAGGTAGTATCGATACAATCGATTCTTTGCACTGCCGATTCGATACGATACAAAATAAAACGATACGATTCGATTTTAGCTATTTTCATTTCGATATACTTCGACTTTTTACGTTAAAAACGATGTTTCGATACAGTTACTATATCGTTACACCCCTATTCATCATACTACAGTGTCACACAAAAGTAGAACAAAGCTGTGAGCTAGTAGAAAAATCCTAAATAATAAATGAAAATCACACCCAGTGTGAAGTGAGCGTGCTATTCATGCGTTGATTTCATTAAGCATCCCACAAAGCTTGGCCAATGTGGGACGGGGCGGGACATACATACAGACCCGGTCACACGAGACATACGTAGGTTTACATACAGACAAAGCCAGATGTAGGAGCGGTTAGCACCGCTCAATATTTCTTGAAAAGTAACAGTTTTGGAAATGCATACATGCTGAATGTGTCCACCCTTCTTCAGCAATGATATTATGGCTCCCTTGGAGCAACACAATTTCAGTCAAGAACCCTACCTATACCAATAGCACACATTTACGTGATTACGTGAAGCAATCAACACACAGACACATAGACAAATACGTGGACAAGGGCGAAAGAGATAATTAAAAATGGAGATGTAAAGTTTCTGCCCAACAGTGATAATATGAAGTATAATAACGAGTGTCTCTTTTTTCATCTCTCCTCTCCATCTAGTTTGTGTCCTACTCTCCACCGAGGCTCAGTTATGCCATGCATGAGCTGATTATCAGGGGTATCCTTGCAGACGGTGCCGCCACCTTTCTCAGTGGCCTGTGAGTTCAAACTTGCCTTTGAGCAACACAATATTTGATGTTTAGCTAAACTGAACAAAAGCAGATTGGCTACTATCACCATTTCTATAGGATGCTAAAAAATGTGCATGAACGTTATGTTTCAGGAGGGAAGGCCCTGTTGTTCCAGCTATCAGACTGCAGATCTTCACTTATCGTCTACCAAAATCAGTGAAGAGACTCATCTCTAATCTGCTCAAACCCCTGGTGAGTGCTGGGCAATGTTTCGCCCAATCCGAGGCGATACCCTATTATGAAATCTAACAGAAAATATAAAACACAGAATAGTGGAGGTACTTGTGTACCTGCATGTGGCATATACATGCACTGTGCATACAAAGTTTGTCACTCATCGGTCCCCGTTTGCAAGATTAGCGTCAGACATGCGCACGCATGCACACACACACACACACACACACACACACACACACACACACACACACACACACACACACACACACACACACACACACACACATAGGGACGGATTAACCCCAGCGAGGGTCCTGGGCCGATAATTTTTAGAGGCCCCCAAACCCCCCACCATAAACTCTCCCTCCCGACGCGCACTACCCAGCTCGGATTTTAAGCTATGATGATCATCTGTGGGTCAAGAAAGCACCTGTAAACAACAGAGGAGGGGTCCACACATTTTATATTTCATTAACTTATACATTAGATTTTAGTAAATTGTCGATGACCACGCGGCCCAGTTCCCCCAAGGGCCCCTGAGAGCCAAGGGCCCCTGGCCCCGGCCCCACCGGCCCTTTGGCTAATCCAGGCCTGCACACACACACAAACACACACACACACACACACACACACACACACACACACACACACACACACACACACACACACACACACACACCCATTCTCTGCACTTTGAGAATGTTGCTTAATATATGTTTGACATATATGTATCTCTTCCCCAGTTTCCTCGCATTGCTGAAACCATAGACGCAGGTTGTGGAGTTGGGTGAGACTATAGAGACTATCTCTAAGTTGCGAGTGGATGTCACGCACACCGGAAATAGCAGATCTACAAGCTCACAGCACAATGCGTTGTGTTGTGTGAGCTTGTAGCTCTGGGATCAATTCACCTTTTATTTGCCGAGCTGCATATCCGGTGCATTTAAACCCTCTATAATTGGTAAAAGGTAGTTTATAAATGTACTTGATAGTCTTTTTTTCACTCTCTATGAAATGTTTTTGCCTACAAGCTCACAACGAGTTGCAATGCAACGCGCTGTGAGCTTGTAGATCTGCTATTTCTTGGCAAATGTTCCGCCCAGGATAATGGATTTTGATTATCGCGATAATATTGTAAATCGCGATTTCTTTTGTCACAATAATCGTTATAGGACATTTTCATATCGTCCCATCCCTAATCCTGAGACATGCTGCTCTTTTACAGCTCAGTTCAAGCTCTGTGGAAACAGCATGCTGATGATGTGGAGGTAGGCTACTGATAGTCATTATGGTCACGACCAGGGGCGTCACAAGGGGTAGGAAAGTGGGACTGAGTTACTGGGGCCCAAGGAGGAGGGGCCCTAATAACTTTATCTATTGAAAAATAGCAGATATGGTGCCGCGCTGCGTGCTTGTAGATCTGCTATTTTTGAAAAGTTGTGAAAACGTGTGAAAATCTTTGAATATATGTATGTTTAAGCGAACATTTCTAACTCAAATTTTGCTTCTGGGGGTCCCTGGAACTAAATATTTTGAGATCGGGGTCCGTGGCCAAATACATATCATCTTGGGGGTCCTTGACATAGATTTCTTGCACACATTTTCACAATTTTTCAAAAATAGCAGATCTACAAGCTCGCAGCGCGGCACTCTGTGCCGCGCTGTGAGCTTGTATATCTGCTATTTTTCAATAGTTAACATTCATGGGGGGCCCGCAGAGAATCCTTGTACCCAGGGCCCAGAATTTGGTGTGACGCCCCTGGTCACGACCCAGCTTTCTGTGGTCTTTCAGTTTCAACCAGTCATGTTTGCATATTCCCCATGGGTGTTGTTATCCATGGGAAATTAAGTTTTTGTGTTCTTTATCAGGACTACATTTATGAAACTATTGCTGAATGGAGGAGATGTGAGATGGACGTGCTTCTGTGCCCCATGCTCGGACCAGCCTTCTCCCTCTCCTACTGTAGCAAGCTCAACTGTACGGTGCACTGTACCGTTGTCGGGTGTAAACCTTGTATCTCCAAGTTTCAAATTTGTATGTTCTTTCGCAAAGCAAAGCCCTGCTTCATCGTACAAGGCCGTCGCACAAAAGTAGTGAAAACAGCAGATCTACAAGCACAGCCTTGCACCGGGCGTTGTGTGCTTGTAGATCGTCTGTTTTCACTAGTTTAACTCATTTTTAAAATGAAAAATGCAAAACGAACGGTTTTGGACATACAATGTTTTCACCCAACAACGACGATATGTTTTACAAATCATAAACATGTGATACCTTGATGATTTTACTTACTTTTGCATCTCTGTTAATCTGTATAGCGCCGGCTGCACTTTCCTACACCGTTCTCTACAATCTGCTCAACTTCCCTGCTGGAGTGGTGCCCGTCTCCACGGTGACTGCAAAGGACGAGGAGGAACTTAGACGCTATGAAGGCAATTTTCAGGACCCCTTGGACAAGCTCTTCAAAAAGGCAAGAGAGTAGCGGACGTGTGCTTTTTCGTGTTCAGTCAATTAGGCTGTGAATCAATCATTCAATCAATCAATCACATCATTCATTCTATCTATCAATCATTCTTTCAATATTCATCATTACATTTACTCTATCCTCTCCTCAGTGGTCTTAATGTTAACTTACAATGGAGAGTCAATCACACAGCTTCACTACATATAGATCCTGGATCCTGCAGGAGTCTCCTGGATTTGTACCACATCTCCTGGAGGAAAAAAAGAACACAAGAAATGACATCTACTAAATGTACTGGGGGGGGGGGGGGCAGTGCATGAAATCATACAGAGATAATCACTTAAGTAATTAATGGTAATTTGTTAAAGATGGGTCTTACATTGCTTCAGTCATCAAATCCATTTCTGTATGTATATATAAAAGAGTTTTAATTAATGAAATTGTACCCATAATTTTCCAATGCCAGTAAAGCAAGCCTGATAGTGATAAAAGTATCAAACTCGCAACATTCACCAGAACACAGGAAAATACATCTACTCTGTTAAAATGTGCCGGGAGAGGACCCCCAGACCCCCACTTGGGGAGTTCCACACCCCTACCCCCCAAATCTCCTGGATTCTGAATTTCTGACAGTCCAATGTTAACACTTTTGAATAATTGGCTTATCTGTGACTCACAAGTTCTTCTTTTGACCAGTAGGTGGAGGCACCATCCTAGTATACAGTGATGCTAACTGGGGGTTTTAAATGTGGATGTGGATGATACTGACTGACTCCTATGTTTGCTTGCAGGCTGTTGCTGGAGGTGAGGGGCTGCCCGTGGCCGTACAGTGTGTAGCTCTGCCCTGGCAAGATGAACTCTGCCTGCGCTTTATGAAGGAGGTGGAACAGCTGGTCAAACAATGTAAAATAAGCAAGAATTGAGTCATGGCAGCCTTGGGCCTTAGAGATGGCTTACACTGAACACACAGTGGTTTATAGGTTTTCTGTAATATATGAATAATAATGATAGAGCCATGCTTTGCTGCTTTATGTTCTTTCCATACTTCTGAGCTACTGTAATAATGTAAAGTTTTAATCAATATACTATAGCATTTGCATACAAATTGATACAGTGATTTATAGTGCCTAAAATCCTTAAAGGAAATACAATAATTTACAATCATCATGGAATACACACAGATCTCCTAATCACAAACTTAGTAACAGGCTAATGTACGAACCCACTAAAACAGTAGAACATATTGTCATGTATAACAATGGAAGCTTAAATTGAGTTTTGTTCACTATGAAGATCTAAAATAACTAAAAGACTATGTGGTATGTCAAAAAGACAAAAGCATGACAAATATTTTTGCTTTAAATTATAGACAAGGTAGGCAATTTCTTCCCCATTTGACTGGCAGTCAAACTAATCACTTGATGCAGAGTTGAACTGTTTTATAGTGCACCATTTTCTGAATTCCTGTATTTTTATACATGTTTGAACTGTGCCTTCATTGGGTTCAGTCACCTAAAGCTGTATAGTGCACCATTTAAAGCTGCTGTGCATTACCTGATCTCACTTTTTATCAACAAATTCAAATTCTTACATTCTCACTTTTTACACTAATTTACAAAACACAAAGTTAGGCTACTAATGTGCGAACTGAACTACTATGTTGATTATTGTATTAACCTCATTTTAAATGATCTGTTCCAACTTGGAGGCCTCATAGAGACCGATTTCAGATGATCTCAGGCACAATGTGCAAATTACATCACGATAGCCCTTATTTCTCCCAGAGGGAAATTGTTTTTAAATTGTTTGTAATAGCCAAAATAAACACTATTCAATCACAACTCAAAATATGGTTCTATAATTTTGTTTATCTATGATGTTTTTGTCTTGTTCATTTACATTCAATTTTCAACCGACGTGCCTTTGTTTACATTAATGGAATCGTTAAGAATAATAATCTTGATTTCTCACAAATCAGAAACGGTGACATTTCATTACTTTAACGATTCTTTTTGTGAATGGATCTTTTGCCATTAGCGTGATGAAAATTAAGCTAGGGTAGTAATGTATCCGCCCGTGTACTACTTTTCCATCACTGGCAGTAGGCTATTATAATATCTCAGCCAATGTACCATGAACGGGCACAGCTACAGTCTTGGAAATTGAATTCTCTTTACTATTAGGCAAAGAGGCACCTCCATCACCATCACACATCAGAAATGAAAACACTACAGGAAATGGTGATACATTGGAATATCAAATTATGTATTTCTCTCTTATTTATCATGTTTGCCTCTTTAACAAGATTTTACAGTTTAATTTGTGATGTTATTGCTGAGAAAAATAATACATGGCTGATCAAAAAGGAACTTCTGGTGTTCTCACACACACTGTAATAGGATTTGTCTGGCCATAAGTAAATACCTTCCTTATGTTTTGCTCTTGTAAATAACAAGCTTATTGTTCAGTCATTTCCCAGTCCACCTGTATAGCTATGAAATAGCTTTGATAGATCAGATCTATGAAATACTGTAACTATAACAAGCTTTGCCTTTACTTTTACAACTTGCCACTAGGGCATTCACGAAAAGTGATTTTTAGTATTCAAATTATTCGACCTCAGAGTATTCGAATAGTCGAATATTCGACAGGACTGGCCAAACTGTCAAATATTAAGTAAGCAAGAGGCAAACATTGTGAAAATAGCCGATCTACATGCTCACAGTGAGCATGTAGATGTATTACCTACAATTCCAAGTGCTTGTCAGGGTGGGGGTCCCCAGTTCAAATATGTTTATTTTGGGGGTCACGGCCTAAAAAGGTTTGACAACCCCTGGTATAGAGCATTAACAAATTCATCCACCAGGGGCATTGACAACTCATTCTTATGACTTCCTATCTAGACAAGCTTTATAAACTAGGCTATATATTCTTTAAAGAGAAAACAATTAAATAAGCAAATATTCGACTTCGGTGAACAACATCGAATAGTGACTTTGATATTCGAATATTCAAATATTTGGTGAATGTCCTACTTGCCACCCATTCTTCCCAATACCTTCTTAGACCACGGTCTGTATGATATACTATGAAATAGTGAATAAAAGCATTTGTGACAGGTGGTCTGTAGGAAGGGAGGCCAACCAGAAACTGTGACCTGGCAACTGGAGGATGGCTGCATTTTAAAGTACATTCAGGGTATCCAGGTGGCATAGAGGTTAAACACTTGCATATTTTTGAGCGGTGCTCCTGTAACAGGAGCTATAGCTCCAACGTCTGGCTTTGTCTGGTCAAAAACCGATGGGAAAAAAACGTGTTTAAAAAATGTCCGTGGCCTACATGTGGCCTAGATATGGCCTACATCTTGGCCTACATCTTGGCTCAAAGTTTGTTGTGTAACATGGCCTACATCTGGCCTACATCTTGGCACAAACAGCTCAAGGTTTGTTGTACGACCAGGGTCCCATTGGCCAAACTTCGCAGGACGTGCTGTGATTGGCTAGTGGGACGCTTGATGAAATTAACTCATAAATAGCACCACTCACTTCACACTAGTGTTTTATTTTTTTTATTTTTTTTTATTGGTTGAATACATCAACAGTTTTGAGCGGTGGTGTCTGTAGCCTTTTTCCTCAGCGTTTTGCCATAGCAAAACGTGTGTGTGTAGCATAGCCTGTACATCCTAGACTCGAATCCTAGTCTGAAGACGTCATGCAAGCACGACCACCGCTCACTTCTCATTGGGTGTGATTTTTTAATTTCAAATAGTACAGTTTTATGATGTACAATGATACTAAAAGGATGACACAAAAAGCCGTAAGGGCTTGTTTTCATTGTGGTCCTGTGTGTATTAAATTCATGGAGCAACCATTGTGGAGGCCCAGGTTCAAATCTCAGCAGCAGCGTGTCTGGCTTGGCCCAGCGCACCCTCAGTGTTCATGGGAGGGAAGCCAGCGGGGGGTTGTGTCTTTGCTGCTGCACAGTGGGCAGGGGATCTGGGGGGAGATAGTGTGAACCAGGGGCGTCAATTGTGTATGGCAGGGGTATGCAGCTGCCATACCCTGGGTCCAGGGGGGGGGTCTCATATGTCTATCTGTTCTGGTTATTATGTTGTTAAATTACAGTAAAATAACTACAAATGCAAAATTTTACAAAATGGTGACTTTAACAAGGTATTATAATTATATTCTCCCCATCTTGACAACATGGTATATTCCCAGGTTCCGCAGGTCAGCTGCACAGGTGCAATGCATTATTGTAAATTGTGGCACATTTACTAACATGACAAGTTTAGCTGCACTTGAACAACCATTCCAGGCTGCCATATCCAGCCCAAGAAACCATAGAAACGGGGCTGGAAAATAAATGTATCATGCCTGTTGCTAAGGTATGGCAACATGACTGGTGTATTGCACGCGCGCGAAGGCACGCGTGCAAGACACCAGTCATGTTGCCATACCTTACCTTTTTCTGAACTGACACCACTGGTGTGAACCTCTGTGTGCGTTCTCTCTGTGAAACTCCTAAAGGTGAGAAGTAGTCTCCTGTAACCAGACAATCAGAGCTCTAACTCGCCTGCAAATACATGTGGGGACATTTCTATCCATTGCAGGGGCAACAGTGGAGAGAATGTACCTACTGTATGTGTATGCCAACTGCTTTGGAAATAATCATGATACCGACCCAGTATAAAGGACTTCAGGACTTCAGAATCAGAATTGTCACATCACAGGTTTACAGAAGTAAAGAAGTGTGTGAAATTCGTTTTTGTGCGTAGTTCCCATCATATCCAAGAAGAAAGAGGAGGAAGAAGGAGGCGGGGTCATGGGGAGAAAGATCAAGAAAAAACGAAAAAGGAATGATCTACATATTTACACACGTACCTGAGATAAGATATCTCGGGTTCTTCTGACAATGTATTTATTTAGACGACACCAGATGTATCGTAGACAGAGATCTCCGCATCATCTGGCTACACAAGACAAGGTGAAAAGATGCACCTTACATCCCAGGACAGCGTCGATAGGGACCACATTACAGGTGGGAATTGGCGACGACTGAAATTGGGATAAAGTGAGAAATCAAAATTAAGTACATTTGCACTTTCACATGATCTCGAGGCTCTCTATATGAAAAACACAATGATGCTTTGCCCTCCGTGTCTTCCCAGCACACTGTGCCACAGATGAGTGCAGGTCATTTTCATTCTTACTGTGAGTGATTACCGCATTGGTGCCACAACAGAAACCAGGACAAATAGATAAGGGGGGGGGGGACTAATGACACATGGCGTTTCCATCTCCAAGGCCAGCGCACCATGTCCTCATATTGTGATTACCCTCAACTATTGTAAATATGTGTTTCTGTTAGGGCTTACATAAATTTACATATGTTTTAAAACTCCCCTGAGACGAGAAACCATTAGGGACGTACAATATCAGTGTTTTCCATTACAATCACCCATGCTTTCTCTTGTCTCATTGAGTGGAAATAGCCTGTGTGTGCGTGCGTACGTGTGTGTGCGTGTGTGTGTGTGTGTGCGTGTGTGTGTATGTGGAGATCTCTGACGTCATAGCAGACTGGCCTCAAAGTATTCAAATATGATTTGCTCAAACCCCCCCTTAAAAAAAAAGATACATCGTAGATGACTGATGTCTTAGAGTGGCCACATGAGGTTTATTCACATGGGAACCAGACTATAGTAGTTGTCCGACTTTATTCTTCCAAGTAAACCTTTTTTTTTGTCGCAGAATTCCTCCCACAATTTTGGTGCCACGCACTTGGGCCATATGTCAAATCGACCAGCTTCATCGGGAAACGCATGCGTGCTATTTTGCTAAGTGATACGTTATATAGTATATAACGTATATTATACGTTATACGTTATATACTACGTTATATACTATATATACTATAAAATGTTTTATATACTATAAAATGTTTTCACGAATAAATGTATATAAATTAATTTATACCTATATTAATTTATATACATTTATTCGTGAAAACATTTTCACCATCGACTTTAATTAAAAATAAACTTTTCCCAGATATGGATTTGATGTCTGACATCATCATGTCTGACATCATAGACCACATGAGACTGAAAGAGTATGTCCATATATAGACCACATGAGAACGACACAGTATATGTCCATATATGTGCATTTCAAGATATGGGCTTAATATACAGTAGATGACATCAGGGGCCTCCATATATGGGCATTCAAATATTAGTGAATTAATTTCCCCCTATTGACTTGAGAGGGGACCCCGGCAACCACACTTCTAGTTAGTGTGGTTGCTATAGCCAACCAGACTATTGTTCTAGGTCTGAGAACTTTTATGTCACCTAAAGTAAACCTGTTTTCATTCAACTTTTTTTGTAATCCCAAAAGTCCAATGTGTTCAATGGATGTTTTCTGTCCCTTTTCTGATTGGACAGGATTGGTCACATGCTTCACTTGACATCACGATATCTAACGGTTGGACAGAATTCATTTCCCAGGGGGTTCCTCGCGACTTGCGTCATTGCAACTCAGCAACTACACTTGCAATTTCCTAGAATTGCACCTTTCTAGTTAACATTATTCAACTAGAAATGCTGTTCCTACAAAACAGTGTGGGCTCACATGGAACATGTATGGGCCCACACCTCGGACAGTTTTGAGGAGAATAATCTTACTATATAAAGATTTGGGAGAACGTACTTCTTCTAAACATTACTTCTGAGACTAAGTCTTGAAGGCACGGCTTCAAGACTAAGTCTCTGTGGCTTATATTGAAAATGGTTCTTTTATAAGGGGAGCTGTCCAGTACATGTTGTCTATCTTTTAAAAATCAAACCTCGGTTCGAAGTGAAGCGGTGAATCTGAGTATAAAATTTTTCACCGCGGCTTTTCACCGCTTCAAAAATTAACGCTTTCTGTGCCACGGCCACTTGAGGGCGCCAAAGTCTGTAAGCCTTGCCAGAGTCACTCCCATAGACCAGCGTTGTAACATACGGGGACCCACGTAGTAGTGACGCGCGTGTTCACGTTTGTGCGTGTCATGAAAAAGACCCGGATGAAGTAAGCTACAAGATAGCCATAGGCTATCACTCATGTTAGAAGCCCGATTTTCGGCGATTTAGCCGTAAATAAACATTTTAGGCTTCCATAAGAACACAGTTCAGAGAAAATGAGCTTCAAAGATGTGAGAACGCATTGGATTCGGCGGCGCGATTCGGCGGCGAGACGCTCTTGCGGGCCGATGTAAACAGTTCGCGGCCGGCGGCCTGGATGAAATTTTAGCCTCAGGCTTCGGTGAGGCCTTCGATTATTTAATTCATTTTATATAAAAAGCCGAACTAGTTCGGGATCGGCACCCCGTGAAACGTCGCGCCGCCGACAGCATAGATTCAGTAAAAATTGGGGGGCTGTAAACTTGGCATCTGGCCATTTTCAATGGAATAAATCGTCGGAGCACGTAGCTCGGCTCCTTGGAAAGCGTAGGACGAGCCAGGACCACCAACGTCTTTACAAGCAGCTCAGGGTAAGTAAAATAGCAAAAATATATATATATTGTCTCTTGCCGAAAAATAGCCGAACTTGTTCGGGATCGGCACTCAAATTAATAACAATTTCTGGCATTATAAGCGCACAAGCATATTTTAAGTTGGCTGAGAATGAGTTTTTAAGCATGGCCTGAGTGGTAGCACCATCTGGTGGACAAATCATTTGGTGAAATGTGGAGATGATGGTTTGTCATCAGAATGTGTAACTGACTGAAGCTCTTATGTGGTGTGGAGAAGCCGGTGCGCCTTCAGAGGCCCTAAATCACTAAAACTCTTGTCACACTTTTTACACACCAAAGGTTTTTTTTCCAGTGTGGATATGCTGGTGCCTCCTCAGGTGACTTAAGTTACTGAAACCCTTGTCACACTGTTTACAGATGAAGGGTTTCTCTCCAGTATGGATACGCTGATGTAGACTCAAGTGATCTAACTTCCTGAAACTCTTATCACACTGTTTACACACAAAGGGTTTTTCTCCAGTGTGAACACGCTGATGTGTCTTCAGGTCACCTAACCGACTGAAACTCTTGTCACACTGTTTAGACACAAAGGGTTTTTCTCCAGTGTGGACACGCTGATGTGTCTTCAGGTCACCTAACCGACTGAAACTCTTGTCACACTGTTTACATACAAAGGGTTTTTCTCCACTGTGGATACGCTGGTGCCTCTTCAGACTCCCTAACACATTGAAACCCTTGTCACACTGTTTACACACAAAGGGTTTTTCTCCAGTGTGGATACGCTGATGCCTCTTGAGGTCCCTTAACACACTGAAACCCTTGTCACACTGTTTACAAACAAAGGGTTTTTGTCCAGTGTGGACACTCTGGTGCGTCTTCAGGGTTCCTAACTGATTGAAACTCTTGTCACACTGTTTACAAACAAAGGGTTTTTCACCAGTGTGGACACGTTGATGTGTCTTCAGGTTACCTAACCGACTGAAACCCTTGTCACACAGATCACACTGGAAAGGTATTTATTTGGTGTGGACATGCTGGACATGCTGTGTCGATACCTCAATGCAACTCTTATCGCATAAGACGTTTTCTTTCCTGTGTAAATCGTCAAATGTTTCTTTACTTCTCCTGGCTGCGTTGAAGTCCTCGCACAATCTCGGTTGGTCTGTGTCTCCTTGCTGCTGGCCGGTTACAGTACACAGCTGGTGATTGTCCGACAGGAAGATGAGGGCAGCTGTCCATTGATCATCGTTTGACAGTAGAGGTTGTTGTGGCTCCTCTTCTTCTTTCGTGTATCATCGTCCTTCATGATTGGGTTGTGGCTCCTCGTCATGTCTTCATGGAGGGTGACCCGAGACGTGAAGGTACAGTATATGGATGGACACTCCGCCTCTGCTACTTGGACTGTAAATTGGGAGGCTTTCTTTGTCCCTTGCAGGCTGGAAAGACTAATATATTCTCTGTCAATCTGTCTCGCCCACTATGTCTCTGCCTCTCTGACTCTCGAGTAGACTCCGTCTGAAAACACTTTCTCTTGGTCGTTCCCAGACTAAATGTGACATTTAAAAACTGCACCGCTTTTTATTCAGGTCGACCAGAGCTCTGGTCTGACGTCACACAACACAAACCGTTGTCATCATTCCTATTAACTCATACAGTGCCCCGGGCCACAAGGTGCCGCTAGAGTGCCAGAAATATCTGTATAGGCCTTCGCTCTAGCTTCCGTAGAAGCCAGTACTGCCTTGTGTTTTCACTGCAGCCACTGCTATGGGTGATGAGAGGAGGAAGTTAGCTAACACTTAGCCATTGGCTGCTTTATTTTTTAGAAGCCCGATCTAAAGCTATTTCAGTCGCAAAAAAACGTTGTCTTTGGTCTGGGAACACAATTCAGAGAAAATGCTCTCTAAAGATGGGACTTATTATTGGATTCGGCTGCGCGATGCGGCAGCGTTGCCCGATTACGGGCCGTGGATGGCAGAGTCTCGGCCCGGGACATGGATGGAAATTTAGACCGGGGCTTCGTTGAGGCCTCCGATTAATTAATTAATTTTATTAAATATCCCGGACTAGATCGGGATAGGCACCCCGGAATACGTCGCGCCGCCGACAGTATAGATTGAGTTTTTTTGGGGGGGCTCTAAACTTTATTTTAAACCATTTTCAATGGAATAAATCATCGGACCATCTAGCGTCTCTCGTTGGAAAGCGCTGGACGAGCCAGGACCATCCACGTTGGTCCAAGCAGCTCAGGGTAAGTAAAATAGCAAATAAAATATTGTATTGGATTGAAATAAAGCCGAACTTGTTCGGGATAGGCACAAGAAGGGTTAACACCGATTTGCACATCTGACATTTACAATTCATACATCTGTGATTTTAGTTGAATCATTGAATCAAGTTGATGACCAAACCCAGAAGTAAAGGCAGCTGTCAGTCTAAAAAAATAATAACTAGAACTGCACTTAGACCACGCACATTAGCCATACACATTCCCTCAACACATAGGCATACATGCCACTTAAAATCTTCACGTCTACCTGCACATGGGCCTCTTCTAGCGCCACCATGTGGCAGATTCTCGGCACATCCCCCTACACTCAGGAAACAATGCCACTTACAGGCCAATTTGTGTATACATGTGATGTCACACTGGGCTGCCCCTCCCCCAGGCAGCCATCTTGACAGGGTAGGGACTAGCTAGTAGCAGGACTTGACATCAACTTTTTGAGGCACAGTGTCCTCTGGACAAGTACATTTCCCATTCACTTGTCCAGTCCAGTCACAAAAGTCACTTGTTAATTTGCCACTTCACAGTCTTTTTGAAGCGGTGAAAACCACTTCCAATGAGTGGCTTTGTGTGTATCACGCCCATATATGGTGATTTTAGTCCAGAATGAACAGGCTTTTTCAAAAACAGAATGTCCGTTTAATTACCATACCGGTATATGGTGATCTCAGTCCAGAATGAACAGGGTTTTTCAAAAACACAATGTATGTCACCTCATGTCCATATATGGTCACTCCAGGCCAGAATGAACAGGTTTTTCCTGTCCCGTACGTGCAAAATATCAGTCCAGAATGAATAGGCTTTTTCAAAAAGCAAAATGTGTGTCCCATGTCCATATATGGTCATTTCAGTTCAGAATGAATAGGCTTTATCTGTCCTGTATATATGAATGCTGTCTATACTAAGATTCACCGCTTCACTTCGAACCAAGGTTTGATTTTTTTATTATATTTTATTTGTATTTAATTATTGACAAATAACACCCCTCCATAGTCCATAGTCTACATACAGCAAAAAGCTGCTAGGAGCGTCACATTCCAAGAGTAGGTTAAATG
This sequence comes from Nannobrachium achirus, assembly GCF_963921795.1. NCBI lineage: Eukaryota > Metazoa > Chordata > Actinopteri > Myctophiformes > Myctophidae > Nannobrachium > Nannobrachium achirus. The sequence continues at coordinate 57,970,479 of NC_137810.1, read as the reverse complement.
TGGTCTACGAAATGGGACATCATCGCACTTGAAATCCGCACTTTGTAGTGTCTATCCCTCGGATTGGGAAGAGGCTAACGTCTTTGCTTGTCTTTGAAAAACTTTAGGAGAGTCTATGTCGAGCCTATGACTGTGACCAACTCTGTTGAGACCTTTGATTCCCCAGTTGGGATTATGTAGCTTTTGGATTTGTGTTGATTGTTTGTTTTGTTTGTTTTGTTTTGTTTTGTTTTGTTAGATAAAGTTTTCCTTTTTGTACAGATTGCGTAACAGTTTTGTAATTCCATTTTTATTTGTAATAAATGTATGTTTCAGCTCTGTTACTACAAGCTTGGGCCCAGGCCAGAAAGAAAGGTCATGACTCAACAGCCTTGTTCGTGGAGGTAGTTAGTCACATTCTGTCAATTAAAGACCTATCTAGCTTGCTGCATATAGCCTAAATGTAAATTCTAAATTCAAAAGATCATCTACTGTTCTAAACTTTCAGGAGGTGAAGTATCAGAATGTGTCGCATTCAAAGTTTGCGGAAGAATTGTCTGGCTCAAGAGACCAACCTAGAAAACTAGAGTTGTGCATAAGGCGAGCCACCTGGATCATGGCATTTCGTTCCGCTTAAGCAGTGGTAGCACCATCTGGTGGACAAATCATTTGGTGAAGTGTGGAGATGATGGTTTGTCATCAGAATGTGGAACTGATTGAAGCTCTTATGTGGTGTGGACACGCTGGTGCTTCTTTAGGTTACCTAACACACTGAAACTCTTGTCACACTGTTTACACACAAAGGGTTTTTCTCCAGTGTGAATACGCTGGTGCCTCTTCAGGTGACTTAAGTCACTGAAACCCTTGTCACACTGTTTACAGATGAAGGGTTTCTCTCCAGTATGAAAACGCTGATGTGTCTTCAGGTAACCTAACCAACTAAAACTCTTGTCACACTGTTTACACACAAAGGGTTTTTCTCCAGTGTGGATACGCTGATGTGTCTTCAGGTCACCTAACCAACTAAAACCCTTGTCACACTGTTTACACACAAAGGGTTTTTCACCGCTGTGGATGCGCTGGTGATTCTTCAGACTCCCTAACACATTGAAACCCTTGTCACACTGTTTACATACAAAGGGTTTTTCTCCAGTGTGGATACGCTGATGCCTCTTGAGGTCACCTAACACACTGAAACCCTTGTCACACTGTTTACAAACAAAGGGTTTTTGTCCAGTGTGGACACTCTGGTGCGTCTTCAGTGTTCCTAACTGATTGAAACTCTTGTCACACTGTTTACAAACAAAGGGTTTTTCACCAGTGTGGACACGTTGATGTGTCTTCAGGTTACCTAACCGACTGAAACCCTTGTCACACTGGAAAGGTATTTCTTTGGTGTGGACATGCTGGACATGCTGTGTCGATACCTCAATGCAACTCTTATCGCATAAGACGTTTTCTTTCCTGTGTAAGTCGTCAAATGTTTCTTTACTTCTCCTGGCTGCGTTGAAGTCCTCGCACGATCTCGGTTGGTCTGTGTCTCCTTGCTGCTGGCCGGTTACACAGCTGGTGATTGTCCGACAGGAAGATGAGGGCAGCTGTCCATTGATCATCGTTTGACAGTAGAGGTTGTTGTGGCTCCTCTTCTTCTTTCGTGTATCATCGTCCTTCATGATTGGGTTGTGGCTCCTCGTCATGTCTTCATGGAGGGTGACCCGAGACGTGAAGGTACAGTATATGGATGGACACTCCGCCTCTGCTACTTGGACTGTAAATTGGGAGGCTTTCTTTGTCCCTTGCAGGCTGGAAAGACTAATATATTCTCTGTCAATCTGTCTCGCCCACTATGTCTCTGCCTCTCTGACTCTCGAGTAGACTCCGTCTGAAAACACTTTCTCTTGGTCGTTCCCAGACTAAATGTGACATTTAAAAACTGCACCGCTTTTTATTCAGGTCGACCAGAGCTCTGGTCTGACGTCACACAACACAAACCGTTGACATCATTTCTAATAACACCGATTTGCACATCTGACATTTACAATTCATACATCTGTGATTTTAGTTGAATCATTGAATCAAGTTGATGACCAAACCCGGAAGTAAAGGCAGCCGTCAGTCAAAAAAATAAAATCAAACCTCGGTTCGAAGTGAGGCGGTGAACTTTTATTCTATGTGTTCTAGAGCTATGAACTCTGTGAACTATACATTCTTCCAATTCTGAATGGATTATTTTATCTGGAGGGCCGAATTGTCATGTGAAGCTTGACCAATCCTCAATTCTGGATGCACGGGACACACATATTTTTCAAGAAAAATGAATTGTCATG